>NC_067473.1:27263943-27863943 GCF_947179515.1 Apodemus sylvaticus
GTGCATGCAAATCTCAATAAAATATGTAAAGTCAAACTTGCCAAACTTGAAGACTTACCAGAGTTTGATATTGTTTTCTGATCTCCACATGTGCATTGTGAAACATGAGCATCTGCACACACACACACACACACACACACACACACACATGAGCAAGACAATGTAAATGTAATATCCCATTTGCAACTAAAAATCACTTTATTTTGTAGAACGTTCCTTTTATTACTAGAACTGTGTTGTGTATGGTGCTAATTGCTCCAATACATATGCTGAGTGCTTACAGTATACCAAACTCTGGGCTAGGGATGCATGGCCCATAGTAACTTATTAATTACCTTGGCAATATAATTAGAGAACAATTATGTTATATTTTCTTCTAGATGAGGAAGTTGAGGCTTACAAAAGTCATTTAGGTTATCATGGTGGGAATAATCCCAGGCTTTTAATATTTCATTCTGCCTCCTTCCAATGCTGTTTATACAATGTATTGACTATGGTTGTGTTAATACCAGACCTGGACTATGATATTCTTAGTCATATATTAACCTGCACAGAAGGAAGCCTTTGTAATATTTAACATGCAGCAGCTCTGATATCAGTGTGCAAATGAGTCCTGGCCGTCGCCTGTCTACTCAGACTGATGTGCTCTAAAATAATAATTCAAAACCTGTAATGCCACTTCCATCTCAGACATAGAATCTGTGTGTGGTCAGAAACATAGTGGCTAATTCTTCAAGAAATGTCTAGCCAGTATTCTCTTCTTCATCCCCCATAAAGGTTCTGTTAGTGCCCCCAGGAATTAAAATAAGTCTAAGTCCTTACCCATCTCCTTTTCTCAATACAGGGCTATCCAAAGCATCTCGGTTTCCCCCTGTAGAATACTATCACTTACAAATGTCTTTTCTTTCCCTGCTGTAGCATAGCTCTTATATGGCAAACTGTGGCAGACAGGTTATGGAGCTCATGCTATCCTCTCTCGTTTGACCATACAGTGCTGTTCTCATATCCTCTTTAGGTTTGTGAGCAAGGATGTTTTTTATTATGAAATATTATTTTTTGCCATTTTGGGGCCACTGTGATTCTGTTAACTATCCACCAATGCCCATATAAATAACTGATTGTTCATCAGTGATGCAAACAATTTCTCTGCTGAACTGGATCTTAATCAAACATTTATTTGAAGTCTATTTTTGCCACATTATGGCTGAATGTCACTATAGGTCAACTACAGATTCCAAGAACTCACCAAAGTCAAATCGTATTTAGTATTATGTTATAAGAAACAGTCTCTTTCCCGGAGACATGTTCTCCCAGTGTTTGGTACCAAGGCCCTAGCATCTTCCTTCTTTTGGCATGGACTCTTGGAAAATTCCAATTAAAAATTATTATTTTTATTTTTATGTGTGTGTGTGTGTGTGTGTGTGTGTGTGTGTGTGTGTGTGTGTGTGTAAGTCTATATTCCACTTCTCCACTTCTGGTCCATGAAGGCCAGTAAAGGGTATCAAATCCCCGGAAGTAAGAACTACAGGCAATTGTGAGCTATCTGATCTGAATTTGGGGCCTCTGGAAAAACAGCAAGTGTTCTTAACAGCCAAGCCATTTCTCCAGCCCCAGAAAATTCCAAGTCTTAACACCAAACTTCAGATCCCTCAACCCTTTCACCTCACAATAGCCATCCTGCAAAAGCTCAGAACGTTTAGAAATAATTAGGCACTACTTTATCTTATTATGTGGGAAAACATTTTAGTTTAGTCTTGGCTGTTTTTTTTTTAAATATCCTTAAAATTAAAAATATGCCAATGATGTCTGTGTCAGAATGCTTCTCTTTCCTCTGGTGGATTCATCCTGGCACCCATCATTGCCAGATACTACGTCTCTGGTTCTTAAACTTGGCAACAGGCTTAACATACAGTCGTTGATGGTCTTTACTCACAGATACATAAGACACACTTTCTCCTATCCTTCATTTTTAACTTCTCCCCACTTGGACAAGTACTTAAGTGATCAAATTTTTAGATTCCCTTCCACAAAGGTCACAACCTTCCTGTTCCTCATCCTTTTTTTTTTCCGTTTTAGCCTTTGACTCCTTCTTTATCGTCCTCTCCCTCCCTCCCATTGGCTTCTATTTGTCTGCAACAATGACCCACCTTGCAGTGATCAATCCCTGTCAATCAAAAGCCTGGCTGTAGTGAAAGCCAGTGGTCTCTCCCTGGAGAGTGAGGATGCATGTGGTCCTTTTCTGAAGATGAATAATCATTATCATTGTTCTCGGCCCCCTCATCTAGTGCCGTGGTTCCCTGATCGTGTGCCTGTTTCTTTGTCTAGCATGCATGCCAAAAGGGACTGTCACTACAGTCTCAGCTCTCAGGAAGCGTGTTTTCTGACAGATGAGTTTCTAAAACTCTGACATGAAAATAGGAGAGCAGGGGAATTCTGGTCTTATTGCTCAGAGAATATATTGGGGCCTGTAATGCAGGTCTGGGCATTGGGAAGAGCACCCCTCTTTCTTCTTTCAGAGTTTATGCTATTCTTTTGTACATGGTATGCCATCCTCCCCACTATTTAAACACAATGGGCTCGTTTACCGAAGCCAGAGTGCAAATGGTATTTGCCCCCTCCTTAAGCAAACAAATAAAATGGAAGAACATGTTAAGTGCAAATATGGGCAAGAGGTGTGGTATCCATGGTATCGCTACCCTGCTGTTTGAGGCTGTACCCCCCGAACAGGACAGCCATATGCTACATAGGCAGTGCGTCGATTCTGCGATGAGAATGGAGTTCTGAGAAACCTTCCATCCAATCTGTTCACTAATTATGGCAGCTGCCTCGTGTCCCCATGGGGATGAAGATGCAATACTCTGCACTGTGATCCTTGCACACTCCTCGTGGGCCCACCTGACAGACACAGTTATCCTGTGGTGGGCTCTCCAGCCGCTCTCAGCAAAGGTCTCGGGCTTCAGACATCAAAATTGTATCTCAGTCTGTGTCTTCACTGACACAGAGCTGAGAAATTTGTAGCTAAATGGAGGAACGTCATCAATTTCTCTTCCTGTTTTGTATCCTTGCCAACACTTTAGTAATGAAAAGTTTTGGATTATAATTTTGAAATTATTGATTGATCCACATTACATGTAAATCTAAAATACATCTGTCATAGATACTTTCAAAACCATGTCCACATGTCCTCAGGGACTTGTGATTATACACTTGAATATCTTCATGTACAAGCCTTTAAACTCCAAGCAGATGGCAATCTTTCCATAAATATTCTCTCTCTCTCTCTCTCTCTCTCTCTCTCTCTCTCTCTCACACACACACACACACACACACACACGTACAGCATCTCATAGTAGTAACTTAGGTTTAGTTAATACTTTAAAATATGGATATCAGTATTCAAAAAAATCCTTACTTAAGGTAATAAAAGCATTACTTTTAAAAGATAACTGCCAACTTATTATTTTAGTGGCTATTATGTCCTTGAAACAAATAAACATCACTTTTAGCTATATATATTTCATTACTTCTCATTAGTATGAAATAGTCCAATTTGTGGGTAAAGTATCTGCATGTTTGTACTAAATTAGTTGAGGAAATTATTCAAAGAAAACTTCTTTACATTCATATCCATATTTTAAGGTATTAACTGAACCTAAATCACTACTAGGAGCTATAATACATATACACTGCATTATATGTACAATTCTATATGTATTGATTAAAAGGATAATAGTCACATCAATAGCTTAGTGACCTAGAAAAACTAGAATTTTTAAGATTGTTAAAAAGAAAGGATTTGAATTCAGATGTTATTTTGTCATGCGTTTGCTGTGGGACTCTGCCCATTGCCTCTATTTTCTTTAGCTATCTCCACTGAGCTACAGCAAGGTCAATTAATAATATCTCAAATTAGATGTGAATCACAGTCTGCAGAGGTGAAAGTCCCCATCTGTCTCGCTTCTGAAGACACAGAGCTAATTGTCACATTCTGCAGCCTTCCTCTTCCTAACTGAAAGTTGCCAATAAAACTTTTGATTATTTCCTGGCCTTGTTATTTTTGTGCCATGTTTGTGACCCTGGAGTCATCTTGGACTCACTTTTCCTTTGCCCTATACGTCTTATTGCTGAGACTTTAAAGCAGGTATATAGTTTTGTCTCATTAAAAAGAAGAGATTCGTTTATTTCCTGCAACTTGCCTCTGGGGACATGAAACTTCGATTTGGTTCTAGAAACATCTTAAAGGCAAATACCTCATTCTCAGAAACAAGTCTGAATTCAGCTTGTTTGTCAGAGCGAGTTTTCTGTAAGCGCTCAGCTGACCTTGTAAGCAACGGTCATGCTTCAGTTCATGTATGCTTAATCTGTGTTGAAGAAATTCATTCATTTTGAAACAGAAACATTAAACACGACACATCACATCGGCACTACTGGTTTTCTTCCTCTTTTTACTGTTGCTGGAGTCAAGGCTCTGTGAAGACTAAGGACTGGAAACAGTTCTGTACAACCACAGTGAGGCCGCTAATGTTGACAACCCTGGATCACTCTGGAAACTGAGCACCTGTTCTCCTTATTTACAACAATAACAAACGCCAGCCTCTGGGCAGGTCAAACAGGTTTTGAGACTTTGCTAAAGACAATTATCTGATATGAAGACTGTAGCTGTCTTTGGAATAATATCTTAGGTACTGGGGGCTTCTGATATTATGAAAGTTTACTGGCTGAGTATTAATGCAGAAAGCTTTAGAAGTGGGGAAGTCTCAAATATCATATATTACTACATATTATATCTACACTTTCACTTACAACGAACAAATCTATCATGCAACTAAGATTGCCACCAAACAGTTATGGATACAGTCTGGTAAACACACATTTCTCTCTCTCTCTCTCTCTCTCTCTCTCTCTCTCTCTCTCTCTCTCTCTCTGTCTCTCTCACACACACACACACACACACATATGCTCATTCACCTCACTTTAAACTATCCTTTAGTTAGCCATGTGGTAAAAAGCTGGTTGAGCCTATAAAAATGTAGTAAATTATAAAGCAAAAGATTTTTTTTAGTTGTACGCATATTTTATTTCAATCAGGGTTTCTTATCATGGGTTATATTTGATTGTCAGTGCCTATCCCTCATTTGGATCATAATAGGAACGATGTAATGGATTAATAAGTGCTAATTTTAATTTTTTGAACACATTTTTTGGAAAATCTACAAGGAAAATAAATTACCTTTTATTATTCCAATGAGGCGCAATTTAGGTAAGAGTTTGTAGCTTTAATTTCTAATACACTAGACACTAAAAAATGCAGTTATGCATAATTTATATTCAAATGAGTAAAGGTGAGTTTATATTAAAACTTCAGATGGGCAGTGGTGGCACACACCTTTAATCCCAGCACTTGGGAGGCAGAGGCAGGTGGATTTCTGAGTTCCCGGCCACTCTACAGAGTTTTTTCCAACAGCTGCCATGTTGGAAGTGATTATATTGACAGCTTCTTCCTTATATTAAGTTCTATTGGACAATAATACTCCAGGCAGTGTTATCACCCTCATAAGAATGTTCACCAAGAGAGTGTATGAATCCCAATATACTTGTTTTACAAATACGGTTACCTTAAATCTCCAAGAGTTCTAAGAGAACATACAGTTCTTCATCAACCTGTGGGCTTTGTACACTTTGATGACTCTCTAAGATCTTTTTAATGAATTAAAAATTAATTGGAGAAAAAATCTTAAACAAGCAGTTGTCACACTTGTACTAAATATTATTTGATCTTAAATGCCACCACTTGAGCTCCTAATCCAGTTGGCCTGGGGCATCTTAACAAGCAATTCATTTACCTGCTTATTTTTTAGACAAGGTTGTGTTATGTACTCTATGCTGGTCTTGAAATTGACAGAGGATTCATCTTGCCTCAGCCACTTGAGAAACTACCTTTTTGGAGAGGGGGGGTTTGAGACAGGATTTCTCTGTGCAGCCCTGGCTCTCCTAGAATTTGTTCTGTACCCCAGGCCAGCCTAGAACTTACAGAGATCTGCCTATCTTTGCCTCCCAACTGCTGGGATTAAAGGTGTGCACCCCAATCACCCGGCTTGGTTTTCTTTTCTTTCCTTTTATTTTTATGTGCATTGGTGTTTTGCCTTTGTGAATGTCTGTATGAGGGTCCCTTGGGACAGGAGTGAGCTGTCCTGTAGGCACTGGGAATTGAACACGGGTCCTCTAAAGCAGCCAACGCTCTTAAGTGCTAAGGCGTCTCTCCAGTGAAAAACTGCATATTTAAAAACAAACTAGGTGATTTTAATGCAAGCAGCTAAATAACTATAAGTGGAAAGTTTAGTCTAAGGATTAAAAAGCATGTATCAACAGGTATTTTATTCCTGATTCTTTTATTGAACACAAGGTACCGAGCTTCTTTATGTTACACATCCTGTTCTAGGCACTGGGGAGAATGATATGGACTGTAAGGGGCCAGTGGATTCATGGTTGTAATGTGTTGCACGCTCGTTCCTTTACCAGTACAATCATCTAAATCATTGTATCCTATTCGGAACTGTGGGTTTTTTTCTCAAGTTGGGTCCTGTTTGTCTTTTCTGTATGCAAAGATACTGATAGTAGTAGATGAAATAATAACAGAAGATTTTAACAAGAAAAGGGTGAAGGAGGAAAAGGAGGCAGGATGGTAAAAAGGAAGATAAAGAGAAAGTAGAAAAAGGAGATTTGGGAACTGGAAGTATATAACAGAAAGAACTTAGTGGTCCAGTGTGGCATAGGGTGTGAGGGACAGGGAAGAGTTTGAGGTGGCAGTTTTCTGCTAGGCTGTTAGAGAATGGGGAGATTAGCTTAAAGAACGTGGAAATGCAGATAGAATGGGTGTGGAGGAGGTGGAAAATGTCAGTCCTGCTTGCTTGAACCTGTATTCTGCTTTTAGAACTTCTGAGAGAGGCATCTAGGAGGCGGCTGGGTCACTGCCCTGGAGCTTTGAAGATAAGGAAGGAAGATGGCCAGTGTTCCACAGCTCTGTGGGGGAGGGGGAGATGTGTACAGGGAATCATACCAGGGAACAGAACACAGAAGTTCATGGGGTGGGAGTTGGCTACATATCCCTAACAAGCTGCGATTCTGAAATTTTTGGGTCATAGCATTTTTAAAGACACACCTTCTAGAGGATGAACAATTTTACAGACTCATGAAAACCCGTTTCCCAGGCGATGTGGCTCCCGATAAATACTCCTGTCCATTTCCGGTAAGCCGGGTGAAAAAGGAAGAGGAACTAAGGGGCGAGTGGGAAAATGGAGAACAAAGATCCAACTCTTCTAACCTAACTTAATAGTACATGTAAACCCTTAAGTGATCAGTCTAGTTCCTTCTATACGCCTGCTTGTAAAATCCGGAAAAAGAATGACATATGTTTAGAAGTAATTTACTGACTCTCTTCGCAGCTCCCCACAGCTGGCATTTGAATCTCTCTCCATTTTGTTTTGAGCTTTTATTCTTTGAGCCTCAAAACCCCTGACTTAGTTAACCCCTGACTTACTTAACCCCTGACTTAGTTAACCCCTGACTTAGTTAACCCCTGCCTTAGTTAACCCCTGACTTAGTTAACCCCTGCCTTAGTTAACCCCTGACTTAGTTAACCCCTGACTTAGTTAACCCCTGACTGTGGGA
Source organism: Apodemus sylvaticus (assembly GCF_947179515.1). Classification (NCBI taxonomy): domain Eukaryota; kingdom Metazoa; phylum Chordata; class Mammalia; order Rodentia; family Muridae; genus Apodemus; species Apodemus sylvaticus. Next base: position 27,271,612 of record NC_067473.1, read on the forward strand.
AAAGACCATTTGAACAGCAGAGCAACTATGCTCTTTTATCCACAGGCATTTGGGAAATCGAGGCTAGTGTGCCTTGTCCTTTTGCACACTTACCTACAGAAGTGATGATGACGGTGAATCGAGTTTCATCGCGTCTTCCCGTGATGTTGTTGTAAGCACAGCACACGTAGTCAGCTGTCTTCTGGGCCACTTTCTCAGATGCAACTTCTAAACGAGGCCCATGCTTAATGACGTGGGTAGTATTGTCAGATCTACGGATCCAGGAGTAGGTGTTGGGGGGATAAGAATCAGCAGAACAGTCAAAGAGGACAGCTTCACCCAGGTCAACAGTGAATACTTCTCCCACTTTCAGCCCTTTATCAGAATTAACCTGGAGTCCATACGGTCCATCTGTATTAAACCAAAAAAAAAAAAAAAAAAAAAAAATGGAGGGCGTGTATCAGCAGTCACAACATAGATTTGAGCAAATAGGTCCTCAATTAAAGATCCAATTAGTGACAAGGTTCCCCAAAGTGGGAATTACTTGATTGAACATATTTGTAAAAGTTAGAGCCTGAAGCTTAGTTTTCAGACTTATAGGCACTGCATCATCAGTGTGGGGCTAAGCTCTTCAGTGTCCTGCTGATAAATGTGCACTGTTGCTAGGTAACCTCGTCCTTCTGGAATAGGAATCACACTTAAATGTATTTTTACAACACATAAATACTGTGTTCTTAGCAACCATACTTTGAGAAGTGCCTGTTTTTCTTCTCAGTGCCAGGTCAGTGTAAATATTTATCGAAGAGAGTTTCAGAAGGAACTGAGATTTATGCAATAGGTATAAAGGTGTTTCATATTTTAACAAATTTAAAAGTCTTTATAAGCCTCATATTCCTTTTGGAATGCACACACAGACACACACACACAGAGAGAGAGAGAGAGACAGAGGCAGAGACAGAGGGAGAAGGGAGAGAGGGTGGAAGGGAGGGAGGGAGGGAGAGAGAGAGAGAGAGAGAGAGAGAGAGAGAGAGAGAGAGAGAGAATTCCTTGAAATTATAACAAAATTCTTCATTACAAAATTCTTTCTGTTAGTCCCCAGAGTGGTCCTCCATGGTAGCATTTCCTGATCCATCGACCAGTGTGGAGACAAGTTTCATCACAGAAATAGGAGACACCACTTTACAGATTGCATTTAGTTGCAGAACACACTTTCTTTCTAAGAGCATGGGAAAATGTGAAGTGTCGCCATGGCATTATATTACGGTTTACATGAGTGAACCTACTATCAGAAAGCAAGCCTAGAAGCAGGCTGAGTCAGTCCTTGGTGTCCTGAGCAACTGGCTCCAGGACCCACTCAAGCAAATCTGTAGATGCACAAGTCACCTACAGAAATGGTACTGTACTTGTATATCATTGACATATGTCCCCCTGTACATTTAAACATCCCTCAGATTAAAAATTAATTGGAGGAAAAAAATTCTTAAACAAGCAGTTGTCACACTTGTACTAAATATTATTTGACCTTAAATTGGACCAGATGCAATGTATGCTTACACTTCATTCTCTGAGAGACGATGATATTAAAGAACATGTATGTTTAGTACCTGTGCAAGTTTTCGAATATTTTCCACTTGACTTTGGCCAGATCTGCTGACATAAAATGCATAGGCACCGGCTGTCCCTTTAAACGTAGTAGATGATGATAATGAGGAAGCCTAGACACCCATTCTGTGAGTGACCTAGGGCTTGTGACACTGCGATCTCATTTCAGGCTAGGATGCAGTCTCAGGAGAAGCCACTGTGACAGGGGGCTACAGACAGTGAAGCTTGGTCTGAGCTCTGACTAGGACTGAGCAATATATCGGGGATGAAAAGTTGCTTTTAGTGGCTTAGAAAAAAGAAATCAGCATTAACGTGTACTTATGCATAATACTGTTCTAGGCATTGTGGGCGAATTGGGATGTTGGGAGGAAAATGGCTCCCGAGACTTGTCTTCTGCTCTGTACTGCAGAAGGGCCTTCTTCCTTCAGGATGCAGGCACTGATGAGATCCCAGGCAGCAAGCCCAGGGATGCTGACTGCTTCACATACAAGGAAGGCAAGGAAAAAGAAATGCGTGCCTTGGAAGCACAGAAGACCCAAGTTGATGTGGACAACCTAAACCTCTAGAGGCATTTCAGAGCTGGGCAACAGAGAATTGAAAAAGATCAGAAATGTGATCATAAAATTATGGTCTTTAAGTCTAGATCCCCATCTTTCTTTCCAGTGGCCTCTGGGTTACAAAGCACGTCCATAGAAGCAAGATGCTGTCTAATGGGTCTCACACGTGAGTGACTGTGGTGCTTTCCAGCGTGTGCTGATGTTCACAACTCACCTTTGGGGCCATCTTAGGATATTACAACATATTTAAATATTCCCATAGATGGCATGTCTTTCATCTTGGAGAGTGGGTTGACCCTATAGAGGAAGCCCTATGTAGAGCTTGGTGAGTAAGGTCAACAATTTAATAATATAACTAGTTTTAAATAAAACATACGTTGAAAGAAGAGTCTCTGATCGCGCAGCATTTTTCTCTCCTCACAGGCCTGTTGACTTTGCTACTTACTTGTTTGTTGGCATTCATGACGGGCATCGCCTTTTCTCTGTGTTATGTATGTCTGGCTCTCCAGATTTCACTGTCACATTTGTCTATGCATTCTCCCTCTCAAGCATTTCTTTCAGATCCTGGACACTAACACTTTGAGGCAGCTGAGTTCATTATTTCTGATAAGATGTTATAAAATGTATATTCTATAAGGTTATTTTAAAAAAATCAAAATGCATGTTGGTTGCAAAACAAAAAATCACAAACTAGAGAAGTCCAGAAACGAAAAGTTATCTGTCGTTTTCTTAGAGACCCAACATCTGTGTAATCATGTTTCTCTCTAATTGCATCTCCCTGTTTTCCAGTCTTCTCTTCCACCTCCTTTGTTTTCTACTTCTCCTCTTCCTCCCTCAGCCCCTCTCTCTGTGTCTGTATTTGTGTCTCTCTCTGTCTCTTCCTCTTGCACGCACAAACACACACAGGTACACAACTTCATCTGACACATACTGTTTCCCTCTGAGTGGACTCTGTACTAGATAGTGAGTGCTTCAGCACTCCAGACTCAACATTCTTCTATTTTAAGGTCGAGTATGGCACATAATTCACGTGCATGGGCAGCCCTGCAGGAGACATTCAGAGTGGCTCAACTGGAGTTGCCTCTGGTACAGATAAAAGCAGACGGATAATCCCATTTGGCTTTGGAGCACGGTTCACTGTCTACCCTTTGGCAGAACGCTCTTGATGAAAATGAACTCTGCCCTCAGGGATGGCTGTTTACTAAATGACTTGTAAAATCACATATCATCTGTTCTCTTTAACAATTTATGACTGGGTGGGAACTGTACCTAAGTTTCCATCAGATGCTGCTTGCCACCCTGCGAGGGAGCAGATGGGAAGTGTTTACTGTAAATGACCTGTTTTCCCCTTTTGTTTTATCGCTTAGAGAACTCCCTGCAGCAGAGTCCTGTCTTTCCCACAAGATGTAGTAGTTATTGGGTTATTATTTACAGTTGGAGCCAGCAGGCATTTACATTTTGTAAACCATAAGTAGCATTTTCTGACTTTTTAACTTGGCATTGTATTCTTCCAAGTTTTGATTATAATGTCATAAACCAATAAATATTGCTGAATAATCAGATTGCTTTGCTTGTTTGTTTGTTTTAGAGACAGAGTTGCATCCTATATCCCAGGTTGGACTGTCATTTCATATGCAATCCAGAATGAATATGTAATTGGATTATGATGTCATAACCCAATGAATATATAATCAATCTTGATAGATTTTTGTTATAACGTTTCTAACAATGAAAGATAATTTGCATGAAGAAAATGTCACAGAAACAATGAAAACAGAATAGATTATTCATGGTGGAATTTTAAAATCATTGATGTGGATATATATGGGAGAGTCTTAGGATATGACAGTAACTCACTTTTTTACTTTGCCTAACCACAGAGACATGGAGCTATGTCATCTGAAGCATGGTATGAACAACAACAACAAAAAAACTCTCCCATTTTAGTCATGTTAAACTGGGTTCCTAATTGCGTCAAGTATTTCCCTATAAAATTAAAGATGCTTAAGAAATGTGGAGCTCCTAGGAAAGTTTGTTGTCCTGGTACTTATGAGTGGAGAAGAGTTTAGGAAGACCTAATTCAATGAGGACCAGAGCCAGGTATGTAAAAGATGCTGTCTTTGCACAGAGGAGCAGGTAACAGGCCAGGACAGAAGGATCTTTTAGTAGGAGATAATGATGGGAAAAAAAGGAGAGTAATTACATAGAAATGGAACACTAGGGAGTTACTTAAGACAAGCAAAATATTCCCATTACACATGGAAAGAAACTACTGCAAACACCTTAGTGCCACATCAACAGAAGACCAGCGACAAACCTTTGTGCATGCTATTTATACCTTGTTACCCAAAACCAAGGAAATGAAGCAAAACAGAAACAAGTAATAAAACAGGGCTAAAGTTGTGATTGCAAGAAAAACTACTAATGAGTCCAGGTTGTGTTTCCGGGTCATATAGTCGACAATTGCCAAGCCAAGAAAATCCTGGTGGCATGGCTTTCTTCTGACTCAGTGTGCCTGTTCAGAGTTTCTTTTCACTGTGTTGACATAACTCCCACACTTAGGTTTGTGCTACTTGTATTTGAAGATTTCATTCATGTGATAACAATTTGTTTAGTAGCACACACACACACACACACACACACACACACACACACACACGTAGATGGGCTGCACCATTTCTGAATCTTCATTACAATTCAATGCCAGTTGTACAGCACAGTCAAAGCTTGTACTTTCTCTGTCAGTCCGTTACCTTTGCTTCAAAGGCTGACAGAACATTCTCATTCTCACAATGGCATCTGAAAAGATCATTTTAAAATATAGCTATGAATTCAGCTATGAAAGTAATTTGCCACAATTAAATACAAATCATGTACTGTGGTCCATGCCTACAATCTCAGTATACAAAAGACTGACACAGGAGGTTGCTCTAAACTTGAGCCTGGATTTTATATAAGGTACCAGGCCAGTCTGGGGTATAGAATGAGACCATCTCTAAAACAAACAAACAAGCAAGCAAAGCAAACCGTAATGTAAATAACATTTCACTTCAGTTCCTCTTTGTGTTAGACTCTTGCTGTGTTCTGTGCTTGGGATGGTTCTCCAGACCTTTCTACTTGCTCAGTCACACTCATACATTCAAATATTACATTATGAAAAGAGTGTTTTCTTTAGTGTGAAGCAATGTTACTGGTCTTTGGATTCACATGGGAGGATACCATTATAATGAAATACTGGCAAACCATTCTCCAGCGCTGTCTATGGGCCAGTCAGCTGTACTGTCACTTTACAGGTTCAGTCCCGCAGTGACTCCATGAAGTAGGTTTCCAAGGTCATCATGAAGACAGTGGTGCACAAAGAGACAAACTTGCTAACCTGGGATTTGAACCCTGGTCTATGACTCCACAGTTCTTGCTCCTCCCTGCTATGCTTCATACTACACATCTCTATGATAGCCATGACATTTTACCCCATACACTTTGTTACGCATATCCTTTCTCTGCTAAGAAAACAGGGTCTGTGCCAGTCGCTGCTGGCATGCACTGGTGGAGAACATGAACAAGTTGTCCAGCATAGTCTCACAGCAAAGTCATCCAGTCTCCAAATGTTTCACAAACTCCATGTTACATTAAACTTTGTGTAAAATATTAAACATATTAGAGGGTAGGTGAGATGATTCAGTGGGCAAGCTGCTCTCTTTCAAGCCTGACAATTTTATTTTTATCCTATAGGATCTACATGGTGGAAACAGAGAGCTGACTCTTGAAAGGTATCCTCTGGCTTCCAAAGGCATGCTGTGGCATATGCATAGCCTAAACACACACACACACACACACACACACACACACAAAGTACACGCACACTCTAGATAGATAGATAGATAGATAGATAGATAGATAGATAGATAGATAGATGATAGATAGATAGATAGATAGATAGATAGATAAAATTAAACATATTAGAGGTACTGCTATGGTTCAGTAGTAACCAGAAAATACTGGAATAAGGAATAGTGTGGGGCTTGCTTGGAGTTTGATTCAATGATACCAACTGGAGAATGTGATGAATTTTATTCGTCCATGAGATTCAAGGTCAACAATGAAAGCAACTGAAGAGAATGAGAATTCAGAAGTAACTATTGATCTGTAGGAAGACGCCTAAGATGGCTCTGTCTGGGATGCTTCCTGGCCCTTCACTCAGAAATGACAGGGAAAATCACTTCACAACCTTTTGCTAAGATCAAGTGTAGAAGTGGTAGAGAGAAAACAGGGAATATCTTTTCTTCGTGGCATATTCCAGCACATAACTCAGGAGTGCTCCTTTTCCACGCAGTCTGTGAAAGGCACATCCTACTCCGGGATCCTCATTATTTTCACTTCCTTCAGGGAAGTGGATGGCTCAGCACCTCTGTGTGGTACTTGATTCTGGGGATTGAGAATTCCACTACACATGAGATTGCCCAACGGTCAGAATCACAAATTCCACCCCAAATGCCCTCCAACTAATGTTCCAACTTGATTCCAATTATTTGAAATCGGGTTGTGTCATGATTTTTCATCATTAAGGTTGTGTGAGTAGATATAAAAATTTTCCAACCAGACAATGTCTAAGTCAATGGTTCTCAACCTTCCTAATGCTGTGACCCTTATGCTGTGGTGAACCCCAACCATAAAATTATTTTCCTTGCTACTTCATAACTGTAATTTGTTACTGTTATCAATCATAATATAAATATCTGTGTTTTCCAATGATCTTAGGTGACCCTTGTGGAAGGGTTGGATGGCAATATACAGGTTGAGAACCACTGACTTAGGTAATATGACTGTAGCCAGTCCTATGGCTATTCTCGTAAGAACTTTCCATAAACAGACATAAGGGAAAATGAAAACACGCTACTTACAATATATGGTGGGCATAATGACTTCACTTTCCATCTCACTGACGGGGTTTGACACGAGGCAGGTGTAGTTTCCAATGTCCTCCTTTGTCACTGGAACAATCCAAAGGGTGTTGTTTTGTGGAGAAAAGGAGTGGCTGGGGTTGATACAAATGGGCTTCCCGTTTTTCCGCCACTGGTAAACCAGCCTGGTACCTCCTTCTACTCGGCAGGTCAAGGTAATGTTGCCCACATATTCCACAGCCCCAGAAGCAGGATGGGACTGAACCATTGGCTTCATGACAGGATCTGCAATATCAAGAGACATAGAAATGATTTTTCCATCGATAGAGCTATAGTAAATCTCTGAGAAGTTTTTCCAACATGGAGTCCTGGGGAAATGATTCCAACATTTTAATATTTCGTAAATGTAGATGGTTTGGGTAACAATTAAAGAGGCTATAAAAGGGTCACAGAAATGTTAAACTGGTAAAATATGAAATATATTTATGCATTAGAGCTAACCAAATTCTAGAAATTATTCTTTAAGTATTACCAATGAATCTACTTACTTTTTGTATAATGTAGTTAGTGGTTCAAATCTGAGAGTTCTGCTGTTCATTATGCTTTCTCTAACATCAAAGCTCTCTCTCTCCCATCTCTCTCTTTCCCTCTCTCTCTGAACCTAAGAGTTCATGCATGGTAGGCACATGCTGACCTGCCGTAAAACTATACTCAGAAGCAAAATGAATACAGCAATTTCCCTTTTTTGACTTGTATAACAAAATAAGCTAGCAAGAAGTCATGTGGAAAATTCAAACTTTTATCCACCATCTGAAAATTAAATTATATAGCTCATGTGTACAGTATACTTTTGAAAATGTGTAGTGACATTTTTGAAGAGTAGCATGTATACAATTTCTTTCACAAACAAAAGTCTACATTTCAATGTCCGCCTTTGGGGTTTTATTAAATTTGAAATATAAAGGACAAATCCAATACAAATTCCCATTAGAAAGTCAAGAGATGAGAAATTAATTTGATTTTATTAATGTGACATGCAGTAGGCAAATGGATAAATATAGGACACAAATGTTCCTTCACTGACTTTTAGCTCTGAGTATATATGGATGAGATTTGTAATTACAGCTGGGCAGTGGTGGCACATGCTCACACTTTAATCCCAGCACAAGTGGGTCCCTGTTAGTTTGAGATCAGCCTGGTCTACAAACCTAATTCAATGTCAGCCAGGGCTCACACACACACACACACACACACACACACACACACACACACGCGCGCGCGCACCAAAAAATACCTTGTATCAAAAAGGAGAGAGAGAGAGAGAGAGAGAGAGAGAGAGAGATTGGTAATTACATATGCATTCACTATCAATTCCGAGAGTTCTTTACCCTGTTTGATAAAACAGCGCCTTCTGTGTCAGTGAGATGGCACCTGCTGTCTAACTTGAGTTTGATCTGCAGATCCCACATGGTGGAAGGAGTGAAACAAGTCCAGCAGGTTGTCTTCTGACTGATGCATGTGCTCTGCAGTATGTGCAGGAACACACCACACACACACACACACACACACACACACACCTAACTAACTAAATAGGTGGTAAGAAAATAGTTATTTGTTCAGAGTTATACATCCTTCAAGAACAAAGAGAAGAGACCTTTCTGCCTCTCGATGTCCTTTTTCTACATTCTGTAGATGAAGATATTTAATAGTCTCCATCTAAGTAAGCTCACAGAGCACAGGGATGTTAAGGTAGCATATAGGCAATCTATGATTGGATCCACTACTTTAGGCTTTGATTTCCTGTCAAGCGTCCAGTTGAGTATGACGTTTCTTCTCAGGCAAATTTATCTTGTGTTACAGTTACATTTTCTTACAATGGAAACTGTGCATCAGGGCACAAACAAACCTAATTCTCCAGCCCAGGGGAGTTAGAAACAAATGGAAGATAAGAAAGAATGAGGTCGAAAGAGCCTTGGAGGGGAGCTGAGGATATCTGGTGTTTTCAAGGTGGATGACATCTCTTGGTTTGTTCGTTTAATTCAGTCCTTTGTCTTTCCTGGCAAGAGCAAAGGGTTTGCCATAGCATCTTGTGTACACTGTTATGTTTTAAAAAAGAAAAGTGAATTGCGCATACTGATCATATTGGAAACACATCCCAGACATCTCTGTGTGGGAAGGTATATGATCTGAGAAAACTAGGCAACACGGCAGAAGTAGGAGGAGAGCCAATCATTGGACTATTCATCCACATCATACACTTGCCTGAAACAATAACCCAGACATGAAGTTTCCTTTTTGAGGTTTTTGCCTAGATCCTTAAAGCCTGTTAAGACTTCACTACATTTGGGGGGAGGGCAGATTCATTTCCCTAAACAAATTCAAAATTATAATCCAATTATAAATTGTATGAAAACTTGTTGCAGGAGAACTTTATGAAAATTCCTGTTAGGTATTTCTTCACATTCCCTACAACTGCTTTGCAGGTAATGGATCCCTAGATGTAGTCTTTAGTTCCCTGTAGCCTCTTCTGTCCCTCACCTGCCTCCTTACTCCTTAGGGGTTACTGAATCTGCTATGGTTAGCACAGTTCTGACATGGAGAAGAAAGAAGCAAGAACACAGATAATGTTTCTCCTCCCGGAGACCTCATGTTCCAGTCATGGAAGAAACAAATTAAACAGAGATACTATTAGCAGGGTATAGCAATCTCAGTGAACAAATATAAAAGCAGAGGGGAAGAGTGGCTCACATAGGTTCTGGGTATGCTGGGCCTTTGAATGTCATTATTAGCACTTTGACTCCCATTTTGAGTGAGATAAGAAGCTATGACGGGTGTTTGCTGGAGGATGCAAGAGCAAAAGCATGGAGACTAGAGAGCAAGCTGTCATCGCAGTTTAGATTCAGCTAGATGTGTGAGCAAGGCGGCGGTGGTAAAGGGTGAGTGAGAGCAGCTGGAGTCTTAGTTTAAGGTCAGCCAATGAGGTTTTCCAGCAGAATGGGAAGGCAGAATGATCAGCGATGCATGCAGAGCCTTGGACTGAGGAAGTAATAGAATCCATTTGATATTTACTAAAATAAATATATTGTCAATTCAAGAATAGACAGAAAAACAAGAAGTACATGGTATAGTCAAGGAGTGCCACTTAAAAATCAGGAGCCTAGAAGTTAGCTCACTCCTCTTGCCCTCAGAAAACATTCCACATAAAGTCCTTGGCTCATCTTCCCTTAAAAATTATACCAAATACAACTCTTCATGAGATTAATAATGGGGTGCTTCCTAAGATACAGCCTACCAATGAGAAAATAAAAATGTCTTTATCTTACTCTTTTGCAACTTTATATAAGTCCTAAAACAAAATAGTGTTTACTTATTGCATAAAGATATGATACTGTGGACTGGGCAACTTCCTCATACACATATATAATTAAATGTCAGAAGCCTTACAAGGTAAGTAATGGCATTATGGAGGCTTTGAGGATTACTTAACTCACTCACAGTTGCAAGAGCCAGGACCTTAAAGCTCTGGAAGCTTGGTATCCAGGGTCTCTCGACCGAGCCTCCTAAATACTGGCACAGAGGACTCACCATCAACAGTGACTTGTATCTTCTGACTTGAGGATAGAGTTCCATTTCCCTGGATGTTGACCTTCACAATGTAATTGCCCTCATCGGTGAACTGCAGCGGGTTGATGAGCAGAGATGCATTGGGTGGCATCATGGTGAACTTGTGCTGGTATTCCAAGTCGGGAACCACAGACTTATTTACCGAGCCTAGCAAGTACTTGGGCATTGTGTGGGATCTTTCAAACAGCCATATGATCTGGATGTCAGATGCTGGAGTGTGGAAGCCATAGTGCACTGGGAGATAGAGGGCCTGTCCCCTGATGCCATGGACAGTGTGTGACGGCACGGTCACCTTCAGTCCCAGACAAGAACCTGCTGCAAAGGGAAAGAAAACTGTGAGTGCCCTGAGCCACATCTCATAATACAAAGGTTCGGATGCAGAGAGAACTCAGTCAGATGGTAATCTCTTTCAAAGAAGAAGGCTTCTAAGTACTGACTTATTCTAATACCAGTTACAGGTAGAGGTAAATATTTGTCTCAGAACTTCTTCATTTGAAAGACTCCACCCACTGACTATGAATGACTTCTATAAAAAAAGGAGAAGCAGAAATGATTATCTAATATCACCTCAGAATAATAAAAAAAAAGAAGAACTGAGAAATATTATGGGCTCTAAAGTCCAGAAGAACCATTAAACATATTTGAAATTAGATCCTATCAAAGTCATATCTGGGTGAAACTATGCAGTTCCTGAAATGTTAAGGGACTACTTCTCTGTAAGAAATTTCTTCAAAATCTTCTGAAATAACTTAATATTCCATTTTTGGAAGTTTCTTCATCTGTAGTAAGTCATACTAATTCCGGATAATATAGTAAAAGTGACAGGAAACTATATACTCAGTTAAAACCAGAAATCCCTTGTCCACAAAGGACTCTGATTGGCGTTTGAGGAACAGCGAGTGGCAGGCCAGATCAGAGTAGGGGGGGGAAAGCACAGAGGATACTGGGTTATTGATCGCCAGGACTAACAGGGCAGGGTTTTAAATCCACAGGAATATTGGGCAGTTTTACTCTATGTACAATGACAATGTAACTGGAGTTTGCTGAGAGGGCCATGACTTTTCTAATGATTTATTTATCTCACACTAGCTGGGAGGAGACTGTACTGAACAAAGAGAAAAGCAGGAACACTGAGGTGTCTCAGGGAGTGACTGCAGCAACTAAGCTGTGCTGAGGCACGGTGCAGGAGATGGGGGAGGGGTTGCTGAGGCATGGTGCAGGAGACGGGGGAGGGGTGTGCTGACCCATGGTGCAGGAGACGGGGGAGGGGTGTGCTGACCCATGGTGCAAGAGATGGGGAGGGGTGTGCTGATCCATGGTGCAAGAGATGGGAGAGGGGTGTGCTGATCCATGGTGCAAGAGATGGGGGAGGAGTGTGCTGAGGCATGGTGCAAGAGATGGGGGAGGGGTGTGCTGATCCATGGTGCAAGAGATGGGGGAGGGGTGTGCTGATCCATGGTGCAAGAGATAGGGAGGGGTGTGCTGAGGCATGGTGCAAAAGATGGGGGAGGGGTGTGCTGATCTATGGTGCAAGAGATAGGGAGGGGTGTGCTGAGGCATGGTGCAAGAGATGGGGGAGGGGTGTGCTGAGGCATGGTGCAGGAGATGGGAGAGGGGTGTGCTGAGGCATGGAGCAGGAGATGGGGGAGGGGTGTGCTGAGGCATGGTGGAGGAGATGGGGAGGGGTGTGCTGAGGCATGGTGCAAGAGGTGGGGGAGGGGTGTGCTGAGGCATGGTACAAGAAGTAGGGGGTTCCTCAGCCATGGTGCAAGAGATGGAGGGGTGCTAAGGCATGGTGCAAAAGATGAGTGGGTGCGCTGAGCAGCTTGAGCAAAGGCTGGTGCTACCTAACACTTCAGCTACAGCACTGCAGGGCAGGATGCACACTTCCAATGAGGAATAAAGATTCCCTTCATGTTCTTGACTGAAGTCATCTGGAACATTAGAGCTAAATCATGGGGCTTAGAAAGAGAGCTAGTGACCTGTTTGGGGTGTGGTGTGAGGAGACAGTTTAGGGCATACTCATTCTGAGGTGCCCATGAGACATCCAAAAGGCTACACTGAATTCATACAGTGATCACACTCAGTGTTAAACACACTAAAGTCAGTTAGGATACAGCTAGAGACCTGGAGAGACGTGGGACCTGGAGCTCTTCCTCATACACAGTCTTATGCAATGCCTGTGTTGTGTGGGCCCATGGACTTACGTTTGTGTGTGGCTTCTTAGCCCTGGGTCCTGTAGATGTCGTGATATATGATATGCTATATGCTATGCTATGCTATGATATGAGACGATTATGATATAATGTGATATATATTACCATTTGCAATGGAAACAGTCCTTTCAGGGTGCTGTATTTTTAGAACTCTAACTGAAAGCTCTTTGTATCATTTTATAACTGGGTGGTATAGGTATGAAATCACCATCAGAGGATCATTTGGAATAATAGGGTAATGTGTGGAATTTAAGTGTAGACTATTTTGAACGCCAAGAGAAAAACAATGACACAGGACCACTGAGAAGGACCAGTGAGTAGAGAGGTACCTGGCACCAAGTCTGACAACCTGAATTCAATCCCCAGGGCTCACACAGACCAAACAAAGAACTAACTCCCTTCTTCATGGTGTTCTCTGACACACCCTCATACTGTAGGTAGCACACACACACAGAGACACACAGACACACAGACCCCCCCCATGCACACCCTACACACCACACACACACAATTTTTAAGAAGAATAGCCCAGAATAGTAACCTTGCAAAGGAGATGAGAGAAGTCGGGTGGGGGCTTGGCAGAGTTGTAGACTATGTTAAGTTTGTAACACTGAGGATGACTCTGTCAGAACCAGAAGTGATGGTGGAGCAGAAGAGTGATAGCCTCAGCTGGAATGAAGCAGAGTGACGGAAGATGGCAATCAGGACCAACCCGAGTGGTTTCTCCTTTCAGCTTCCTTATGTACATCAAATGGGCATCCTATTCAACGGCTTTCTCTTTTCATGGTTTCCAGGAAATGTGGGGATTTTAAGCTTCATCTAAAGCAACTTATGGGAGGAAGTTGGAACAAAGAAGGAAACAAAGGTCTGTCTGTCTTCCATGGTGATTTCCAGGGAGAAGCTGAGGCATGTCCTCCCCCCCCATCCCATGAGGAATCAAGTTCTAGTAACTTCTCTCTCTCTCTCTCTCTCTCTCTCTCTCTCTCTCTCTCTCTCTCTCTCTCTCTCTCTCTCTCTCTCTCTCTCTCTCTCCTTCCAGAGTAGGAAAATAGACATGCACTGCATACTCTCTCCCTTTCCCTCCCTCCTTCCCTTTCCCTCCCTCCCTCCCTTCCCCATCCCCCTCTCCTCTCCTTCCCTTCCTCCCTCCTCTCCTCCCTGTCTCCATTCCCCATCTCCCTCGCTCTCCCTCTTACTCTCTTCCCATCTGTGTAACTCTTAGATTCATCATTTGCAAATTGTCCTGAAATGAACATGGTCAGGATGGTGTGCCTTTTCTAAACTGGCAAAGAGAATATTTTATTTGACCTTTTGCTAACGCTGGAAATGTGAATTCTTAGCAAAGGATACATATTTGTCTTGTGTTTAGTAACCCAAGACAAATGTAGTTTTGGGTAAGTGGGGCATTTAGGTCTCTGCTCCTTGTGTCATGTGTGAAAAGAGTGCAATACAAGCTTGACGCCTAGAATGTTTCTCGGACTGCTAATTGTTCAGGTGCTTGGTGCCCTGAGGTACTTTGATCAGAGTAGCCACTACTTCCATTTCAAGAGGGAGGGTTCAAAGGACTTTGAAATATCGAGTCTCAGTATTTAGTCCACATATTAAGTTGTCAGTCCCTGGATGTGTGCTAACAAATTGGCAATTCTGCACTTGTTACCAAGTAATCAAGGGTTGATGGTGGGAATTACATCATTGCCTTGAGAATGCATTGAGAAGGGCTGCATGGCTGCTGCTGAAATGAGTGGCTACCTCAGGAATGGAGCAGCTTTGGCAGGGGCTTACTGGGGTGTTTAAGTCATTCGCAGCTTATCCCAGGAATCCCTGCTAGACTGAGGTGGGGTTTAATATCATTTTGGCCGATCAGTTGTTGGTTATTTTTTTCATTTGGGGTCCTCATTGAAGAGGTTCTTGCTCTTCTGCTTTTCTATAATTTAGTCTGTGTAATTGTTGTTGGAAAAGATTGGTTGGAGTTTCATTAATATGCTGGAAATGGTTGCTCGGCACTGCAGTACTATGGGGTAATACTATCACCAGAATGGAGATGCTACTGACTTCTGAATCTTGATTAAAATGTGGGCTCTGAACTATGAGCAGGGTGATTTAGAGACTCTAAATAGGTTATGAGGGGAAAACTTTATTTCACAAGACACCAAATATAACAACAAATACTGCAGTCTGGAGAGAAATAAGTTACTTTAGTATATCTGGTATGGTGATACACAACTTTAATCCCAGCCCTTGGGAGGAAGAGATCTCTGCCCTTTGCCTCCAGAAAATAAACTATGTTAATAGGAAAAAAATATCTTGAGATGCAAGTTGCTAAATAGACCTCACTAAAGTGCTTTTTCTTGCCTGGAAGGTAGGGGTTTCCTTCCTTGACCTCCTGAATGCAGGAGTCAGAGGTGTGCATCATCACACTGAGAGAAAGGACCAGCATTTACACGACATTTACAATCACCACATACATGAGGAAACAAGCTTATTGAGCTATTCAAGAGAATGAGGCATAGATTAATGTTTTAAATAATGTATTGCCAAAGATATTTCTGAATGTATTCAGTGCTTTAATATAAAATGAAAAATTCTTCATTAAATATGTTGTGGGTATTTTTAAATGCACACCACAGTGAGAGTTACAGTGCATCTCTCTGTTATATAGTACTTTTTTCCCTCAAGATTGCCTATGTCATTATTATTAATTATGTCATATAATTATATCATAATTATTAATAAATATGAATACTATTTTGTCATTAGAGACAGACTGTCACTACGAGGTCCTGGATGGTACATAAAACAGACTGGTTTAGACATCACAGAAATCTATTTGCCTGTGCTTTCCACCCACTGGGGTTAAAGGCTAAAGGGCTATCACCCACCAGTGCCTGTATTATTTTTATGGGACAATTTATAGGTAACAAGTGTTAGCAAGGAATGAATTTCCTTATATCAGCACCTAAAAAAAATCTTCCTACTCAGAAAGGCTTGGATTCACTGGTACGATGAGCCATTGTGAGATTCAGAGAGTAAACAGGTAATGTGCTTCCCGTGCATTTTAGAAGCACATAGTCTTTTGTATCTGTGTTTCTTGCTATAGATGTAGCACACCCATGTTTTCAAGCATGATGGTTTACTAATTTAGAAAAGCAGGTTGTGTGATACAAAAAATTTTAAGTATTTTTCTACTTGCATGAGAAAACATAAAAGACTATAGCTTTCTACAGCTTCTCTCCGTGTGAACAGATAAACTTCAAGAAAGTAAATGGTAGAAATAATAGTAGAATTTTAATTTTCTTTTGATATTCCAACACTCACACATAAATGAGAATTTTGTTTTACTAGATTGACCAGTACTTCCTGGGTGTAAGAGAGCTGTTAAGATCTTCTGCCAGTAAGGCACTAACAATAACCAGGAGAAACATGGAAAATACCATTCATAAATGGTAAACAAAAATACAGCAATAACTTCACTTTAGAGATTTCTTAAGACATATAACAACAATACCCATGAAAAGAATGTAAAGTTAAGGAATACTTGAAAATATTCTGTAAAAATTATTCATGTTCCATCAACAAAGAAGTCCTGCAAGCAGTTTGATTGTATTGACTATAAACATTAGGTTTTACAAAGTGACCTCTATGGCAGCTCAGAATAGTTGGTATTTATTTCCCCATTAGCACACACAGTATTAGCAAACATAACACGACTATTGTTGACTGAAAATAAACTCTTGCATCATTAGAAAAAACAGAATTTATGAGGCTGTATTTTGAATAGACTATTTAATCAATCATGGAAGCTTATTTAAAAAATTTTAAAGGTACAAAGAAAATTCAGTATTTTAAAATCAAAAGAACTTTCATATTACTGGTGACCCTTGTGACTTGCCACCTCCAGAGAAACTGAATTTCAGTAAGGAGGGAAGTCTTGCTCTATAATAACAACTTTATTTTTGAAGTTGGGAGAAATTGCAAGTATATTTTAATTAATTTTATTTTAGTCAAATTTCTCAACTGAATTCATTCCTGAATTCTTCTTAAGGCCAATTACAAAATCATCATCTGTGAAACCTAGCAGTCCCACTGTTTAAAAATGAGAGAGAGAGAGAGAGAGAGGGAGAGAGAGAGAGAGGAACAAGGAACACAGGATCACTTAATAGCTAAGAATGATGTTAAATTATGGTAACATATAACATATTACAGGTTTAAATTTGATAGTATGACAGTATAGCCCTTGAGATTACCACAGTCACGAGGAACAGACACTTAAAAAATTTACAGATGGTAGTTCTATGTCAGTGAGATTTATATGCATCACATACAAATGTGAACAATAGTTATGCTTACAATGAAAACTAGCAAAATATATTAGTGAAAGTAAAACTTTAAATAACCCCTAAAGTCCAAAGCTCAAAGCCCAAATTGTTTTTATATATCTGTTATTCTTTAATGAATAAAGCTCCTTTTAAACTTCTATCAGATAAATGTAAACAAAACAGGAAATAAACTTGACTCTTAAGATCTATAATAGGAGGAATGGAAACTCTTGATGAAAAGAATATAGGTGTATAACAGTGTGTCATGATATGGGGAGGCAAACTCTATGCCAAAAGAGAGAGAGATAAAAATATTAAGGTATAGTAAAAAAGAAAATAGGACTAGTCATTGACAAAAAGAAAAGCTAAAGGCATTTTGGAGCACTGAGCCTTTTAAACACATTTCTCTCATTTGTCAGTTTAGCTAGAACTTCACATTTTCCATATTTATATTAAAGAAGAACCAACAGTTCGCATGCTATTTTTAATTTAAGCAATATCTTCAATTAAAAGAAAACCACTACCATGAATTGTTTTGAATTCCATTTTGAGTCTTAATTTAATGCACTATTAAAACATTTGCCAATTAAAACATTAAGCATTAAAGATTATTGAACCTATCGGCAAGCCCCGGGAAGAGAAGAGACTCCGGAGCTCTTTATGCTGCCTTAACTTTCTCAGCGAGTCCCATGGACAATAGCTGTTGCTCCAAGGAAACAAAAGCAATCATTTCTTGAAGCTCATTTCTCTTACATGTTCCTGTCTCTCTGCTGGAATAGTGTGTTATTGTTAAAAGGTTTTTGACCTGTCCTTCAATTATCTGAGAAAAATCTACAGCCCTAAGCAAATATTTACCTTATGCCTAAAAGAAAAAAAAATCCACAATGAAAGCCAACAAACCCCCACAACCCAAACCCCAAAAACCTAAAAGCCAGCCCACGCAGGTCCTTACCCAAGAGAAGAAGGTATGTTTTGCAAAGAGAGATCCCAAGCATGCTGCGGAGTAGCTCCATGAATGCATCCTGTCCCATGTACACAGCGCCCTGTTCTCAGCGGCAAGTTGGTTCATGGACCAGCAGCTGCTGGTTTATTTGCTAGGGAAATTAGCAGTGAGGTAACAGACCCTAGCCTGCCTCTTGCTTCTGTGATTTGAATACAGAATGAATGTGTATACAAAGGACACAGGCAGTAGGAACACCTGTTATAGGCTCTGCGAGAACACAGGGCTGTGGCTTTCAAATAGTTTCTTGGTGATTCTCAGTAATTTTTCAGTACAGCTTTATAAATTATACTGAGTTATTCATAATCAGGAGGAGGAAGACACTCTCTTTAGGTGACCTCATGATAAATAAAACCCAGATCTGCTTTCCTACCATGAAAAATTATGCCATTATTTTGAAATTTGAAAAAAAAAATTTTCTGTGAAAATTGAAGGGCTTCATGAATTTCCTAAGCAGCCATTCTTGTTCTAGTTACTAATTCTTCAAGTTACTAATTATCATCTAAAGACTACCAAAGAACCCAAACAGAGCATTAGAATATTTTTATGTGTAATATTTTCTATTATAAATGGATGTGATAGTTTTATTGGATCTATGTATTCATATCATTTTTTTAAATAAATCACAGGTATGTTTGCAAGTGGAGCTGAGGCATACATTTTACATAATGATAATGTATAGCATACACCAACAGATAATACCTGAGGCAATATTTCCTCAGCTCAAGCTTAGAAGAATAACCATGAAAATCTTGCCTGTGTGTTCAGGCTGCATCTTCTAGCTCCTTTCAGTGCCATGAAGCAGGTGGGCTGAGAACTTTACTTAATTCGGTAAGTTCCAAGTGAGCTATTTTTTTTTTGTCAGAAGGCGTTGGCCCACGCTTTCTGCATCAAATGGAACATATCTAGAAAATTTTGACTTGAAGCCAGTAGAATTCTCAACACAAGTAATTTTTAACAGGGAAGTCCCACTGAAGAAATTCAGTGATTGGGGTGTGAGGGTGAAGGAAGGCATAGCTTTTCATTTTAGCTGCTTAAATGAAGACTGTTATTCCAATATTATTAAAAAATAAAAAATGGAACAATTGTTATTCTGGAGACCAACTTTGGAAATACTCTTTACCTCAAAGTTCCCAACTTGTCGAAGATGTGTCTAAAGACAAAGACACTACTGTTGGGAAACCTGAGTGCTTTATACAGGTCAGTTGCTTTACAATGCTTCATACCTCAGAAATAAGTCAAGAGCATCTTCAAGCCTAGGCAATGCCTACAACTTTCTCCACATCCTCTAAATCCTGCACACATATTCACTTCAATTTATTTGCTTAGATGTATACTTTCCTTCTCAGACTACAGCGAACAAGCAGTCATTTGACTGTTGGCATCCAAGCATAATTTTCTTTTTTCTTAACATGTTTCCCCATAAATAAACCTCTGTGCTCTTTAGCCTAAGTTGCCTGCTCCTTAGCCATTCATTAAGAAATGCACACACATGTTCATATCAGACTGCACAACATCCAATGGGGGGAGAACCATAGGATTTAGACAGATACCCCACAAGCTCCTTCCCCCCATTTAGATCAGTCTTAACACAAGCTGCTCCTATTAAATAAGATAATCTTTCATATCATTCTTAAACAAAAAAATGGCTTATTATGAGGGTTCCAGGATCTTTGACAAGATGTGAGAGACAAAGACAGTATGGAGTGGTGTCAAATATATAGCATTTAAATGACTTATAAATATTCCAGAATTTTCCTCATTTTATATTAAAATGTCCATTTTTGTGACAGAAAGAAATAGTGGGTATTTTAATAAGGACTTAGATACAAGAATGCTCTATTCTTGTGCTCTTTTCCCTGTCATTATATACATTAAAATTTTTGCATTACATGTGTGGTTTGTAGAAGAACTGCACACACTGACCATGCGCCCTCTAGTGTTATGCTGGTAAACATAACTGTGAGAGTCTTTGATTTCAGGAGTTTTACATTGAAATTATACAGGCAAATTTAACTTCAAGAGCTCCCAAACTGACAGAATTTCTAAAAATAGTTCCAAAGGGTTTTCTCAGAAAAGTAAAATTCTCCCAGAAATACGGCATCACTCGGAGGCAGTGGCAGGTAAATCTCTGAGTTTGAAGCTAGCCTGGGCTATATAATGAGATCCCATATGGGACTGGGAGGTGGGGTTGGGTTGTCTTAACACAGTATCTCATAGCACAGTTGATAATCTACCAGCTGTTTCTGTAAAATATAGTCCAATATCCTCACTGTTTACCCATTTTAATTATATTTGCATTAAAACGAGTACACTAAAACCACTTCTGTTTATAATGATTGCATTAATATAAAGAGTCATTGGAAGTATGTGTGGGATCGTGGGGGGGGGCAAGGATTAGGACAAGACTGCTTTCTGACTTTGCCAATCACACATGGTTTACTGATCATTTAAATGATTAGGCTGGTTTTGTTCTACACAGTGAACATCTACTATAAGCATTTCAAGCAGCTGCAATCTTTAATACAGATCCCTTCATGGAATTATTTACACTAGGAGAACAATGGGAGAAATCTTCAAGATTACATGAATGATTGTATCTAAGATGAACCGGGGAAGGAACACATTTATTATCGTAATTAACTCTGTGATTACATTGATCCCGAAGAGAAGTACATCTGCAGGAAGAACCAAGCTACTAGAGGAGGCAACTGCATAGGCGATTTCTGTGCTAGTGTCCAAACCTCCATACAGTCAAGTTGACAACTGCCGCCTCCCAAAGGGCTTATGCTTTGTTTTATAATAAACGTTTAACTAATTTGGTTAAAGGCACCGGTGTCCTGATTTAGAAATCACTCCTCAACATAATACTGGGAACCTTTAAGCATTTGAATAATCAGTTTACACCTCTAAAAATCTTAGGTTAAGTATCTTAACTTCTCCAGACCGGTTTCATCATTTTTTAACATGAAGATGATGGTAACTCCAAAAGATGTAAATGCATACCAGCTTGTGGGTGTGTGTTTCCTGTGTTTTTCTTTCTGTCCTTTTCAGTCTTTTTGTTTGTTTGTTTGCACGTTTTGTTTTCTAGAGGGAGAAAGAGAGAAAGCATGTGGAAGTGAGGAGGCGGGAACAGATATAAAATGAGTTTGGGGAGGGGAAACCTGATCAGAACACATTGTATGAAAAAATTGCAATACAAAAAAAAAAAAAGGAAAAGATGTTTGTGCAAATACATGCATGAGGTCATACACACGAAGCCATCAACAAAATTTCTCCCAATTCGTTAACTTTCATTGTTAGCTATTATTTTTAGCTAAGGGTTTGCTGCCTCCGACAGCAAAGTTACCCTGTTACTTTCTGCATTATACTACTAATGACAAGACCAGGACTTTAAAGTGACAGGTGCTTTCATAATTACTGATATCTGCCATGACTTGCCCTTGCTAAAGCCGGTAGAAAAATGATAGGTGGGGGTAGACAAAATCCTTTGATTTTACTAGAGCGTTTACAGGGGATACCAAGAATGAAGAAGAACCTAGGGCTGGCCATCAGTATCTTAGTATCTCAGTATCTCCCACTTTCCTCAGGGCACACCCAGAGCCACTGGGAAATTCCATGTCTTAAGTCACCAGTCCAAGTAAGTGCTCTTTATGGAGGTCAGTCTTTTGGTCTCATTCCTCTCCTCTCTAGCCCAGGTGTGCTTTCTCTCGCACCCTAGAGGGCGTCTTGTCAAAGTGGGCTATCTACAGTCACCTCAGAGTTTGTTTAGTTCAGTGGCCAGACTACCTGGGTCTCAGGTAGTCGCCACGCCCAATCCTCTTCCAAGTCCAGGTAGTGGCTCTGGACCAGAAAGATTCTCAGTTCATTGAAGCTGTTGCTTCTTGGGAAATGTAGTACTGAGGCTGGCCTCCTTCTTTGATCGAGGCCGGAAGACTACATTTCCCATCATGCTCAGGGAAAGGAAGGCTGACCCAGGCGGGCAGCGCCACGTGACGACTCACTATGGCTTCCCTGTGTTGTAGCCGGCTGTCCGGTGGTCTTATGTGATTTGTTACTTCTCTGAGGCAGGGTAATCGTCTCTCGACTTCGACATGCAAAAAATCAAATCTCTCATGACCCGGCAGGTGAGTTCTGTTGTCTGAAGCAAAGAGCTTCCCGCTCCTGGCTGAGAGAGGAGCCGAGACTCCCAGTTCCCCGGTGGCGGTGGGCGGAGGCTTAAGTTATAGTGGGTGGCGTGTCTCAGGGGTGTGGGGCAGCTATGTAGTGCCCTGGAAAACTCACCTGAGCCTCCTAGATCCGACCTGGACTGTTTGTGGGAAGTGTCTTCCTACACACAGTCATTTAGACAAAGCCAATCAGGGAGTTGGGCTGTCTTTGTCTCTCCTCCTTTGCTTCAGTTACCTTTCCAGGACAGCCTCAGCTGCTTTGCAGTGTGCCCCTCATCCTCACTGGTGGTGGTTTGCCAGTAGGTGTACTGGAAAGTGAGGTGAGGTCTGTGCAGTAGAGAAGACTGGAAGGAGTGAGGGTGAAGGCACAGGGCTCTTTGTAGGCAGCGTTGGTAGTGTTGTGGTTTGGCAGCAACACTCCAAACCTTGTAGCTGTTTTCTGGGTGTAAAAATGGGAATGACAATTCCTTTTCTATCCGCCCTGGCCCCCATCTCAAAGTATCACACTGTAGGTCACCTGTCAGTAAGCTAGTATATGTGAACATTCTTTGTGTATTGCTACTTTTAAAAAAAAACTTGACGCCCGGGCAGTGGTGGCGCACGCCTTTAATCCCAGCACTTGGGAGGCAGAGGCAGGCGGATTTCTGAGTTTGAGGCCAGCCTGGTCTACACAGAAAAAAAAAATGTTGACAAACAATGTTGTTGCCAGAATGATAATTCACGGTCACGTAAAGACTGCTAATGTATCTTGTCTCTCATATGTTAGAGTCCTAATACTGTGCCTCAACTTCCTTCAGGGAGTTGAAGAAATTTTTTTTTAAGATATTCATTGATCATTTTATTTCAGAAAACTTTTTTGACTATAGTATTTTTAGCTACTGTGACATAATTAGAATTTTTCTTTGTTTTAATAAGAAAGAAGCGTCATTTAGATGAGTTTTAAGTCACCATGACTTAGAAATGTTGGTAGAGTCCTTTTTTCAAAGCTTCACTTAAATTTTTTTTTTTCTTAACAAAAGAGACCAGGAATACAAAAGACTTCTTGACCTGCTTGAGGATTCAGAATTTTAGCAATAGTGGGACAATTACATATAATTTCTTAATAGACAGTACATGTGTGATCGTTGCATAATGGTTTTCCTTCTCTTGGTTGGAGTGGAGAAGCTAGGAAAAGAAGTTCTGTGAATAATAAAATGAACAAGTAGGCGAGCAGAGTCATTTAGCAATCTTTCACACTGTTGAACACTGGGGCTGTGCTGCTGCTTCTTGAGAATAGGTCTGGAGGCTGCTGTATCCTGAGGTGGGAGGAGAGAAAGCAGACAGCTGACTTACTCAAGTGCTGGTTAAGTAACATAGTCCATTGTCTATCTTACCGCTTCTAAATGCCTTGGGCTGCCGCACTTGGACCTTTTCTTCCTAAGGTTGGTGCTCTCTTCCTTTTGGTGCCTGTTAGCATAGGTGTATAGTAGTTTAGGCTTTTGGGTTTTGGATCTTGCCTTAGGAAAATGAGTGGGAGAGAAGAACCAAACAGTTCCAGAGAACTAGTGACAATATCCATAATGTTTGTAAACGTAATGCCGACTCTGCAGAAAGCGTGAATTCTTAAGCCTCACACAGTTTTTGAATTATAGTAGGCTATATCGGTGTTTAGTTGGAGAGAAAAAAATCTTTAGTACAAGAAACTACTGTATAAATAGGAAGGTAAAGTTAAGTGGTTTATGCAAATGTGTGGTCCTAATTATATATATTTAAGGCTCAGTTTATGTTTTAGATGCATGTTAAAGAGATGAAATTCTGGTTTATGAAAATTTAATTTTATTTGTGTTTTTTTTCTCTCTCTCTCTTGTTCACTAGCTCACTCGCTCGTTTGCTCCTCGCTCGTTCGCTCACCATTTTGATCTTTCTTTGTAAAAGGTTCACAGGGATGGATGCCATTTGTTAGCTGGGCCGTATGTGGATGAGATCTGTGACTCATCATTCCCCACTATGCTGGCCTCTGTTCTTTCAGTTCTATCAAATTGAATTGAGCATTATGGGCCAGGCACTATTCCAGATCTGGGAGAGGCAACAATGAATAAAATAGACAAGTGAGTGCTAAGGAAGACACGGTGAGGAAAATGTTTGAGGAAAAGGAAATAAGGAGGCCTGGGAGGCTTGACAATTTAAGATCAATTGTATCTGTAGATATCAGCTGGTCATAGGAAGCCTCAGTGAAAAGATGATACAAAGGCCTGAGAGAGGGGAACTGGGTGAGTGGATACCAGCTGAAGAACAAATTCAGGAACTGTTATGGTCCAGTGTCAGCAGAGTAAAGGGAATAGAAGAAAAGACTCCAGGAGATGAGGTCAGGACGAGGACTTCAGGAGATGAGGTCAGGACGAGGACGTCAAGGTAAAGGCAGGAAGCAGGTAACAACACTGAACATTACAGGTCAGAGCATGTCATGACCTTTGTTCTGAGTAAAATGGCATTTGGCCATTTTGGCCCATTTTAGTAATATACTTAAGAAGGGAGAAGGAAAAGAATAGAGAGACTACAGAAGCTACTGCAGTGATCCATGTGGTAAAGAGAATGAGCCTGCTAGTGGTAGACGTGGCCTAGAAGCTACTGGATTGTGGAACTGTTGTAAATCCCCTCATGGGCTGTGTAAAGAGTCAAGGGTGGCCCAAGTTGGTTTAGCTCCTGTAGTTAGAAGAATAGAATTATCACTTTCTGAGATGGAGGACACTGAAGGAGCAGTGATTGGGGGAAGAGGTTTTTAGACTTTTTAATATGAAGACTGAGTTATGGGCAGGAATCCAAGGCTTAGATTGGCAGACAGCATCGCTGAAGTTACATAGAGTAACTGTAGATGTATGAAAAGTCCAAACTGCGCTTTCCATTTAATATTAAGAGATGGATTCTGCAGAGCAGCATGTGAAGGAGCTGTCAATGATATATGAAGTCTGTAACAGCCTGATACTTAATAAATACTAAATTAATTTGGATAAAGAGGAAACAAAAAAATCAAGGATTTAAAAGATGCTGTAGATCCACCAGGTAGGACTTGAGAGTCACCTTTGGGACTTAACAGCCTGGAGGCCATGGGGACCTGAGAATAGTCCTCCCTCCGTTCCTCCCTCTCTCGCTGGGAACCAGAGAGCTTGGCTCAATGCCCCCAGCTGAGCTGTTTGCACAGGTTTCTTGAGAGCAAAACATCCCGTGGCTTAGCTTGATTCCTGCCTTCCTGCCCGGTGTGGTAAGGACTTCCCAGGTGCCTGACCTATGACTATAATTGTTTTTTCCTGTTCCTTTCCCTGGCCTCTAGCATATATTTGCTGGTCTCTCAGTAAAGCTTTGGCATTCTCCTTGCAGAATGACCTGTGTCTGTGTTTTTTGTTAATCCCCCAGGCCTACGCCTGATACTAGGTACCCTGGCAGCGCGGGCGCTGTCACTCTCTCTCTCCCGCCCGCCCTCCTTCCCTCCCTCCCTCGTTACATCCCTTCCTCTCCTTTTGCCCTTTCTCTTTCTCCCTCTCCTTAAAATTTTTTTCTTTTTTTAGTTTATGCTATATAAATTTATTTAATTTTTATTTATGTGTTTTGCCTGCATTTGTGTTTCTGTGATGTGAACCCCTGGAACTGGAGTCACAGATAGTATGAGCTGCCATGTGGGTCCTAGGAATTAAACCAGATCTTCTGGAAGAGTAACTAATGCTGAGCCATCTCTCCAGCCTGGACAACAGCACTGCTTCTGAAGTGGTGGGGAAGAAATTCTGGCTAGGTTGGGATCAAGTTAACTATATTGGGGAGAGATAGAAATTATAAAGACTCAAGTCTTTCTAAGATGAGAAAGAACAAATAGTTTCAAATATCATTTTGTTCTAATAGGACAAAATATGCTAATTTCATTAAAGGAACAAAAGGTTCATATAGCTGCAATTGAAATGTCTTTATTGTTCATTGATTTGGGCTGGAGAAATGACTCAGCCATCAAAGGCTAGCCTCACAACCAAAAAGATAAGAAAGTATCAAGGCAGCTGATTGGTGATGAATATACATTTAAATTGGGAAAAACTGTAAAAACATATTTAGAAAAGTATTAGATAGTGGATAATGATGATAACAAATGTTTTGTTTAATAAATGCAGAGCACCACAGTTATAGAGGTAAAATTGTGCCTTAGATTCGAATAGCAGAAAATCGAGTTCATATTTAGTAAGAATTTAAAAAGCTGACAGTGAAAGGATTAACAGCCTTTAATCTTAAATTACAGTTTCAGTTTCCACATGTGGAAACATGTAGGTCCGTATTTTCATTTCTATTTTGGTAAAAGAAAAGCTATTTATCTGTGATATAATAATTCTAAGTATAAAGGGTTAAAACTCAAGAGATGTTTGCAAGCTAGCAGGGTCTGCTTCGGTCCCTCACAGATACTGCCCCTTTCATTCTTTATAATGTTCTTTATAATTCTGAGTTCTCACCATAGCTAGGATTTATCACACAGGAAGTTTAGATAGATTATACAAGGTCACAGGAGAGTCAGGGAATAAACCAGGAAGTCTGTCCTGGAGTCCACTCTACTCTATTGGTTCCTGACATTGGGCTTCCAACTTTTATTATTCTTACTTTGTATATTTGGCAGAAAACTGCCATGTTTTCTGTTGATAATTGTGTAATAATTTAGAGGTGAAATCTTTTTTCTAGATACTGGTTTATATCACACTTATATTCTGGCATTTATGGGAAGAGGAAATAGACATGCTATATATCTATTCAAGGGTTTCTGTCAGATTCCTTATACCTTTAAAACATGCTTAAACATGCCTGGTACATGTTGAAAATGGCATTTAAGTAATAGTATCATTTGAATTAAATTAAAAGTTTTACTTTCCCGTGTGTGCATAGTTGTGTATAATATATGTCTGTGGAGGTTATTTGTCTGAATGAGCTTTGCCGCTTTTGATGCTTCATATGAGTTGCAGTGAGAGACCCAGGACAGGACGAACAGTCCAAGCCTCGCGACAGGATCCAAATTGCAAGGCATGGGAGACTGCAGTAGTCTTTTTCCCAGTAAGGATTCCTGGAAACTGCAGCCCGCAGTCTGCTGCATCCTCCCATGAGAACATGGCACTGACTAGCTGGAGATGGAAGCCTGAGCAACAACTTCTATCCAATAATTTACGTTTTAGTTTTTTTTTTTTTTGTTTTTTTTTTTTTTTTAACTTTTGTTGTTTGTTTTGTAGGGGAACTTTGCTAGCCGTTGGGCGATAGAAGCAAATAATGTTTGCTTTCTCCTTGCCTTGAACTGTGAAAGAAGTCTGTGTTCTTCATATTTAAAGCTTTCCTGATTTGGCAGAGAGATTGTTTTGAAAATGTCTAGCTGTGTTTCTGAAGCATTGGCTAGTCCTCTGAGTCCTATGAAGTGATAGTGGAAGTGCAAACCCTGACCCAGTCCAGAAGAGCCTACTTGTTAGGTGCATGGCTTGGCCCTGGACCTTTAAAAACTTCCCTGGCTGGTGTTAGTGGACACAGTCCTTAGCTGTGTTGAAAGTACCGTGTGCCTTGAAGCATAGGGCTTTAAGAAAACTCCTCAGAGGAGATAATTCTGAAGCTGGTGGGGTATTGGTTTCAGATTTTTGGAGCTAGGAGGGAGAGTGATAACAGGAAAGACAGAGGGGTGGACTGGGTAATCTGGGAATAATGGTAAAAAAATGCTGTTATAAACTTGAAGGTGTGACTGGTGCTACTTCATAGCAAGAAAGCACCCCTACAGCACACTACGTATTTTGGTGACTAAAGACCCCAGAGAGCCAGTAGGAGATACCTGAAGGGCGATCGTATGTTGTAAATCTCTCCTCAGTTATGCTCCATCTGCTTTCCTACAGACTAAATGTCAGTTCCTTAACTGGCATATTCTCTAAGATGGGGCTTTAGAATGAAGTGTAGATGCTGAGTTCTTCCTGTCTTCCAAAGTGTCCCTGGTATGTGTCAGGCTTCCGGAACCCCTGAGCTGATGTGCGTACAGGACGGCTGGGGAGCAGTGAGATGGGCCTTTAAGTCTTACCCTAGGCAGCGTGAACTGACTGTTAGTGACAAATGATCAAATTAACAGAGGGCTTACTTACATTTTAATTAGCATTTTTAAAGTTTTGAACTAAATCAAAACTAGTTAGTGTATTTTTATCTGTAAATTATAATATTATGGCTTGCTTGGGTCTCTTTCTCAAGATGAATTTATTAATGATTTAAAATAAAAGTATGATTATAGAAGGCTTTGTAATGTTTCCTTTCTTTTTGTATTAAAGTTGTGGTTAAGATAGACTTTTCTTTCTCTGCTGACAGTGCCACATAATAATACTGTTTTATCTTAAAATACTCCAAACACATTCTTAACTTGATTTCATAGCAGACCATATGTGTTAAGTGACAATTGTTCTTAAAATGTATGTTCTCTGTATTTTGAAGCAGGAAAATCTCATTTTAAAACTGTCATGTCTGTTTCACTAGGTGTGCGCTATCTTTTTACAGTTCTTTAGCACAATTAAATTGTGTTTGTCTCTCTCTCTCTCTTTTTAAGGGTCTGAAGAGCCCTCCGGAGAGCCTCACTGATCTCGGTGCCTTTGAGAGCCTTCGGGTCCCTGGAAAGGTATTGATCTAAACGTGTGGTTGACTTTTCACTTCCCCAAGAACAGACTTTCTGCCCCTGGGTACTAATTGCTTCTCTGAAGCTCTGTGTCCCACAGCAGGTGGTTGCTGTGATAAGCTAGGTGGTGCTTTGGCTTTCATTGTGCGGGGATGCAGTGTGATTCACCAGTAAAGCAAAACCTGCAAAATTAATAAAGGTAGGGTTTATTATATCAAATTCTTCGCTTGACAGCAGATGTGGATGTATATTTTTACTTACTTTTTCTGCTGTAATTTGAAGATGTCAAGTAAAATAATTTATTACCCACTTTTTAATGCTGTAGCATTCCAGACCCCAAAGTATATCTAATTGTGTTTTTCCTTTGGGCAGGGAATTTTGATAAACAAGTGAAACCCACCTTCTACTAAGTCTGATGTATTTCAGATTTAATCCCCTAATATTCATGTGAGCGTCTCAGTGTACAAGTT
Source organism: Apodemus sylvaticus (assembly GCF_947179515.1). Taxonomy (NCBI): domain Eukaryota; kingdom Metazoa; phylum Chordata; class Mammalia; order Rodentia; family Muridae; genus Apodemus; species Apodemus sylvaticus. The sequence continues at coordinate 27,301,071 of NC_067473.1, forward strand.
TAATGCATGCCACTTGGAAGCTAGCTGGCTTTCCCCTGGAGAACAGTCAGCCATTGTTAACCCTGCTGTCACTGGTTGTGGGTTCCTGCTGCTGCTGAGAGGTGGTGTGAATCACAGCTCTGCCGCAGATAAAGGCTTTCAGATGATTTTAATTTGAGGATTATAGTAGGGGGTAGGATTTTGCTTTTTTTTTTTTTTTTTTTAAATCAGGTAGGGACTGAACCCAGTGTTTCAGATTAGTGAAAGCATTTTTAAAAAAAAAAAATGAAAAATACTAATTTGAAATGAGTATTTAAGAAGAACCCTTTCATTCACTATAAAAGTAGTTTATGTGAAGCACAGAAACCAGCCCCTGGAAAAATATTACGTGCTTACTAGGCGTGCTTCCCAGGCAACTGTGTAGCTAAATTAACCCTGTAGTCCCTGCGCATCATAATTAAAAGTACTCTTCGGTTTGCTGTGTCTGGCATCTCCACACAAGAAGCTTCTTTTCCTCTGACTAGAAATTTCTTTTCCATATTTTCATGCCTTTTTATTTTATTATATGGGTTTACATGAAGGGCATTTTCATACAACTTTATAATGTATTTTGATCACATTTCTCTTCATACCCCATTACCTGCCTGCTCTGAGCCCTCACCCTCCTTAGTAGTCCCTTTGTGATCCAGATAGTTTAGCTTCTGCTTTCATGTCATTTGTATGCACCTAATTTTATGTATTTACAGCATCTAGGACCTGTAAATGAGAGAGACTATATAATGATTGTCATTGACACTCTTGCTTAATATGATGATTGTGTCTGTATTTCTGTAAATTACAAATGGCTGGAGACAATTCTATTATGTACACAAAGCACATTTTCTTCATTCATTCCTCATTGTTAGAAACCTCTGCTGGTTTCCTAGCTTAGCTACAGTGAGTACTGTTGTAGTACAGTGCATGGGGCCTGGTTGCCAGGAGTCTTGTCAGCAAATACACAGGAATTGTACGTGGGATGCCGTGGTCCGCCAGTGCTTGGTTAGTTATGGGTGGGCTGGTTTCGATTCCCAGCAGCAGTTCACGTCCTTGTTAGCATACATGCTGTTTCCTTAATACAGGACTCCCTCCATTATCTGAGGCTCTTCATACCCCAGGGTCATTTCCTATCTCTTTCAGACACTTTCACCAGTGAAGGAAGTTTTATACTTATTGTTCAGTCTGTATGTGAGTTCAGACCCAAGCATAGTGTCTCAGTATAATAAAGTACTAGGATTAAAACTATTTGGTGGTGGGTTAAGATGAATATGTTATTTATTCTACTTCAGCAATCTAAATGCTGTGAAGAAACACTTAAATACTTGCATTTAATGCCATTACCACACTCATCAGTATGTAGGTAGAACACTGAAAATAATCCCTGCTGCTCAAGAATGAGGGTTTTTTTTTTCCTTTTTAATGCTGTTAATATTGTGAACCCCAAAGTATATTTATGTTTTTCATTTGGGCAGAAAATTTAAAAAAACAAATGAAGCCCACCTTACATTGTCTGATATATTTTAATCCCTTAAAATTCATGTGAACATCCCAGTTTACAAGTTTATTGCTTGAACACTTCTCTTTTTCCTTTGTCATAACTTTCTGGTTGGAAGAAGGTGCTGTCAAACTCAAGAAAGAATTGGATTAGCTTGAGTGTTATGCATTGGCAGGCTCTAAATTAAAGGCTGGTGTATGTAGGAGTGGGTTATTGGGCTGGATCATACTGTGGTTAGTTAGGTTAAAAATGATTAATATTTGCAAGTTCCATGCTGGTTCAGCTGGAGATCGCTGTGTCGAGCTGTCTGATGAGCCAGTGGGTCTTGTTTTATTTTTTATTATTTTAATTAATTAATTGGGGGGGGCTTGTGTGAGTGCTAATAGAGGGGAGAAACCTTGGACATCATCTGCATGGTGCTGGAGAGCAAGGAGTGAGTGGTTCAGGAGCAGGCACGCTGGAAGCAGCGTCCTCTAGACCTGATTAGGAGAGGTGATGGGGGTCGGGACTGGTTCGTTACACAGGGCGGAGACTCGGCTGCCGAGCTGGAAGAAGTGTAATGAGGTGGAGAGATGGAGACGCCGCAGGCTTGATGGACATTCAGAAAGCCTGATGAGCCCTGAGGCTGGGGCTCTGCAGTGCTCCTTGCAGCATAGACCATGGTCTTCCGAGCGGGTCTAAAACACGGTCGAGCTGAAGCAACACGGGAGAGCGTGCACGGCACTTCTCTGTCTGAGCCCCTGAGAGTGCTGTGCCTCTCTGCGGTGTTAGCATCCCAGTGGCAGACAGTTTGCTATCATCGAAGCTGAGCATTATTTTTAAAGAGAGCTTAAAAATTTAAGGTTTCCAGTGTTATTATCTTCAATGGTTTTCATACAGTAAATACATAAAAAATATAATAAAATCCCAGACTTGGGTTCACATTTTAACTGTACAAGAAATTGATACAAATAGTTGGCAAAGGGTCAAGAAAGAAATTTATGATGTCTGATTTGTGTGTGTTTTTTTTTAAGTAGATCAGTGTAATACGTTTGTATGGTTGAAATCAGTTTTTATTCATTACTTAATTTCCCATAAAGTGATTAAAATGCTTTTTTACCTAATCTTATTTCAGGTATGGATTCAAACAGTCATACTTTAACGGCCTTGTTCAAGTGTTCATAAATCATTTACTTGTAGCCTTCTTTCAAAATGTAATGTAACCTGTCCTCCACTAGATGGCACTGAAAACCTGATGAAAGCAGGGCAGGCATTTATGGCCTGCTTTACTTAAAGTACAGAAACAAACTGAGGAAGCCGCTCCATTTCATAGATTATTATTGTTGTTCTAGTGGGAATATAAGAAACATACCGTTTCTCCAAGTAATCAGACACATGGCAGTTCATTATAATCTTATGTGGTACATGGTTTTAGGGTATCTGAGACCTGAAAATAGGTTTTGAATTGTTTCATTTGGAAGCAGATCAACCCTATAGCTATCTGTTCAGTGATTTATGACTTTAATAATACTGATCAAATATTGAAAACCATATATTTTTTTCTGTTCACTGTATATAGATTTTGGCGACTAAATTTATTAATTTTTTTGCTTTCAATTAGGGCTCTAAGAGGGTGTTAGCTTTACGAGACGGCAGCAGTTGTAACTGTCATTTCTGCCTTGCTGTCTTGACTGATGAAAGGATGCTAACAGTTAAAACACACGAGACAAGAAAACAAACAGGAATATATGCTTAGAGGAACAAAATCTCGCCTCATCATCCTTTTAACGTGCTCAGTCTGTCTGTCTGTCTCTCTCTGTCTTTCTCAGCATTCTGCCATCTAGGTAGAGAAGCAAGCATGTTTAAACTGTGATCTAATATGGAAAGGAACGTTGGGGTTCCAGTATTTATTCTATGAATTTTCTACAGAGTTTTGATCATGACCTATAAACTGAGGGATTTATGTCAGTTTACATTATATAATTAGTTTGAATAAAGACCTAAAATGGAGTGCTATGTATTGAAGGTGTTGTGTATGCTGACTTTAACTGTGAGGAGAGCAGTTACAGCTAGTAACTTAAGGACTAAGTTTTTGGCTCAATCAGTATGGAGTTTTGGATAATTTGAAAGTAGTACCTAAATAAAAATAAAAACTTGTAGTTTTTATTTTTTTTTCCTTAAACACAGATGAATTCCCTAAGAAATGACCCCGTGGTAAAGTAGTACCTAAATAAAAATAAAAACTTGTAGTTTTTATTTTTTTTTCCTTAAACACAGATGAATTCCCTAAGAAATGACCCCGTGGTATGGAATTGCTTTTTAAAGTGATAGTTCAGTCACCTAAGTGATCCTTAGAAACCATAAATACCTTGAAAATGTTCTCCTTACAGAGGGCTTGCTTGGTTTTATGGATTTGAATCCCTGTAAAACCTTTTGTTTTTATGCTGAGATAAGAAGTAGCCTGGCTACGGCAGAAATACTGACTGAAATATCAGTTACGGCCCTTTTCTTCATTTCTCATAAAGCCACATCCGCAGTGTGCATTTTATATGTGTTTGTTCATGTAGCTTTATCTGCCTCCGAGATAATCAAATGGAGGAGCGGCTAGGTGGTAATGGATTCAACCTGCGTGCGCCGGGAAACAGCCTCTAAGCATCAAGTAACGGTTCCCTGCCAGGTTGCTCAAATAACCCAGCCTGCTTTATTCTGTTAATAAAATATTGAACATCGATGCTTACTTTTGATGCAGTGTCTGGCAGGATGGCATATGTTATTTACTTTAATTAGAGGAAAATGTAATTCTAAAACCTATACATGTATGTTTGTACATATGCATGGTTTTAAAATTGTTGCCTCGCATCTTACTGCTTCCTAGTGAGAATGCAGTGTTACCTTTTTTTTTTTTTATATCAAAATCAAGGCTCTTTCTTTATTGCTTGATCCCGCAGCATAATTTCATAATTGCATTTTGTTCTGGTCCTCGATTTAAACTTGAATTTCTGCATGCTTTTGGGTCGACTGAATGCCTCTTTCTTCCCTGGGGTTGAAAACACTTGTGCGCTGGTCTTTTGTCTCCTTTCTTCCCTCTGATCTGCTGGCCTTGCTGTTTATTTGTTCATCGGGGGCTCTAGACACTGCCGGAGGGCAATGCCAAATTTTACTCACTGCTGGCCATGCCGTGGAGGAGAGTTTTACATGTTGAGAATAAGCCAGCGTCTGTTTTATGCGGCTCCACTGACGGATCGAGGGACGCTAGCCTATGAAGCAGGCTAGCGAGCTCCTGATGGCACTGCGGGCCGAATTGTTCTTTTGCTTTCTCGGCTTTCAGTTTCTTGTCTGTGGTTAAATCCACGGCTTTAATTGTTTCTTTCCAGCTTGAATGATGAGATGCATTGATGTACATTTTCTGTATTTTAGTGATTGACAGTTTTGTTGCATTTTTATAGCCTTAACTTGTTGACAAATTAGTTTTGGATTTTCACATTTTAAAGAACATTTACACTACACTAATCTTAATTCACATTTAATTATATTCTATAAACTATAAACGTTACTATAAAATAAATCCTTAAATACTTCATTAATAATGTAACAGTTGGCAAGACTGAACAATTTAATTCTAAACTTACCTGAACTATCTCACTATTGTAACTTTTTTTCTGAACATATTTTAATATGCCATAATTTATTTGGATCTAGTTTTTTTGATTTGCCTTAAATTTTTTTTGTAGGGAGTTTTTTGTTCATTTTGTATATAAAATATCTCATATGTATAAATTACCCTGTTGATTCTGTTTTAAATACAGAATTGCATATTTTTGTACATCTCTAATGCTAGGAAGTGAGGTTTTAACTAGCAAAATTATGCAGCAGTTATATTAAATAAAACTATATTATATAAAAATATGCAGTATAGCAGTTTGTGCTTATTTTTCTCATTTGCATACTTAAAATACTTTTATATTTTTGTTATTTCTCACAAATAGAAGCATTATGAGTTTATGAACCATTTTGCTTACCAAAACTGTTTTTGTTTCGTATTCCTTTTGAATATCTCTCCCTGTTGAATTATAGATTGACCTGTAATTATTCCTGGAGTGCTGTGGATCTCAGCACTGCAGAGCACCACAATGCAGTCTGCATTGTGCGCTGTGACTGAGCGGGCAGCTTGCCGAGGAAGCATGCAGGGAGTGATGGGGTGGGAGGAAGCAGCACCTGGCAGGCTGCACATGCAGTGGCTGCAGGAGACACCGTCTCTACTGAGCAGTCTGAAGGAGCTCAGATGTGCATTTCACAGAGAAGTCACTGGATGGGCCGAAGGAGGGCTGTTTTATTGGGACTCAGTGATGTATCAGGTTATCTGGTTCTGGTAGAGTGTTAATGGGAGAAAGACCACTGGCCCGGATCATCAAGGCCAAACTAATTAAAGCAAGCAATTAATTAAAGCAAGCTTTTTTATTTGTGAACACAAGCTTCGTCCTAAGGTGGGGATTGAGAGATCAGTCTTGGGTGTGAGGAAGACAAAGGTTTTTTTTTTTTTTTTTTTTTTTTTTGGTTTTTGTGTTTTGTTTTGTTTTTTATATAGCTCAGAGATTCTAAGTAAAGGATTTGGTAGACAGAATAGGTGGATTACAGGAACAGAACATAAGCATAACAGGTTAGCCATATGGGCCTCCTGAAACGGAAGCATGATTACAAGATGGTCAGGTAGTCCTAGCAGGGTAGCCATAACAACCCATTTGAAACCAAGTTAGGGTTGCAAGATTGTTATTAACTTTTGAAACAAAGTCATGATTGCCATTCCTGGAATGGGCAGTAGGGAACCATTTGTAGTTAAGGTTACAGGTAGTGTATAGCCCCATCCTTGAGAAACAGAGGTTTAGTCATAAACAGGAATGCACTTAGCTTGTCTTTCACTGTAAGATGGCTTTTAAGCCTAAGATTGAGGTTGTTCAGAGGCCCTCCACTGTCTTCTGTGTCTTTTCCTGCCTTGCTCCACTTTAGCCCTGCCCTTCACTTAGGATTGTTGCATTAGAGTAGGAAGTACTCCATGTTGGTTCTTCGTGCTCTCTGATGTTGACTGAGGAGATCTCTAGGAAGGAATGGCATCTGACCTTTGTATGTTTACACAGATTGTACTGTTTTTATAAACTCATCATGTTTTTGAAATGTACATTTGTGAGATATTTTTAAATGAAATCTCATCTTCCCTTTGGCAATTTTAATAACTTTAAAGCAGATGAAAAAATAGGTTTGAAGAGGCTAAATCAAATTTCCAAGGTTGTAGAGATGCAACTAAAGCTGGAGTGTCTGTGCCCTCAGGTCCGCGCACCTGTCCCGGGCTGCAGGAGAGCACCAGCGTGCTGTCACGTGAAGTTACATGCTGTTATCCCCTTAAGCTGAAAGGGACGCTGGGTCATTGCATGCCTTTGAGGTTTTGGATGCAGCTGCAAATGATAGTTTCCAACATTACTGTTGGATTTAGTGATGCTCAACACTTTGTTTTGAATGGTACCAACTGCATTTGTTTGTGGTGCTTAGATGACATCACCCTCTTGAAACTTGTATTTCAGATGCCAGTGTCTTTAAGGGAGGGAGGGTTACCAGAAGACTGTGCTCTCTTTCTAGTTAATCCTTCTCACTTTATATTTGCATTGACTGAGTGGAGGCTGCCTCTCTTCCACAGCACCTTCTGTCCACGGTGCTAAGTGTACGTTGCAGTAACTTCCCCTTTCCTTCCCCTGAAGTGCTGTTCTCATTGTGTCCATGGGAGGGGGGTTGTTTTTCTGGCTTGTTTTTGTTGTTGTTGTTGTTGTTGGTGGTGGTGGTGGTGGTGGTAGTGGTGGTGGAGGTGTTTTTTTGCTATTGTTTTTGTTTGCACAAAAACACACGCTTGGGACTAGGTACACTTGGGTATAGTCCAAAGGCCAAAGTTTGATGTCATTTTTCAGGAGCCCTCCACCATATTTTTGAGACTAGTTCTCTCATTTATGCCTTGGATGATAGCTGGGCAAGAAGGCTTGAGAACCCAATTAGCCTATCTCTACCTCCCCATTGCTGAGGTTACTGGGGAAAACTCATGTCCTGTGGGCTCTGGGAATTAAACTCAACTTCTCAGGCTTATGAAGAAAACATGTTAGCAACTGAGCCATTCCCAGGCCCAGGATGCTGAAGCTCTTGCTATACTCATGGTGCCTATCACATCATACTGTTATCCAGAATACTCATAGCTTGGTCCCTTTCTGTTAGAGTATTTTGTAAATTGAGTTTGGTTTTCAGACTCGGTGGTTGTTGTTGTTGTTGTTGTTGTTGTTGTTGTTGTTGTTGTTCTTCTTCTTCTTCTTCTTCTTTTTAAATGGCTGTGTTCTCTTGTTGAATACTTTAAAAATCAGTGCTACCTTTTTTTAAGTTTTCAACATAGTATTCTGACACATTTAGCTTGAATTTACAATAAGAGTTAATTATGTAGTTTATAATTTTTTATTTTTATTTTTATTAGATATTTGCTTTATTTACATTTCAAATAGTATCCCCTTTCCCATCTCCTCCCCTCTCTCCCTGCCCCACAATTTCCTGATTTGCATTCCCCTATTTTGGGGAATAAGCCTTCCCAGGACCAATGGCCTCTCCTCTCATTGATGTCTGGAATGGCCATCTTCTGCTAAATATGTAGCTGGAGCCATGGGTTCCCCTTTGGTTGGTGGTTTAGTCCCTGGGAGCTCTGGGGGTACTGGTTGGTACATATTATTGTTCCTCCTGCAGGGCTGCAAACCTCTTCATCTCCTTGGGTCCTTTCTCAAGCTGCTTCATTAGGGATCCTATGCTCAGTCTCTTGGTTGGCTGTGAGCCATGGATATTTTGATCCACCTTCCAATAAGGATCAAAGTATCCACACTTTGATCTTCTATCTTCTTGAGCTTCATGTGGTCTGTGAGTTGTATCTTGGGTATTCCAAGCTTTTGGGCTAATCACTTATTAGCAAGTGCATATGTTGTGTGTTCTTTAGTGATTGGGTTACTTCACTCAGGATGATACTTTCTAGCTCCATCCATTTGCCTAAGAATTTCATGAATTCATTGTTTTTAATAGTGGAGTAGTACTCCATTGTGTAAATGTACCACATTTTTTGTATCTATTCCTCTGTTGAGGGACATCTGGGTTCTTTCCAGCCTCTGGCTATTATAAATAAAGCTGCTATGAACATAGTGGAGTATGTGTCCTTATTACCTATTGGAGCATCTTCTGGGTATATGCCCAGGAGTGGTATAGCTGGGTCCTCAGGTAGTGCTATGTTCAGTTTTCTGAGGAACCACCAAACTGATTTCCAGAGTGGTTTTACCAGCTTGCAATCCCACCAGCAGTGGAAGAGTGTTCCTTTTTCTCCACATCCTCTCTAGCATTTGCTGTCCCTCGAGTTTTTGATCTTGGCCATTCTAACTGATATGAGATGGAATCTTGGTGTTGTTTTGATTTGCATGTCCCTGATGATAAGGATGTTGAACATTTCTTTAGATGTTTCTCAGCCATCTGGTATTCATTAGTTGAGAATTCTTTGTTTAGCTCTATACCACATTTTTGATAGGGTTATTTGGTTCTCTGCAGTCTAACTTCTTGATTTCTTTGTATATATTGGATAGTAGTCCTCTGTCGAATATAGGGTTGGTAAAGATCCTTTCCCAATCTGTTGGTTGCCATTTTGTCCTATTGACAGTGGCTTAGACTTACAGAAGCTTTGCAATTTTATGAAGTCCCATATGTCAATTCCTGATCTTAGAGCATAAGCTATTGCTGTTCTATTTAGGAAATATTCCCATGTGCCCATGTGTTCCAGGTTCTTCCCCACTTTCTCTTATACTAAATTCAGTGTATCTGGTTTTATGTGGAGGTCCTTGATCCACTTGATCTTGAGCTTTGTACAGGGAGATAAGAATGGATCAATTTGCATCCTTCTACGTCTTGACTGCCAATTGACCCAGAACCATTTGTTGAAAATGCTGTCTTTTTCCCACTTTTTTCCATCCTTTGTCACAGATCAAGTGGCCATAGGTGTAAGGGTTCATTTCTGGGTCTTGAATTCTATTCCATTGATCTACCTGCCTGTCATTGTACCAATACTATGCAGTTTTTATCATTGTTGCTCTCTAGTATAGCTTAAGGTCAGGGATGGTGATTCCACCAGAAGTTCTCTCTCTCTTTTTTTCCCCTATATTCTTTGTTTACATTCCAAATGCTTTCCCCTTTCCCAGTTCCCCACTCCCCATATGTCCCATAAACCTTCTTCTCCACCCATTCTCCAATCACCTCCCTCCTTTTTCTCTCTGTCCTTATATTCCCCTACAATGCTAGATCAAGCTTTTCCAGGATCAGGGCCCTCTCCTTACTTCTTCATGGGAATCATTTGTTATGCTAATTGTGTCTTGGGCATTCAGAGCTTCTGGGCTAATTAATATCCACTTATCATAGATTGCATAGAGTGTATTCTTTTGTGATTGGGTTACCTCACTTAGGATGATATTTTCCAGATCAAATCATTTGCCTAAAAATTTTGTGAATTCATTGTTTCTAATTGCTGAGTAGTATTCCATTGTGTAAATATACCACATTTTCTGTATCCATTCCTCCTTTGAGGGGCATCTGGGTCCTTTCCAGCTTCTGGCTATTATAAATAAGGCTGCTATGAACATAAGGGAACATGTGTCTTTATTGCATGCCGGAGAATCCTTTGGGTATATGCCCAGGAGAGGTATAGCAGGGTCCTCCGGAAGTCTCATGTCCAGTTTTCTGAGGAACCTCCAGACTGATTTCCACAGTGGTTGTACCATCTTACAGCCCCACCAGCAGTGGAGGAGTGTTCCTCTTTCTCCACATCCTCACCAACACCTGCTGTCTCCTGAGTTTTTGACCTTAGCCATTCTGACTGGTGTAAGGTGAAACCTCAGGGTTGTTTTAATCTGCATTTCCCTAATGACTAATGATGTTGAGCACTTCTTAAGGTGCCTCTTGGCCATCTGAATTTGTTCAGGTGAAAATTCTTTGTTAAGATCTGTACCCCATTTTTAATAGGGTTATTTGGTTCCCTGGGGTCTAACTTCTTGAGTTCTTTGTATATATTGGATATTAGCCCTCTTTCAGATGTGGGGTTGGTGAATATCCGTTCCCAATTTGATGGTTGCCGTTTTGTCCTTTTAACAGTGTCCTTTGCCTTACAGAAACTTTGTAATTTTATGAGGTCCCATTTGTCAATTCTTGATCTTAAAGCATAAGCTACTGGTGATCTGTTCAGGAACTTTTCCCCTGTGCCCATGTCCTCAAGGGTCTTCCCCAGTTTCTTTTCTATTAGTTTCAGTGTGTCTGGTTTTACATGGAGGTCCTTGATCCACTTGGAGTGAAGTTTAGTACATGGAGATAAGAATGGATCAATTCGCATTCTTCTGCAAGCTGACCTCCAATTGATCCAGCACCATTTGTTGAAAAGGCTATCTTTTTTCCACTGGATGTTTCTGGCTCCTTTGTCGAAGATGAAGTGACCATAGGTGTGTGGATTCATTTCTGGATCTTCAATTCTATTCCATTGGTCCACTTGTCTGTCACTGTGCCAATACTATGCAGTTTTTAACACTATTGCTCTGTAGTATTGCTGGAAGTCAGGGATACTGATTCCCCCAGAATTTCTTTTGTTGTTGAGAATAGTTTTAGCTATCCTGGGTTTCTTGTTATTCCAGATGAATTTGAGAATTGCTTTTTTTTAACTCTGTGAAGAACTGAGTTGGGATTTTGATGGGGATTGCATTGACTCTGTAGATCGCTTTTGGCAAGATGGCCATTTTAACTATATTAATCCTGCCAATCCACGAGCATGGCAGATTTTTCCATTTTCTGAGGTCTTCTTCAATTTCCTTCATCAGAGACCTGACGTTCTTGTCATATAGATCTTTCACTTGTTTGGTTAGAGTCACACCAAGATACTTTATATTGTTTGTGGCTTTTTTTGAAGGGTGTCGTTTCCCTAACTTCTTTCTCAGCCTGCTTATCCTTTGAGTATAGGAAGGCAACTGATTTGCTTGAGTTGATTTTATGACCAGCCACTTTGCTGAAGTTGTTTATCAGCTGTAGGAGTTCTCTGGTGGAGGTTTTCGGGTCACTTAAGTAGACTATCATGTCATCTGCAAATAGTGATAATTTGACTTCTTCCTTTCCAATTTGTATCCCCTTGACCTCCTTATGTTGTCTAATTGCTCTAGCTAGAACTTCAAGTACCATATTGAAAAGATATGGAGAGGACAGCCTTGTCTAGTCCCTGATTTTAGTGGGATTGATTCAAGTTTCTCTCCATTTAGTTTGATGTTGGCTACCGGTTTGCTGTATATTGCTTTAATGATATTTAGGTATGGGCCTTGAATTCCTGTTCTTTCCAATACTTTTAGCATGAAAGGATGCTGGATTTTGTCAAATGCTCTTTCTGCATCTAATGAGATGATCATATGGTTTTTTTTTTCTTTGAGTTTGTTTATGTAGTGGATAGCATTGATGGATTTCCTTATATTGAACCATCCCTGCATCCCTGGGATGAAGCCTACTTGATCATGGTGGATGATCATTTTGATGTGTTCTTGGATTCGGTTGGCAAGAATTTTATTAAGTGTTTTTGCATCAATATTCATAAGAGAAATTGGCCTGAAGTTCTCTTTCTTTGTTGAATCTTTGTGTGGTTTTGGTATCAGCATAATTGTGGCTTCATAGAACGAGTTGGGTAGAGTTCCTTCTGTTTCTATTTTGTGGAATAGTTTGAAGAGTATTGGTGTTAGGTCTTCTATGAAGGTCTGATAGAACTCTGTACTGAAGCCATCTGGTCCCGTGCTTTTTTTGGTTGGGAGACTTTCTATGACCTTTTTTATTTCTTCAGGTGTTATGGGACTGTTTAGTTCATTTATTTGATCCTGACTTAGTTTTGGTGTCGGATATCTGTCTAGGAAACTGTCCATTTCCTCCAGATTCTCCAGTTGTGTTGATTATAGGCTTTTGTAGTAGGATCTAATGATTTTTTGAATTTCCTCAGTTTCTGTTGTTATATCTCCCTTTTCATTTCTAAGTTTGTTAATCTGGATACTGTCTCTGTGCCCTTTGGTTAGTCTGGCTAAGAGTTTATCTATCTTGTTGATTTTCTCGAAGAACCAGCTCCTGGTTTTGTTGATTCTTTGTATGGTTCTCTTTGTTTCTACTTGATTGATTTCGGCCCTGAGTTTGATGATTTCCTGCCTTCTACTCCTCCTGGGTGAAATAGCTTCTTTTTGTTCCAGGGCTTTCAGGTGTGTCATTAAGCTGGTAGTGTATGCTCTCTCCATTTTCTTTTTGGAGGCACTCAGGGCTATGAGTTTTCCTCTTAGCACTGCTTTCATTGTGTCCCATAGATTTGGGTATGTTGTGTCTTCATTTTCATTGTGTTCTAAAAAGTCTTTAATTTCTTTCTTTATTTCTTCCTTGACCAAGGTATCATTGAGTAGAATATTGTTCAGTTTCCACATGTATGTGGGTTTTCTGTTGTTTTTGTTGCTATTGAAGACCACTTTTACTCCATAGTGATCTGATAGGAGGCATGGGATTAGTTCGATCTTATGTTTGTTGAGGTCTGTCTTGTGACCAATTATATGGTCGATTTTGGAGAAGGTACCATGAGGTGCTGAGAAAAAGGTATATTCTTTTGCTTTAGGATAGAATGTTCTATATATATCTGTTAAATCTAATTGATCCAAAGCTTCAATTAGTTTCATTGTGTCCCTGTTTAGTTTCTGTTTTCCTGATTGGTCCATTGAGGAAAGTACAGTGTTGAAGTCACCCACAATTATTGTGTTAGGTGCAATGTGTGCTTTGAGCTTTAATAAAGTTTCTTTTATGAAAGAGGGTGCCCTTGCATTTGGAGCATAGATGTTCAGGATTGAGAGTTCTTCTTGTTGTATATTTGTACATTTGATACTAACTTTGAAAAGTGGAATGCCTAAGTTGTTGTATGTTTATAATAGCTGAGGGGCTCTTGGCAGTTGATAGCTATTGAGAGGAGGAGGAGGATTTGTTTTCCTTAAGAGTGTAGCACACACTCTACAGAAAGCACACTTCTAAGAATATTTGTGTAGCACAAATTGGACTTGATGGGTTTAAAATATAAAGAGATAACAAAGTTGGGCAGATGAGAAAGAATTTGATGGATCTGGGAGGAGTTGGGAGGGCACTGAATAGGATTAAAGCACATTATATGGAATTCTCAAAGAACTAATTAAAAATGACGTCTTTGTTTTGTTGTTGTTATTTGAGACTGGGTCTTTAGTTTTTCTTAGACAGAGACTTACTTGATAGTTGAGGCTGATCTTGACCTCAAGAGCTTCCTGCCTTGTCCTCCCCAATGTTGGCATTATATGCACATGTTCTGTACTGGCTGGTTGTGAGTGTCAACTTGACACAAGCTGGAGTTGCCGCAGAGAAAAGAGCTTCAGTTGAGGAGATGCCTTCATCAGATCCAGCTGTAAGGCATTCTCTCAGTGGGGAGGGCCCCTTGTTGGTTGTACCATCTCTGGTAGTCTTGGGTTCTATAATAAAGCAAGCTGAGCAAGCCAGGGGAAGTAAGCCAGAAAGTAACATCCCTCCATGGCCTCTGCATCAGCTTCTGCTTCCTGGCCTGTGTGAGTTCCAGTCCTGACTTCCCTTGGTGATGAACAGCAATGTGAATGTGTAAGCTGAATAAACATTTTCCTCCCCAACTTGCTTCTTGGTCATGATGTTTTGTCCAGGAATAGAAACCTTGACTAAGACATGTACCATACCTATCTTAGGTTAATATCATCTTGATTAGCCAGTGTGGGAAGAAGCAGGTATCTAAATTGTGGAGAATTTTCTAGATAACCAAGGAATTGTCAAATAATTCAATGAAATTGCATAATTTTAAAGACAGTAATATTAGGGATAGGCATCTGTCTGTCAAGCTTCCTTAGAAGAAATCTGTGGAAGCCCATTCTGTGCTTTGGGAATGAAGACTTTCCCCCCAGTACTCAGCTTTGGTACACAGTTAGATACTGAATGGCAATGTTAGTACACATTGGAGGAGCGTCATAGACTACAGGATGAAGCTTGGAAACCTGTTCTTGATCTGAATGCTAAGCTGCCCTCTGTGGTTCCAAGCAGAGTCAGATGCTCGCTTCTCAGAGTTCCAGTGCCGATGTATTCAAGGGGTCATTGAGATGGTGTTTTGTATGTGTAGTCTGACACATTTTAGAATATTACTGATGTTATAAAATGTGAGTATGTGATGTGTGCTCATGACAGATTTAGGTAGTTACTTGCATGTCAATTAAATATGTAAATTCTTTTAACCTTCTTGGCATACAAGCAGTTCAAAAATACAATCTGATTTTTTTTCCCTCCCTTCACTTGAAAAGCAATGTTTTAGTGTTTGTCTATTTTCTAGTTTTCTGGTTTCTAAGTAGTTTGTGTTCTTGGTCAGAATGGTTCTCAGAAGGTATGTGGCTGAAGATACAAGATCATTTGTTTCCGTGCAGATGGCATTTTAACAGTTATATATGCTATAATTAAGACTTTATTTTTTTTTCTTTTTCTTTTTTAAGGAGGAATTCAGGGAACTTCGAGAACAGCCAAGCGACCCTCAAGCTGAACAAGAGTTAATTAATAGTATTGAGCAAGTCTATTTTTCTGCGGACCCATTTGATATTGTTAAATATGAGTTGGAGGTAAAAGGGAACTTTGATTAAAACACATCTAAAGCCCATTTTCTCAGTGCGTATGAATGAATTTGTGAGATCTGAAGTTTGGAGGGAACTAATATTTTTTTTAATAACACTAATAGATCTGTGATTATTGCAATATGAACTTAATGAACTGTCAGCCCACGTTATTAAGTGCACCTTCAGAGTACTGTTTCAGAAGCACTTATGTGCTTTTGGGATTTAATTGCTACTATGCAGCCTGTTGCTGTACTGCTTCTCACTTTACCAAAATATGTTCAAAATGCCAACTAAAATAAAATAAAAATTTAACTATTTAAAAATTAAAATAAATGCTTAGAAACGTTTGTAGGTCTATTTGTTTGACTGTAGATGTGCAGACTGGTTTCAAGCTCGTAGGTTTAAGTGAGTCTCCCACCTCTGCCTCCTTTATAGCCAGGATTACACCATACCTCTGCAGGCTTGGCTAGAGAACTGACTCTTGATCAGGAATGCATATTGTGCTGTAAAGCCTTCTGTACAAAACTGTCTGAATGTGGACAGTATTACGTTTATGGGGATTCCATAAGAGGAGTCAAAATAGCAAAATGAGTCTTAAGCTTGGGATCTGTTTCCTGAAATTCACAATTTCATGTGGTTTTTGCTATCTTCATGGTAACTTAAAGTGTTGCCTGTCACCATAATATTCAGGCTATTTATAATATTCCCAAGGGGGCAAATCTACATGGAAATGTCTTATAATAAGGTTACCAGGTAAAATATATAAGATCCATGTTAGAGCCTTTTCTTACTGTCTCCTGGCTGAAATCTTTAAACACTCCCGGCCAGGTGGCCCAGCGAGTCTGGTTCTCAGGAGCTAGACTAGCAGCTGTGGCTGTAGCAAGACTGGACAAGGTTGGAAGCCAAGGGTCGTGTAAAACACTTACCTAGGTTTGTGTAACTGGAGCTGAGTGACAGAGCGTGCAGAAGAATCTGAAGACAGTGGGCAGGGCACTGCCGCATGTGCACTCTATAGCTCTAGTTAGTGTAGTGGGCGGGGCACTACTGCTTGTGCACTCTATAGCTCTAGTTAGTGTAGTAGGCGGGGTACTGTGGCATGTGCACTCTGTAGCTCTAGTTAGTGTAGTGGGCGGGACACTGCAGCATGTGCACTCTGTAGCTCTTGTTAGAAGGGTTCTGGGAATCAGACCAAATTCAGCAAGTTTATTCTTCATTTACAATTGTTTTGCTATAGAAGCTTCCTCCTGTTCTCAATCTGCAAGAATTAGAGGAGTACAGAGACAAATTAAAGCAACAGCAAGCTGCAGTAAGTAAAAGCATTTCTTTTTGGTAAAACTGTACATGAAAACAGAGGTGTAGAGTTCACAGAAAAGTAACATGCACACATCGTGTTGTCTATCATGACTCAGACGACACATTTGTGTTGTCTCACACCTCTACGTTTTTCTTGCCCTTGCTTCTAGGGATTGAGATTCTTTCAGGTTCCTAGAGGTGACAGCTGCGTAGAGCAGATGTCTTAACCTTCCTAGTACTGTTAGACAGTTCCGCATGGTGCAGTGACCCCCCCAAATACTTCATAAATGTGATTTTGCTACAGTTATGAATTACAATTGAAATATGTGATATGTGACTCTTGTGAAAGTGTCCTTCTTTTCCCAGGGGTTATGGCCCACAGGTGGAGGCTCACTGACGTGGAGGTTGCTTTCTGAGCACCTGTAGGTGCCTGCAGAGGTCTATATATATATATATATATATATATGACACTCCTACCCATGATTATGTAGTGGAGCATTTTTTAATCTCACAGTAAAAGTCACACTTAACAGTTGAAATATATGTAAAGAAAATAGAACTGAGATTCAGAAAGTCACAGTTGTCACTATGTAACTATGACAATGGGTAACTTGTTGAACTTCCCTGACTCTTGTACTTGAAAAATGATGGGTGTACCCAGTACCGACATTTCTTTCAGTGCTAGGAAGTTCTGCAATTCTGTATTTGTTTTGTGTGAGGCAAAACTTACGTTTTTGAAATTGATGGACAATGAGGTAATGCTAACGTGGTCTTGCTAATTATTTTAAGCTGGAAGAGCATTAGTAATAAATCTGTTTGGATTTAACACATGATTACTACTAACACACCTACAAGTTAAGGAGATAAATGTTTCTCTTCCTTGTCTCAGAGGAGTGCTAGAAGGTCTTGTGGGAGGTATAGTAATGGTGTCAGTGCAGACGAACAGTAACTACACTGTAAAGTCATCAGAGTTAGGTAGGTGCTTTGTGCACGTGACATAAATTTCCATATGGCAGATTTTGTGGTGTAGAGCTTCCTGGTTCATTTTCTTATGGGGATTATATTATCTAAATTAAGCTATTGTTAGTCTTGAAAAATTTTTAGAATTCTTAAAACAATATTGAGGATTAACTTTGAATTTTCTTCACTAATGTAAAGCTATTTAAAGTTAGAATTCTTAAATGAAAAACTTCACAGTTAAAAACAGTATAGAAAATAATTTACATAATTTCAAAGATATATGTAGGTTAAACAAACATATAGAGCTAATACAGTTATTTAGTATGTTTAAAACAGCAGTTCTCAATATGTGGGTTGCAACCCCTTTCAAACCTCTATCTCTAAAAATACTTGAATTACAATTCATAACAGTAGAAAAATTACAGATATAAAGTAGCAATGAAAATAATTTTATAGTCGGTGGGTCACCAAGGCAGAAGACACTATCTTAAGGCGTCACAGCATTAGGAAGGTTGCAAACCACTGGTTTAAAATTGTGTTCTCATTTGGCCTGGGGAAGGGGAACTAACTGTGACCTCACTATATGCTTGCCCAGCGCAGCTTGATGCTAGATGTCATGTGTGGTTGAAAAGGCCCTAAAGCTTGAAAGCCTTGTGTTCATTATCATTGTAATATTAACCTGTGCACATTAAGATTATTCATGGGGTTGAAAAACAAACCTTACCCCCTTCATAGCATTCCAGCCAACCAACAAACACAAGACAAACCAATGAGAAAACCTGTGTATTTTTAGCTTTTTAAAGTAGGGACCAAGTGACTCATTTGTTTTCTTACATGGTGCAAGCCGTTTCCTTTCCCCATAGCTCTGTAAATTACCTCTGTAAATTCAGTTAACCAAATCTTGCCATAACACATTTCATTCATCTTTCCAAATCAGATCCTTTTTCCTTCAAGTTGGTTATGGTTTTCTTTCTGTTTGTTAAACAGGTAATGAAGCACTTCTCTCCCACATTCATATGACTATTTATTGAGTTTCTAGAATGGTGTCTATGCGAATTTATAATAGCTTCATAGTCTAGGTAAATGTTTTCAAGATGATCAT
Organism: Apodemus sylvaticus; assembly: GCF_947179515.1. Lineage (NCBI taxonomy): Eukaryota > Metazoa > Chordata > Mammalia > Rodentia > Muridae > Apodemus > Apodemus sylvaticus. The sequence goes on from NC_067473.1 coordinate 27,319,642, forward strand.
TCCAATAGTGTTCTAGAAGTTACCAGGGGTGACTTGTATTATTGACTGAAGTTTGAAATAAATAGTGTAGTGGGAAGTGTGAGGCTTTTTCATTATTCTATTTGATTGAATGTTCTTATAGGTCTCTAAAAAAGTGGCAGATTTGATTCTTGAAAAACAGCCTGCTTATGTAAAGGTAAGATACTCTTTGCTGCTTGTTATAGTAAAATTCAAAACTGATTGAGTGACTTATTTGAAACTTAAAATATATTAACTATTATTCTTTTTTCTGTAGTGTGTGCATGTGCAAGCATGTGTGTATGTGTATATTTGAGACATTTTTACCAAATTGAAGAACCAATGAAAGTTGCTTTCAAGATTTTTGTGAGAGTAACTCAGCAGCATGGGTCATTGTAAAAGTATGTTGTTTTTTGCTCTAAATCTGTAGCTGGCTCTGTCCTCACTGGCAACAGTGTGGATTGGAGAGATGGCTCAGTGGATTTGGATGCTTAAGGCATAGTAGGCATGAGTCCCGATCCCAGTACCCATGTAAACAGTTGGGTGTGCTTTGTGTATGTGTGCCCAAGTGCTGTGTATTTGGAGATAGAAGGATCACTGGAGCTTGCTGGCTGGTCTCTGTGAGAGACCCTGTCTAAAAGGAACAAGGCCGAGTGATAGAGCAGGGCACCTAGTGTCCTCTGCATGGTACACAGGTCTCATAGTGCATGCTGGAATGGGGCCAGGAGAAAAGCCTTTAAGATTCATGGAAACCCCGTGGCTAACAGAAATCAGATTTGTCATATCCTTAACTAGTTTGTAAACTTTTCTTGGTAGAAACATATATAAATGGCTCTATTATTGGTATATATTCCTGAATGAAATTGAATGGGTTTAGATTTCCTTACAAACATTACTAAATATTTTGCCATCTATCATTGTGGAAATCAATTGGAAGTAGATATTTTAAATTACTTTTCATGCACTATACTACTAACAGTTTTCAAGTTTAAATATCATTGTTGCTGGTTTGTTTTCAAAGCCAGCTATTATTTAGTCTTTGCTAGAATGTCGCAGGAGTAGGAAGAAAGCAAAGGCCTGAGACAATAGTCTGTATCTACTCTTCCTGCAGGAGCTTGAAAGAGTTACATCACTGCAGACCGGTCTTCAGTTGGCTGCTGTTATCTGCACAAATGGGAGGAGGTATTGCTTTCCATGACTTTGCTCCCTAAACTCAAACTATTTCAAGAGCTACTGTGAGATCTACCATTGATAACTATGTCTGTAATGTGTAGAGTACCTTTCAGTAAGCAGACATATCTGAAAATTGCAACATATCTCCCTGCACATTATTTGTAGTGAAGAACCAGTGAGTCCCCCTCTTCTCTCTGTTATAGACTGTTGTCATATATAATAGAAATAGATGATTAAGAAAAGAAACAACAAGCATTACATAATGGAGTGCCAGTTTTTTTATTACTAGATCTACAAATAATGTTATTCTGTGAACTTTTGTACTGTTTTGAGATGCCTATTTACATATGTGTATGTATATATATGTATGTATGTGTATTTATTTATATTATTATTTCACTTATTCACTTTACATCCTGCTCACTGCCCACCTTCCTATCACCCCCTCCCACAATCCTTCCCCAACCCTCCTTCCCTCCTCTGAGATGGTGGTGGCCCCCTGTGTATCCCCTGACCCTGGCACTTCAGGTCTTCAGGCTAGATGCATCCTCTTCCACTGAGGCCAGACAAGGCAGACCAGCTAGAAGAACATATCCCACAGACAGGCAACAGCTTTTGGGATAGACTCTGCTCTAGTTTTTTGGGAGCCCCCATGAAGACCAAGCTGCACATCTGATGCATATGTGCAGGGAGGCCTAGGTCCAGCCTGGGTATGTTCTTTGGTTGGTGGTTCAGTCTCTGAGAGTCCCAAAGGTCTAGGTTAGTTGACTCCGTTGGTCTTCCTGTGGAGTTCCTATCTCCTTTGGGGCCCACAATCCTTCCTCTTCCTCTTCCATAAGAGTCCAGAAACTCCAGCTCCTGTTTGACTGTGGCTATCTGCATCTGTCTGAGTCAGCTGGTGGGTGGAGCCTCTCAGAGGACAGCCATGCTCGGCTCCTGTCTGCAAGCATAACAGAGTATTATTAATAGTGTCAGGGTTGGTGCTTGCCCGTGGGATGGGTCTCACGTTGGTTGGTCATTGGTTGGCCATTCCCCCAGTCTCTGCTCCATCCCCTGTGCCTGCATTTCTTGTAGACAGGATAAATTTGGGGTTGAAAGTTATGTGGGTGGGTTGGTGTCCCTGTTCCTCCATTGGGATCCCTCCCCTGCTACAGGTGGTAGCTTCTTCAGGTTTCATAGTCCCAGTGCTCTGATTCACAGCTGAGGTCACTCCCATTGATTCGTGGGCACCTCCCTTATCCCAGGTCTCTGTCTTGTCCTGGAGATGCCTCCCACCTCCCCACCCCTGTCAGCTTCAGAATTCCATTCATTCTCATGGCCGCCTGGCCATCTCTCCTGTCCCTTCCCACACCTGATCCTGAGCCCCCCATTTCCCTCTCCATTCCCTCTCCCACCCAGTTCTCTCCCTTCATCTGCCTCTTGCAACTATTTCATTCCCTCTTCTAAGTGAGATTCAAGCATTCTTTCTTGTGCCTTCTTTGGGTCTATGGAAAGGAGACTGGGTATCCTATATTTTATGGCTAATATCCACTTATAAGTGAGTACATACCATGGATGTCCTTTTGGGACTGAGTTCCTCACTCAGGATGATATTTTCTTTTTTTCTTTTAATTAGGTATATTCTTTATTTACCCTTCACATGTTGTCCCCTTTCCTGGCTCCCCCCTCCCCCGAAAATCCTGTAAGCTATCTTCTTCCCCAGTCAACCCACCCCCACTTCCCTGCCCTGGTATTCTTCTACACTATGGTATTAAATCTTTCCAGGACCAAGGGCCTCTCCCCCATTTGGTGTCCAACAAGATCATCCTCTGCTGCTGATGTGTCTGGGCCATGGGTAACTCCAGGTGTACTCTTTGGTTGATGGTTTTGTTCCTGTGAGCTCTGGGAGTACTTGGTGACTCATATTTTTGTTCCTCCCATGATGCTACAAACCCCTTCAGCTCCTTTGGTCCTTTCTCTATCTCATCCACTGGGGACCTTGTGCTCAGTTCCATGGCTGTCTGAGAGTTTCCCCCTCTGTATTTGTCATGCACTATCAGAGTCTCCCCAGTGACAGCTATATCTGGCTCTGGTCAGCAAGCCCTTGTGGGCATCAACAATAGTGTCTGGGTTTTGCAACTGTATATGGCATGGATTCCTAGGTGGGGTAGTATCTGGATGGTCTTTCCTTCAGACTCTTCTCCACTCCTCCTGTGGATGTTTCCTCCTCCTAAGAAGGACTAGAGTATCCATACTTTGTTATTCCTCCTTCTTGGGAATGGTTTGATATATAAATTGTGTCTTGGGTATTCCAAGCTTCTAGGCTAATACCTACTTATCAGTGAGTGCATACCATAAGTGTTCTTTTGTGATTGGGTTACCTCACTTAGGATGATATTCTCCAGTTCCATCCATTTGTCTAAGAATTTCATGAATTCATTGTTTTTAATGGCTGAATAGTGTTTATATACTACATTTTCTGTATCCATTCCTCCATTGAGGGACATCTGGGTTCTTTGCGGCTTCTGGCTATAAACATAGTGGAGCATGTGTCCTTATTACATGCGGGAGAATCCTCTGGGTATATGCCCAGGAGTGGTATAGTGGGGTCCTCTGGTAGTATCATGCCCAGTTTTCTGAGGAATCGCCAGACTGATTTCCAGAGTGGTTTTACCAGCTTGCAATCCCACCAGCAGTGAAGGAGGGTTCCTCTTTCTCCACATCCTCACCAACACCTGCTGTCTCCTGAGTTCTTTATCTTAGCCATTCTGACCAGTGTGAGGTGAAATGGATGATATTTTCAAGATGCCTATTCTTAATCTCTGTACTTTGGATACCATGAGAAATTGATGGGTTGGCATCGTCCACCACAACATGTGAGCAGTGATCCTCCTTTTGGTAACCTGGGTCTCTTGCTCATAGCTTGCCTAATGGTCATGTTTTCATGCTGTTGTTCATGTCCACAGACACTTGAATATTGCAAAAGAAGGTTTTACTCAGGCTAGCTTAGGCCTTCTTGCAAATCAAAGGAAGCGACAGTTGCTGATTGGACTTCTGAAGTCGCTGAGAACCATAAAAACATTGGTATGTATGAGTCACTTTCTCAAGATTAATGCTTGCAGACTAGAGATGGTTCAGCAGAGAAGAGCTCAAACTGCTCCACTAGAAGACCTGGGCTCAGGTTACAGCTGCTGGACCACCTCGGTGGGCTCACAGCTGCTGACAGTACTAGGCGCCTTGTGGTCTAGAGCCTCTGGCTTCATTGGGCACCTGTGCTCACATGCTCTGCCTACTCCTACTGCTGCGTGCACACAGTTTAAAATTGGAAAAACCAGTCTTTTAAAAACAGTTATTTTCATAATTGAAACAGAATTGACTTTTTTTGTTTTTTTTTTTTTTCAGCAAAGAACTGATGTACGCTTAAGTGAAATGCTGGAGGTCAGTGACCAAACTGTAAATTTCTTGGTGCTAAATTAAAGTTACAAAGAAAAATCACAGAGGACAAACTTCTGATCTGTGTTTTTCTTTGATCGGTATCTGCTGTAAGGAGAATATTTAACAGGAAAGGTACTTGAGCCTTTCTTGTCAACATATATTTCATTTGGAAAATGAACTTTGATTTGGAAAACATTTATTTTGTAGTAGTATTTGCATGCTGGTTTTAGACTTTTGATTGTGTCCAAACAATCAAATAAAATTTCCCAGTTAATATATAGAAGTTATTTGTGAAATGGGTAATATTTTCTTTATATTTGGTATCTCATATAGTAATTCATTTCCTGAGCTAGCCATCTGCTTTCTTTCGTAGTAGGTTTTACTATAGCATAATGACATATTAAATATTATAGGAAACTTATACTTGATCTCTTTGGGGTAGGTGCTTTGTTACTTTCTTAGTATCCCTAGTGGTTGAATTATTTCTGTTGGATTTAAATGCAAGCCTAAGGAAATATTTTTGAAATTTTCCATATAACCAGTGTTATTTCTCTACCATAACTAATAAACTAGAGTGTGAGACATCTATTGGAAATACTCATTTGAAATTAAAGTACTATTTGGGTAACAACATGTTCTTAAGTTGCTGAGTTAGTTACTATGACTGAAACCCCAGGAAAATAAACTTCCAGAAGGAAGATTCCCTCAGGGTTTCAGAGATGTCAGTTGATGGCCACTGGGTCTGTTAGGTATAAGCCTGAGACAGAGGGCCCAGCAGGTCCCACTTCCCTCCCCCTTCCCAGCTAGGAAGGGAAGAGGATGAAGACTGGAGGAGCTGGCGGGGACTTCAGCACTCCTCAGGGGCACACCACAGTCACCTACTTCCTGCCTTAGGGATCCTTCTAGAAGGCTGCATTGCAGTCTGGTCACCAAGACTCTGTCACATTTTGTTTTGGGAGACAGTTTTAAGCTATGCAGTTACCAATATTTGTTCAGAAATATTTTTTTCACTTTCTTTTTTCATTTTTTATTAGTTATATATATTTTTAAGTCAATATATTTTTTATTTACATCTCAAATGATTTCCCCTTTCCTGGCTCCCCACTCCCCGAAAGTTCCATAAGCCCTCTTTCCTCCCCCATTGCCCCATCCACCCCTTCCCACTTCCCTATTCTGGTATTGCCCTACACTGCTGCACTAAGTCTTTCCAGGACCAGGGGCCACTCCTCCCTTCTTCTTGGACATCATTTGATATGTGAATTGTGTCTTGGATGTTCCAGATTTCTAGACCAATATCCCCTTATCATTGAGTGCATACCATGATTGATCATTTGACACTGGGTTACCTCACTTAGTATGATGTTCTCTAGCTCCATCCATTTGTCTAAGAATTTCATGAATTCATTGTTTCTAATGGCTGAATAGTACTCCATTGTGTAAATATACCACATTTTTTTGTATCCATTCCTCCACTGAGGGACATCTGGTTTCTTTCCAGCTTCTGGCTATTATAAATAGGGCTGCTATGAACATAGTGGAGCATGTATCCTTATTACATGCTGGGGAATCCTCTGGGTATATGCCCAGGAGTGGTATAGCAGGGTCCTCTGGAAGTGACATGCCCAGTTTTCTGAGGAACCACCAGACTGATTTCCAGAGTGGCTGTACCAGCTCGCAACCCCACCAGCAGTGGAGGAGTGTTCCTCTCAGAAATATTTATTGATTGTGTGGTGGTAAAACATTTCAAATCACTATGAACAGAATGCAGACCTTTGGCACATTTTCTAAATGCATTATAAGAAGATATTATAACTGCTAGAGAGACACTCCCTGGGGAGCAGCTTCTGCCCCTCTAAGTGGTGCTGACAGGCTCAGTGCTAAATACCGCTGCACAGCTTTTTCTCCACATGTATCTTAGGCCTGAGGTTAGTTGCCTCTAAATTGCCTGCTTAGTTACTTGTCAGTCATTAGTTTGATCTTGTTTTAAGAGATATATTGTTAGCAAATCAATAGCAGTGTGCTTCTATCAGGTTTTCTAAGGACTTGCTTCAAGTCTAATGGCTTTCCTTCTGTCTTAAGGAAGAGGACTATCCAGGAGCTATTCAGCTGTGTCTGGAATGTCAGAAGGCTGCCAGCACTTTCAAACACTACAGCTGTATAAGGTACGGCAGCATATACATTTTAACCTGATTCAGTAGTTTTAATATAGGAATTTTTCAACATACAATGTTAATAAGCATCGAGGTTTAATATGAACTTGGTTTAATGTTTGTGTTCTTAATTGGGCACCACAGTAAAATACCTAACAGCTGTTAAGGTGTGGAAGAGCACAGGCTTTCCAGTCCTGCCTCTTCAAACTCTTTCATATTCTTTCCAGTCTCAGTGATGCCGTTTTTATGTAATAATACATAATCATAGGTGAGAATAAACCTGCTCTCATCTTCCTTGCATCTCTTGGGGACGATTGGTATTGTAGAAATACTGAAGTATTGCAGCTTGTATTAAAGGTCCAGTTGGTTCAAGTGGTTGGTTTGCTGAAAAATTAAATATTATTTCAGTTTATGCAATAATGGTGTTTGTGGTATTTAATGGTTGTGTTTTATCTTTTGCTTAAAGTAGTTGTTTGAGAATACCCAGTACTAAACTGGCCGCCATTACTCTCGGTCGTCATTATAAAGCTCGACAACAGCATTTACATGAAGCGAGATTATCTGAGTGAATGCAGAATTACCTCTGCATGTTGACTGTCCTCAGGAGCTCCCTTCCTCCCTTTTCACTCATAGTTTAAGATTCTCACCTTGCTAGGAAGTGAATCCAGGTCCTTGCACAGATCCTTGGAAACTTCTGACATGTTCTGAGTTCTGAGAAAACAGAGCATTCATTTAGTTCTTTGTTTCTGGTACCTGTTGTGGTGGTAATAACTCAGCGTTGGGAGTGAAATCGTTGAGACCGCTGTGCATTTTCTAAGTGTTTATATCAGGACATGGAGAGCCATACACAGTGTAGTCAGTCCAGATCCTTGATGTGCTCTTGCCTGGGGCAGCTGGGATTAGAACTGGGTGTGCAAGGCTCACACACTGGGAACACTGGTCTCACTCTCCTCCAGAAGCTGCCTTTGGGGTGTCCTATGAGGACCTGAAGGAAAACGGGGGGGGGGGGGGGGGGGTGGTGGAGGTGAGTTAGGCCAGAATAAAAGAGTCATGGATAAGAAATTCCTGCACCACGAGTAAATCCTTCGCTTTAGAAATGCCAGGAAAAATGAGGGCTGAGAATATCTGTTGGATTCACAGCAACAAAGACGTTATGGCAGACCATTTTGGGGTCAGATTTAGTGAGAGTTGGCTGAAGGGTAGGTGTAAAATGGGGAACTTTTGTGGAAAACATGGAATTAAGAAAAGAGGGACTTGAATATTTGAAACTTGTTGGAAAAGAGTGAGAAATGGAAAGTAAAATAGAAGATGAAATGCCAAGAGTTTGCAAGGGTTGACTTTGCAAAGGTCACTGTCTATTACAGGAGGAAGAATGAATGAAGAATTTGGTGGCAGGAAATTGAGTACTGCCTAACTGTTGAAACTATACTTTCCATTAATTAAAGGTTCTATTTTCGTTATGCTAAAGTAAATGTCTTATGTAATAAGATTTGGCTGTAAAATGTCTGAAAGTAAGTCAGATTTGGGCTTTTTACATTTATCAGAGAGTTCCTCCCAAGAACTTTTATATTAATGAACATTTTAATACAAGGAAGAGGTGTTATCAGACATGAAATTGAATTTATACTGCCATCTAAATGGCAGTATAAATTAATAATTGCCTTATTTTAGATGATGCAGTGTTTAAAAAGAACGCACTGCTTGTGCACATGAATGAGCGTGGCTGCGGTGAGGAGAAAGGCTTGCCTTCTCTAGAGATGGGTAGAAGTTTGCCACAGGTGCCCTGTGTGTCTCTGGAAAGCTGTGGTAGCAGCTCACACCTCAGGATCCCTAAGGAGGTTGCTGGCTGGAGCTGGGTGTGTACCTCACGGCCAGGCCCCTCTCTGGCTGTGGTAGCATAGGCTGCTTTGTCCTGCCTAACTCCACTGCCTTCCCGCCTCCCGTTGACTCTTTGTGGTACTCCTTGTTCCTGCTTGGGGAAAACATACATTTCTTTCTTTAAAAATTTTTTTCTCACTGTTAAGGATGACTTTTAGTTTTATGTATTTGCAGTTCCATATTTATGCAGTATAAAGTGATTGATTTTCCTAAATAGTATGGAATGATGAAAACCAAGCCAATTAACCTATTGTGACCTCAGATACTTTCTGTGGTGAGAACCTCTGAGTTTCATGTTTACAGCAGCATTGAAGTGACTTGGTTACTTGAAGCGTCTGTGTTTTGTGCAGCAGAACTCTAAAAGCAGAGCTTGCTTTGTTACTTGTATCCTGTGCTTGGTGTCCTGTGATGATCCTGTGAATTCCCAGTTTTCACACCAGAGAATCAGTAAGAAACAATTTGATACTCGGCCACTTTTAAGAGTAGTACTTAATGGGATCTCCATATCCAAATTTTAAGTACTGTTTATCTTTCATTCTTGCTGAGTACTAGAGAATCATTAAATTTGTCTTTGTAATTATTTATTCGCCTACCTGCCTGCCTGCCTCTGCTCCCTTGCTGCTACCTAGGCCTGGAACTTGCTGTGTGTGTAAATTGGCCTCATACTCACCGATCTGAATACCTTTGCCTTCCTAGTGCTGGGGTTGTAATTGTGTGCTACCACACCTCACCTCACCCTGCCCCCCTCCCCGCCCACCCCCCAGTAGAAATGACTTTAAGAGAACTTCTTCATGAAGCAGAACATTTCTGTATTCTGATGGATTTTTTTTTTTTTAATTTCAGTTATGGTTTATCTTAACTGTATATCTACTTGGCTGTGTCTTACTTTGGCCTTGGTTGGTTGCAGGTTCTAGACACCTGACTCCTTTGTTTGAAATCAAAGGAAAGCTTGGGGGTTGAGCTTTAAGGTCAGTGGTCTACAAGGAAGGCCTTGGGTAGCCTAGGGACACCTTCTGGCTCACTCTGAGGGTTCTGAAAGCAGGAGAATGAGAACTTGCACATTTGCTTTTACATAAGGAAACAGTGGCCCTGAGTAGGAGACCTCACATCTCTAGTTTAACACTTGCTGTTCCAAGTGATACTTGAGGCTCTCAGTTGGTTACAAAATGAGGCAACAAAGAAGTATCTCCTCTGTGCCTTGCGTCTTTGTTGAGATGTGCGGTTTCAGTATCTAATAAAACAAACCATAATACCAATTTTGTTCACATTATGACTGACAGAGAACCTCTGCAATGTTATTGGAAAATTCTTGAATTGATTGACATGGAGTCATATGGTTGGAATTTACTGGGAATACAATTCAGAATGTGTTATTTTAAAATGTATCTGAATGAAGTATTTATTTTTCACTTGAAATTTATGTAAATTAGCTTCAAGGAAAGTTATCCCAAGGAAAGTTATTGTAACTACTTTATTACTTTTCTTTCATTGGAGAGAAACTTCTTGACAGACCCTGAGAGTGCTGTGTTCTGTGCTGGAGTGTGAGTCGTTGGAACTACATTGTTGAGCACTGTACCTTTACCATACATAATGTTTAAAGTACCCTTTTTTTTTTTCTCAGAATATGATGTTGGCAGTTTTATGAACTTAAGTCACACAGTAAATGTCCACAGCTTTTAGCGTGGACATGTCTTTGCGTCTTTGTTTCCCCAAATTTGCTAGAATTAAGAATCCATACAGTTTGGCGATGCTTGGCTATTTAGCACTCTTAGAAATGGACTCCAAGCTTTGTGCTGATTATGTTCAAAATTAGGCAGAGGGTTTGAGGATAGATGTGGTTATAGCCAAAGCCACCTCCCTCGTTCTGCTGTGGTCTAGTCACCATGTAGATGCTTCATGGTATCTGGGATTGTTGACTTCATTTCACAGTGTTTGGCCTTCTTTGAAGTCTGTAGATAAAATTCTCTTTCCCATGTGTAGATTGGAACCCTTTGGGGTGGGCACTAAGATAAACATGCTGTTAATTTTCATGGGATATGGATATTAAATATTAATTTAGAATTCCATTTATTTACATTTATTCTAAATGTTTTTGAACTTGGTGAGGCCAATATACAAAGATGTGATAACTGAGAAACAGGTATTCAGGAAACCTTAGAGAAGAAGCAGTCTTTTGAGTTAACCGACCTTAACAGCAAAGTGATGTCCAGGGATCTTAAGGAAATTCGCTTGAAACACCAGCTTTAACTACCAGACCAGGCAAAGTTCAGTACAATGCTTTTATTTTTGTATGAAGGTTTTATTTATTTTCAGCTTTCTTAAGACCAATTTTTATAAGTGTATGTGTAAAAGCATTTAATTAGTTATTTATGGATATGTTATCTTTACGTTTTCTTTAGTGATGTCCAGACTCAGCAGTAGCATTAGTGGCTTCTGCTGATCTTGCAGATAGCTGTTAAAAGCTTTTAGCCTCCTATCTTAGAACTAGTGATTTTTTTTAACCTAATGTAGCTTTTATTTATCAAAATGTTTATGGGTAACTCTTTTGAATATGTTCTGATTAATTGACTAAAATGGCTTGAACTTGCATTTCTAACTAATACCGAAGGGCTTCTTTAACAGCTGTGCATCCAATGCCTGCTCCTTTATCACTAATTTCTCTCTATGTATATTTAATTAGTAGTCATTGTGGTCAAACTGCAGTTGTAGATTCTGAGAGCCTTTTTAATAAAATTAAATTGATTTCTAGATTTTTATGTTTATAGTGTTCTACATGCTATTTACATAACCATTTTCACAGAGAATGATGTAACTATAAATAATAACTTCTATAAAAGCAGCCAGAGTTACAATTTTATAAATAAGCAACCATTTTTATAGTGATCGAATGGGTGTGAATGAATTTAGAAATACTTCTTTTCCCTCCAACGTGAAACTGTCCCTAAAAGAACGGGGTCACCAGTTTGAAAGTACCATTATGTTGCCATCCTCGCCCTCTCAGAGCTCAGTTCACTGGGTGCAGGAGGGTATCTGGATTTAGCTGTTTATCTTTTTGTTGCTGAAGCACTTGCAGGGTCTAATAGGACTGTTTTTTCTGACGGGACTCCTTTTGTCTTTATAGTTTGAGTTATTAAAGCAGAAAATGCAGGCTAATTGATGATTTTTCTTTACGTTGCAGATTTGACCCATAGATATCTGTTACTGGCTCTCTGAGTCAGGTAGTGAATTTGGTCCTGGGGAGTTACTGAGGAATAGTGACTGTCTCCTGGAGGCTTCCCCTGGGCACACAGTCACAGATACCCATTATAGGGGACCAGGAAGTGAGCAGAAGATCTCCTAGAGAAGGTGACAGTTAGGATTCAAAGCTAGATGCATGTTTGACAGAAGAGGTACTCAGCTGTGACCACTGAGCAGGAATAAGTCTGGGATTTCAGTGAGTAGTGTGTGTGTCCACATGGATAAAGGGTAGCTCTGGAAACTGGATGAGAAGTCAAGGGTCTCACACTCCATGCCAACTTTTGCTTTGTCCTTATTTTGGGGAAGCTGCCAAAGTGTTTATCGACTGTGGGACAATAATGTGATTTTTACTTCTGCTTTGGGTGCTGTAAACATTGCTGTCTTAAGAACCAGCCAGGCCGCAAAATCATGAGAGTGTAGATAGAAGCCCACATGAGTAGGACAGGCAGCCTATGTGGCTAAGGAGAGCTTGTTCTAAGTATTCCTCTAAGCCATTCCTGTGGGTTCTGCTGTATACCATGTATTGGTTCTGGCTAGAGATCTGATTATTTCTAAGGTATCAACCCTGAAACCCTGGTGGACGAAGGATGTAGTTTTGCCCACTGTCAGTTTTTACCAGAGAGTATAACTGCCAGTGTCTGACCTCAGGCTACAGTATGCATATGGCAAGCATTATAAACTTTAAAAAAGCAAAATTCCCATTGTAGGCTTCAACATTTATCCTTAGACATCGGACATGTCATGCTTCTGTTTTGCCATTCTGGTAAATTGCTTTGTACCTGTATAGCTGTCTATGTGGCCATCTCCCTGTGATGATGCAGTGAGAGACTCAGTTAGGACTTCACAAGGAGCTTGTTGAGGTATATAGCATGAGGGTAGGGTTGTCAAGGGTGCCTTTGACAACGAATGGTCCTCCTTATTAAAAAAATTATGAAATTTCTCCCAGAGACTAATGACATCAGAAATAAACTGTGTGTGTGTGTGCGTGTGTGTGTGTGTATGTGTGTGTGTGTATGTGTGTATGTGTTTCTACCTTAAGTGACTAGTGTGCTTTGATACTATGGATGATGAATTGTGTATTGTAATCCTCCCTGTTTGCATGGTCTACAAGGAATTTGAAAGTCAAGTTTATCATGAGCAGGTGACATTGAAACACCCAAGGTTTCAATGTTTTGAACTAAATCTTTTACTCCTTTTTATTATTAAAATTTGTGGGTTTTTTGAGATTATTTTGTGAGTAGATTTATTTTATTAGACTTCAGAGACCTTTTTTGGTAATATATAATTTTAATAATGTCAGCTTTAAAACAAATAGGCCCTAAGAATTGTGTATACACTTTGATTAGATGTGTATACCACACTGGAACTGCTATGATGCAGAGTGTGGGCTGTAGTAGCCTTTAAAGATATCCAAAGAGTTTGTTGAGATGTCCCCTGTGTCATGCAAATGCTAGAATATTCCATTTGTTCCACAGTCAGCCAGAATTTGAAGGTGCAATCTTTAATTCTTTAAAAATAGTTCTTGGCCATTCTGCTTGTTCGCTTTGCTGTCTTTTGTAGTGGCTTCTTCCGAATGACTAATGGGCTCCTCACCACTTTCTTTTTAACTGTTGTGGTGGTGCTGGTGCTGGTAGTGGTGCTTGTGGTGCTGTTTCTGGTGCTGTTTCTGGAGGTGGTGCTGGTGCTGGTGTTTCTGGTGCTGTTTCTGGTGGTGGTGCTGGTGCTGGTGCCGCTGGTGCTACTGCTGCTGGTGGTGGTGTATGGCAGTTGAATAGTCTCTATCAAGTATCTGTTGCAGCATTCACCCGCGATGTTACTCCACTCTGTGTCCCTCTGTCAGCAGCATGCAGTCTCCACTGCTGTAGCTTTACAAAAGGCCTTGCTAACCTTGTTCTCTAAGATTTAAGTTGCCACAGAGAGCTCAGAAGCTGCTTATTCGGTTCTCCAAATAAAAAAGAATGCTTGGTTGGCTTTTAGAATTTAGCCAACCAACCAATTTAGCCAAATTAAAATTTGGTTATTGTAGATCACTTGGTGAGCATATTGTTGAAATTTTTGATCTGCTAACATGATGTGCTATTTTATGGTTTTAAGCCCAATTTATTTCAGCTCCACATTACATTACATAGCTTTTGTTGATATTTGGTCTCCTTAAATTGTATTTGTAAAGTGTTTATTTTCTTCATCCCTGTGTTATAGATTAGCTTCTATTTCAGAATTAGTTAATCTCAGATTAAGTTAATTTCAGAATTAACTTTCTGAAATTTTACTTTTTAATTTAATTTTAAAATATACCATGAACTTTTAGTTCTTAATTATCTGTAGATTCTTCAGTTATTTTTTTTTTCTTTTCTAACATCACTGCACATACTATGGGTACTGGTTTTCTGTTTATTCATCAATGGTATTTAGCTCTTGATGCCTCTATGTTTTATTTGATAGTGAGCTAAATTCAAAGCTGCAGGATACTTTGGAGCAAATTGAGGTAAGGAGTTTTATTATAAATTGGGTAGCATTTTCCTTTTGGAGGTTTTTAGCTAGTGCAGACACAACACTATTTTCTGTGTTTGTTTTATTTCTCTTGTCCCTAGATCATTGCACTCAAGTCTCTTGTGTTTCATTTGAAATTTCCATGAAATTAAATCAGATTTAATCTGCTTGTAAACTAAATTTCTAGAATTAGGGGGACCTTAAAGCAGAATTTGAATATAACTTTTTCTAGAAATGCTAAGTTTCCAAATGGGAAATGAATGTGTTGTCATGTTGCTGTACAATATACTTTCCACATATTTTATTTTATAAATTACTTCTCTTTTTGTTCCTGTGACTTGATTTCCTTGTGTTTATTAATTGATAAAAAAAAATAACTCATAATTTCCAAAAACAGATTGGAGGTATAGAGATGGGAGGAGAAAGGTTCATCATGGAGCCTTCTGCCTCTTGCTCCTGCAGTCTTTGCAATGCAGTGAGCTCCGTTTAAAAAGCAGTGCGAGTTCCTGGATTCCCTCTTCACCTCCCGCTTTCCTGATCAGGATACTGTAGTTGTAAAAGTTAGACTATCAAATGACCTTCTGTGAAGGAACTCTGGTCATAGATACAATTATTTGGTAATTATAAGAATGTCTGTTTATTTGCTAATCAAAAGCAAGTAACTTGAATTCTGTAAGTAAACATTGGTCTGAATATTTTTAATGAGGGCTTTGTTAAAAATTGAGCATTTATTCATTAATACAAACAAAAATAGCAATCTGTGCATGTAGAAAATCATTCAAAGATGAAATAGAAACAGTAAGAAGTGCACATAAGATGGAAAGCTTAATTGGGATGTATTTTCAAAGTTATTTTTTGGTTGAGAATTACTTTTTCTTGGTTGCAAAAGGATTGTTATATTATTTTTAAAAATATTTTACATATTCAGCTTACATAATTGTATATTCTAGCAGATATTTGAGGAATAGTTAAGAATTTGTTTAGATATGTGAGGATAGTTAAGAAATATTATAAAATAAGGGCTCTTGAAATTTATGCTAATTTTGTTTCTTCTGGAATACTAGACATGGGTTTCAAGGTAAATACATTGCTCATAATGCTAATTATGTATACAAAACTTAATTATAATGGCTAATTGTAATTATACTTGGTTTCTACTAATCCAGTAAAATGGTAAATTGTTATTAGTTATAAATGGAGGGAAGATAGTCTTAATATTATGTTTATATTGCCTTAAAAAATGTTTCCTCATCAGCTCTTAACTTCTGTTGGTTGCATAGGAACAGCTGGATGTAGCTCTTTCCAAAATCTGCAAGAATTTTGACATTAATCATTACACCAAGGTTCAGCAAGCTTACCGGCTTCTTGGAAAAACACAGGTTAGTTCTGAGCAGATGTCACTCATAAGCCTTTATGATTGAGTCTGATTATTACCAATATGATATCCTTATAAACTTTCAATGAACAAAAGTGCAATGTAATGCTGAATTAATAATGGTAGCATCTTAACAGAATCTCAGAGTGTTAAATAATGTGACAGAAACATCCTAAAACTTTGCTTTAAAATGTGTTTGCCAGTTCAGATATTTTCACTACTTTAAGTAAGATTAAGAAAAGTATATTTTACTTGAGAAGCTGAGGCAGGAAGATTGCAAGCCCAAGGCCATAGCAAGAACCAACCAACAAGCAAACAAATAAATAAATAAATAAAGGAAGGGATGAAAAGTGCAAGCCAGTTATTTTCAGTGGGAGATTGCATTAGTATCTTGTACCTTCAGTTTTGGTCCTCTCAGATGGATCTTAATAAGGGACTTTATTTGTTCCTAGATAGGTTATCGTGACTTACTTAAATGATATATGTACTATTTCTTTTTCTTTTTTTTTTTTTGAGGGTCTTTTTTTTTTTATTCGATATATTTTTTTATTTACATTTCAAATGATTTTTCCCTTTCTGGCTCCCCACTCCCCAAAAGTCCCATAAGCCCTTTTCCCCTGTTGCCCCATCTACCCCTTCCCACTTCCCTGTTCTGGTATTCCCCCATACTGCTACACTGAGTCTTTCCATAACCATGGTACACTTATCTGCCAAATAGGTCCCTTGCATCTAGCAGATTTCCCAAGTACTGTAGCTTGCCATCTAATGTGTGGCTTTGCACACTCATTATCCATGAAGAACATGAAGCTGTCAGGGTTCAGGAATCACTACACAAACCACTGATCTCAGTTAAGCTAAAGTATTTTATTGAGCACGCCCCCAAGAACAATTGATCTGGACCACAAAAAAGGACCGGGGAGCCTAATTTTGCTACCAGTCTGACCTTAGGGCAGTCTTTTTATAGGAAAAACCAAGTTCAGAAATTGAGAAAGCAAAGGTGGAGTTAGTACTAAGTGTTTGACTAACTAGACAAAGCATTATCAGCTGACTGTTAGCTCACTGTACCATGTGAGGGTGCGAGAGGTGTGGACAGGGGAGTGTCAGAGCATCCTGGTAACAGGGCAGAAGTAATGCAACCACAGTGTTAGGACCTTGTAGGAGAGGTTTTCAGTGTCAGGAGTGGATAATTACACTTCTGGGGAGTAGAGCCTGAGAACCTCAACTTAATTTCACCTTATGATCAAAATGGAGACTGAATCCAAAATGGCTACAGTTATGTTAAAGGGAGCGGGCCTCAATAGAAACAAGGGAAATGGTGTGAAACTTGATTATATCTCCTCTATCTAGAATTATGCATTTAATCACTCAACCTTTACACATGATAGACACAAGCTTTTATCTTTTTCCTTTTTTTTTTTTTAATGGTTCCTACTTTTGGAAAAAAATTCAAGACTATACCAAATGCTTTGAATTCTGTTTAGTATTTAAAAGCCAATTTTTTTGTATTTTCTTAATTTTCATATTTTAAGCTATATCTTAGAAATAAGATGATGATATTTAATTTTCTTCAAAGACTGTTTTGTATTATTAAATATACATGGTACCTAATTACTATACTGCTCCAGGTCCCAGAGTATAAGTTGTCCTATATATCCTGTTCTAGTGTAACCACTGTAGTCAGTGTTCTATTGCTGGGAAGAAACACCATGACCAAGGCAAGTCTTAGAAAACATTTAGTTGAGAGCTTGCTTACAGTGTCAGAAAGTTACTCCTATTATCATGGTGGGGAGCATAGCACCACTCAGGCTTTTGTGGTGCTGGAGAACTGGCTGTGAGCTTTATAGCAAGCAAAGAGAGATGTGTATCTACCCCTACCTCCACACCACATTGATCATGGGACAATTTGGTCCATAGGGGTAATGGGAGCAGAGACTGGTACTTAAGCTGAATTACCACATCCAGACCAACTGTCAGGAGGCAGATCACCTTTATTTAGGTGATTTTGGGGGATTGAGGGTAGGCACATCCAGGATGGGCAAAGGTTTGGGAGCATAGGATATCTGAAATACATCATTAGCATAGGGAGTCATTTCAGGAATCCCAGGTGCTAGCTAAATAGGTTTTATCA
Source organism: Apodemus sylvaticus (assembly GCF_947179515.1). Taxonomy (NCBI): domain Eukaryota; kingdom Metazoa; phylum Chordata; class Mammalia; order Rodentia; family Muridae; genus Apodemus; species Apodemus sylvaticus. The sequence goes on from NC_067473.1 coordinate 27,337,484, forward strand.
GGACAAAGGAAATTGATTCTGTAATCTAATTGAGGCTACTTGACTTTCCTCCAGTAGAGGTATGTGTTGGGGCTTAGAATTCCCCAGAAAGGGGAATAATAAAGGGAGTCTTCCAAATTGCACCAAGCCTAAAGGCTATCTGGTCATGGTGGACTTTACCCTTAATTAGTTTTGCCACAAGAGATAGGGAGCCTATGCTGAGTTGGTCTCATGAAACCACAAAGCCTATGGCCAGTGATACACTCCCCCCAACAAGACCATGCCTCCCAGCAAGGACACACCTCCTAATCAGTCTAATTCTTTCAAACAGTTCACTCCCTGGTGATCAAGCATTCTAATCTGTAAATCTGTGGAAGCCATTCTTGCTCAAACCACCACAGATGCACATGTTAAGGTCGTAAGTGAAGATGCTGTCAGGCGATTTAGGAAGTGCTACAAAGAGCTATACCCAGCAAAACCAAGTGTGGTGGAAAAATACATATCTAAATAGATTACTCAGGAAAGGCTTCTCTGAGGAGCTAACCATTGAGAAAGCCTCTGAGCAGTGTAAGAGAAGGAGTGTGGTAGGACGGAAACACAGGTACAGTATGTGTGACATAGTTAAGAATGAGAACAGCAGCAGAGGTTCTCAGTTCACACTCAGCCTGAGTGGTGTGACACCATGGTTATATGAAAGTTGCTATGCAAACAGTGTGCACTACAGTTCATTCTAAGGATGATAATGATCTCTATGCTATCACTGTAGTTGATGAGGTTTTGCTTCTGTTTTGTCAAGTCTTTTGACATGTATTTAAGACTACGAAATTGTTTATTTTTCCTTTCCTAGACAGCAATGGATCAACTTCATATGCACTTCACTCAAGCCATTCACAACACTGTATTTCAAGTTGTGCTTGGCTATGTGGAGCTGTGTGCAGGAAACACAGATACAAAATTCCAGAAGCTTCAGTATAAAGATCTCTGTACGGTATGTATTATTGGTCGCTATCTTCTTCTTCTCTCCCTTAGGTTTTAAATCAGTAATTTCCCATTTTTTTCACCTATTGCCTGAAGATGACACTGATATAAAAGCAAACATGTTTTTCCTTTCTTTTTCTTTTCTAATATGGTTCTTCATAGAAAACAGGTGAGGAGTGGACATATTTAGGGTGTACTTTAGCAGGAAGTGTCACTGACATATAGCTCAGAGTGTGTCTACAGAACCCCAGTGGAAACTGAGCATCTGTTTGCTATTCATTGGGTTTCCCTCCCCCCCCCCCCTTTTTTGTTTTGGTTTGTTTCTTTGTTTTTGAGATATCTTGAGTTTGGGATTATCTCCCTTAGTCTCCTCTAAGTTTCCAATGCCACCATCTTAACTTGCTTGGTACCTGTTAACCATCAAGTGGCCTTGTAGATGATGATGCTAGTGTGGCTAAGTAGATGATGTGGTTAGTGTGGTTAGATGCTAAGTAGGTTATTACAAGTTTGTAATTTCAGTGAAATAGGAAATAATTCCTACTAATTCAAAAAAGCACTTTAAATAAATAAAGGTCTAGTCTTTTTACAGTAGTTAGCTCTGGTGTTTGTATCTGTTTGTGCATATTGTTTTCATATGCTTTTTAAAGTCAAGACTTTATGAGCTGGTCCTCTACATTCAAACTCTTAGTTCCACAATTAAGATGACTCTGTATGCTTTGATGAGTTTAGAAAAGTTATGCACAATGTGTTTCTCACTGTGTTTATTTTGGATTATTTTCACTTACAAAGCAGTGATGATATGGTGACCTTTTGAAATAGCTGTATTTTTAAAAAAAAAAATAAGATAACAAATATCTTAATCATTGTGAATTGCCTCTTGAGTAAATGCTTTTTAAAGTTACCCCTAAAATATTTCTGGTACCTCATTAAAAAGGTAATCATATATAGATGGTAGTAGTTGAACTATATGTAATTCAGTTGTGGGAACAATTGGTTTGCTAATATTCTAGAGCTTAGTCATAGAAACCAGGCATACATGTAAACTGTTTTCCAGTATGATGGAAGAATACAGCTTTCAGAGAGCAGTATTGACTGCCTGTGGCAGTTCTGGCCTAGCTTATAGCCTCGGGTGATTGCAGAACTTGGTAAATTCTTTACCAAATCTGGTGCCAAAGAAATGGACGGCCTGTGTGCTGTGCCACCAGTATTCAGCTGTTACCATCTTTCCTTTACGCTCCTGCATAGTGCCACCTCTGCACAGCTGCTCCTCCCTCACTGCACTAATGCTTAGCACAGGCCGCCAGGATGAACAGTACAGTACTTGAGAATCTATATCAGGCCTGCTGTGCACATGCTGTGTTCTTTGTGATTAAGGTTTTGGGGGTGGGGAGAAATGACTTCAATTCAGTTTGTTGATTAGTTTATCAGAATAATACTACTTAGTGACTGTGTTCTATAAAAGGTGGTGGTTATCTCAAGGAAGTGAAAGTAGAAGACCTTCCTTTGATATGGACTAAGGAAGTTGATGAAAGGAAACCTAAGCATATTTTTCAGTGGGACCAAGTCAAGTTCTCATTGGCAGCACTCAGACAAGTTAGTAATTCATGAAGGAATCTGTCACAGGACCTGAGGTTCTTAACTTTATGTGGTGGTGGGAGTCATTCCTGCCTCCTATTAAAAGTAGCTGGTGATGGTCAGCAGATGCAGACACAAGGTGTCAGGAAGCAGCGAGCACTGGAGACCATGATGCTGACCAGAGCTCTGGAAACACAAAGGGCAAGCCTGGGTACCTGTGTTTTGTGTCGCTATATTGTGGCAGCATTCTGAGTGAAGTACTTAGTCATAAGTTGTGTTTGAAAATATTAAAAATTAAGATAATTGAATGACAAAATAATGGGGAAGTAGACACCCTCTGAACAGAGAAGTGTGCTTCCTTTAATTAGGAAGATCTTGGGACTGAGGAGACTGTCGCTTGCTTTCTTCTTGGTGTTCTACTTAACCTCTCAGTCTGGGTGAGCAGAATTGAAGTAGTTTTAAAAATCCTCCTTTGTCAAAGGAAGTGGGCAAAAATTATGTCCTATTTTTATTAAGTGTTTATTAACTATTTTTATTAGCAGTGTCTCATGGTTCTTAAGCCTAGCAGAGAAAACAACCTCCATTTTTTACTATTTCTCTGGTTCTAGAAATTGACTTATAGCTATCAGCAGAAACAAAGTAAATGACTGATAGAAAACGATTTGAAAACTGCTGCTCTTAATTCAACAGTGTTCTTATATTTAAATAATTGAAATATTTAAATAAGTATGATCATTTCAGATAACATTACACATTTTATCATTTTTAACTTTGAAATATATGTTATAATTGCCTGTTTTATAATGCTAGTATATACCTGTTTGATTAAGGCTACTTATCAGCAGTTATAAACACCTAACGCTGATCCTCAAGAGACAATTTCTGTGCCACAGTTGTTATTTATACAGTACACTTTTTGTTTGTATCCCTGTTTAGCACTAATAATTAAGTGCCCAGTAGTTGAGAATGGCAGTTTTCTCCAAAAGCTGTTTGTGTTTTTAAGTCAGGAGTCTAGTCAGGTGCTAGGAATGCTCTGGGGCTATTCAGGAGTCATGGCCAAGGAAGTGACAAGGATGGGCTCCAAGCCCAGACCTGTCCGATCCAGTTCTGTTCTTTTTCTGCTGTTGTGAGGTGTTTTGGTGGTTAGAAAGTACATAAGATATTAACATAGACAGCGTGGCACACGCAGAAGTTAGAGATTTACAGCTGAGGGAATGTCTTTAAAGCATTCTCCACTTAGAGACAGAATTCAGTCCCTGTATAGATGTTTGCAGCTCACTGAGCCTAGTGCTGTTTTGACCAGGGACTGCCCATGATGTGGCACTTTCCCAGTGGTGTTCATGACGCTGTGGCTGTGTTGTGTGTGTAAATCTGAGTGTGTGTGTGTGTGTGTGTGTGTTTGTGCACGCACGCATGCACGCACACACACAAAAGCACTGTGGAATTTGGATCTCTGTAAGATACCACCTCTGTTGTCTGCATGTTCATTAGGATGTGAGTAGAGTGCTAAATCTAAATATGAAACAACAAAAATGCCCTAGAACCCTCTAGGGATTTCTGTTTGATCTTTCTGATTTTTTGATACACTTAATAGAGTTTTCTTATGAGTTCAATCATAATAAATAAAAGACTGTTAGCCTCCTATTCATCACTTTACACAATGCAACTTTGAAAAGATATTATTCGACTATTTACTTCAAAGTTCAGAATATAGGGTATTTACACTATACATTGAAAATCACCCAAACTCAGTCTATAATCAAGACTTCTTCACTTGAATTTTGCTCCTGGCAGTGGTTGAAAGAGAGATGGAAGGTCCTAGGCTTTCTTTGAACTGATTGTGGTGAGATGGGAGGTCAGATCCAGGAGTTTAGGCATCAGTCAAGATTAGATTAGGGACTTTTGTGTGTTGAGATTGTGTTTACGTTTCTTATTCACTGTGAGAGCCGGGTTTGGAGGTCCAGGTCTTGCAGTGGGGTACTTGTTGCTGTGTTCATCCAGGTTAGGAGGACTGAATGCTTTATCTATAGATGTGGAATTTTCTCCCCTTGAACATTATTTTATTTAAACTCTTCCTTTTCTGTGCTAAACATTGTTTCCCAGAGACTTCCTTATCTTCTGTCACTTCCACCTGCGCTGAAGTCCCTGAGCATGTAATACCGTGGTAGACCATGGAAAGGTGCTGGGGATCACACTCTGTTTCCCATCCTTAAAGGCACGTCAAGAAGAGGCTTTGACTGTTAGTGTTTCCTGAATTGATTATTCATAATGAATTGCACTTTTCTGTCTGTGAATGTAGACATGGAACTACGATGTCCAGCCAGAGTGTGAGCCGAGCTTCCTTGTTAGATGCTTAGTAACTGATGACTGACTTAAGCAGGTGATAACATGGGTCTGGGTACCTCTGTTTGTTTTATGGAAGGTGAAATGGCTCCAACGTGGTTTCTTCTGTACTACAACCTTCAGCTAGGGATAAAAGTCCATGCATCCCTCCCCTTCCCTGACCATACAGAATTATTGACTGCTGTGTCATGAGTTTGGTAGCCGAGCAGGGCTCACTCTGTAGGCCAAGCTGGACTTGAACTTGTAACACACCTGCCTCCATCTCTTTTGTGTTAGGTTATAGGTCATCCCTGGCTTGCAAATGATTTTAAGTACATGGCCAGGAAGAATTGTTTTTTGAGGGTAGATGCTAACCGCTTGAATGGTATAGTGGAAATGCTCAATTTTTATGCAGAATGACTCTAATTGCCAGCATAGGTTGCAAGTACATAAATTAATATGCCATAACTTATATATATTGAAAACACCTTAAAAACATTTCATTTATTTAGTAAAATGGTCTCTAAAGTTTATATTTTAAATATAAACTTAGATGAGAATTATTTTGCTGTTGTTAAATTTATTATTCTCATATGCTTGTAGACATTGATGTATTGGATTATAATAAAAGTTGAGGTTTTGGCAGACTTTTAGACAAGATCATTGATTCAGCTAGAGCTTTGAATCATTTATGCTTAAATCAGTGACAAACGGGTTTGCCGTAATTTCAATTTATTTTGAAAAAAGGGCAAATATTAATATATCTTGCTTGATACAGCTATAAAATACAGTAAGCTCACAAGTTATTGCATAGGAGAGGATCTTCCAAAGAGCTTAGGGGAGGAGGCCAAAGAGGGCAGAGGGGAGGAGCCCCAAGAGAGGAGAGGGGAGGAGCCCTAAGAGAAAGAGAGCAGAGGGGAGGAGCCCTGAGAGAGAGAGAGAGAGCAGAGGGGAGGAGCCCTGAGAGACACAGCAGAGGGAGGAGCCCCAAGAGAGTAAAGGGGAGGAGCCCTAAGAGAAAGAGAGCAGAGGGGAGGAGCCCTAAGAGAAAGAGAGCAGAGGGGAGGAGCCCCAAGAGAGAGTGCAGAGGGGAGGAGCCCATTGTTGTGGTTCTTTTCTTTTCTGAAAGAGCAGTCTTACTATACTGCCCAGGCCGGCCTTGAACTCATAGATCCATTCACCTGCCTCAGATTTCCAAAGAGTTAGAACTTCAGGCATACACCACCACATCTAGCTTTTCCCTCATTAGAATTCCATCTACACATGGTATATTAGTTCTTTATATATGTGTGTGAATTTTTTCAACTATATCGTTTGCATTTTGACTTGTTTATGGTGGTATAAATTCTGCTTTTTTATGTAAAAATTTATCATCTTTTTGTTTTGTTACCTCTGAATGTTGAGTTGTACAGAAGAGAACTTTGTATCAACATTAGAAAAGAAATGCTTCATATCTTTCTTACTGCTGTTTAGTTATATTTTTATTTAGCTTTCTTATTGTTCTTTTTATGTATAAAGTGGGTCTAATTTTGACTTTTCTACTGACTGTCTCGTTGCTGAACACTGACAATAACTGCCTAATGATGTGAGGAACCGCCTCCGCCAGGTGCTAGGTTTTCACGAGAGACTGGGCATTTTAATTGGTATCATATGAATTAACTTACGTAGAATCGTCCATACCACTGAAGTATCCTCATCAAGAATACCTTGACTTCCATTGGCTGAAGTCTTTTACATTTTTCATAGTGTCTCATGATTTTCCTTATGGAGTCTTTGAACATCAGTCGCAAAGATTATTCCTAAAACGTTTTTATCTCTTTTATTGTAAATGAGGTGCCTCACGCCATGCTTTAAATGGTTGCTAGTGATATGAGTCTTATTCTTTTTATAACCCACATATTGTTGCTGGGTTATTACTGAGTTAGTTTTATAGATCTGTAGGAATTTTCAGTTATTATGTCAGGTAGCAAATTAAAGTAGGTTTTTGTTTGTGTGACCCTTAGTTGTTCAATCAAATTATTTTGAGTGCTATCTCCCAAAACTGTTTAATAGTGGAGGTCAGTCTTAATATAGTCATGATTGGTTATTCAGGAATGGCACCTGGATGTTTCAGTGTCTGTGAAGCCGTCATTTGGGTTTTGCTTTCTTAGGCCTATTAATAGGGAAGACATTATTCATTTGTTTAGCAGTATTAAGTAAAGTATTCTGTCATACGCCTTCCATGGGCCCTCTGTTTCCAGAGGTTAGCTCTTGTGCTTTGTGGGTCAGCTTGGGAAATTTGACATGCTCATCTAGAAGTGTGCTGAGACATCCTGGTTAGTGTTCGGTAAATAAAGAGTTTTGGGAGAGTGAAGTCATTCTGGGAAGAAAAGGTCTTTTTGAGAGTGAGGTCCGCTGACATGAGCATCCAGGCAGCAGTCTGGAAAGGTGGGCAGGCATGCTGCATCGGCGCTGGGCCTGTGAGCATGCTGAGCAGCAGCCTCGCCTCACTCACCGCCTCACTCACGCAGCTGTCCACTTTCCTGAGCTCTGCCCGGCCAGCACTTCCTAGGACTACTGACCCAGGGCCTGAGCCCTTCTGTGCTTACCAGCAGAGTCCCTGCAGGTGGGCTGGTCACAAATGTCGCAGTGTGGCAAATGCTGCCTTACGGGACGCTGGAAAAGTATGATAGGAACAAAAATCCAGAAGGCCTCTTCTTGAAGATGTCAGAAATGGATGTAGAGCCTCTTGAAGGTCTTAAAGCTTCACAGTGTTCCACAGTTTTTGTTTGTAATACCTTGCTTTAAAATGTTTTACTTTACTGGAATATCTGTGAGTTCTGGAGTATCTGTGGAATTTGGAGATCTGTCAAAGTATTATTTTGTATTACGTAGACTGAGTTATAAATCCAGCCACCATTTTGCTAGTTGTGACTCTGGTCCAAGGATAAATGTAAAGCTATGTCTGCATAGTTAGACATGAGGTTGGAAAAGAATATTTGGGTGTTTAGTGATCTAGTTGGTGCCGTGAACTTGGGAGTGCAGTACCGAAAACTGAGGCCGACTCAAGTTTCATGTAGTAGCTGACTTGATTCAGAGCAGCAGACAGTTTGTACTCTGAGGGTTCAGAAGGGTCACATTAGGGAGGTGTTCAATCCCAGGGTCAAGCCTCACATTACAGAAGTCACACTTTGCATATAAATAACAATAGCAGAATAAACTTATTCCTGTCCACCTCAAGGTGCACAGAAAACACAAACTGTGTTATAGAGGGACAGTGATTATGAGACTCTTGTTTACTTGGAGTTTTCTCACAAGGTCTCAGAATTCCCCTTGCACAGTTCCATCCTTGGACCATGTCCCAACATTTGGTAAAACTAAAATTATAGAACTTACCTGTTCAATAATTTCTTGGATCCTTTGGTTCAGGGACTATAGTTGATTTACACTATATGAAGTATTGTTCCTAATGAGTAATGAAATGCTGTGTTGAAATGGAAATTACTTGAAAGGGTATTTCATTACTGATGTTCTTAGTCTATTCCATTAGAAGAAATTTCTTAACTTGTAATTTTTACTTGTATTTGACGAATAGTAGAACATTTTATTTTGAGTAGCTCTATTTAAGAAAATATAATTCTTGGGAATTGACTCCTTTTCTTTAGCACGTTACACCAGACAGCTATATTCCATGCCTGGCGGACCTGTGCAAAGCACTGTGGGAAGTCATGCTCAGCTACTACCGAACCATGGAGTGGCATGAGAAACACGACAGTGAGGAGACAGCTGCAGCATCTGGTAGGAAATGGTTTAATTTCTCATTTAAAACTGTTGCAGCATGTGCTACAGCTGTAGCTTGTGCCACGTTGTAAAGATGAGAAGGGACAAGGCCCACCTTTAGGACATGGGCAAAAGAAGTCATTGAGACCTTTAAGTCTCTGGGGAGTAAGCGGGTCAAAGGACTTTTCAAGTGGCGTGTAATTCTGTTTTTGAGGGTACATGTTGATAGCCCTAGTGCTCAATTATTTTGAAAAAGCTTAAAATTTTTCCTTTAGTGTTATCAATTGTAAACTTGGTAACAGATTAGTCCTTTTTAGATTTACAAGGAAAAAAAATACCAATGCTCACTATTACTCTGACTTGCAAGTTGTGAAAATTAAATTAGGTTCTAACAATTAATAATTATGTTGGTCAGTCAGCCTAGCCAAAGCAGCAAACAGCAAGCACTGAAATTGTAGGTTCAGTGAACAACTGAGGAAGGGACCAGTCGTTGTTGTCACTGCTCCATTGCTGTGAAGAGACACCAGAGCAAGGTGCCTCTTGTGAAACAACACATAAGGGGCTGAATTAAGGGTTTGCTTACGGTGAGAGGTTTTAGTTCATTGTCATCATGATGGGGAGTATGGCAGGCAGCATGTAGGCAGTAGCTGAGAGCTACATCCTGATCTGTAGTCAGGGGTGGGCACCCAGGTCTGGTATGGAATTGAATCCTCAAAGCCCACCCCTAATGACATACTTTCTCCAACAAGGCCATACTTCCTAATCCTTCTCGGATAGAGCCACTCTGTAGTGACTAAGCATTCAAAAATATGACCTTAGGTGGGTCATTCTTACTCAGACAACCATGTGCCACTCCTGGCCCTCATAGGCTTGTGACCATATTGTAATGCAAATTCAGTCCCATAGTCTTTATCACAGCCTCAACACTGTTTAAAAGTCCACAGTTCAACATCTCTTCTAGGATTCATGACATTCTCTTAATTGTAATCCCCTATAAAATAAAACTCAAAAGCTGATCACATATTTCCAATATACAGTGATGCAAATAATGCATTGCTATTCCCAAAGGGAGAAAGAAAACAGAGTAAGTAAACACTGAACCAAACAGCACCCAAAACCAGCAGGGCAAACTCCAAGTTTTGCATCTCATGGCTGATATGGAAGAGGCCCTCAGACCTCCAGCTCCCTTTGGTTATTAACTGCAGCATACCCGTGGGCTGGGTCCACACCCACACTGCAGCTCATCTTGGCAGCTGGTCCACAGCTCTGGCATCGCCAACATCTTGAAGTTTCTAAGGCAGTCCAGACTTCCTCTTCATAGCTTCACATATTTTTCCCAGCCTCCACACAGGGCCACCTCCTACTCATGCCTGACCTCAGGGTCTTTCCTTAGTTATGGAGGGACCAGAACCTCTTTCTTGTATCCTTGTCTCTAAATCCAGAGCCATGGGGCTGAAACTGCCACGTCTTGCTCTTTGGTGGGACTGGAGCTTGGCCCTTCCTCTGTACCATTGCATCATCTTTCTGCTGCTGACCGTTTCCTTCTCTGCTTTGCTTTCCCTTAATTCCTTTTTATAGGTCGTCAGCTTAGCTGGCTGGGGCCTTGCTCTGAATTCACTATTCCATTTATTCCATTTAGCATTCTTTCTTTAAAATTCTTATCTCCTTGAGTACTTGACAAGGCTCCAACAAAACATTTCCTGGCACTCCTTTCCTCCTCACACCATGTGTTTTGTATTTCCCTTGCCCATTTGCTCCTTCTCACTATAGATCTGCATAAGAACAGTCACTACTAACCAGAGCCAATATTGGGCTGCCATCAGATCTCCTCTGCTAACCCTGTTAATCCAAAACTCTCCAATTTAGCCTCAAGATGATGTTTTAGGACAAGGGCAAAAAAAGTAGCCATATTCTTTGCCAGAATATCATAAGAATGATCTCTAGGCTACTTGCTAATATTCTTGTCTTCTGAAACTTTTTCATCTGGGCCATCATAATTTACATTATTCTCAGTACCATTGTCTTCTGTACTCTAGCATGATCCATGATGACTCAGGAAGATCATGTTTTTCTAATCCACAGTCGCAGAGTTCACATTCTACCAATAAGCAGCATGGGTAGGCCTGTCACAGCAATACTCTCCCTCCTGGCACCAACTTCTGCCTTAGTCTTTGTTACATTGCTATGAAGAGATACTGTGACCACAGCAACTCTTTTTTTTTTTTTAATATTTTTATTTTCTATATTCTTTGTTTACATTCCAAATGATTTCCCCTTTCCCAGATCCCTCTCCCCATATGTCCCATAAACCTTCTTTTCTCCATCCCTTCTCCAGTCACCTCCCTCTTTTTTCTCTGTCCTTATATTCCCTTCCAATGCTAGATCAATCCTTTCCAGGATCAGGACTGTCTCCATACTTCTTCATGGGAGTCATTTGTTATGCAATTTGTGCCTTGGGTATTCAGGGCTTCTGGGCTAATTAATATCCACTTATCAGAGATTGCATTCCATGTGTATTCTTTTGTGATTGGGTTACCTCGCTTAGGATGATATTTTCCAGATCAAACCATTTGCCTAAAAATTTTGTGAATTCGTTGTTTCTAATTGCTGAGTAGTATTCCATTGTGTAAATATACCACATTTTCTGTATCCATTCCTCCTTTGAGGGGCATCTGGGTTCTTTCCAGATTCTGGCTATTATAAATAAGGGTGCTATGAACATAATGGAGCATGTGTCTTTATTGCATGCCGGGGAATCCTTTGGATATGCCCAGGAGAGGTATAGCAGGGTCCCCTGGAAGTCTCATGTCCAGTTTTCTGAGGAACCTCCAGACTGATTTCCACAGTGGTTGTACCATCTTGCAGCCCCACCAGCAGTAGAGGAGTGTTCCTCTTTCTCCACATCCTCACCAATACCTGCGGTCTCCTGAGTTTTTGACCTTAGCCATTCTGACTAGTGTAAGGTGAAATCTCAGGGTTGTTTTGATCTGCATTTCCCTAATGACTAATGATGTTGAGCACTTCTTAAGGTGCCTCTCGACCATCCGAATTTGTTCAGGTGAAAATTCTTTGTTTAGATCTGTACCCCATTTTTTAATAGGGTTATTTGGTTCTCTGGGGTCTAACTTCTTGAGTTCTTTGTATATATTGGATATTAGCCCTCTATCAGATGTGGGGTTTATGAATATCCTTTCCCAATTTGATGTATGAGGTCCCATTTGTCAATTCTTGATCTTAAAGCTTAAGCTATTGGTGATCTGTTCAGGAACTTTTCCCCTGTGCCCATGTCCTCAAGGGTGTTCCCCAGTTTCTTTTCTATTAGTTTCAGTGACCACAGCAACTCTTATGAGAGAATCATTTAATTAGGAACTTACTGTTCTGAGGGTGGTTAGCATGCTGACAAGCAGGAAGATGCTGGAGCAGTAATAGAGAGCTACATCCTCATGTGAGAGAGCCTAGGCCTGCCATGGTTTTAAAAGTTCAAAGCCTGCCCCAGTGGCACACTGCCTCCAAGAAGCCATACCTCCTAATCCTTCTAATTGTTTCAAAGAGGTCCATTCCCTGGAGACTAAACATTAAAATATATGAGCCTATGGGGAGCCATTTTTTCACACCACCTACCACACCACAACAACTTGTGGCTTTCACAAGCAGGTGCAGATATACACATGTGCACCGTGTGCACACCTGTTCACATTCACCTACACACACACACACACACACACACACACACAGAATTTTACTTTTAAAACAGTAATTTTATTACCATCATACTGTGTCATACAGTTCAATGCAGATAGTCTATTTGCAAAATGTAGAAGGCATGGGATAAGCTAGAATTGCTAACCAGTGGGTTGGTGGTGCAGCTCAGTGGTAAGTGCCTGCTGAGTACATGGGGCCATGGTTCAGCCTAAGCTGGAATTCCTAGGCTCACTGAGATGCCAGGTTTTCTAAGGCGTATTCTATTTTGTTAATATTTTAAATTTTTTCTAGTTATAAGCTGTAGTAAGATGTTTTAGCACCATTTTTGTTGTCTAATAAGTAACTTAAAGATAAACCAAAGAGAACACAAATGCCAGCCCAGACTACTAAAATATCTGATTTTATCACAAAATGTTTTTAATTCCACTTTCAATTAATCTAGAAAGGTTGCTTGTGTCTACCAGTTTATCTGTATAATTTTTCATGAAATAGTCCATTTTAGCATATTTTTCTATATATTTCTTGAATTTTATCAGAAATATTTTCCATGTAAATCTTCAATTTTGCCTATATAAAATTTTCCATGATAATCTTCAATTTTAACATGTTTTTCTACATTTTTCTACAATTTCATTAGAAATATTTTCCATGTAAATCTTTAACTCTATCATAAAATGTTTCTACTTCCCTTTTCAATTAATTCAGCAATGTTTTTATGTCTACCACTTTACTCTTTAATTCTCGATGAAAATTGTCAATTTTAAAGTGTTTTTGTATATATCTTGTTTTATCAGAAATATTTTGCGTGTAAATCTTCAATTTTATCATAAAATGTTTTTACCTCCTTTTTCAATAAAAAACATGCTTTTCAAAAAAAATAAATTAAATTAAATTTAAAAAAAGAAAGAAAGAAAAGATAAACCAAAGGGTATATTTCAGGAAAATTAGCAGATACATTAGCTATAAGAACTCGTACATATGTGTATTTATGATCTCTATATAAATATTATAACCAAAATATGGTAATGCGATACTGAGTCATACAAGATTTAGTTGGGCCTTATATATTGAGACCTTGTTACAGTTCCCTGTTCCTAATCTAGAGCTTAAAGAATTTGAGTTTTCTGACTAATTCACCAGTCCACCAGCAATATATAGGACTCTGAATAGTTTCCTACAGACATGCAGAAACACAGTGCAAGAACAGGCATGGGAAATTGTTCCGAGTCCCTTTATAAAGGTGATGAGCCTAAAATTCACTTTCTATAGCTTTGTAGTGATCCTAACACTGTAAATTCTATACAGAACACTAAAGGTGTAGTTTACATGCACAACTGTGCTGCTGGGTCCCCACAGCTGGGTCGGGGTAAGCTCTAGCATGGAGCTAGATAGATGGATATTGGAGATGGATAGAGCATGTATGTGTTGTCTTTCCTTACCACTAGACATCACGCCAGCCAGACTAGCTGTTACTCTGCAGTGCACTAAGTTACACTCACTTTAATACAGATGCAGATTTGTATTTTCAGGAGGGAAATCACTTTTAGGAGCAATATTAAGATTGCTGGTGGGACTAGATATTGTTAAATTGTTTATCTAGAATGATTAATATTATTGTTCATTATAAAAATATAATATGAATTCTAAAAATATAAAAAAAATGTGCCTCTTGTGTTCCGCTCTTGTTGGCATGCACATTACCTGGCAGTGGGGTTGTTTGGTTGTCTAGCTCCCTGACATGAGACTGTCAAAGGTCTAGAAGTGGGTGGTATGTAGCTCTGGGGCCGCCATGCCTTCATTGGGCTCATAATCCTATTCACATGTGTTCTGCATAGTCTTGAATATACTTAGCATTCTCTGTTTGAAGCTATTCATTTATCAAAGGGGTTTAATTCCAGAGCCTGATTTTACTATTACTTTCAATGTACATATATCGAGCATATTTTCTTTTTAATTTTATGTGTCTGGATGCTTGCCTGTATGTATGCCTATACATCATGTGAATGCTAGTGTCAACAGACACCAGAAGAGGTCATGGGGTTCCTTGGGATCAAAATTACAAAAGGCTCTTAGAACCATATGGTTGCTAGGATTCTAAAGTACTCTTAACCTTTGAGCCATATATCTTGCCCTGATTTTTTTTTTCTTAATCTTAGGTTGACTTATAAAAATGAGAAAACAAAAAATTAAGAAAAACACTGAATTAAAAACACTTGTTGTCTTTCATTTTCAGAAGGAAGCAATGTGATGAGCACTGCAGAAGCCACTTTTGACCGTGGCTATGTGAAGAAGAAGTTAGAACATGGCCTGTCGCGGATATGGCAGGTCTGGTTGTTTTGGTTTGCTTTACAGAAGCTGTGCTCAGAAATGTGCGTGTTGTTGTTGCTGTAGAAATCCACTTTCTAACTGTGTGTGTGTGTGCACTCTGAAGGCTTAATCATATGTTAGTTTGTCTTTGATTATCATTTAACTTAATTTGTGTAATTAGTTGATAATTATATAGATTACAAAGAACAATAGACAAAAGTCTCTTAGTTTGAAAATCTCCAGGTTATTCCATGATTAAGGAATCTCATGCTTTCTTAAAGATGTGCCTTTTTATTGAGATGTCCTCTTTATTTTTATTTTATTTTATTTTCTTAATTTCCTTTTTGCTTAATTTTGGAAAAGAAGTAGGTGATGATTTGGTCAGAATGTAGGGAAGAATAAAAGTTATTTCCTCAGTGAGATTTCATTGAGAAATGCTGTATACTCTTGACTTGAATTTGTGCTGATGGTGTACTCCATTTGAGCTGCTCTAATAAGATACACTAGTATCTTATTACTGTTTCAGAAGAATCAATATGGTTTCTTATAATTCTTGAGTCTGGCAAGTTTAAGTAAGGACAAAATCCTTAAGAGTTTGTGTTGGATAAAGTTCTGCGTTGTACTTCCACAATTGGCCGTACTTGTAGACCTGAAAGAAAAGCCATCAGGATGCTTCAGGCATGGATGTAAGACTCATTTAACTTAAGTTCATCCCATTCCCATGGGTCCCCTTGTGACATAAAGCCTCCCTAAAGGCCCTACTCTGTGCTCTCATCTTGCAGGTTTGGATGTCATCACATGAACTGTAAATACACCCATCATGATCTTTTACATTTTTGTTCAATCGACTGATTCAGTTGTATTCTGAAATTTAATTAAAACTTGGTTCTTCCTAGATCAAAGTGTAATTTCTTTGGAATCTTTGTAACCTTGAAAGACTGTAGAGCCTTTTAGGTATGCTGTGGTTCCACGCACCTCCATTTAGTTCACTTTTAGTTTTATCATGTAGTATAGGGTTTCTTTTAAAAATCATTTAGGGAAACCTCCCCAAAACATACATTTCCTCAAGAATCGCTTAACTTTATTATAATTTAGTGCTCTGGTTTTTGACAACCCTATATTGGTTACACAATTTTAATATTTAAATATTTTAATATTTAAATATATGTTACAGTTATAATCATTTGGCTTCTATATTTTCTCTTATGATGATATTAAACTGTTATAAATTTTTCAAGTAATTGTGGTTTGGAGCTGTTTTTGTTTGACCATTATATTCAAAGAGAACGTCATGCTCATTAAATACTCACCCTAGGCCACACATGATTTTTTTGTGATTTAGTCTCCTCATAGATCCTTCCTGTACTCAGCTGAAATTAGTATATGTATTTCTGGTAGAATTTCTGGTACTCAGTTGTGCCCTTTGAAATACCTGACATTTTATGCCATTAGTTCTCATCTGACATGGCAACCTGATTGTATTCCTGGTATATAACAACTTATTTGATGTAAAACTTAGTACACCATTCCTGTGTAAGCCTTTGGAGGGTTCATGGAAGTCATCATACTTTAATATATGATCGTTGTGTTCCCTCGAGTTGACTATCATGCTCCAGTTTTAAGGCGTATTTGTTGTTAGTTCTACTACCCTTTGCTATCCTCTGTGACTTCTGCTCCAGTATTGAACCCCTTCTGTATTATAATGTTTTGTGAATTATTTGGGTTTTTCCTTTGTTTTTATAGATGCTAGGTCACTCATGCTAGCTAGCTCTCCCTCAGCTGTTACCCGTCTCTTCCTCTTACTTTCAGTGCAGTAGTGTCTCTGTGACTCCATACTGTGATCCGTGCCTTTTTGTCTTAGACTGCGCATATGGCCTTTCCCCATGTAAAGTTAGCTAAGTGCTCACCTGATAATTGTACATTGGCCTCTAAACTGCATGTCCATAATGCCTAAAATATTATCAGAAGCACTAAGGAGACAGTCAGGAAATGATTCTGTCTTATTACTTTATTTTGAAATTTTGTTTTTCCTTTTTTGAGAATACATAGGAATCACTAATCGGCGGTGTATTTTGCTTGTTATCTGAACAGTAAATGTTTTCCCTCTGCTAGTCAAGTTTCCCCTTCATCACTTTCAGGATAATTCTGCTTCTGTCCACTTCATTAGCTGGCAGATAGAGAGAAACAGAAGGTCAACCTCTGCCGTGCAGCAGGCACAAGATGCTTGACCCTGTAGTTCCACTTCCCTTTGGGGACATAAGTACCTGCTCGCAAGGCTGCCTTATCCCATGTATAATGTTAGCATAGTGTTTTTGACATGGGGAAGTAATCGGGAGATTTTTTTTAACAACTGTTTATTTAGCCATTGTGCATGATATATTATAATGCATACTCTTTAGCATTACTGAATTTTTGGATTATTTATCTGAATATTTCATTCTTTTGTTTTAAATAGTTTGTGATATATTTCAAGTCTTTCAGTATTGCTTACAACATTTATATAGTTTCACTTTTTAAAAGGCAGTTATTGGTAGGGGGCAACATTTGGTATGTAAATAAATAAAATAATTTAAAAAGTTATTGCCTATTCTAGTGAATTTTAGAATAATTGTTTAGAAGAAAAAATTTTTGTGACTTTTGTCAGGAGTTTCATTTGACATATATAAAATTGGAAAAAACTAGTCTCTTGGTTAGTCATATACTTAGTATCACTACACTAAATGTACTGATTTATTTAAAATATATATATACATATATATACACATATATAATTTCATAGGCTTTTTTGTATTAATGATCTGGAATTTTTTTATAGGCCTTTTTAAGATTTAGTATGTTTCCAAACGAAAGTTCCCTATTTTATTTTGAAGGTAATTGTGAAGGCTGTCATTTTTTATATAGTACCTGATACTTATCTTGCAATTTTTCTTTTCTAAATACACTGTATTTGGGTTTCTAATAAACCGGAGACGTGCATTAGTGATGATTTTTGTCCTGTCATTTATAAGAGTATATTTTTTGAAAAAATATATTATTTAATATTTAATTGTGTGTGTGTGTGTGTGTGTGTGTGTGTGTGTGTGTGTGTGTGTATACATGCACGTGCGTGCATGTGTTTGTGGTTATGTGTAACTGAGAATAGGTGTCTTTAGAGGTCAACAGTGTTGGAATCCCATGAAGTTAGAGTCATAGTTGTTCTGAGCCACTGGGGCATTGGGAATAGATCTTGAGTTCTCCCCAGGAGTAAGCAGTATGGGCTCTTAACTGAGTCATCTCTTCAGCCCAGAGTATCATTCTTACTGTAAGAGCTGTGGGTGCACTTACGTGTGTCTTTACATTAGATAGAATTGAACACAACTTTGTAAAGTTGTAGTGACATTGTGACCATGCTATTTCTTAAAAATATTCATGGGACTGTCTCCATTAAGTTACTCTTAAAGACTTGGCTGTTGATCGAAGTAGATAGATGTCATTGGATTAAAAATGTACTCCTATCTCATTTAAGTCTGTAACTAGAATAAATTTACTTATTTATTTCTTTGTGTCTTATAGGATGTTCAACTCAAAGTAAAAACCTACTTGCTTGGAACTGATTTATCTATATTTAAATATGATGATTTCATCTTTGTCCTGGATATTGTCAGCAGGTAGTGTTTGAGATACTGACTTCTATGGCATAATTCATTGAACCATAAAAATGAAAGGAAGTTAGAAATTGAGTTTTCTGTCTAACTTCTTTATGGAAGAGGATATAATTATGGATGACTGATAGATCTGGGCTTATAGGATCTTTCTAATTTTTTTCAGATACCTAAATTTCTATTAGCTGTACTTGTTAAAGAAAACACTTGGACAATTACTTGTTTTTCTCTTTTTGTTTGTTTCTTTTTAATCCATATAAGGATGCTCTGAAACTTATACCTTTCTATCTAACTAGGTTGATGCAAGTTGGAGAAGAATTTTGTGGTAGCAAGTCTGAAGTTTTGCAGGAGTCCATTAGAAAACAAAGTGTCAATTACTTCAAGAACCACCATAGGTAAGAAATTCAAGATACAACTATATCCAGTAGGTATTGAGACCATTGATCTATGCTTACTTTTATAAGATTGACTGATTTAAAGCTGTTTTTAACTTTTAGTAAATGAATTTGTTGTGTCTCTTTTTAAGGTAGTGATACTTCATCATTAATATATTAGAAAGTATTCTCATTGTTTATTCCTTGTAAATCTTAAATTTTTTGTTTTGATTGGGTTGAACTTATTGGAGTAAATACTGAACTGGTTTCTTTAGAGGTAAAACTTTAGCATCAGATCAGGGTTACTGAAAGATTTTAGTCACTGCTCTAGGCCTGCAGGTATATTGCACAAGGAGAAAGGATGTGAGGACAGTGACCAGTAGTGGCAGCACTCAGTGGTGTGCTTCTGAGTCTGCCTCCAGGAATGAGAAGGCCTGTAGTGTACAGCTGTGCTACTCAGACCCGAGCTGCAAAGCTGAGATTGCATGCAGTGTTGCTTGCTTAACTGCCACCCAGCCAGGGTTGGAAAGGGTGATGAGGCGGTGTCCTGTGAGTACAAGAAAATGCAAAATAATGTTGCCATGCCGTGTAATCCTATGCCCAAGCCATTTCAGATGGCAAGAAAGGAAGAACACAAATTATATTCTCAATTTTAAAATGTGTTCTATTTGGAGAGAAAGAGAGGGAGTCGGGGAGAGAGTAAGAGCTATAGCATGCTCATGGAAGTCAGAGGACAACTTACCGGAGGAAATCTGGTCTCTTTCCCCGGTATGAGTTCTGGGGCTTGAGCTTGTGTTGTCACCTGGCAGCAAGCACTCTTACCCCCTCACCCACATCACTGACCCCTAGATGGTTCTTGATATAAGCCACATACAAGTCGCATCTTTATATGTTTTATCATTAATTCTTTTATATATACATATATGTATATAAATAATTAGGTATATTCTTTATTTACTCTTCAAATGTCCCCTTTCCTGGTTCCCCCTACCCCGAAAATCCGATAAGCCATCTCCCCTTCTCCAATCAATCCATCCCCACTTTCCTGTCCTGCTATTCCTCTACACTACGGTATCAAGTCTTTCCAGGACCAAGGGCCTCTCCCCCATTTGGTGTCCAACAAGACCATCCTCTGCTGCCGATGTGTCTGGGGCCATGGGTAACTCCAGGTGTATTCTTTGGTTGATGGTTTTGTCCCTGGGAGCTCTGGGAGTACTTGGTGACTCATTGTTGTATCTTTTGGGGGGCACTCAGGGCTATGAGTTTTCCTCTTAGCACTGCTTTCATTGTGTCCCATGAGTTTAGGTATGTTGTGCCTTCATTTTCATTTCATTCTAAAAAGTCTTTGATTTATTTCTTTATTTCTTCCTTGGCCAAGGTATCATTGGGTAGAGTATTGTTCAGCTTCCATGTGTATGTCGGCTTTCTGTTGTTTTTGTTGCTGTTGGAGACCACTCTTACTCCATAGTGATCTCATGGGAGGCATGGGATTAGATTGATCTTCTTATATCTGTTGAGGTCTGTCTTGTGACCAATTATATGGTCAATTTTGGAGAAACTACCATGAGGTGCTAAGAAGAAGGTTTATTCTTTTGATTTAGAAGGAAATGTTCTCTCTCTATATATATATCTGTTAAATCCATTTGGTCCAAAACTTCAATTAGTTTTACTGTATCTCTGTTTAGTTTGTACTTCCCTGATCGGTCCATTGAAGAGAGTGGAGTGTTGAAGTCACCCATAATATTTGTGAGGTGCAATGTGTGCTGTGAGCTTTAGTAAAGTTTCTTTTATGAATGAGGGTGCCCTTGTATTTGGAGCATAGATGTTCAGTGGATTTTTCCTTTGATGAGTATGAAGTGTCCTTCCAAGTCTTTTTTGATGACATTAGGTTGAAAGTCAATTTTATCTGGTATTAGGATGGCTACTCCAGCTTGTTTCCTGGGACCATTTGCTTGTAAAATTGTTTTCCAGCCTTTTTACTCTGAGATAGTGTTTGTCTTTGACACTGATGTGCATTTCTTGTATGCAGCAAAATGCTGGGTCCTTTTCATGTATCCAGTCCGTTAATCTATGTCTTTTTATTGGGGAACTGAGTCTATTGATGTTAAGATATTAAGAAATAATGATTGTTGCTTCCTGTCATGTTTGATGCTATTTTTATGTTTGATTGGTTATCTTCTTTTGGGTTTGTTGAAAGATTAATGTCTTGCTTTTTCTAGGGTGTTATTGCTCTCCTTGTATTGACATTTTCCATCTGTTATCCTTTGTAGGGCTAGATTTGTGGAAAGATATTGTGTAAATTTGGTTTTATCATGGAATATCTTGGTTTTTCCTTCTATGGTGATTGAGAGTTTTGCTGGGTATAGTAGTCTGGGCTGGCATTTGTGTTCTCTTAGAGTCTGTTTGAGGTCTGCCCAGGATCTTCTAGCTTTCATGGTCTCAGGTGAGAAGTCTGGTATAATTCTGATAGGTCTTCCTTTATATGTTACTTAGCCTTTTTCTCTTATTGCTTTTAATATTCTTTGTTTAGTACATTTGGTATTTTAGTTATTATGTGACTAGAGGTATTTCTGTTCTGATCCAGTCTGTTTGGAGTTCTATAGACTTCTTGTTCTGAGCATCTCTCTTTTTAGGTTAGGGAATATTTCCTCTATAATTTTGTTGAAGGTATTTACTGGCCTTTTAAATTCTAAAAATTTCTCTCTTTCACCTATAATCCTTAGCTTTGGCCTTTTCATTGTGTCCTGGATTTCATGGATGTTTTGGGTTACAAGCTTTTTCCATTTTCTATTTTCTTGTTGAGTCAATGTTTTCTATGGTATCTTCAGGACCTGAGATTCTTTCTTCTATCTCTTGTATTCTGTTGTTGTTTGCATCTGTGACTCCTGATTTCTTTCCAAGGTTTCTATCTGTAAATTTGTCTCCCTTTGTGATTTCTTAGTTGTTTCTACTTCTGTTTTTAGATCCTGGATGGTTTAGCTCAGCTCTTTCACTTATTTGTTTGTGTTTTCCTGTAATTCTTTACGGGATTTTTGTGTTGCCTCTTTCAGAACTTCTGTCTGTTGACCCATGTTCTCCTTTATTTCTTTATGTGATTCCTCTTTATGAGCTTCTATCTGTTGACCCTTGTTCTCCCGTATTTCTTTAAGCAATTTTTGTGTTTTCTTTTGAAGGGCTTCTACCTGTTGACTCATGTTCTCCTGCATTTCTTTAAGGCAGTTATTAATGTCCTTGAAATCCCCTAACAGCATCATGAGGTGTGATTTTTAAATCCAGGCCTTGCTTTTCTTGTGTGTTAAGGTATCCAGGACTTGCTGTTGTTTGAGAACTTGGTTCAGATGGAGCCTTGTTGCCTTGGTTTCTGTTAGTGATGTTCTTGCATTTGCCTTTTGCCATCTGGTTATCTCTTGGTGTTAGCTGGTGTTGCTGTCTCTGACAGTGTCTTATCTGTGCTTCTGGGAGACCCGTTCTCTCTGTGTCTAGTTTAAAAGTACTTCTGGAAGACCCACTCTCTCGTAGTTGTATTTGGGTATATAACTCTATGTCCCCGATCAACTCTGTGTGCAGGCTGTGCTGACTTTCCTCTGCGCTGCTGGGTGGATATCTGTCTTCCTGTGCCACTTGGAGATGGTGCACTGTGGCAGGGGATATTCCCAAGCTGGAGGCAGAAACAGGAAGGCTCCTGCCAGAGGCCTCCAGAGAGGATCCTCTGAGCTGCAGCTTATCATTAATTCTTTATAAATATATTTTCATTCTGAAATTTTCGTTTTTACAGCTACGTTTTGATTTTGTTATTCTAATTCAGAGCCTCATAGTTTGAAATTCTGCTTTCTCTGTTGTCAATGCCTTCAAAGAGAGATAATATGTCATTAGAGAGATTGATTATTGGGCATCAAACTATTGATTGGTTATTAAATATATTTGTGTTGAAGAAGAAAAGGTTTTTGATAAAAATGAGAAAAGTCCATAAAAGAGTAAAATACTTAGCTTTCTCTGCCAAATGTCTACCTCCCCAAAGAGTGCTTTGTATCCAGTCTGACAACTTTTTGTTGCTCCTAGTGTCTGGAGGTACAGGCATTGTGAGAAGTTGATTTGGGGAGTGATGGCCACTCTGCATTGTTCTATTGGGGCTTTTAGAGGATGTCTGTCCTCTCTCAAACCCAGTGTAGACATTTTTGCTTTAGACTCTGGTCATGGTGGAAAATCCCCACAAAAGTTTATTTTGCAGAAATCAGAGAATCCTGAAAAAGAAAAAAAATTACAGTCCTCAAGTTTCTTAGGCACATATGTAGAGCCTGCTTTTCATTGAGGAAGCTATACTGTGTTGTTAGAACTGGGCTGGGAGAAAAAAGGTCCAGGTTCCTGTCCTACATGTGGTGGGCCAACTCTCGGGTAGTGGGCAGCCGGGCAGCCTCTCAGGGCTGTGGCTCCACCCGCTGTAAAGTTAGGTGGCTGGATCGCCTGGCATCCGTAACTGTTGCTTTCCCAGTTATCCTTTCTTCTTGCAGAATTGTATGTAACAGAGACTCAAAAGCAAAAAAGTAGTTGTTGAGGATTTTTTTTCCCCTAATGTTTAAACCAAAGCTTAGACCTTTGTAGTTTATTTATTGACTATAACATTTGTAATGGTCATCACTTAGACAGTGTTAAGGAAAGTCACATGGGAACAGTTCCTTCAAAGGCAAGATTAGCTTGACAGGTGCCTCAGCAATGACACCAGTGTGCACAGCTGTATTGACTAAAATGACTCGACAGGGTCAGTTCTAAGATTGTTCCCCCCCCCCAACAAATTGTACTACATAAACACTAAAAAGTCTGAAATATAGATTTTGTGAGATTTTATTTTCTTAACAAGGTATTTAAGTGGGTGATTTGTTTAACAGAGCTCTTGGGGAAGAGCTCTAAAGTTACCCTTACTCCATGTCCATTTATGCTGCTAGTTGGAAGATAACAGGTGTGAGAACAAGGAGAAATTGAAAACATCTTCCATCTTCTGCTATGTGTTACTTCTGGTAGTTGTACAACCAGGTTTCACACAAGTATCATTTTCTGCAGCAAAACTCTATGAGCATATGTAGGACAACGGTTTCTTACACTTAGATTTTATCTCGTAAAATTGGGAATTTTATTGTCCGAAATTATTTATGTTCATGATCTGTGATTTTGTACTGACCCAAAGCTATCATTCTTCTGCTACAAATAGTGCAAACCTTTTAGCCGAGGCAGTAACAGCCTAGAATGGTGTACTAATGTGTGGCTATCAAAAGATTCTATTTAACAAGTTCATTTGATTTCATGATGCTTTGAGAAAGCTGTAAGGCATATCGAAGGTCTTGAACTGTGCTTTGAGTGGTGTCAGAAGAGGAAAATTACCTTTTTTCTTCTCATACACAAGAAAGGGTTATTCTTTTCAAGATCAAGATAAGGGACTGGACAGATAGCTCAGCAGTTAAGAATGCTTGCAGAGAACCTAGGTTTAGGTTCCCAGCACCCATATGATTGCTCACAATCTGTGAGGGCACTGTGTGCATATGGTGCACATAAAATTAAAGGAATAAATGTTTTTAGAAGATGATGCAAAGTTGAAAAATTATATAGTTCCATTTCCTCTTCAGCATATTCAGTAAATTTCAAGACCAAGTCCCCCAAAATTGTAATTGTTAGATTCTAGGAAAAATACCCTGAGGTGTAAGGTTAAGGATCAAAGGAGATTGCTTGTAGGTGTGAAATAGAATTATAAATTAGTAGCATGGACTGTTTCCACAAAATAGGGACTAAATAAGGAAATTATAAGGGGCCCAAGCTGATTGTTCTACAACCAAGGAGGGACCTGAGCCATCCCTTCGGGGGAGGGGGGGGTGTCTCAAAGAAACTCATTTTCCACGGGTTCCCTTCATGGTTGCTCAGCATGGAAAAGGAATTTTCTGTGGTCAGAAAATCTTTACACTGGCACAAGACTGGGCAGAGTTAGTAGTAATGGCTTTTGTATTTGTGACCAAAGAGTAAAATCTTATGCACAGCCATGTACATGTACATCATATACATATATGTGCGCGCGCGCACGCACGCACACACACACACACACACACACACACACATATATAATGTTCCTGTGTATTTACATAATGCATTCTGTATATTTTTAAAAACATGTACATTTGATGATGCATACCATACATTTAAAATAATAAAGACCTCTTGGACAAAAAAAAAAAAAAAAGAAAAAAAGAATCTTGCACTGAGTGACAGAGGCCATTGCTGGGAGAATGAATGTTTAGCTTGTAAGAGGTCCTTGGTGTGGCATCTTCAGCACCAATTCTTTTTTAAACATATATAATGATAACAAAGGTACTTTATTATCTGGGTGGGCATTAAATACTGTCACATATTAAGAGGAAGGGGATGGCAGAGATTTCACTGAGACACAAGAAAAGTTTGCATGGAGAAGCAGTGTGAAGGTCAGGGCAGAGAGTACTGTGACCAGGAGGCTCCAGGGATTGCAGCAGCCAATCGGAGCTGGGAGAGCTGCTTAGGTTCCCCTAGACCAGCCTTTGGAACAGTGCAGACCTGCTGCGCTCTATTTCAAGTCTCCATTCCAGTAGTGACGTTCCCTTTCCTGCCTCCAGAGCTGTAAGTCACTCAATTTTTGATTTGTTGTAGGAAACTATCACATGGACAGAAATTGCTTGCTTCTGTGGTAGTTATATTTAACATTTGGTTCTGTGGTGACTGTTTAAGATATTGAGAAACTGGAACTGTCTTCTAACCCATTAGTAACCACTGTCCTGTATTTGTGGCGGTGTTGTAAGGGGGTTCTGGCTGCTCTATGTTCTTGCTTAGCTTTCTCTCTTTCTTTGTAACTCTCCTGGTATTTTGTTGTGGCTTCAGTATGCATTTCCTAAATGAATAAAGCTGCCACCAGCTTATATGGTGTACGTGCTTATTTGCTGTTTGTATCTCTTAGTGCAGAAGTATGTCTAAAGCTTTTAGCCATTTTAACCGGATTATCAGTCTTTTATTGTTAAATTATAAAATTATATACTTATATAATTATATAATTATAGTTATATAACTAGGTCCACTATTTCTCCCTCTGGTTTTTCACATGGACACAATCATTTTGAAGAAATATCTGCTATTCTCCATGCTTTGAGTTTTTTTTTCTCTCTCTCTCCCCCCCTCCCCCTGTCGCTTTCTCACCCCTTCTCTCTCTCTCTCTCTCTCTCTCTCTCTCTCTCTCTCTCTCTCTCTCTCTCTCTCTCTCTCTCTGTGTGTGTGTGTGTGTGTGTGTGTGTGTGTGTGTTTGTGTGCACGCGCATGAGTGTGTGAGTCCTTGTTTGTGTTTGTAACCTAGAAAACATCGATTGTCTTCCCCAAATCCTTCTTCATTCTTTATTATGTTTTTGAGCCAGGATCTCTCTCTGACTCAAAGTTTACCAGTTCTGCTAGATTGCTTTCTATTTCCATTTCCCCAACACTGGACTACAGGAGTCCACCTGGCTGTTTACATGGGTGCTGGGAATACAAACTTAGTTCCTCATGCTAGTATAGCAAACCCTTTACCAATGTAGCCGGTTTCTGGCACACATTGTATTATCCATACATCCTGATCTATGCATTTATCCATGGTTATTCATCAATCCATCTGCCCTTACCCATCTACCTATCTCACTATTTAACTGAATTCTGCTATTCAATTCTCGTGTCTATTTGATTTTTGGCTTTAAAAATATTTGTATTTATTGAGATAAAGTCTATGTTATTCAGGCAGACCTAGTATTGATAATCCTTCTGCTTCAGCCTTGTGAGTGGTATAGCTACAGGTGTATATATACCATGATGTCTGGCCTTTTTGTTATCAGTGCAGCTATTTGAAATACCTAACTTGAAATTTGTGGTGATGATACCTCCAGCATAGCTGGTCCCTGGTTCTTTTGTATTTTCATATGAAACTTAAGATTTGTTCCAATTTCTGTGAAGAATTGTGTTGGAATTTTCATAGGGTTCTGTTGAACCTGCAGATTACGTTTGGTAGGATGACCATTTTCACAATATTAATTCTTTTAAGCTGCAAGCATGGACCATCTTTCCATTGCCTGGAATGTTTTTCAGCTTCTTTTTTCAGCATCTTAACTGTTTTTTACAAAGTATTTTTCACTTCTTGGTTATGTCTATTACAGAATTTTGGGGGAGACAATGGGGATAGTGAATAACATTTGTTCCTTGATTTTTTTTCTCAGTGTTTTTGTAATTTATATATATGATGGCCACTAATTTTTTAAGTGTTAATTTTGTAGCCTATAACTTTGTTGAGAATATTTATCAGCTGTAGTCCTTGCTCAGTTATCCCAATATTTAGAGATGTTCTGTTGTTTTAAATCCATCTATTTACTCTGGGATTCTTAAAAAGTCTAGATTTTGTTTTAGCATAATAGCAACAGCTGATGGTATATTGGAGAAAAATAGGGCAAGTACTGGGCTTTTATTGAAATAGAAGTAACACTTTGTTTTCCTGTATCTCCCTATATAATATCATGATGACTTATGACATAAATGAGACCAGTAGTATAAAAACCCCTCCTTGTAATGTGGGCGGTTAGTAGAGGATCTGGAATCTGAGTGTCCTGTGGACATTTAGTGGGGTATCTGATGTGGGCAGTTACTGGAGGATCTGAAGTCTTGAGTGCTGACCTGCTAAGTGTTGAGTGCATTGTGATACCACACACTAAGGCAAAGAACTGTGAAGAATGATGATTACCTTGATATTTTTGCTTAGCAGTCTGATACTTGACATGGTTATGATACACTAATACATAAGTATTTGTGAATTTGTATGACCTGCTAGTTGTTTCTCTATTTTGGCATTGGTACATGATTAGTTAAGACAAATTTAAGAGCATGCTTTAGTGACAAGTTTTATATCAGTTCCTTAATGATTCTATTTCTACACCTCATTTTTACACTGTGCGAAAAATATTTAGCTTAGTAAATATTTGACATATTTTGTTTTCTCTTAAGGAACATAGGGTAGCTAATAAAAGGAAGCTTTTGTAGTTTATTGCGATAATCTGAATGGGTTGTGATGATGATGATGATGATGATGATGATGATGATGATGATGATTTTGTAGTTACGTTGTGTTATGTTTCCTCAGTTCTTGCATTTCCTGCCCATTTCTTCCTTTAGACTGGTCATTTTCTTTTCTTTAGGATACGACTTGATGAACTGAGAATGTTCTTAGAGAACGAGACGTGGGAACTTTGCCCTGTTAAGTCAAATTTCAGCATCTTGCAGCTTCATGTAAGTTTTTCATATGAACAAAGAGATGTGTCTTCTAGTTACTATTTGAGCTTTTGTCTTAATAACAAAAACTCATGTGAGAGCATTTATAAAGCAGCCAAAGTAAGAACAGTGGGCAGCTTCATCCTTGAAAGGCCTTCCTACAGGCCCTTTGTGGGAGTTAGCCACTGACGGACGCGAAAAGCTCCCTTCTTTCCAAAGCTTATTTTACATGCTTCAGTAAACTCCTTTGCCAAAAAAAGTCACAAGTACAATGGCTTTTCTTTTGACTTCAGAAGAGAACCCACTGTTTTATATAATTTTTTTCAAAGAATGAATTGGCTATATCTTGGTACCATGTGATAAAAGTGCTTATTTATAGATGTAAAATACTAGTAATTTCCTGAAGGGACGGATGGGCACTTAAGCTATAGCACAATTATCAAATTTGCTGTATTGACCAAATGCTTCATAAATGAAAGAAGCACTTATTAGAAATAACTAATTTTTACTAGTTAATTGGAGTCTTTGAAATGGAATTTGTGAAAAACTCCTTAGTTGGTTTGATTGAAATCCATTATACTTAGAACTCCTGTTGAGTTCAAAGTACATGACCTCAGAGTGCAGGGTGTTGAGTGGTTCCTTCAGATGGAATGGCTTTCTAGAGGCATTTAAAACAAAATCTGGTTGTATTTAAAGAGTACCGGGCAATTTAAAATAATTTATTTTATATGTATGGGTGTTTTGCCTTATGTACGCCTATGTATCACATGAGGGCAGCCAAATGGGGACATGGACTCCACCAAATCTGGAGTTATAGGTGATGGTCAGCAGTCATATGGGTGCTGGGAATTGAACCTGGGGCCTCTGAAGAGCAGCTAGTGCTCTAAATGTCGAGCCATCTTTGTAGCCCTATGTTTTCTTTTAGTAGAGCTATTGTCTATATGCTAGGTGGTTTCATATTCAGTTCTATCATACTGCTTTCCTAATATGGTAACAGTAAAAACACTAACAGTGGTAATAAGTGCATGCTCAAGGACAGAAAAACTAACATAAATTTTAATTGGCAATAATGACATAACATTAAATTTGCAGTATCTATGAATTCTAAAATAGTTATAATCCTTAACATTTAGAATTTTAAGTTTAACATTAATTATTGAGTATGTAAATAATTTTGTTGAATTTTTATTTAACAAATTGATCATGAATGGATTGATCATGCATGTTTTAATGTATACTTGGTATATTTGTAAGAGAACATTTAATAGAAACATGTTGTTTTCATCTAAGCAAGCCCCTTATTGTTTTTTGAAGTGTCTGCCTTGAAAACTATAACTTAATTACTCACATGTATTCTCGTGGATTTATAAAAAAAAAATCATGTTATATCAAACACTTGTTTAGATTTATAAAAATAATGTCACAATTTTCAGGCATCGTGTTAGATGTGATTTAACACGTAGTTGAAATTTAGAAAGAGAACAAGCTGAGACGGAAGCAGTAATGGTGGAGTCAGGGCATCAGTGTACTTGGCAGAGATTTAAGACACTGCCCTTGGACCTTCAAAGACCAACACTGAGTATGAAGGACATGTAAACCTAGAATTACTGTTGTTAGGTATGAAAGGGGGTTATTTTTGTGGTAAGTTGTCAAGTCAGAAGTTGTGTGCTTCAGGGGAATGTTGGAGATCATTTGAGTCTTTTCTCCAATAAGCTGCCACGCTGAGCTCCGCCCCTGGCCTCTGCAGGCTGCCGCACGTGACTCATTTCTGTAATGTGGAGTTTGGATCAGGGATTGCATCTTTTAGCTTTATTATTATTTTTACTTCTCCAATTCAGTTAGTTTCTCCCCCCTCTTAAAGATGAGGAAATTTAAGCAAAGAAAAGGCTGGTGGCATTTATAATAGTTTGACTCTAGCAGTCTAGGAGTAGATGACACATCTGAGATCCAAAGGGATTGTAGTCCTCTTAGCTTTTAGGTCTATAGTTACAGATAACGACATAGTAAGGATAGATTGGCACTTGATACTTTTCCACGCAAGAATGTTTTACAAATGTTTTACATGGTCCAAGCGTGAGGCAGCAGTCTCTCAGCAGTTGCTCTTGTAAAGGTTACTGTGGGTTAAAAGTGTCTTCCCCAGGGTTCCTGCTGCTGTGCCATTCAGATTTCTTGTCATTTCAAAATGTGTCTTTGCCTTTCCTTCAAGGAAGACCAGAGCTGTTTGACAAGGCAGTTCTGACTTAAGTGATACTCTTGGTTGAGTTGTCTTTTAGAACAGCTATGCCTTTCTAAGACTGTGATCTCAGACAGCTTGCAAGATATAAAGGTTTTGACGATCATGACGCTCATGCTCCCCTCCCCACTTCTAATGGACGTGTTTGTATGCTCAGGTATTGTTACTTTTCTAACAGCCATTTGGTCCTTTCTAAATGTGTAGGAGTTTAAATTCCTGGAACAGTCTCGCTCCCCATCAGTCTCACCTAGTAAGCAGCCATCAACAACGTCTTCCAAATCCGTGACTTTGTTTGAGCAGTACTGCAGTGGTGGGAATCCATTTGAAATTCAAGCTGACCACAAAGACGAAGAGACTGAAGATGTCTTAGCCTCTAATGGGGTATGTGATATTTTTAAGATGCTTTGTGAGACAGAAGCAAGTTTTCTTTTTAAAAGTGTTCTGCAGTGAATTGGTAATTTGTTGGATTGCTGATCTGTTAACCACTTACGTTCTTGCTGTATGCTGTGTCCCTACAGAATGTTGTGTGAGGCATCTACAGTGTGCTTATTCACAGTGCTCTCCAAAGCTACATATTTGTCCATTTGCATAATATTCTTGTCAGAGTGTTTACCTGCTAGTGGTCTCTTTCCTTGCAATATTCCAGTAACTAACAGACCACTGAGGGAATAGTGCACTTGTGCTCTTGTCATGACTGCACTCCTGAATAACTAGGACAGTATTTTCTTCCATGGTCTACCATCTGAGAGTCAGTGTTCTGTTGCTGTGAAGAGACACCATGACCATGGCAACTGTTGTAAAGCAAAGTGTTCAATTGGGGCTGGATGGCAGTTTTAGAGGTTAGTCCATTGTCTTGGTGAAGAGCATGGTGCCGGGAAGGTAGACATGGCCGGGAAGGTAGACGTGGTGCTGGAGAAGAGCTGAGAACTCTACTTCAGATTCTCAGACAAGAGAGAGACACTGGGCCTGGGTTGAGCTTAAGCCCACCCCTGGTGACACAGTTCCTCCAGAAAGGTTATACTTCCTAATCCCTCCCAAGGGGTGCCACTCCTGATGACTAAGTATCTAAATGCAGAAGCCTATGGGGCCATTCCTACTCAAACACAAAGTCACTGCCTTGTTGCCTGACAGGAAGTTTAGAGAAGGGTAGTTAGAGAATTGTGATTCTTTAATGATCCTTTGAGCAGCTTGAAATTATATTGAATATAGGTGTTATTTAGTTGATAGGTAGAATTTCAGTGCAGTAACATCCCTTCAGTTTATTAGCTGTATGGGTCATGGCAAGTTATTTTACATTTGTGCCCCCTGGTCTGTCCATATTTGCAATAGAGAGCAACGCCTGCCTCATAGTCTTCTGTGGCAAAAACATCCTTTGAACCAGGATATTACTTGGTATGTCTAGTTCTCCATAATTTCTAGATGAACCCTCTCTAGATATGGTGAAACCAAGTAAGAACTGTTTTAGGTCTGAGAACATCTATTTCTTTTATTATTTTAGTTTTGAAACCTATTTTGGGCAGATTTTTGAGATAGGATTTTTCTATGTGGCCCTGGTTGACCACAGTGTGTAGAAGACTAAGCTGCTCTCAAACTCACAGATGTCTGCCTGCTTCTGCCTCCTGAGAAGAATTCTTGTCTGAATGTCTAAATACAGGGAAATACCACGATATTTCTTTCTAATTGTTAGTGCAGCATCTAATCTTTGCAGATACACAGTCTAAGTCCTTGAGGCTCTGACTCTGTACCCCAGTAATAAACTGTCAACAGTAGCTGACTTCGGGCACATACCTCTTTCCATTTGTTAGCACGTTGGTCTCCTCGGCTGCATATGGAGTTCACTTAACTCCACATTTGGTTAAGCTATAAGCCCTAAGTTTTCAGGACTCAGGAGATATAATTGCTGAGAACAGGGCACAGTCCTTGGTCAGAAATGCAGAATTCTGGCCAGTATTTAGTACGGCGCGTGTGACACGATGAGGACGGCAGTGCTGCTGGCACTCTTCCCCTGCTGTGCATTGCCCCTGCTCTGCTGGCATCGGTCCATCGTGCCCAGGGCAAGGACTATGGTAGTAAGGAAGCCACATCCCTGAGGGAGCCTCTCAGGAGGCCTGTGTGTGCTCTATTTATGAGCTAAAGTCTTGGTTCTGGGGATAGAATTGAATCCTCAGCCTTGTGAAGAGTTAACTGCTTAATAGTAAATATTACAAAACCGCTAGAAGATCTTTTTAAGTCTAAAACACACTGTTCCTTCTTTGAGGTCCAGTGAGGTATTAGTTGTGGTTGTGAGTATTTGATTTACGTTTTCATTTACAAATACCTGATACGTAAATGATATTTTATTTTTCCCTTTCTTTTGGGCTAGTTAAAGTAGGATGAAAAAGAAAATGAAAGGAGTTTGCTACTTCATGTAAAATTCAAGCTAAATTAAGAATTTTCCTTTAGCCATTTATTAAAAATCACGTACATTTTTGTACTGAGACCCGTATGCCCCGTGTTGCATATCCCACCATGTTTTCCTCAGTACGAGTCCGATGAGCAAGAGAAGAGTGCCTACCAGGACTACGACAGCGACAGCGACGTCCCTGAGGAGCTGAAGCGCGACTATGTGGATGAGCAGACTGGCGATGTGCCCGTGAAGAGGTGACTGCTGCTCTGGATGGGTGGTTTTGAGGCTCCTTTGAAGGTCAAGAGAGAACAAATTTAAATTAAAAACGTTAAAATATGACAGCAGTTAATGTATGTTAGAACATGATTTCTGAAAGGCTTGCGCACGCAGGTTTTTTCCATAACTGAACTTTCAGGAAAAAAATAATACTTAAATGAAAGAAATTCGAGTTAAACAAAACCTCACTTGGTGTTTCACAGATGAATGTATTTGATGGTATTTGACACTAGTCCCCAGGCATGATGGCCTGAGTCTGAGCCCAGGTTTATACAGTAGAAAAGAACCAGTTCCTGTCAGTTGTCCTCTGACTGCCACACATGTATGTTGGCACTCATGCCGCTGCCACCCCAAACCCCAACCCTAAAAAAGAAAACTAATTAAAAGAAAAAAAATAACCTACAATTACAAGCTAATTTCTTTTCAAATCTGTCTTTATTGGGGGAGGTCAGGAAGAGATTCAAGACTGGGATTTTCTGTATATCCCTTACTGTCCTAGAACTTATTCTGTAGTCCAGGTTGGCTTTCAAACTCAGAAATCTGCCTACCTCTGCCCCCTAGGTTAAGGGCTTGTGCCATAATTACCCTGCCTTTTTTCAAATCTTAAAAAGTTACTTTATCATCACATGCAAATGAGCCCAGTCAAAGAGCATCCAGTCATTTATCACTATTGCTCTGTAGTAGAGTTTAAAGTCTGGGATATTGAATCCCCCTGAAGTTCTTTTACTGTTGAGAATAGTTTTAGCTATCCTGGGTTTTTTGTTATTCCAGATGAATTTGAGAATTGCACTTTCTAGCTCTATGAAGAACTGGGATGGGATTTTTATGGGAATAGCATTGAATCTGTAGATTGCCTTTGTAGATCTCCATTTAGTTTGATGTTGGCTACTGGTTTGCTGTATATTGCTTTTACTATGTTTAGATATGGGCCTTGAATTCCTGTCCTTTCCAAGACTTTTAGCATGAAAGGATGCTGAATTTTGTCAAATGCTTTTTCAGCATCTAATGCAATGATCATGTGTTTTTTTTCTTTGAGTTTGTTTATGTACTGGATAGCATTTATGGATTTCCTTATTGAACCATCCCTGCATCCCTGGGATGAAGCCTACTTGATCATGGTGGATGATCATTTGATGTGTTCTTGGATTCGGTTGGCAAGAATTTTATTTAGTATTTTTGCATCGATATTCATAAGGGAAATTGGTCTGAAATTCTCTTTCTTAGTTGGATCTTTGGGTGGCTTTGGTATCAGCGTAATAGTGACTTTGAAGAAGGAGTTGGGTAGTGTTCCTTCTGTTTCTATTTGGTGGAAAAGTTTGAAGAGTATTCGTGTTAAGTCTTCTTTGAAGGTCTGATAGAATTCTGCACTGAAACCATCTGGTCCTGTGCTTTTTTTGGTTGGAAGGCTTTCTATGACCCCTTCTATTTCTTTAGGGGTTATGGGTCTGTTTAGATGGTCTATTTGATCCTGGTTTAATTTTGGTAATTGGTATCTGTCTAAGAAAATGTCCATTTCCTCCAGATTCTCCAGTTGTGTTGAGTACAGGTTTTTGTAGTAGGATCTGATGATTTTTTTGAATTTCCTCGGTTTCTGTTGTAATATCTCCATTTTCATTTCTAATTTTGTTAATTTGGATACTTTCTCTGTGCCCGTTGGTTAGTCTGGCTAAGGGTTTATCTATCTTGTTGATTTTTTTCAAAGAACCAGCTTTTGGTCTTGATTCTTTGTATGGTTCTCTTGGTTTCCACTTGATTGATTTCAGCCCTGAGTTTGATGATTTCCTGTCTTCTCCTCCTCCTGGGTGAATTAGCTTCTTCTTGTTCCAGGGTTTTCAGTTGTTCCGTTAATCTTCTAGTGTAAGCTCTCTCAAAATTCTTTTTGGAGGCACTCAAAGCTATGAGTTTTCCTCTTAGCACTGCTTTCATTGTGTCCCAAAGATTTGAGTATGTTGTGCCTTCATTTTCATTAAATTCTATAAAGTTCTGATTTCTTTATTTCTTCTTTGACCAAGGTATCATTGAGTATTGTTCAGTTTCCATGTGTATGTGGGCTTTCTGTTGTTTTTATTGTTATTAAAGACCACTTTTACTCAATAGTGATCTGATAGGAGGCATGGGATTATTTTGATCTTCTTGTATTTGTATCACTTTTTAAAAATGTTTTTCCATTAAGTTCTGCTTCTCCTTTGAGTCCCTATCACCTGTTCACCCCCATTCTCAGACATCATGTCTTCTCTTAATCCCAATTCCATAGAGGGTCCTTTTTTTTTCATAAGTTTCTGAAATCTGTAGATTTGATACATTGTGCCTACATGTACAGCTTCCATAGGAAAACCTCTGTTTCAGAAGTGTCACAGATTGTAGGATGGTTGCCACTCCCAGGCCTGGAGCACAGCTCCTGAGCTGGCTCAGCCTCCCACATCAGACAAACAGTAAAAAGCAGCTGATCTGCCCAGGGGACATCACAAAACACCAGCTTTATGAAATCCACCAATCCTATGGGAATGTTCTCCAATTGGAATAATCTAGATGAACCCTAGGACCCAGAACTTGAAAGAACACTTGCTTTGTCAGAGAATCCGAGGACTTAAAAACCTAGCAACTGAGGGACCTTAAAGAGGAGAGCAGTAAATAGGTGTGTGAAGTCTGAAATCCCAGATGTAATCGGAGTAGAATGACAAAGACTCAGAGAAGTAAAAACTGAATGACCCTGCTATACCACTCCTGGGCAGATACCCAAAGGATTCCCCAGTGTGCAATAAGGACACATGCTCCACTATGTTCATAGCAGCCTTATTTATAATAGCCAGAAGCTAGAAAGAACCCAGATGTTCCTCAGTGGAGGAATGGATACAGAAAATGTGGTATATTTACACAATGGAATACTACTCAGCAATTAAAAACAACGAATTCCTGAAATTCTTAGGCAAATGGTTGGAACTGGAAAATATCATCCTAAGTGAGGTAACACAATCACAAAAGAATACACATGGAATACAGTCACTGATAAGTGGATATTAGCCCAGAAGCTCTGAATACCCAAGACACAATTAACATATCAAATCATTCCCAAGAAGAAGGAAGGACAGGGCCCTGGTCCTGGAAAGGCTTGATGCAGCAATGTAGGGGATTACCAGGACAGAGAAGTGGGAGGGGATTGTCTGGGGACTGGGTGGAGGGAAAAGGGCTTATGGGACTTATGGGGAGGAGGGAACCAGGAAAGGGGAATCATTTGGAATGTAAACAAAGAATATAGAAAACTAAAAGAGAGAGAGAAATAGAAATGTTAACAAGAACTCCAGGTGATGTATTCAAAATGCCTACAAACATAGATTTCTAGAACTTCTTTTCTGTGTTCTTTCTCCTCTTTCTGGACTGAGTTCGTGTATGTATAGGATTTCAGAAATACTTTGTGAGTGGGTGCTGGATGACAATCTGAGTAACTTACTGGTAATTAGACTGCAGTCTAATGGCGCTTCTCCTCTGTTTTCCATGTGAAGTGTTTCACGAGAGACCCTTAAGAGCAGGAAGAAATCGGATTACAGTCTAAATAAAGTGAATGCACCCATCTTAACAAACACAACGTTGAATGTAATAAGGCTTGTTGGTGAGTAGCTATGTTTTTTAAATATCATGTCAGTTACATTAGTTTGTTTTAGTTACCAAATTATTTTTACTTAAATTTCATTGTATGGTGTTACTTTGTGTTCACTGGAGTGAAGGATTTAAGACTCTTACACATCAGTGCTTCTTATCTGGTAATGCACGGAACAGTAGTAATCAGATGGTAATGTTGGTCCCACTTTTCCACTTAGCTGCTTAGTATTGTGTCTTCTAATTTGTCTGAAGCATTGCAGATGATTGAGTGAGAGTTCCGTGTGTGAGGGGGGCAGTGCCAGTCTCACAGCACAATATTTTTCAGTTTAATTGCCTCATAGAACTTCCCAGCTTTCCTGTCAGATACGCAAAGTGAATAGTGCTTCTCTTCTCAGACACGAGGGTTTCCAGAGGAAAAGTTCCCATTGTAGGAAGTGTCTCATTACAGATGAGACCTTTATATGATGGCACCAAATGCCATCCTGGACATATAGCTACAGGGGCAGGTCGATTTTTAATGTGGGTATTTCAACATCTTGCATTTTTTCAGACTTTATATTTCACAGATAGGTCCATAATTTGACAGGTAACTTGCAGAAAACTTGCAGAGTTTCTCTCACAGTGCTGTCTACACCAATCTGGGATTTTAGCAGTTGGCTACAAGGACTTCTATGTTCTATTTGTGAAGGTGCCTTTTGTCTACTACCTTGTTTGAGTAAACTCAGATCCAATGAAATAGATCTGTGCTGCTTAAGATAATTTCCAAATATCATTAATGAACATGATAAGATGTACAAAATGCTTTAGTCCTACCTTCTATAGAGAAAAATATGCAAGAGTCATATTGAGCTTAGAAGAAGAGGTATACATTTTCATGCCCCAGAAAAAAAAGACAGATTCTAAAAAGCTATTCTGTGGCTAATCATTGTCAGGATAATTAGCTTTTCTTCTTCTATCCAAGAAAAGTAACAGGAAAGTGGCATGAATAACTCTTTAGAATTTGCAGAATCAGAATTGGACAGGTCTGAGAGGTTGTCTGGTGTAAGGCCCACAGAGTGAGATTTTCTTTCAGTGGTGCCCATAATATGTAGTGCCTGTCAAGCAAGCCCTTGTTTCAGGACTCAAGAGATACTCAAAGCATATTCTATCACAAGGCTACTTATTCAACTATTAGACTGATCTAATTGCTAAAAATCTTTCCTGTGATGAATCAGATTCTTTAGATTATCTGCTTAGAATATAAAGCAGACATGTGTGTTTTTTGTCCTCCAGTTTAATCATGGTCACTTTTCAGATGTGTGAAGGTGGTTTTCCGTCAGTCCTTCCTCATGCCTCCCACTCCAGCCCACTTAACACTCATCCCTGTGATCTTCAGTGATAGATACCTAAGCTTTGTAGGAACCTTGTTATCTTTCTTAACGCCATTTGGAATTAGAATATATTGCTTGAGATAGTTTGTCTAGTTTTACTGAAGATTAAATTAGAGATAGCTTTTGCCCTATCGGTAACTTTAGTGCCAGAAAAATGTCTGGGGTGGGGCTGTTGTCAAGATGTGGGTGTATGATACTCTGATTGGGAGTGGGGACACAGGTAATAAGATTACTGCAGCTGGTAGTACCACATAAATGGTTGTTTATAGCCATACCCAGTTAAAGTAGCTAGAAGAGCCATGCTGCATTGTATTCTAAATGCTTTATTATATTAAAAGAAAACAGTGAAGGAGGCTGTGTATATATTATATACATATATATATATATATATATATATATATATACATAATGTATATATATAATATATATACTTATAATTCATTCATAAAATATAATAGGCTAACATGTTAAATCTAAGCACCAAACACAATTCTGACCTTATTGGTTGGTGTAGGAAATTTGAAGAAGATATATATTCCTCTGTGTCTATTAGAAAGAATTCCTGGTCTTTCCATTGCCCCCAGCCCATCTTAGTTTGTCCAGATACTTAAAACGGGATTTGAAGAGAGCCACCCAAGGCCAGGGGCAGAAGGTAGAGATTGCCTTTAATTGCTGAATGCTTGAAGACTCCAAACTGGTGAAGTCTTCTCCTTGTATAAATAAGAGAAAAAAAGTTAGTGAGGTTCCCTGTATCATAGGCTGGGGACACTTCCCACTGATACTGGGGAGAAATGGCAGTACCAGCCCTGTGAGTAGAAAGGCATGTGTTCCTGTGAGAAGCTTTTAAGGATGGATCATGCCTGTGTCACAGGACATACCTTCTGCACTCATGGCTCTGTTCCCTGACACAACTTTTACTTCCATGGTGGACAGATTTGAAGGACAGTAGGTACGTTGGTAGGATCTATACTTCTATCAGCAAAGAGTTTACAACAACAGAATACACAGTAACACCTTTGCAGTTAAAGTAATGGCAATGTGATTTGTTTTTTTTTGTTTGTTTGTTTGTTTTGTTTTTTTACATACTTAAGTATTTTATTGATTTTTTAAAAATGTATTGATATATTTATTTACATTTCAAATGATTTCCCCTTTTCTGGACCCCCACTCCCCGAAAGTCCCATCTGTCCCCTTCCCTCCCCCTGTTTTCCCACCCAACCCTTCCCACTTCCCTGTTCTGATTTTGTTCTATACTGCTTCACTGAGTCCAGAACAAGGGGCCACTCCTCCATTCTTCTTGTACCTCATTTGATGTGTGGATTATGTTTTGGGTATTCCAGTTTTCTAGGTTAATATCCACTTATTAGTGAGTGCATGCCATGATTCACCTTTTGAGTCTGGGTTACCTCACTTAGTATGATGTTCTCCAGCTCCATCTATTTGCCTAAGAATTTCATGAATTCATTGTTTCTAATGGCTGAATAGTACTCCATTGTGTATATATACCACATTTTTTGCATCCACTCTTCTGTTGAGGGATACCTGGGTTCTTTCCAGCATCTGGCAATTATAAATAGGGCTGCTATGAACATAGTAGAGCATGTATCCTTATTACATGGTGGGGAATCCTCTGGGTATATGCCCAGGAGTGGTATAGCAGGATCTTCTGGAAGTGAGGTGCCCAGTTTTCAGAGGAACCGCCAGACTGATTTCCAGAGTGGTTGTACCAATTTGCAACCCCACCAGCAGTGGAGGAGTGTTCGTCTTTCTCCATATCCTCGCCAACACCTGCTATCTCCTGAATTTTTAATCTTAGCCATTCTGACTGGTGTAAGGTGAAATCTCAGGGTTATTTTGATTTGCATTTCTCTAATGACTAATGAAGTTGAGCATTTTTTAAGATGTTTCTCCGCCATCCAAAATTCTTCAGGTGAGAATTCTTTGATTAACTCTGTACCCCATTTTTTAATAGGGTTGTTTGGTTTTCTGGAGTCTAACTTCTTGAGTTCTTTATATATATTGGATATTAGCCCTCTATCTGATGTAGGATTGGTGAAGATCTTTTCCCAATTTGTTGCCGATCTGTCCTTTTGATGGTGTCCTTTGCCTTACAGAAACTTTGTAATTTTATGAGGTCCCATTTGTCAATTCTTGATCTTAGAGCATATGCTATTGGTGATCTGTTCAGAAACTTTCTCCCTGTACCGATGTCCTCAAGGGTCTTCCCCAGTTTCTTTTCTATTAGCTTCAGAGTGTCTGGCTTTATGTGGAGGTCCTTGATCCATTTGGATTTGAGCTTAGTACAAGGAGACAAGGATGGATCAATTTGCATTCTTCTGCATGCTGACCTCCAGTTGAACCAGCACCATTTGTTGAAAAGGCTATCTTTTTTCCATTGGATGTTTTCAGCCTCTTTGTCGAGGATCAAGTGGCCATAGGTGTGTGGGTTCATTTCTGGATCTTCAATCCTGTTCCATTGATCCGCCTGCCTGTCACTGTACCAATACCATGCAGTTTTTTAACACTATTGCTTGGTAGTATTGCTTGAGGTCAGGGATACTGATTCCCCCAGAATTTCTTTTACTGTTGAGAATAATTTTAGCTATCCTGGGTTTTTTGTTATTCCAGATGAATTTGAGAGTTGCTCTTTCTAACTCTGTGAAGAATTGCGTTGGGATTTTGATGGGTATTGCGTTGAATCTATAGATTGCTTTTGGCAAAATGGCCATTTTAACTATATTAATCCTGCCAATCCATGAGCATGAGAGATTTTTCCATTTTTTGAGGTCTTCTTCCATTTCCTTCAGAGTCTTGAAGTTCTTGTCATATAGATCTTTCACATGTTTGGTAAGAGTGACCCCAAGGTACTTTATACTGTTTGTAGCTATTGTGAAGGGTGTCATTTCCCTAATTTCTTTCTCACCCTGCTTATCCTTTGAGTATAGGAAGGTACTGATTTGCTTGAGTTGATTTTATAACCTGCCACTTTGCTGAAGCTGTTTATCAGCTGTAGAAGTTCTTTAGTGGAATTTTTTGGGTCACTTAGCTAGACTATCATATCATCTGCAAATAATAATAGTTTGACTTCTTCCTTTCCAATTTGTATCCCTTTGACCTCCTTATGTTGTCTAATTGCCTAAGCTAGTACCTCAATTACAATTTTGAAAAGATAAGGAGAAAGGGGGCAGCACTGTCTAGTCCCTGATTTTAGTGGGATCGCTTCAAGTTTCTCTCCATTTAGTTTGATGCTGGCTCCCGGTTTGCTATATATTGCTTTTACTATGTTTAGGTATAGGCCTTGAATTCCTTTTCTTTCTAAGACTTTAAGCATGAAAGGATGCTGAATTTTATCAAATGCTTTTTCAGCATCCAATGAAATGACCATGTGGTTTTTTTCTTTGAGTCTGTTTATGTAGTAGATTGCATTGATGGATTTCCGTATATTGAACCAACCCTGCATCGCTGGGATAAAGTCTACTTGATCATGGTGGATAATCGTTTTTTATGTGTTCTTGGATTTGGTTGGCAAGAATTTTATGAGTATTTTTGCATTGATGTTCATAAGGGAAATTGGTCTGAAGTTCTCTTTCTTTGTTGGATCTTTGTGTGGTTTTAGCATCAGCGTAATCGTCGCTTTGTAGAAGGAGTTGGCTAGTCTTCCTTCTGTTTCTATTTTGTGGAATAGTTTGAAGAGTATTGGTCTTAGGTCTTCTTTGAAGGTCTGATAGAATTCTGCACTGAAACCATCTGGTCCTGTGCTATTTTTGGTTGGAAGACTTTCTATGACCCCTTCTATTTCTTTAGGGGTTATGGGACTGTTTAGATGATCTATTTGGTCCTGATTTAATTTTGGTATTTGGTATCTGTCTAGGAAATTGTCCATTTCCTCCAGATTCTCCAGTTGTGTTGAGTATAGGCTTTTATAGTAGGATCTGATGATTTTTTGAATTTCCTCAGTTTCTTTTGTTATATCTCCCTTTTCATTTCTAATTTTGTTAATTTGGATACTTTCTCTGTGCCCTTTGGTCAGTCTGGCTAAGGGTTTATCTATCTTGTTGATTTTTCTCAAAGAACCAGCTCCTGGATTCATTGATTCTTTGTATGGTTCTCTTTGTTTCCACTTGATTGATTTCAGCCCTGAGTTTGATGATTTCCTGTCTTCTGCTCCTGGGTGAAGTAGCTTCTTTTTGTTCCAGAGCTTTCATGTGTGCCATTAAGCTGCTAGTGTATGCTCTGTCCAGTTTCTTTTTGGAGTTTTCCTCTTAACACTGCTTTCATTGTGTCCCAAAGATTTGGGTATGTTGTGCCTTCATTTTCATTAAATTCTAAAAGTTCTGATTTCTTTATTTCTTCTTTGGCCAAGGTGTCATTGAGTAGAGTATTGTTCAGCCTCCATGTGTATGTGGGCTTTCTGTTGTTTTTGTTGCTATTGAAGACCACTCTTATTCCATAGTGATCTGATAGGAGGCATGGGATTAGTTCAGTCTTGTTATATTTTTGAGGGCTGTCTTGTGACCAATTATATGGTCGATTTTGGAGAAGGTGCCATGAGGTGCTGAGAAAAAGGTATATTCTTTTGCTTTAGGGTGAAATGTTCTATAAATATCAGTCAAATCCATTGGTCCAAAGCTTCAATTAGTATTACTGTGTCCCTGCTTAGTTTCTGTTTTCCTGATCGGTCCATTGAGGAGAGTGGAGTGTTGAAGTCACCCACAATTATTGTGTTAGGTGCAATGTGTGCTTTGAGCTTTAGTAAAGTTTCTTTTACGAATGAGGGTACCCTTGCATTCAGCGCATAGATGTTCAGAATTGAAACTTCTTCTTGGTGGATTTTTCCCTTGACCAGCAAGAAGTGTCCTTCATTGTCTCTTTAGATGACTTTAGGTTGAAAGTCAATTTTATCTGATATTAGAATGGCTACTCCAGCTCGTTTCCTGAGACCATTGGCTTGTAAAATTCTCTTCCAGCCTTTTACTCTAAGGTAGTTTTTGTCTTTGACACTGAGGTGTGTTTCCTGTATGCATCAAAATGTAGGGTCCTGTTTCCTTATCCAGTCTGTTACTCTATGTCTTTTTATTAGTGAATTGAGTCCATTGATAAGAGATATTAAGGAATAGTGATTATTACTTCCTGTCATTTTTGATGTTATTTTTATATTTGAGTGGTTATTTTCTTTTGGGTTTGATGAAGGAAGGTTACTATCTTGATTTTTCCAGGGTGTAGTTTCCCTCTTTGTATTGGAGTTTTCCTCCTTTTATTCTTTGTAGGGCTGGGTTTGTGGAAAGGTATTGTGCAGATTTGGTTTTGTC
Source organism: Apodemus sylvaticus (assembly GCF_947179515.1). Taxonomy (NCBI): domain Eukaryota; kingdom Metazoa; phylum Chordata; class Mammalia; order Rodentia; family Muridae; genus Apodemus; species Apodemus sylvaticus. Next base: position 27,380,574 of record NC_067473.1, read on the forward strand.
ATGGAATATCTTGCTTTCTCCATCTGTGGTGATTGAAAGTTTTGCTGGGTTTGGTAGTCTTGGCTGACATTTGTGTTCTCTTAGAGTCTGCATGAGATCTGCCCAGGGTCTTCTAGCTTTCATGGTCTCTGGTGAGAAGTCTGGTGTGATTCTGATAGGTCTTCCTTTATATGTTACTTGACCTTTTTCTCTTACTGCCTTTAATATTCTTTCTTTGTTTAGTACATTTGGGGTTTTGATTATCATGTGACGGGAGGTATTTCTACTCAGGTCCAGTCTGTTTGGAGTTCTGTAGGCTTCTTGTATATTCATGGGCATCTCTCTCTTTAAGTTAGGGACGTTTTCTTCCATAATTTTGTTGAAGATATTTGCTGGCCCTTTCAGTTGTAAATCTTCACTCTCATCTATACCTATAATCCTTAAGTTTGTTTTTCTCATTGTGTCCTGGATTTCCTGTATGTTCTGGGATACAAGCTTTTTGCATTTTCATTTTATTTGACTGTTGAGTCCATGGTTTCTATGGTATCTTCGGCATCTGAGATTCTTTCTTCCATTTCTTGTATTCTGTTGTTGATGTTTGTATCTATGGCCCCTGATTTCTTCCCAAGGTTTTCTATCTCCAAAGTTGTCTCCCTTTGTGATTTCTTAGTTGTTTCTACTTCTGTTTTTAGATCCAGAATGGTTTTGCTCAGTTCCTTCATTTGTTTGTTTGCGTTTTCCTTTAATTCTTTAAGAGATTTTTGTGTTTCCTCTTTCATGACTTCTGCCATTTGACTCACTTTCTCCTGCATTTCTTTAAGTTTTTGTGTGTGTGTGTGTGTGTGTGTGTGTGTGTGTGTTTCTTCTTTATTGGCTTCTATCTCTTGAGCCTTATTCTTCTGAATTTCTTTAAGTGATTTTTGTGTTTCCATTATATGGGTTTCTAGCTTATTCATGTTCCCCTGTATTTCTTTAAGAGATTCATTTATGTTCTTTTTGTATTCTTCTAGCAGCATCATGAACAGTGATTTTAAATCCAAATCTTGTTTTTCTGGTGTGTTTGTGTAACCAGGACTTGCTGATGTTGGAGAGTTTGGTTCAGACGCTGCCATATTCCCTAGATTTCTGTTAATAGTGATCCTTCATTTGCACTTTGCCATCTTGTTATCTCTGAAATTAGTTGGTCTTGTTTCTGGCTGATGTTTGAGCCTCCTGTGAGGCTGTAGGACTAGTTCCACAACACTGGATGGCTAGGTTTCCCCCATCACAGATTGCTGATGTGCTGCCCTCCTCTTGGGTGTCCTTGGAGCCCTAGTGTGCCTTGCCCCTGATTGTGTCTGTGAACCATGTGGTGCCCATTTGCTCCTTCAGGGAGTGCTGATGGTGTATACCTTTTCTGCAGGAATCAGCAGAGTGCTGATTACTGCTGGGCAGCCGCTCCCCCAATCGGGTTGGTACACATATGGCTAGCCTAGCTGCTCAGGCCCTGAGTCTAGGCAAAAGCCTGGCAGGCTTAGGCTGGAGCAATGTTTGCCTTGGGCTATGACTGTTAACTGGTTCTGTCTGGTAGCCAAGATGGCTGCATGTGCTTGCTCCCTGAAAGTGCTGGGAGAGTCTGCCTGGCTAACCACCTCCTGGCCGGGTTGGCACACAAATGGCCCACTGGACAGCCCAGGGCCTGGGTGCAGTCCAACACCTGTCGGACTTAGACACCCCTCCCCCCCATGTTAGCCTCGGGCTATGACTGTTAGTCTGCTTTGCCTGCTAGAACTTTCTGGCGTCCCTAAGCCAAAATGGCAGTGCGCCAGGACAGACTGCCAGGCGAATAACCTCCTGGCCGGGTTGGCACACTGATTCCCCCCCAACAGCCTAGGGCCTTGGGTGCAGGCCAACGCCTGTCAGGCTTAGATCCCCGTGATGTTGGCCTAGGGCTAAGTCTGCGTACCTCGGGCATTCGGTTCTCTCTAGCATCTGAGAGCCAGGATGGTGGAGAGTCTCTCGTAACTGGTAGGAGGCAGATTTCTGATGTGTCTTAAGTGCAATGAAAGGCGCTGTAAATCTGCCGCTTGCAGCCCGGCTGGCCAGGGATGGTCAGTGGTAGCGGACGCAGGGCCTGCCAGGACCCTGTCGCCTTGGTTCCACTGCTGATGGCTCTTCCACTGGACAAGCTGCTGCCGCCGCTGCCTTGTTGAATTTTCTTGAAAATGCCCTGTGTGGTCAGCAGTGTGTTCCTCTGTCACTGAAATGGCCTTGGTGTGGTCCATTGCAGTAGGTTCCACTGTTGTTCTCCTTCGTGCTCCTGACATGCACATGTATGTGACTTAGCTTAATACTCTCTAACTTAGAACAACTGTCATCTCATATGACAGACAGTGGCACAGCAAGTATCTTGAAAGAAATCATTTTTTTTGCTCATGTGAAAATGCAGTTTTTAGACAATTTTATAAGTGCTTACTCTGTCTGGTATAAAGAATATACACTTGATTGTCAACTTGATGCTCATTCTTGATTTAACTGCAGAGGTTCTGTAACTTTACCTTTTTATCAACAATCTGGGGGATTCTTCTCAGTGTCATCAACTCTGCGTGTCAGCCTGAATGTCTAATAGGCTAAATGACATCTCATTCAAATGTGGATTTAGTATGCTTGTTTGAGTTCAAGTGTCTTTTCATATGTTTAAACTATACTTCTGTTTGAGAACTCTTGTTTATACCTATTATCTACTACTTTTCTATAATAAAGTTATATTTTAATGTTTTACTCTTTTAGCTTTTCTGCTTTGTTTCAGGCAATTGGCTATCTATTAGATATGAGAGTTATGAAAAGGACTCAACATGGGAAATAGCCTACCAAAAAACAAAAACAAACTAACTAAACTCAGGCCTTTTTATAAGCACAGATAAGCAGTGATGAGACAGGGAGAAAGAATTGTTACTTTTCCCTTTATCTAGTGCATGGAAGGGCTTATGGGAAATGTGGGTGGCATCCTAGTTGACTTTGGAAGTAGAACATACTTTCATAGATTAGAAAATGGATAAAATCATTCTAGATAGAAAGAGCAACGTGTGCAAATCAGAGTATGTTTAGAGAGTGCTGCATTCAGGTTGCAGGCATGTGTGAGGCTTGTGGGGGTAGATGGGAATAAAACCAGGGAAGATGTAGCCAACGGTAGGTCGGAGCTACTGAAAAAGATCCTGTGCAGTGCCCTCCAGAGTTGAAACATGAGCCTCATTTTAAATGTTTTCATACATGGTCCGCAAGGAAAAATATATGCTGTCATTAGCTTGTATGCATATTAACATCAGTACTGATATTTAATACATGTTATTATAATATATAAATTTGCTTTTAAAACTGCTTTAGATTATGTTCATTGAAGCTAGCTTTATAACAATAGTGTGTATTGTGAGGATTGCCAAGACATACAGTCTTTTATTATATGTTCCTGGAATGATACTGAAAATGTGAAAGACTGAGTTACAATATTCAAACAACAGAATGAAAACCAGTAGCCAGGCACACAGGTAATGGGCCTGTTAAGTTTTACTCCAGTCCTCTTTGCTGGGTACTTTTAATAAATTGCCGTGGTTGGATTCTGTGCTTCCCACATGCCTCATTTATTAGCCTTTCCATTTTACCTTTGCATATGCTTCATTCACACATGCAGATGCGCATATGTGCACACACATGCATATACACACATGAATTGATGAATATCATCTTAGTTCAGATTTTATTCTTGCTTATGCCCTTTCATACTTAAGCTCCTACAAATAAGAGGCAAGTCAGGTTTCAGTATCTATGCATAGCACTCAGCCAAGTATGTTTTACTTTTGTAGATTTCCAGCATCTATACAACCTTAATGTTTACAATTTTAACTCTTAGGGAAGCCCTTTTCCAGTGGTTGCTACCTACAGTGCCAGGCGCTCCCTTGACCCTAGGTGCTTCCAGTCCCTGTGCATTTCCTAACTTACATGGGAGGTGTAGATAGTGCCCAAGGAGACCTGGGTTTCCTTGGCAATGTCTTTCAGGTGGTCGCCACATTCTTTTCTGTGTCTCCTACTGATGAGGTGGCCAAGGCAGACTGCCTATGGCTCTTGTTTCTAGGTTCTGTCCATGCTAATGTTCAGCCTCTTTGTCTATCCTTCTGGGTCTCTTCCTAGGTCTGGAGTTGTGAAGGCTGGTTTAACCAGGGTTTCTCTGAAGCTTTTCCATATCTTTAGATTCTGCTTGCTTTCTTTTATGCAGTATAACATGTTCCTTCCTAAGGTGTTTGTCACAATTATACTTTTCTTAAAATGATACCAAAAGCTGAGATTTCTATGCTCTGTGTCATCTGTAACTATTTGTTTTCTTGTGAATTCTTTGTAATTTCTGTGTATCCTCGGTGGGAGTGTCAGATATGGCATTGGGGCACCTGTGCAGCCAGGCTGTCTAGGTGGCCCTGAGAGTGACTCAGTAGTGCCATTTGTCTAATGAGCAGGTACAGGGATGAAAGGGCTAGTGCCTCACCAGAGTATGAGGGGGATACAGGCAAGAGGGGCCTTAGAGCTGGAGTTGGAGCCCTTTGAGCAGAGGACATGGTTTATTATACTGGGAATAGGAAATAGGCATGTGCTAATGCAGTGGCTTACCAATATAAGACCTAGGCAGAGAACCAGGAGACTCTGAAGCGTCTCAGTCTCAGAGGTCTTCTTTAAAGTCAACAAGAATCTCTGGGTGGGCTTATAAGACATCTGTCCTTTGGGCTTGTACCCGGGGTATTTTCCCCCCTTTGGCTTCCAAGGCTAAACTAGAAAGTAATGGTGTACTGTCAGGCACTTTGATGGATATTGGAGTGGCTAGAATCACAGTGTGAAATCCCTGTCGGATGGTGTGAAGGGGAGGGACAGAGGGGGCAGTTAATGGGCATTTGAGTTGTAGGTTAAAACAGCAGTGGGCAGGTCTCTTGGCTTCAGGTCTCTGTATGTACCACAGTTTTGAAGTTGAGCCAAGGAGGCTATGCCTTATGCCTGGGCAGCATTTTCTTTATCAAAAAGAAATTTGTGGGAGAGAAATAGTTTTCTCATGTGGATTTACGCCTCCGTCTGCAGAGTACATTCTTTTTAGTTTTAGAAAAACCCTACCAGTCATTTTAATCCTTACTTTTACTTTCTTGTTGAATATTTAAAACCATGTAATGTATGGTCAAATGTGTGTGAAAGTATGGTCAAATGTATGTGAAAGTATGGTCAAATGTATGGTCATAGTTAACCTTTTCTTTGCTCTCTCTTTAAGCCTTCCTTTCTGTGTATGTGTCTGTCTTCTTTCTCTCCCCTCCCCTCCCCTCCCCTCCCCTCCCCTCCCCTCCCCTCCCCTCCTCTTTCTTTCTTTCTTTCTTTCTTTCTTTCTTTCTTTCTTTCTTTCTTTCTTTCTTTCTTTCTTTCTTTCTTTCTTTCTTTCTTTCTTTCTTTCTTTCTTTCTTTCTTTCTTTCTTTTTTCTTTCTTTCTTTCTTTTGTTCTTTCTTTCTTCTTTCTTTCTTTCTTTTGTTCTTTCTTTTGTTCTTTCTTTCTTTCTTTCTTTCTTTCTTTCTTTCTTTCTTTCTTTCTTTCTTTTCAAAGTCATTTTAAGATCTGATTTTCAGAGCTCTCTTGGACTTAAGCAGAACCCCTGGTTCCTTTAGCATTTTTGTTAACTAGTTGTTTCAGCTATAAAAAAATGTCAACTATTGTTATTAACTTAGTTTCCCTTATTTAGTTATTTGTTTTGTTTTGTTTTTGTTGTTGGCTTAAAAGAGAGAAATCCTAAGAATGTGGCTTTTGTTAGGTGGTTAAGCCTGGCAGTGTTTGATGGATGGCCACTGTGGGTGAGGACATAGATGAGTGTAGTTTGTCTGTCTCATGGGAATCTCCTTCTCATCTATTCTCAGCCTGTTTCTCACCTTCTATGCTACCTTGATTCTTGAATAGTCACTGATGGCTGTGGGCCATCCATTTTCCCCATGGTTTCCATCAAAGATAATCATCTATCATCTTTATTTTAAAGGTTTATTTGGATTATTTTGTATGTATAGTTCTTGTTAGAAAAGAAACATACTTGGAATTGTTTACTTGATATTTAAATTTTTACTTGTTCCTCATATATCTATCCATCAGATAAATTGGTAAATGGTATTTGTTCATTATGATCTATGTTTAAAAGAGAAGAGGACATTGGATTTTATCAAAGGAAGGAATAAGAATTATATGTCATTGGTACTTTGAGGATATTGAGCTTACATGTATGTTCTTACATGTGATAAATGTTCTGGGCCTTTGACAACATGAATTCATAGTGCTAAGGTTAAAGGGCTCAGGCATCACTTTCATTGTGCAGGTTTCTCTTGCTTAGTTTACTCAGCTTTCTCAGTTTTGCTATGTGTATGTGATCTTCTGAAAATGTCCTTTTTTGTCAAGTAAGTTGTATATAACCTTATTGAAGTTAAATATTTTTGAACAAATTATTTTAAGTAGAGCCATTCAGAGCATGGATTGTGTTTGTACGGTGTTGTCTGCAGAAGAGTAAAGGGGTCTGGTGAGAATTTGACAAGCAGACAGTACAGGGTAAAAGCAGGGACACATGGTGGGAACGTGCAGTGTGCTGCTGTGTAGAAGACTGCAGAGTGCTGGAGCTGCTCCAGCTCCTGCCAGGTAACTCCCCATGCAACTCATGGTGAGGAACACCTTGACCCACGATCCCATGCAACTCATATGATGAAGAGCGCCATGTCCCACAATTTCATTATGAACTGTGATACTAGTGTTGCCTTTCATAATTATAGAGTGATAGAGTGACAGAATTTAATTTTTTTAACTAATCTTTGGGTTTTCTGTCTTTCAGGAAAGTACATGCAGATGATGAACATCCTTAAGCCAATTGCCTTCGATGTCATCCATTTCATGTCTCAGCTCTTTGATTATTACTTGTACGCCATATATACCTTTTTTGGTCGGAATGATTCAGTAAGTCAACTTTGGAGAAAAAAAAACTCTTTTAAAATGTATTCATTTCCTCAAATGTAAATGTTTTATTCTGTATAAGTGGATAACACTGGAGAATCATCCATCAAACATGAACTTGCCATCAGACGCCTGTCTGATTGTGTTGTTTATAGATTAATTTTAGCTTTGACATGATGAACATACTTCATATTGTTCAGATCTTTGGCAGAAAAAGTGAAATCACTTTTTTCTAACCTTTATCTTTTTTGGCAATGAAAAATGTGCAGGTTTCTTGATGTAAGCCTGGATGTATGTGTAATTAAAGCATAACAATTGAGAACTTTTAAAATATTGGCTCACCACCTTAGCAGGTAATGACAGATATTTATTAAGTCATTAATTTTGTTAACCATCTGCCTTCCTCAGGATTGTTTTCTATCCTTCCTTTTGTGTTTCAAGCTTTCACTAAGCTTATCTCTTTCTGCTCCAACGTTAGTGGCTCATCTCCTGCTGGAAAGATTTGCAGAGCCCGTCTGCATTTGTACAAGGTTTCTGTGTGAGGGTAGACCTTGATTCACAGGAGTAACTTTTCTAATGTAGTTTCCTTTTGCAAATGTGAGACATTCTTTATAGTAATATTTGTATCTTTGCTACGATCACCAAGTATAGCAAGGACATGACCCGTTCATTAATAGATAGGTTTTAGATTCTGGAATGTTTTATAGAAAGAATGCCAATATAGTCAGGAACAAAGTATAAATAGATTATTGTCCTAGAATTGTTACTTCCAAGGGTGTACTTACTTAGCATCAGTCAGAGTTTAGAAACTGGTGGCTAGGGAAATGGCTCAGCAGTTAAGAGCATTCCTCACAGAAGCGTTCAGACTAAAGGGCAATATGCCAGAGGAAAACTTGGCTCTTCACACCTGGACCACTAAGCACACCCTAAAAGGTTTGACAGACTTCAATACTATACAGGTATAATCTAATGACAGTATAATTGGGTTGGAAATTAATAACAATGAGATAGTTAGGAAAATTCCAGGTATTTGTAAGTTAAATGATATACTTCTATAAATGGTTGGTTCAAAGAACAACTCACAAGAAAATTAGAAAACACTGTGAGCTGAATGATGATGGTAAAAGGACACATATTGCATGTTGTGGTACACCTTGGTAGGTGGTGTCTACTTTTGGGGGAAGTGTCTACTCTTCAATGTCACCAGCAAAAAGCCCCCTTCTCTCCCCCTGTCCTCCCACCCACCCCTTCCCCGTTCTGGTTTTGCCGAATACTGCTTCACTGAGTCTTTCCAGAACAAGGGGCCACTCCTTCTTTTTCTTGTACCTCCTTTGATGTGTGGATTATGTTTTGGGTATTCCAGTTTTCTAGGTTAATATCCACTTATTAGTGAGTGCATACCATGATTCACCTTTTGAGTCTGGGTTACCTCACTTAGTATGATGTTCTCTAGCTCCATCCATTTGCCTAAGAATTTCATGAATTCATTGTTTCTAATGGCTGAATAGTACTCCATTGTGTAGATATACCACATTTTTTGCATCCACTCTTCTGTGGAGGGATACCTGGGTTCTTTCCAGCTTCTGGCAATTATAAATAGGGCTGCTGTGAACATAGTAGAGCATGTATCCTTATTACATGCTGGGGAATCCTCTGGTGTCCTTTGCCTTACAGAAACTTTGTAATTTTATGAGGTCCCATTTGTCAATTCTTGATCTTAGAGCATACGCTATTGGTGTTCTGTTCAGAAACTTTCTCCCTGTACCGATGTCCTCAAGGGTCTTCCCCAATTTCTTTTCTATTAGCTTCAGAGTGTCTGGCTTTATGTGGAGGTCCTTGATCCATTTGGATTTGAGCTTAGTACAAGGAGACAATCACCAGCAAAAAGAAAAAAAAATAAAAAGTTTAAAAAAAAAGTGCAAATTAACCACCACCACCACCCCCCCCCCAAAAAAACAAAGCCAAACAAAACCAGAAAGGTAAATCGTAAGTCCATGAAACCAAAAGTTTGTTCTTACAACACATGAAACTTTTCAGGATGCTAACCATTGATGGATTTGGGGTAGTGGGCAGAAATACACCCTTAAAACATGGAACAACCAGAATTCATATGCTTTTCTTTTAGAAAAGAGAAAACATATCTAGTTTAGAAAGTGTCCTGGCAGTAACTTATAAAATTATATTTATTATGTGGCCCAGAAATTTCACCTTTACATGTTTACCCAAGGAAATGAAAATAAATGTAGTAGTCAGACAAAGACTAGAATGGCAGTATGATGCAAAGACCTGAGCTGTCACTTGGTTTTCGGTTAGAGATTGTGTCATGTCTACACTGTAAGTGGAACTAAGCACCACAAAATGCTCAGTCTCAACCACAGCCGGATCTTAAAGGCATGCTGAGTATTCCGTGGATTCTGTTCATGTGAAGCTTTAGGAAAACACACTGCTGTGGTCCAGGGACATTAGAGGCTAGGGATGGACGTGTGGTGTGCCTAGGTGCGGAGGCAGCTTCAGTGGAAGGGACTTCATCTCAGTGACGTGGGGTTGGCTAAGAGACCATACCAGTCACTGAGTGTCACACACGTACAGTTGATTGCTTTAGTTTCCTGTGAGGGGAGGGATGGGTGGATGAAGTCTATAATGTCTGGATAAATGATTGGCTCATGCTTTCTTTCCCAGTGTGTCCCATGTCAGCCTAACATGAGCCTCTCTGTCTGCCCCGTGGTGGGAAGAAAGTAAGAATAAGTATGGGTTCGTGCTTGTTCACACAGTCACACACCCATCCTCCCCGTGTTAATGAGGCTTCATTTAATAGTTTACTGCTAATACCATTTTAAGTTTCTTGGGTCACAGTGGGTAATTTAACTTTTTTCCAAGTACCTGTATGTATTTACTGTCATTTCCCAGTTAAATTGATTTCATCTATTGAATTATTATACAAGGGGCTGATAACTTCTCATGTTTTAACACTCATGCTTTCTCAGTTATCTGCTATATATGGGCTTTGGTAAATGCTTTGACTTTGTTTTCTAATGAATAGGATTGAGTGCTATGAAAAGTTCAATAGGCCTAGGAGATTTTGTTTCAAGTGCCAATATCCTTTCTTTAATTCGTGTATGAAAAAATAGCAACACTTCATTTTCTGCTTAAATATAAGCATAAGAGAGATAATGTACACCAAAGTGAACCATCTTTAGGAAGCTAAAAGTCTTAACTTTTGTAACTAAAAATGTAACTTGCTGGACAGAAATTCTGGTGAACCCTGTCCTTATAATTGACAGACTCCTTTTTTAGATGTTGCCCTGACCTTCAAGGTCTCATGAACAGTTTGTTTCCTTTTGGGCTAAGATGTGACTGGTTTGTTGTTGTTGTTGTTGTTGTTGATGATGATGATGATGATATGATGATGATGTTGTTGTGTTGGCATTTTTAAATGCAATTTGGAAACCTGCAGACACTAAGCATCTGAACTATTAAGTTCATTACTACTTCAGGTCTTCTGTAACAGCATCTGCAGAGCTGTGTAATGTGGTTTTCATTCTTTTCAGTTGGAATCAACAGGACTTGGCCTTAGTAGTAGCAGACTAAAAACAACTCTAAACAGAATTCAAGAAAGCCTTATTGACCTGGTAAGTAATGAATTGTAATTAATTTACTTGAGTTATGTGAAACAAATAGTCACAAATCAACTGCATATAAATATACACATATGGAGTGTCTGAGACCTTTAGTTATATCAAGTTCATGCAGGAAGTAAGAACCTATTGGTAATAGTCTTGATGTAGCTCCAATTGACCGCTGGTAGATACTGAAGATCTGTGTTCAGAAAGGGTCTGACATCACTTTATAATCACTTTGAAATCCAAGAGCATAGTCTGGGTGTGTTTTTTTGTAGTAGGACCTACTGGTTCAGACTGTTGTGTCCAATGATGAAATGTGTGGTTTACGATTATACAGCAATTTAAAGGTGATCTCCAGTGGTTTTAAGGTGGCATAAACATTGAAAGAAAAGTACAAAGAAACTTTTGTCTTCTGATTGGTTGCTCTGTCTGTTCTACATTGACACAGACTTTTCTGAATTTTTCTTTATTCCTTTAACTTACTCAAAACAAGCCTTATTATCCTCTTTTTCATAAAGTATATATTGTATCTGTTACTGAAATTTTCATAAAGCAATGATGATACATCTTTTAAGAAATGATGACTAGGTATGGTGATACATGTCTCTGATCCAAGTCCTAGGGAAACTGATTGAGGAGGATTTAAGAACTCAAGGACCACCTGGGCTATATACAGCAACACTCTTAGAAATAGAGGATAAAATAGTAAAAGAAAATAGAAAAGACAGAAAAGCTGGAATGATGGTTACATAATGTACTATGACTTTCAGAGTACAAAACGTTTGGCAGTGAATAAAAGTAGCAATTTTTATCTTTTGCTCTAAAATGTATGTTCTGTTGTAGTGGAGGGGCAGTTAGACAAATGCATTCTGTAGAGTGTATGATACTCTGTGGGGTCTTGATGGATACTGTGATTGATGGAGTGGAGACTGCAGAGATGGCAACCTGTGAGCACTGATGATGTGACTGAATGTTGCTGTCTCCGCTGCAGCAGAAAAAAATTAGTAGCATCCACCTTTTTGGGTTCATCTGGTGCTGCACATCTGTGGACTGAAGCATTTGCAGGCCATGTGTTCACCTCCCTCTTGTAAAAACAGCATTATATTTGTATATAAACTCTATGGAGCTGTGTGTTGCATGTCATCCCTACAGTGCATACACACCTAACAGAACATAAATGTTTATAAATGGTGATATGCTCTATCCTTTAGAAGTAATGACATATTCAGTACAGATGTGTGCCCCACACCTCAAGTATTTTTGAACTGTGGTTGGCTCAACCCAGACACAGACCTGTGGGCATGGAGAGTTGACAGCACAGCTGTCACACTGCCTTTCTTGGCATATAGACGTCTCCAGAAACATTCATAGTGTGCAAGACTCTGCTAGGGCCCTTATGTCCTGATTTAGTCTGACTTCTTTAGGTTTTGATGTTTATTAATCCTTAATTTTTGTCTTGGAGAATGGCTCCTTTTTTGACCCAGCATTTATTTCCTTCCTTCCTTTTGACCTGCTTGCCTTTATTTTTAAAGAATCTATCCACTTTTGCTAGTCTGACAGTTTTCCATGTTTCATCATACATTCTCTTTGCCTGGGGAAGGCTCTGACCATCAGATCTTATTCTCTGTTGAGCCTAGAACTCAACTGAAATTCTTCTCTTTTTCTGGCAGAATGCTTCAAGTCTGCTAAGTTGAACTTCATCATTAAAATCATTCTGGCATTTCTCCATCACTTCTGCTGGTTACTAGACTAGAATTGTCAAACCAGAGTTTTGAATTTGACCCTTAAGGCATGAATTTATACTTCACATTTTGCCACAAGGCATATAAGAGATCACACAACCAAGTAAACAGTGGACCCAAGTTAGTTGTTCTTTGAAACATGCTGTTACTCAACTTTTTGACAATGAAATGCCCATGACACGTGTCTAACTCTTGTTAGCTGAATGAATTTTGTCCTGGAGTGGTGAAATTGTGAAATTCACAGCTGTATGTTCAAAGGTTTCCTTTTTTTGGCACTTTTTTTTAAACATGTTCCAATTTTAAGTGTTATGCTTATGTTCTCTTAAATGCAAAGATTGGCTGAGGAATCGAAACTACATCACACCGTCATTGACCCTTCAGTGCCTAAGTCCTACCCATCCAGTTCCTGCAGCCGGATAACTAACACTCCGTAGAGTGCAGTCCAAGTTTTCAAAATAGTTTTCTGTCTGTTTCTGGACATCTTGTTCTTACATATTTTTTGTTTGTTTTTTTCCTGTTTTTATATTGTTGCATAAGCCTTGATTTACTGTTTCAGAAAATCTCATTTGCTGATTAATATACCTTGGTCTAAGATTATTGTTTAAGTTAATATGTGAACATTGACTTGTTTTTATGATGTCAGAAAGGGTGATGGAGTCACTGTGTTGTCTAGATAGGCCAACAATAAATAGCCTGATCAGCTCAGTTTTTATATTGTTGCATAAGCCTTGATTTACTGTTTCAGAAAATCTCATTTGCTGATTAATATACCTTGGTCTAAGATTATTGTTTAAGTTAATATGTGAACATTGACTTGTTTTTATGATGTCAGAAAGGGTGATGGAGTCACTGTGTTGTCTAGATAGGCCAACAATAAATAGCCTGATCAGCTCAGAGAAAGTGGAAATATTTTTCTCACACTACTCCTATGTGGCTGTTAAAACTTTAGACTTTTTCATAGTTTTATTTTCTCTATACATATTTTCTGGTTTTTCACTTTTAAGTTAAAAAAACGGCAAATGGAACCATTTCGATCCTTAAAAATGCTACCTGAAATAATTTATTATGTAAATTCAATTTAAAATTTTAAAAATGTGTTTCCCTCCTCAAGGGGAAGTCTTCAAAGTATAAGAGAGGAAATGCACAAGAGGAAGCAACTGTTGCTGATCTTGTGCCAGAAATAAGTCTTTACTCTTCTGTTTGGTGTCTGTCAGTCATTGTTCTATTGCTGTGAAGAGACACAATGATCACGGCAACTCTTATCAAAGAGTTTTAACTGAGGCTGGTTTATAGCTTCATAGGCCTCATGCATTTTCCTTAGGGCAGAGAACAAGGGAGTCGGCAGGCCTAGCGGTCACCTGCTTCAGCCTCTTCTTCTTTTTTTTTTTTTTCTTTAATTTGATTTTATTTTTATTTGATATATTCTTTATTTACATTTCAAGTAAGTTTCCCTTTCCTGGGTCCTCCCTCCCCAAAAGTCCCTTAAGCCCTCTTCCCTCACCCTGTTCCCCATCCAGCCCTTCCCACACCCCTGTCCTGGTATTCCCCAACACTGCTGCACTGAGCTTTTATAGGACCGAGGGCTGCTCCTTCCTTCTTCTTGGGCATCATTTGATATGTGCATTGTATCTTGGGTATTCCAAGCTTCTAGACTAATATCCATTTATCAATGAGTGCATACCATGAGTGCTCTTTTGAGACTGGGTTACCTCACTTAGGATGATGTTCTCCAGTTTCATCCATTTGTCTAAGAATTTCATGAATTCATTGTTTCTGATGGCTGAATAGTACTCCATCCGACAGAGGGCTTATATCCAAGATATACAAAGAACTCAAGAAGGTGGACTCCAGAGAGCCAGATGTCCCCCTTAAAAAATGGGGTACAGAGCTAAACAAAGAATTTTCACCTGAGGAATATCGAATGGCTGAGAAGCATCTAAAGAAGTATTCAACATCCTTAGTCATCAGAGAAATGCAAATCAAAACAACCCTGAGATGTCAGAATGGCGAAGATCAAAAAGCCAGGAGAAAACAGGTGCTGGCAAGGATGTGGAGAAAGAGGAACACTCCTCCACTGTTGGTGGGGTTGCAAGATGCTACAACCACTCTTTAAGTCAGTCTGGCAGTTCCTCAGAAAACTGGGCACGTCACTTCCAGAGAACCCCACTATACCACTCCTGGGCATATACCCAGAGATTCCCCAGCATGTAATAAGGACACACGCTCCACTATGTTCATAGCAGCCCTATTTATAATAGCCAGAAGCTGGAAAGAACCCACATGTCCCTCAACAGAGGAATGGATACAGAAAATATGGTATATATACTAGGATTGCAGGTGTGCACTACCACACCCGGCTTGGGTGTTTGATTATTTATAAAAGCATTTTCAATTTGACCAGGAAATCTGCTGATTGAAATTCTCTTTATAGTGGTAGGATAATGGCAGCAAAAGGCACAAGCATGACTTGTGCTGTGATTAGAGAGTGGAATTTCTCTTCTGTGTTGACGAGGCCACTGTTAGCTGAAAGCCAGCACTACTGGTCCACTGCATCATAAGCACTCTACTTGTTTTTGTCAGCCTGGAAGTCAACTGTAGCTGACTAGTTCATGGAAATATATTTTCTTATGTTAACTCAGGGTAAACAAATAATTGCCAGAAAAGTTGATGCTAACAGGCCAATGTAAATGGGAGCAGAGGAGAGCACTAGCCAGGAGGCTCTTTGTAATGCAGTGGTAATTTTACCCCCTTGATGCCCCTCAGAAACAGTCCATGGAATTATCTTTCCTTGCCTCTAGTAGGAGTTAAGTGACTGCTGTGAGAACGGTGTTGTAGGCAGCAATCTCACCTGAGTGTTTCATAGAGGGAAGCTTTTCCACCCAGGTGCAGCTCTATCCAAGTGTCTTAGCTACGACCTGATGACACTCAACCTCTCTAGACTGCTTATGAGAGAGACAGTTCTTTCACGTTCAGGAAATGTGTGTGCCTTATACCCCGCTTACCCAGGTGCCAGACAAAGATCCTGTAGTAAGGAGAGGATTTCTAGTGAGTATCAGGAGGAAGGATTTGACATGAGAATTTCCCTGACTGGATGAACTGTATCAGCACTGTTGGCTAGGAGACTGTTTGTGTGATTCAATGTGTCCTTGCTAGTGCCAAGGACTGCAGCGTATCCATGGCCATCTCTCGCCTAGATTCACACAGACCATCTTTGTTCTCATGCAGGGCTGTTAGTTTTGTTTAAGTTTATAACTGTGTTCTGGTCCTGCCTTCTTAAGAGTATACCAGATTACTTTGGCTACGTTTTTGATTGTGAAATAATTAAGCCATACATTGCTATTTCATCAGTAATTCTCAAAGATCAGACCCTCGCCTTCCAGTTTGTGAGAGACATTGCTCTAAAAACAGCTGTTAGTTACTGAAGATTTCCTGTGTTAGGTAACTTTATGTTGTGTGCATATGGTAGCATGTCGTATTGGGGAACATATGGAATTATCTTAATTTAGCATAAAAATTCCAAGAGTTGCAAAGCATAAAAGCAAGAAAGAAGGGCTGAAGCTAAGTCCGTATGAGCCACGCCCGTGCCTGTGAGTGCTCACTGTGGCACTCCCTGGGCAGTCGGATCTCTTGACTATTAATCAGACGTGCTATTTCAGGTGTGTGTGCTCTCTTTCCAGGAGGGCTCAGCTGATCCAACTGTCACTCTCACAGCAGCCGAGGAAAGAAAGGAGAAGGTACCCAGCCCACACCTCAATCAGCTAGTGATTTTGACATCTGGGGATACATTGTATGGGTTGGCAGAGAGAGTGGTAGCCACAGAATCCTTGTAAGTTGTTGAAAACAGTTGCTTTGCCATAAATATTTAAGGAAAATTATGAAAAGTAAGCATTGTGTAATTATACTTCTTGCTATATAATACTACTACTACTCCTAAACACCACTTAGACACTGTTGCAAAATATATGTTAGCATAGATTACTAATTGATTTCTTTAGTTGCATGGTTCCGTGTGTGTGTGTGTGTGTGTGTGTGTCTGTCTGTGTGTGTCTGTCTGTCTGTGTGTGTCTGTCTGTCTGTGTGTGTGTGTGTGTGTGTCTGTCTGTCTGTCTGTTTGTCTGTGTGTTCCTGTGTGGGGGAAAGCTCATGTTTGTGTAGTGTATGTCTTTGTACGTATGAGGGCCAGGGAGCCACCTTGGCCATCATTCCTCTGATGCTGTTCACCTGGGTTTTAAGGCAGGCTCTCTCATTGGCCTAGAGATTGCCAAGTGTGATAGACTGGGTACAGAGTGAGCCCCAGTGATCACGTGTCTCTGCCTGACCTCTGCTGGGTGTACAGTGTGCCCACCCCTGAATTTTTATGGTTGGCTTTAATTATATAAATCAAAGTAATGGAGTCTGTTAAGTTTTGGTAGTTAAGATGATCCTTGTTATGTAAAACTTTAAAAAATGAATGATATATTTCTGCTTCCTGGAAAAATCCATGGTAATTATAGTGCATTGTTACTGTTACATACAATTCATTTTGAGTATCAGCAAGAATGCCTTCTGATCTTTCTAAACCCCCAAGTTAATTCAGTTAAAGCATATAATCATTTCCATAAGGTGCAGTTCAGTATAAGGTAAATATTCTTGCGTACATAACAGAAATTCAAGAAAAGCAGTATCCAGTGGCAGTGTGGCTGCAGGCGACAGTCCAGGAGCGCTTACCCCAGTATGTGTGCCTGCCTCTCCCGAGAGAGCCTGCATGTTAGGAATGTTCGTTACTTATGACAAATATCCCTTTGAATCTCTTGAGTTTCAGTGTTTTGAATATGTTTAGTGGAATTAAAAGAAATCCTCTAAAACACAAGCCATGGACTGGAAAGTTGGCTCAGCAGTTGAGAGCATGTGTTGCTTTTGTAGAGGACCCGGGTTCAATTTTCAGGATTGACATGGTGGCTCACAATCACCTATAATCCTAGTCTCCGGGGATCTGATGCCCTGTTTTGGCCTTGGTGGTCACTAGGCATGCAAATGCAGGCAAAACATTCTCATATAAAATAAATAAATCATTTTTTTAAAAAAAAGACAAGCTCTATATTTTTAGTTTTGTTTTTTTTTTTAATGTTTCCTGGGCTCATATGTTACATGAAGGGGTATATAACCCCACACCTTAGAGCCTAATTATATCCCCGGAAAATGACTCTTCCTTTAACTTACAAGTGAACATCCACTGCTGTATAGGGGATCATTCTAGTTCACAGTATAAAGTTACTAAAGTGAAAACAATTTTCGGTTGGTTTTTGTTCTTAACAGATTCATTACACAGGAACGACAACAGGTTCCAAACCCTGCAATAAGTTTACACCATGATTATTCATTCTCTTTAGAGTGTTCTTGGCTGAGCAGTTTGAATTTCTTCAGCCCCATTTGGATGCCGTGATGCCTGCAGTGAAAAAGCCCTTCCTGCAGCAGTTTTACTCCCAGGTCAGATGCTCTTGTCTGCCATTTCAGGCGTCAGCAAGGTAGAGCTGCCGCCATCCCTTAAGCTGTTTGTTAGTTTATCACTGGAGCACGGGCAGGTTCCAGGGGAGCTGGACAAAATGCCCTTCTGTTTGCTCATGACTTCTATGTTAGATTAAACAGCCTAGCAAACATCAGGGTGAGGAGCAAACTGGGGGACACATGAGTGTGTAAGGAAAACTGAAGTGTCAGAGAGCAAGGCAGGCAGAGGAGCCTTTTACATCCATGCTCTCCGCCTGGAGCTAGGCTGTATTCCGAGGGCACTGCGAAGGTCTGGGAGTGTTGGAGAAGGGTGTGTGCTTGGAAAGGAGTCTCTGGAAGTGGGTAAAGAATGTTTAATGGTACCCCTAGGGGTAGGTGGGACGGGGGTGGGGGGACAGTTGAAGGCTGTTAGTGAGAGTGGAATCCCAAGCTAAGAGTGCCAAGGGAAGAGATGGGGACATGGAGACAGGGCCCTTGTCTCATGTTAAAATAGTTTCTTAATTGACGTCTCCAATTGTATTTTATATGTTTTATAAACTAGAAAAGGGCAAATTATTCTTTTTAGGTATAGCACTTTTAGAAATAACTGTTTTTGTTTCTGTGGAACATTTCAGACAGTCTCAACTGCCAGTGAACTTCGCAAACCCATTTACTGGATTGTGGCTGGTAAAGCTATTGATTATGAGCAGATGCTTCTCCTAATGACCAATGTCAAGTGGGATGTCAAAGAGATCATGTCACAGCACAACATCTATGTAGATGCATTACTGAAGGCAAGTGCTCTGAGGATTTTTGCTAATGGTCACTTTTATTAAGAGATATGGCTCTAAAATATGAGATTCTAGTTGCTTGCTACTCATTTCTGGAATGGGGATGATATCGCATCGGGTTGACGTGACCTTTACATTTTGTGCTTGTTTTGATCTGTGATACTTGCAGATTTGTGTGTCATTTATTTTTTTATTTTTGCACCCTTGTATGTAACATTGAATCGGTTTGATTATTAGATGCCATGGATACCTTCCTGATAGCACCCAGCACTTTTACCTCTAAACACAAGAAGGTATTTCTAGTTAATTAGAGTCATTGCTGTAGCTCCGTGTATATCCCTTTGACAAGATCATACTCTTCAATTCAATTCTATAAATCACATTACTTTTACAAGGTCTCATGTCTCATGTATCAGCTGCTTGTATGTGATGCCTGCTTTTATACATTCCCTAAAAGGAGTTGCAGTTCTCTGCTTTTCATTTGTTTGTCAGTTAATATTTATAACTACTTGATATCTACCAGACCTGATAGAAATCTACCTGGATAGTTGCTAATTAAGGAACGTATGTGACTTTGAGGAATAGTCATGTTTGTGTAGAGGTAGGAGCACACAGAGACTTAGCTGTTTAGTATCTATTGGTATGTAATGCTGTGAACAAAACACACCTAGCACAGAGACGGGATGATGATAGGATGTAGGTGAGAGACAAATGACCCTGCTTCGTCCTGCTCACAGGACTCTGACACTGAAAGTTAGGAAGGTACGATGTGAAGTAGCTAATAAAGGAGTGTCTGAGAAAAGGAAAGCAACTTCCACGGAGTTCTTTTCCATTTCTGTCAACACAGAGAAATTGACCTATAAAGTCCTCGTTTTTTTATCTCATTTATAATCATTCTTAGTAGGCTAGGATACCTGAGAACCAGTGAAGCTGTAGGTTAAAACATAGGTTAAGTAAGGTTGGACTGTGGTGCTTGACCACCACTTACAGTGCTCTTCTGTGGGCTGTCAGCTCGCTTGAGACTCTAAGACTATGCTTAGCAGTGTCTAGGCTTGGAGATCTAAAGGGTAATTGACAAGCAAGAGTCTTCGATTTTTGCTGTCCTGGAACTGAAAGATATTGCCTTCTGTGATTTTATCTGTTCCTTTAAATTTGAAATGGAACATTCAAGGGCAGTTTATAAATAACAGTACCTCCTCATTTCAAAACAATGTTCTATTTTTTTTATGATGTTTCCTCATTTTATTGAGGCAATACACAAGGTAGGTGTTTTTGTGTTTGATTGGTTTTGTTCTGTTTTGTTTGTCAGAGCTCAAACACCTAGGAAATCCACTGTCAAGACTCAGACAGATTTGTTGGGAAGGCCATGCTGGACTCTACCGATCTCATCTTCCCAGCGCATGCTCATGTGATAAAAAGGGGCAGGCAGCTGACCTGAGCCTCCTCTATAAAAGTGCAGTCCCCAGGCATGTGGACTCTGTCCTCATGACCTAGTTACGTTCCAAAGATCTGACTTCCAACACCTTCACCCTGGGGTTGGGGTTTTAGAGGATAAGCTTGAGGCAGCAAAACTTTGGGACCATTGCCTATGCAATGGACCGTCAGACACTGAGATAAAGGAAAAGAATTCTGTGCTTAGAGCACGGCTCTACAAGGCACTGCTTGCCTCCACATCTTCATTCCTTGAAAAACGATTATTCTAAAGAAGAGCCTGTCTCACTCAGGTTCTTAATCTCAATCCGTCCTCCTTTACTGGCCCAAGGCCTTTAAGCTTCGGAGTTAATCATCTGATATCTTCTGTTCTTTCGGTTACTCTCCTGAAACTGGGGGAAAGCAAACCGTGCTGTTGCTCTCAACTAATCCTGAGCAAATGCAACGCTTTATTTAACAGACAGTGCTCATGCACGCCGAACTTATCAATAAATAGTCCGTTTGTGTATGAAGCCTATAGCTTTCTAAAGTAAATATTAATGAAAATTACCAAACTATGACTTGAAATCCAAAGTAGTTTACTGTAGCAAATGCATGAATAAATACCGTAGCCAGTGCTGCTGCTCTGTGAGGTCTGTGAAATGGAACAGCTGACGGAGAGCAATTACTTCTTTAACTTTGATTTCAAAAGGGAAGCTTAGTGAATTGGAGACACATTCTTCAAAAAAAATAATTAAAAGCAATGAACTGTTAAAAATAAATTGGCAAGAAAAGCTGTGATTTGTGATGTAGCCAAAGAGCAGTGGGGTGGGCGCCACCGCGCTCGCTGTGGCGGCTCACCTGAGCGAGCTCACCTGCCCCCCTTGCCCCATTAGGACCTGGGAACGCATGTTGGTCCCACTCTGCTAAACAGCATGTCACTTTCTATCCAGAAAACTCGAGAAAAATTTCACCTTATCCTTTCTGAAATTTATATGAAATACACCCCAGGGAGGAGTCCGGGCATTCCTTTGTTGGAGGTTTAGATGACAGTAGTCCAATGAGAGCGTCCACTCAGAATGAACTCTTCATGGCTGTCACACAGCCACTTAGAATCCCTAATACAATTTTGTGAAAGTTAAGAGTTGATAGAAAATATTTTATGGTTGTTTTCCTTTGTATTAAAATTTTGTGACTATAAGGTAACTTTCAATTCATTTTTAAATGCTAAGTAATGATTAGGAAATAAAATTATGTACCAGGTTTTTTATTTATCAGCAATACTGACAAGCTATGAATAGTTAGCTCTGAGTTGAAAGCTTACTAAAATAGACTTTAGGATCGGAGGAGCTAAAAGGATCCCTCAAGAACACAGCCCACAGAATTAACTGACTCCTGGGAGCTCAGAGAGGTCTGCGAGCCCATGCAGGTCTGACCTAAGTCCTTTGTGTATGTACTGCTGAGTAGTGTGCTGTTGTGATATCCGCAGCAGTGGAAGTGAGGGCTGCCCCTCAGTCTTTTTGCCTACCTGTGGGATTCTTCGTCCCACTAGGTTGCCTTGCCAAGACTCGTTGAGATGGTATGGTCCTGGTCTTGTTATAGCTTATTTTGCTGATTTGGTCATGTGCCCTGAGATGGCTGCTCTTGTCTGAGGGGAGGCGGGGTTTGGGGGTTGTTCTGGAGGAGAGGGGAAGTGTGAGGAAGAGATTGGGAGGGGGCTAGGGGGCAAGGAAACTGCCATCTGGGTATAATATATGAGAAAAGAATGTTTTTTTTTTTTTTTAAAAAAAAAAAAAAACAAAGCTGTTTCTTCAAGCCAGTAGCTTTTTCAGTCCATAGTAGACAATCATAGAAAATTTTGAGATGTAAAAATATTTATGCATATTTTATATGGTTTAGTCAATTTATTATGTTTATTTCTCATTAGATAAATTTTGCTGTAACATGTGTTACACTTTTTCTTAAAATGTGTGTTTACTTACTGTGAGGAAGTAAAAACACATGGGCATGAGTTCAGAAGACAGTGTTATGAGTTGGTCCTACACAAAAGGGCCTTTACCTGCTGAGCCATTTTGCTAGACCTGGTTACATTTTTAAAATATTTTTCACTAAGTCTAAATTGTCTATGGCGTAAATACCCCTCGGCCCATTTTTCTTTTTTGCTTCATTTAGCGAATAACCTCATCCTTGGCTCTTTTTTGTTTGTTTTGTTTTTAGCAATTGTTTGTGGGAAAAATATTGTGGCATTAAAATTAAAGCCATGCCTTGTCTCCCTCTTAGGAATTTGAGCAGTTTAACAAGCGGTTAAATGAAGTTTCTAAGAGAGTTCGGATACCCTTGCCTGTATCAAATATACTTTGGGAACATTGTATACGGTTAGCTAACAGAACTATTGTGGAAGGGTAAGTTTCATAAAGGATTCATTATTTCTTAAATTATAATGTAGTGTATGAATGAATACCATGTGATTTAATAGATAACGATAATGACCAGTAGCGACATATTTCATCTCAAGCTTGAGAAGGAGCCATAGGTCAGTGAGCCTGTCTCCTGTTGGTTATTCTATTGATACTGACATTGAGCCAGCACAGCAGATAAGTAAGGAATACAGAGCTGTGCCTTCCCTGCTCCAGCCTTTGAGCTGGGCTTTCTGCCTCTGCTCTGATCATCAGTTCTCAGCCTGTGAAATTCCTGGCCTTTGTTCTTAATAGAACAGTACAGCCCTCTGCTCTCACCTGGAGGCCATGGCAGCCTCACCTGGAAGCCTTCTGGATCTGTGAGACTTGAAGTGCTCTGATCTCACCAGGCAACCTGCGAGATCTGGACCTCACCTTGAAGTCTGGGAGGAGGGGTCTTCCCAAGCTAACATATTGACTAACATTCATTAAAGCTTCAGTCTTGATTGGCAAATGTCTTCTTGACTCAATTCTCTTTTTGCCGCTTCCCCATCCATCCCTCAGTTTCTGTTCCAGGAACCAGTTCACAGTAGCAACAGAATACAACACAGAGCCATTAGATTATCTGAAAGTAGAACTGATGATTAATATCTGATAAGTTCTGTGATTATTCCTATTATTTGTTGAACATTATTTACAGAACCAGAGATTTCATAGATCTTATTGGGAAATTATGACTTGTCATAATTGTCAGTGGAAAGTCTTGTGTCAGAAAGTCCAGACTTACAGACTGTGTGTAGTGGTCCCGGCGTGTTCAGGTGCAGGGAAGGCTTCTGTGCACCTGGTGCTCAGGCTTCAGGTCGCCTGTGTCTTCAGTCTGTTCACGCGAGCCTTCCCTCATACTTGACATCATCCCTACTCTGCATACATAACATCTGACACAAAGAAGGAAGTGGGCCCGAGAGGCCAACCGCTTTCAGAGACCATGTGCACATTGGCTTTCATACCATCTGTCATCTGACTGTTCTTTCTTTCTTTCTGTTTAATGAAAGGAATGCGTTAGGTCGGGCAGGTTGGTGCACACCTTTAATACCATGTCTCAGAGAGAGACAGGGAGGGAGAGAGGGAGAATGGTTTACAGAGTAGGAAAGTGATGGCTATGACCTATTAAAAGAACAGTGCCATATATAAGATAGCCATGTCAACAGTCATAGTGTAGAAGTACTAAAAATAAATTTGTCTAAATAAAAAGTGACAAATATCTGTTAATTTTACACATATACCACTTTATTAAAACACACAAAATCCATTGATTACTAAATAATATTAGCTATGATTTTCTGTTTTTTTTTTTTTAAGGAAATGGCTCATTTTCTAACATCAAATACATCACTGAATTAAGAGTAGTCAAATACTGTACTGTAAGATTAATATATATATATATATTATCATGCATCCACCTTAAAACCCAGTATTTCAGTAGTATATAAGAATACATCTGAGTTATTTTATTATGGAAAATATGTACAGTGTTGATGGGAGAAATATTTCATTTGTTCCTTTTTCATTGAGCTGCTACAATGTTGAAGTGTTTTCTAACTTGAGTTTGGCTTTGGGGTGTTTGAACATAGTTTTGGGAGCACAGTCTGTTCCTGGGACATAGGTTCCTGCACTGCTTCTTACCGTCTCATCACGTGTTACCCCATCCTTGTGTCTCTTAGCTATGCCAATGTCAAGAAGTGCAGTAATGAGGGACGTGCCTTGATGCAATTGGATTTTCAACAGTTTTTAATGAAACTCGAAAAACTAACTGACATTAGACCTATTCCTGATAAAGAGTTTGTGGAGACGTACATCAAAGCCTACTACCTGACTGAGAATGACATGGAGCGCTGGATCAAAGAGCACAGGGTGAGAACAGGGTGGGTGTGCTGTCTGTCTGTCCGTCTGGGGCATTACGTGATTCGGAATCACGAGAATGAAATACAAAGGAACCCACTTAGGATGCTTTCCCTGTAGTCACACCATCTAAGCAACGTCCTTTGTCTAGTCAGATCCATTAGCGCCCTTTTGAAGTGTGTCCTAGAATCAAAATATGAGTTTGGTTTTCCTGTGCTGCATCATAGGAAGAGACTAAACCAAGTTTATATCAGAACAAGTGGAGTGGAGTCAGGCGGAAATAGTTCCTTAATGTAGAACCTGAGTTTTGTACTCTTCAGTAGTGAAATGGTGACATCCTCATCATGGCGGCCTTGTAGGGATCATTCAAAAGTCCTCAATACTTATGGCTGCACTTTAAACCAAGCATTAGATTTTCCCTTTAAGTTTGATCGGTTTTCTTCAGCTATGTAGATTGTTGAATTTCTGCAGCTTAATTGAACACATACACAAACCTTTCTGTCAGAAAGTGTCGGCTTTCATCTTCTGTGTGACCCTTGGCTCTTTTCTCTGGATAAACAGTTTGTGAAGGGGTCTTTAGGAAAACGTGGAGAATATTAAAGTCACCTGCTGTCGAGCAGGAACAGCTGAAGTGCAGGAGCAGCCTTGGCTTCATAGCAAGTTTAGAGCCAGCCTGAGCGACTGAGAATCTGTCTCAAAACAAAATAAAGGAACCAATGAATGAAAGAGAGGGAGTTGGGGGAGAAAAGGAAAGGAGAAATCACCAAATCCTCATACTTTTGAGTTTTAACATCATAAAAAGATTAACTGAACCTTATTATGGTTTCTTTTAAAGTGTCTAGTGTGCGTGCCATTTTTAAGGGCTTTGATAAATAAGCCAGAATTAAGAAAAACTTCACTTGCCTTATCCCCACTTATACCTGAGAACTGAAATGCTAGCCGGTTTGCAGACGGACTGCTGAGTGCTCAGTCCAGTAGCACAGTGAGCTGTCATGTTGAGTGCTGCTGCAGGGTTGGGGTGAGGGCGGATATCCAGGGCGCAGGGGAGAAAACACAGCTCTGAATCATCCAAAACTTGATGCAAAACGATGTCAACTTTTAACTTGGCATTTTAGAAGCTTTAACTGGATAGTATTTGTAGTTCAATGACAATTCCCAGGGAATTGCCTGCTGGTTCTTTCCAGCCAGAAAAACAGGGAGCTTCTCAAACAGCAACTCACCAGTGAAAGTGCAGTGCCCAAGGGTGGTGGGTACTGAGTTGGAGCTGAGTAGCCAAAGGAATTCTTGGCCAGATGGTGACGGGTACGTACATGAAACTGTGTCTAAGGGTTTGGAGTGAACTCTGCCTCGTGCTTTAAAATAGCATTGTGTTTACAGTACATGTAGACTGTCTTTTCTCTTACAAGGTGAAGGCACACAGTTGTCCTTCCTTCTCTTAACTCCTGTTGGTCCAGGAGAAACTCATGCCCAGCCTTGCAATGCCCTGTGGAAACATGTAAACTGGAGAGATTGGGCAGTAAGGATATTTTCTTCACTTGACTAACTGCCCAGCACGTATGAGAAGTTTAAAAAGAAAGATTTGGGCCTGGAGAGATGGCTCTCCAGTTAGAAGCTCGTGTTGCTCTTTCGGGCTTGACTCTGAGCATATACATGGTGCCTCACATATCTGTACCTCAGATGCAAAGGATCCAGCGCTCTTCTGACCTCCACAGACAGCAAGCACATGTGGAGCACATACACATCATAAAGGCAAAATACTCATATCCGTAAAATCAATCTTTAATCCTTCCAGGGTGTCTTCCTGACTCGTAGCCTTACTTGTTTTCATGTCTTAAAGGAAACCTTGTTCCTTTGGAGAATTTAGCTAAAGTGTGAAATGTATAGTACACTATAACATTTGAAATGAAAATGTATTTTGATAACTTGAAAACAGACTACCATAAAAACAGGTACAAAGTATGCGACCTTTAAAGTGATGTGCAGCATATTACATTGCTTTGTCATATTGACAGTGGCTGCCTGCCTCCAGGATGCTCTGCCCCAGCTCCTCACCCTTGTAGCACAATAACGATTTGTCTTTCAAGCTTCTGCTGTGCCTTCCAGCGGCTCACAGGGCCACAGTGCTCCGCCCCACCGGGTTGGCCTCAGATGTCTGCCTGCTCTGGTGTATTAAACAGTTCTAGTGCATTGGGTGTTACATCTGGATTTTCTTTCTTTGAGCAGGAATATTCAACGAAGCAGTTGACCAACCTGGTGAATGTTTGCCTGGGATCTCACATCAATAAGAAAGCAAGACAGAAGCTCCTAGCAGCTATAGATGACATAGACAGGCCTAAAAGATAGGGGACATTGATCTTTCCTCAGGGACATTGATCTTCTTGGCCTGCACTCCTGATAACTCTCTTCCAAGAAAACTCTGAGCATGTCCGTTTGAACTTGAAAATAGAAAATACTCAACTGTGTGTGGTGTTATTAAGTGACTTTCATATGCTCCAGTTTCTTCAAATTCTGCTCTTACTTGTTGTAACCTTTTCCTGAAATTATCTTATTGTCATAATTATTATGTGACTACAATTACACATTTTACAAGAGTATACTATAAATACATAGTTGGAAGGAACAGTGGCTGATGTGTCTATGAATAGTTTTTGGAGAGTGTCTCAATAAAATGAGAGGATGAATGTACAGTATTTCCGAATTATGAGCATTGCATGAGAATTAAAACATGTAAGTAAAATAGTTGGAAAATCAATACGTTCTCTGTTCTTAAGTGTCAAGAGCTTCTGCTGGTGTTAATTTGGTTCTAACAGTGATCATAAATGATGAAATTTAATAAATGTTAAACTCTAAAATGACCAGCTGTGTGAGACTACTTTTGGTATTTCTGTGTGATGGGAAGATTTCAGGAGACAGTAATGTCATGTTTTAGTATGTCCTCACCATAGTTCTCTGTCCTGAAACATCTGGTCGGAAGTCATTTTATCGCGTGGATTTTCCAGTGCCTGAGTAGCATATTGAACAACTATTATGCATTCTTATAAAAACGAAATTTTACAGGCTTTGCTGTCTCTGAATTCAACTTTTAGGACAACAAAATTTGGGTTGAATGGCTGAAGGTAGAGCTGTGATTAGTTAGTTATATGTGAGTATGGGTCGTCCTCAGGTGTGAAATCCCTGTCTCACAGTTCAGAGTTTCAGAACACAGCTCATTCCTGTGTGCTGTCGCTCTGAACGTTCGCCTTGAAGTCAAGCTTGTTCTCCCAATACCTACATGTGGAAGCCAATGTTGAATTCACGTGTTCTTCCTGACCTAGGGGTGCAGAGTATCTAGGCTGGGCGGTGTTGGCCAGAACATCAGTGGTATCAGTGGACACCAGGACCCTCAGACACTTGATCAGGAATTGGCCTGTGTCTGCTGAGGCTGAGGGGGTGAGGTGACGAGTAGATGGGTGGCTGTAGTGGGCATGGCCTCTCATTTCTCCCAGTCAAGAGACAGAGCAGCGCAATGTGAAGCTCTTTTCAGCATTTGCTCTCTGTGAGGTGGGGGAGGGTTGTAGGGCATGCTGGGTAAGCACTATGAAGAGTTTTATTTGTTTACAACCTTTTGCTCTATAGTTCATCTGTGATCAATTTGAAATCTCTTGTAGCAAGATGAGTTTGGTACATTATGGTCTCCTTGTGGTAGGAAATTCTGTCCTTATAAGGTAGATTCTCCAGCACACTTCATTTATTTGCATCCACTTAAAAACAAACATGAGAGAGCCTTGGTCATTATGTTTAAATGGCACATTCAGTTAGGTACATAAAAACTAATTAATCTTACTTATTTCTTAATTGACTAGAGGCTGTAAATTTTTTAAGGGATTTTATGTTTAATTTCCATTCATTTCTCCTTTAGTTACCTATGGGTAAAATGAGCGGAAATTAACCTTCTTGGCAGAGCCTGGTTCGTTGGGGGTAATAGGACTAGACACAAAAGAAATGCTTTCTTTAAGATAAGAGACTCAGCCCAGTGCTCTGCAGACCTTTAAATCCACCTTGGCTTTTTCCATTTTCAGAATAAAGATGGAAGGTTTTCTCAGTGCTTTTTGGAAAGGTTTTGTTTTGTTTTGCATTGAAAGGTAACATAATACACTTAACATCAGAACAGTTAATGGGAGAGTTGGGTGCCAATTACCTAATCACAGGAGAGACCAGACATCTCCTGAATATGTTATTCAGTGATATTGAATAGCAACACTATACTATTTTGTGATATAATACTATGTGGTAAATAGAACTGAAAAGTTAAGAAAGTAAAATAGAAGGAGTTTGTTCCATAAAAGGACTGCAGGTAGCTTCTCCCTCCCCTTTGAGTTTATACATTTTTCTTAATTCAAGCATTTCATATGAAAATGTCCATACTTTGTTCTTCCTCCTTCTTGGGCATCATTTGATATGTAAATTCATATGAAAGTGTCTTGCAGGATTCGGGATTTTAAGATCATATGGGAGCATGGTATCCTTTGAGAAATTATAAATATACAAATGTGTTGCTTCACATTTTAAAATGGGAGGGAGATGCACAGCAGCTCAAATGAGCTAATGTGTTTCCATTTGTTTGGAAAGACCTGTGTAGAGCATTCACATTCCCTTTAATCATCTCATTTAATTTGCTTACAAATCAAGTTTCTGTAGAGGAAGAGCCTGTGTAATAGTAGTTTATTGAATCTTTAGGAAGAACTTCCTTTTAGGTTGTTTTGTTTTTTCTCTCTTTTTTTAAAATAGGGTGCTAAAGTGAAACTTTGAATAGCGTTCTTTCACTTACCCACTGAAAAGTAGTTGTTAGAAGGTTTAGAATTCATTTCACTTTGAAAACATAGTTACCTTCTGTAATAGAAAACAAAAGTCAAACCTGAAGATGAATTCCAGGTATACCCAAAGCAAACAGAAGTGGTTTGGGGGGGGGGGGGGGGAGAGAGACACAAACGTGTATTGTATCCCTTTGAAAATTAACGTTGGTATAGACGTCATAGTTAATAAAGTGACATTCGGCTCTTGCCAGTGATCGATGACTAGTGCATTATTGATATACTAGTGTAATCTTTGTAAGTGTTAAGACTAATTCAGCCTTTTACAAATTTGTTTTCTTATTATGGAAAATATTTGTTATATTGTAATGGTTCACAGATTTTTGAAGGCTATCAAAAAGGTTTAGGCTGTTGAACTCTCCCCAAGGCAACACTGTTAGATACACAAGAATCCTTGTATTACAAATAAATGAAAAATTGTTTATTAACTTTCATGGACTTACCCTCTTGTGACCATTGCTAAATTTACCTGAATATTTATCTTAAACACTGCACTTCATGTTCCTCACTTCGGGAAGCCCATGTAAAATTGTGGTAGCGTGTTCGGTTTGTCTCTGACTACTTCCTTTACTATCCCATTCCTATCATAGGCTGAAGAGACCCAGCCTGTGGGTCTCTTCTGATTTCCTCTTTAGTTGTTTTTCACTATGAGCTGAAACTTTACATCTAGAAAATGTTGCTTGCTTCTTGGCTGAATTGTATACTGTGCAGCCCAGGATAGCTTCAACCTGAGGCTTGTCCTGCCTCTGCCTCTCCAGGAGTGCATCTACAGGGATGCCTGGCAGAAAGCCCATCTCTGAATGTATTGAATTGCCTCTTCCCAATACCTAGTTCTTTTGTAAGCAAAAGGATGTGTCTTAAAAAGTCAGTTTTCCCATTCTGTGAGAATTTTTATTTAGTTACAGCAAGCAACACAGTAATCACTGACTCAAAAGTGGGGTCGCATGATGCAGCCTGTATAGTCCAGCTTTCAGTGTGATACCCCCTGCCTCTGCCCCTACCACCCAATATGGGGATGACAGGTGAGTGTCTTCACTGCTGCAAAGCTCTGTTCTAGAGACTTCCACCATGAATGATATCACAGGTAACCATCAGGAGACAGTCCTTTAGTCTCCCTGCTGCCTTCCTCCCCTGCCTTCTGCTGACCTGTGCTAACAGTAGAGCCTCTGACCAAACTCCACTGTGTTCATCGCAGCCCTATTTATAATAGCCAGAAGCTGGAAAGAACCCAGATGTCCCTCAAAGGAGGAATGGATACAAAAAATGTGGTATATATACACAATGGAGTACTATTCAGCCATTAGAAACAATGAATTCATGAAATTCTTAGACAAATGGATGGAACTGGAGATCATCATCCTAAGTGAGGTAACCCAGTCTCAGAAGATCGATCATGGTATGCACTCACTGATAAGCAGATATTAGCCTAGAAGCTTGGAATACCCAAGACACAATCCACATATCAAATGATATCCAAGAAGAAGGAAGGAGTGGCCCTTGGGGAATGGGGAGAGAAGAGGGCTTATGGGATTTTCGGGGAGGGGGATCCAGGAAAGGGGAAATCATTTGAAATGCAAATAAAGAATATATCGAATAAAAGAAAAAAGACTCAGTGAAGCAGTATAGAGCAAAATCAGAACAGGGAAGTGGGAAGGTTTGGGTGGGAAAACAGGGGGAGGGAAGGGGACTGATGGGACTTTCGGGGAGTGGGGGTCCAGAAAAGGGGAAATCATTTGAAATGTAAATAAATATATCAATAAATTAAAAAAAAAAATGAGCCGTTTCTATGGAATTGACCTTCTCGAGGGCAGGTGTGGAGTGAAATTGGTAGGGAGCGTTGGTGGCTCCAGTGGCAATCAGTTTTAATGAGTGACTATGACACTCATGTGCTGACAGGCTGCCCATGGGAAGGAAGCTGGGTAGATTGCAGCAGGTTCAGAGAATGGTCAGGATGCAGGCTAATAAGCAAGGGGACCCTATGACTGGCACAGTAAGAGAATGTGTAGAAAGGATGTGACAGTAAGGGTCCCATGTGCCACTTTGTAGAGCACATGAAGAAACTGATTGGGATTTGACTCAAATGGGAAACGCCTGGCCAAAGTGGTGGCCTGATTTATGACTTCAGCTTTCAGCAAATTACTGTTTTCAAGAAGAGGCCACAGAGGGGGCCCCAGCAAAACAAGAATACCATGAAGCCTGCCAGGCTCATGATCCGCAGTGGTACTGGGGTTTGTGAGACGCTGTCAGACCTCAGATATTTGGAAGGCAGACAGTAGAATCTTGCTGAGGTGAAGAATTAGGGATGCCTTAAGATTCACTTGAGAAAGTAGAGGTCTGGCGGGACTGGGTTTGTGAAGATCAAAGAGCAGGCGCTGGAGCTTAAGAAACCTTAAGGTAGGGGTGTTAAAGAGCAGCTTGAGGGTGCCTGAGACAAGTAACTGAGGATGTCAGAGCTGCCGATGCAATGTGAGTCGGCACGCTTTATGAGACAGGAGAATACTGCAGCCAGAAGCCTTGGTGATGCTGGGAAAGACACTGGCTTCTGCTCCAGTTAACCACCTGCCATGCAACAGCTCTGGAAGATGCCACATCATATGGGGCGTGGATTCCACACAATGTAATTTCTGTTCTATTAGGTTATGTATCAGAAAAATTGTGAGCTGTGGATCAGGAAAGCTGCCTTAAGGAAGAGACTCAGGTGGAGCCTGGCAATGAGAGGAGACTTAGGTAAGAAGGTAAAGCAAACAGAAAGGCCAGTGTGCTGACCCAAGAGACGGGCCTGAGTTGGGGGCAGGGGCTGTCCTGAGAATGTCTCCTGTGGCCAGGCAGGAGGCCTGGTTCTAGCAGATGGAGGCAGTACCGAGAGACAGGTATGCATTCGGAGAAGTGGGCAGTGCTAAAGGCAGCTACCAAGCCAGATGGCTACTGTGCTGCGAATCAGCTGGCTGCAAACATTTCCCTTTCTGAATAGTCCCTAGAATACAGGATGGAATCAAACATCTGGCAAGATTGGCTTGTCTACACCTGTGCTTGCAAGTCCTGCAGCATTTGTGGAGGCACCTGTTTCTATTCCAAAGCCATGGCTGGGCTCTGCAGGAGACATGCTTGCTCTGTTAAAGTACTTATCGTGCCTAAAATAATAATAATTAAAAAAAAAAAGCTGAGAACTAATGCTATTCTGAGATTTCCATAAAGCTTTGTGCATACATACACATGTCCATGTACACAGACACAGGCACACACACACACACACACACACACACACACACACGATCCTGATAGAATTTTTTTTCCCTAACAGTAACCAGCCAAAATTCCAAAGATGAAAGAGTTATGAGACAAGTTGACTTTTGACAGTGCCCAAAATGCTGCATCCTTAAGTTTGCATTGATATTGATATGCTTTCTCCTGATGAAGCAAATCAGGACTATGATTTCTGAGAACTTTTAATATCTATATATTCCCAAAGAATGTGAACACCACTTTGTTGCATGTAGTTTTAAAATGCTACTGCCTTTGCCCAGGAATGGACGGCGCTCTGGCCCTACCCAGCTTCCCCTTCGACCTAACTGGCTTAACTCTGGGATTGGACACTTTGCCTGTCCACTCCTGAGACCCAACTTTGTTACTTTATAACTTATCTACTAGGCACAATTACTGAGTGCTAATATCTCCATCCTGAAAATCGTGGCCCTCACCAGTTTATTATCTCTGTCTTTTCTCCTGCCCTAAACTTAGCCGCTAGTCTCACCTAACCCTGGCCATATATGCTCGGCCACCCACCTATATCGGAGGCCACAGGCCCAAGCTATCCCTGAGGCCTTACATGACATGTGGTCTTCTTCCTCCAAAGCATGGAATAAAAAGTATCTCTCTTTCCTTGTATCTGCTCTTTCCTCTTCAGACCACAAGTCCATCTATAGCCTTCACCCAGCAATGCTCTCCCCTCCCCTCTAGTTTTACTGACAAATCAAGAACCAGTTGGGGAACAGAGTTAGCATCAGAGCCTCCCCTTACACCACTTTTGCAGTAACAATTGATAGTAACAATCTAAATGTAAGCTGACAGTTATCAAGAATGTTTTAAATTCTTCGTCTCCATCCATTTGACCTTAAAGTCTGCATAGTACTAATAACCCTATTATCTCTCCCAAACTCTATAAGGGAGGAAACAGGCTTATGATCCAGTTACTTCCTGTGAAATTCTCACAGAATGAGTTCAATGCTGAGGTGGATTTAGGTAAGAGATATAGGGATCTATTTTAATTCCATAACCTCTGTGTTGCCGACTACCCTATAAATCACCCCAAGTATGTGAATTTTGTTTGCTTAATTTGGGAAAATATATGTCTTATCCTGTGCAAAGTTAATGTGACTTTTCTCCCCAGATTTGCTCTTGCCTCAGACCTATTGAGAGCTGGGTATATGTTCATGGCATCCTGTCCTTGCCTGATTTCTCGTCACTTTTCTATGCCATCATGTTAGAAAGCCTTTCATTTGCTCTAAAATTGGAATAATAGTCCCTACTCCCTAGGGGTGAGGAAGGAAATAAGGAAATAGCTTTAGAACAGGGTTTAGTATGTAAGTAAATGGTCAGCATCGTTTACCTTATTTGTGGAGAAGGGAATCACAGCTGGAGAAGTACACATTTCTCAAAGTCATGCAGAAAAGTGGAGCCAGAGCCTAAACCCAGTGTATCCTGTCTGCGTATCTAGGGGTTGTGATTCACACACTGCCCACTGACCAGCTGCATTACATTTCTGCAGGGCACTGTTGTGCTTGAATTTCGTGCCCATATCCTGGCTGAGTCTATTGTCTTTTTCCCAAAGGGTTTGTTAGCACAGTGTATGATGTGTGTGGATCCTTGGTGAGACGGACCTTCAATTTTGTGTGTCTCTCCATTTAATATTAGGGCCTATTGTTAACAGAAAGTAACAGGTCTTGCTTTGTAAATATAAGAATCCATGGTTACACCATGTACAGGCAAGGGCTCTGGAGTATTCGCTTTTGAAAAATTCCCCAAAGGGTCCCCTTCTGATTGCTAAGAAATTCATGAGACATTGTCACTATTTCCTGCCACATCAGCTCCAAAGGAAATTCCAACTGTTTTTCTCTTGGCTTTACTGTGGAGAAAAATTTCTCTTTAAGGGATACTCCTCTCCCAATCTACATTTAGGGAGTCTGAGCTTGGGAGGTTGAGTGACAAGAGACCTTCAAGGAATAGAATTCTCCTTCGTGGGGCAGCTGGGAAAGGACGCTCTTGCACTCCTTTCCCTTGTCCCACAATGATTCTCCTTCCACTGTCCCTGCTGTCCCCTCTGTCCTTTTTCCATCCAGGTCATCTCACCGCATTCTGTGTCCCAGCCCCAAATGTATTGATGATACGTTTGTATCAAGGAACAGAAAAAGCAGGTAACACTCACTTATTTTAGCTCACACTGAGATCAGCAGTTTCTCAGATTCATTGTTTCATATTCTTGGAAAGTCGAGGGAAGAACAAACCGGCATGGCATTGAGTGCTGGCTGGTGAGAAGCAAATCTAATGGAAATGTGTGGCAAAGTCAGCAGAAGCATTTGTGTCACCGAGAAACAATTCTGCTGTTGATAGGGGCGGGGGCTTCCAATTGTTTTTATTAGGATTCTTTGTGGCTGCAAATTTATAACTCCAAAGGCCTGCACTTCCCTCTGCAGACTGATATGTCCACACACATACTTCCTTCTCCCTGCTTCACTGACTAAACAAACATGTGTGCTGCCTGCTGTTTCTGAGATAACGGGGTGGTTATTTGAAATTTTATTTAGGCTGAGGTGCATTGGTGACTTCTTCTGTGTCATTAATCTTTGCGACAAGGCCTGTAAGCAAAATAACTGCAGTCCATGTCTCTGAGATTTAAATATGTGTCAATAAAATCCTAAATGAGATAGACCATAGTTAGTGACTATAAATAGATGCAGAGTTGATGATGTCTGATGTACTCAGTAAGTACCTTACCACTGGAAATTGAGATACTCAGTAAGTACCTTTGTTTTGGAAACTGACAGATGTTGCCCTGCTAATTAAGGTCTAAGTCTACCATTGTTCCAATGACCTTCTGAGCTTAGCACAATATGGAGAACTCTCTTCTCTGACAGAGCTTCCTCTTCTCCGACCTCATCTGGGGAGTTCAAGCTATATCCTCCTCTGCCACGGAGGGACGTCGTGTAGCCTTGGCTAGATTGCAGGTTCAACTTCCTCTGAGAAGAACCCATTCATCTAGCATCTGAGATTCCAGAAATGCTTCCCCATACTCATGCAGCATTGCAGAGCTATAAGCATTCAGAGCCTTTGACCATCCTGGATATTCTGACTCCCATCCCCAAAATTATATAAGCCTTGACTCTCTCCAAGTTGATCTGTCTCTCTGGAGCTGGATCTGATGTCATTTCCAAATATACATGCAAGGTTTCCAAACCCCGGGCCATTTCTCGTCTCTGTTTCTTTTGCCCTTGTAGAGAAATATTGACCAACAATCCCTATGGACAGGGAGGGTCACAGATGTACTAAGTAAGTACCTTACCATTGGAACATATTTTATTGAGTGGACATTAAATGCTTCTCAGAACACCTTGGAAGTAAAGCCAAGAAAACTTTTAAAATTTAAATTCCATCAATCAATCACTGAGAGCATAGTAGAGGAATTATGAGTATTTTGTGTGTTTGAGATATTGTTTGGTAATAAATCATATGGATAAGAATTTGTATTTTGCAGTTTAAAGTGCTTAAACAAACAATATTTGTAATTTTACTTTTTTAAGCCCATATATATTTTGTCAACTCTTTTCCTTTGTTACCCTCAAGTTTGCCCCTCTCCCCCCGCCCCCCGCTTTCAGAATTTAAGTTTTCTCTTAGAGATATGATAAGGAAGAGTTTTGGAAAAAAATAATGCTTATGGCCTACAAGGCCTGGTGCAGGAGAAGCATGCAGGGAAGGACCACTTGAGCTCTTCTTTTTCACGCTGTGGAGACAATGTGTAAATGATGTGTAGAAGGTGCAGCTTTGTCAGTGGCAGTAGCAAACTGTCTAGTTGGTAAGACCATGTAGAAAGAAAACCATACTTTAGTCAAGTCAGATGTCCTTATAATCACAGAAAAAGGTAAGATCTCCTTTTCGAGTTCCATGGTGCATGGTTTGCATGGTGAAGGGGCCGGTGGAGTCAGCTGTCTTTTGGGAAGCAAGAGTTCAGTATCATGGTGTTCCTCAGCATCAGATGATGACGGAGATAGCTTACATAGGTGACTGCCAGAGGGAACAAGACAAGATGGTGAGAAGCTTCAGAGGAAAATAAGTTTTGAAGCAAGTAGGATACTTAAGTAATCAGATATACAGTGTCCCTAGACCTGTATGTCTAGGGAGAAAGGTGTCTTCCTGCAGTAGCTACTTCCTGAGGATTTCCAGTATTAGCAAACTTACTTTTTTTTTTTTCTACGCAGGCTTTGGAGAGTAGTTCTAGTCATAACACCTCTTCCTTGATGTAAAATGCAGTTCACAGACCTGACACTAATTGCCCTGTTCTACCCTCTGTTCAGAAGTATCTCCCTTTCATTAATGCTTTCTAAGAAAGTATTGACTGGACAGGCAAGTTAGCTGCAGAAAGTGGTAGGTATGGTCAAATACACATCTTAATCAGAACTGTTGAAACCTACTACTTTAGTATTTATTTCTAGAGTGGGTTATCTTAAATTTAAATTTAAAGTAATTTCCTCTAAATACTATTTTTTGATTGGCTAATCTTCATTATTTACCTGATGGAATTTGGGATAACCCAGGAGTTTATAGCATTTGAAAGAGTTTTAGCTGAGGTGAGGTGAGATGACCTGTCCTTAAAATGGGTAGCACAATTTGGGCTGGGGTCCTAGACTACGGAAAGAAGACTGAGCTAAAGGAGAAACAGCATTTATATCTGTTTCCTGACTGTGGGTGAAATGTGACCAGCTGTCTTATATGTCCACCAGTCTGCATTTCCTGCCATCATGGACTGTATACATCAAACTGTAAGCCAGAATAAAGCCCCCTCCTGAGCATTGCCTTTGTCAGTTATTTGGTCATAGTGATAAGAATGATAACCAGCTCTTTTCTGTTGCAGACTGTCTAGGATGTTTTATATGTAAATTACATCATTCAAAATATAAAATAGGCCCCATATTTATTCCTAGGACTTCATTCAAGTAGAATAAAATTATTTGCTTAAAATAAGATACTTGTAACTACAAAGTAGAAATTAGAGATTAAAGAAATTAAAGATCACTGCAAGGTGATATATTTGACAGGAAGCCCAATTTCTCTTAATAAATTAGTGAATAAACATTATTTACTAAGCTCAAATTTTGAGAAAGTCTCTTCCATTCATATAATTGTACAGGAGTTTCTGATCACTCTCATTTCTAGTTTTTTGGGGGTTTGGGTTTTTTTTGTCATTTTAATATGCACAGGGAGAAGATTCAAATTTACATAAAGTAGACAAGTGTTTATTGACTTAAGGAAATAGTATTAACATCTGACTTTCATTTATCTTAATTGCATTTTATTTCCTTCCTAATTATGAATATTAATTTTTTAAACCTAATTGCTATCCATAAGTCTTCAGCAATGAGTTATTTTTCTTCGTTTTCCTTTGTGGGATATATGTAAAATCCCTGAGGACCATGCTGTTTCCCTGTATCACAGATAATAATCCTAACATCCTGACCTTTCGGAGGGTCCCTGTCACTTATTTGTGTTTATAGTCTCAGTAAACACACTTATGATTATTGTCTGTCTTTTTCAGAGTGAAATTAACTGTACAAATGCTGTCCTATGGATAGAAATGTGTGTGTCTCTCTGTGTATGAGTGTGTGTTTGTTTGTCTGTGTGTGTGAGTCTATATGAGTGTATGTGAATGTGTCTCTGTATAAATGTGTGTAAGTGTGTGTGTCTGTGTGTGTCTGTGTGTGTGTCTGTGTGTGTGTGTGTATGTGTGTTTCTGTGTTTCTTAGGGAACGGTTGCAGCCTCTGCCTGAGGTCAGTACTTCACTACTTTACTTTCCTACGATTTCCTAAGCACAATTCTTTCATCTGTAATAATGGGAATTATAATTCCTGCATCCAAGACCTTGATATAATGTATGTATGTAAAGGTACTCTAGGCATCTCCTAATACCAGCCAAGCTGTGTTCAGTAAATGCAGACAGTCCTCTACCCTGTAGTTTGGTAGCAAATACATGCATGTGCTGGTTGAAACTGATTTCCTCCTGTTTCTTGCTCCTTGTTTGGAATTGTCTGCAACCCAATGCTATTTGTCCATGCTTACAGATCCCTTTCTTTTCAGAAACGCTGGTTGCCTCTTACTGTTTTCTGTTGGGCACTGGGCTGGTTCTTCCATGTAACTAAATGCTAAATACTGTCCCCCCCCAAGACCTGGTTGCCCACTCTAGAAGGAGATTCTCATGTACACCAAGTGATGCTATGTAAACCCTGCTCCCCAATTTAAAGTTGTTTGGTTAATAAAAGGCCTGTAGTTGGGCAGTCGGGAAAGAAAGTCAGGACTTGAGGACTGAGTGAGGGAGAGAAGAGAAGAAAAAGAAAAGACGACTCAGAGAGAGGAGGCTGCTGTGAGAAGAAATGGACCATAATGCTTTGTCCAGGAAGAACAGCAAGTAACGGGGGACACATAGCCGGGATAGCAGTTAGAAAATCTCAAAACCTGCTCAATCTAAACGTACAGTTTGTGAATACAATACCAAGATTGTGCGTCATTTATACAGGCTTGCTTGTATTCTTTTTATACTTTTCCCTTTGCCTGTTTCATACCTCCAAGTTGCAATGTTACTTCAGAGCCATGGCTTCATATCTGTTCGCAACTGCTGAGACTTGGTATGCACTGTCCATCTGGGGCTTCTTAGTGAGTTCTGTTCCACTAAGATTTATTGAGAAACCATAATTCCCTTTTCTTCAGATTGGTCACGATGGAATCCCATGAAACCATGGCGGCTTGCTGGGCCCAGATTGTTGTAGTAGAGGGTGAAGAGCAGGTTGTGACCTGCTCTAAGTTATTCTATATTATGGGCAGCCTGAGGATATAATATCCATCAGGGACCCTTAGGCATAGGGCGATAATAAAATGTGTCATATATAGATAAGACCCTTATAATAATGGACATCTTCACTGATATAGACTCGTGGACAGAAATCCAAGAAGCAGACTTACAGACCTACCAAAAGTTAGCCTTGTTCTCTCCAAACATATATGGCTGGAATAAAGTCTTTTATCTTGTTATAATAACTGTCCCATGTGTGTTCATAGCTTGTTTTTTATCTAAGTCTCCGTGTTTCATTGTACATTAAGACAAAATGGAACAAACTCCAATCCACCCCCCAAGAATTCTCTAAAATAACTGAGTAAGAACACCTGGAGCCACTCCATTTTTCCATTTATTCTGTCTTATGCTGAAATTGTTACGTAGTTTTTAATTTGGCATGCTTGTTTTTAAAATATGTTTATGCATGTGTGTGTGAATGTGAATATTTCGAGGATACACATATTGAAAGGCCTCCTAATTAGCTGTAGACAGGTATTTACTTTATGTTCTTCCTCTGGAGAATGTTCTCTCTGCCAAGATTAATGACTCCATAATAATCAGAAACAGCAGGATTCCAGGAATCAAGAATATATCTGGTGTTCTTCTGCAAAATGGTAACAATGTGACCTTCAGGACAGCCCTAAAGGCTATGGGAAAGAACTTTGAAAACATGAGTTCAAGAATATATAAATCTGGATAAGAACTGTTCATTACAGGATTTCTCAACTATGTAAAACATAAGGATGCAATATGAATTACAGACCTGTAAGAACAGGTCTGTTATTCATATTGCACTAGTGATCAAGCTTAGATAAGGAGATATGATTTGGTCAATAGCGGAGGTAGGGTGGGAAATACATATTTCAGGGAAAAGAAAAGATTAGTTAAAAAGCAAAAGCTTGCTAAACTAAATTCAAATAATAAAGGAGTACCAGGAAGTGAAATGGAGTTGAATCCTGTGTTCAAGGAAATGAACAGATTTAGGGAGTAGTGACCTCAGAGCAAGATCTCACTCAGATAAGCTTATTGTTTGTGTTTGGATTCAACAAGGAATAATGTGGATATTCAATATGAAGTGATCTGCAATCCAGAAATGGAAGGAACACTTATAATCCAGATCTTGAAGCTGGAAGACAAAGGCTTGTGATCTAGATCTTGAGAAGTCATAGTCATGAAAAGCTTAGGCTCAGGCATGAGCGTGCTGGGCTGTAATTCCAGGAGACAAAGGCAAGCAGATTTCCGAGTTCAAGGCCAACCTGGGACAGAGCAAATTCTTGAAGAAAAGCTTAGGTTCAGGTGTGATGGTAGCATGCCTTTAATCCCAGGATTCAGGAGACAGAGCCATGCAGATCTCTGAGTTCAAGGTCTGATGACAGAGCAAGTTCCAGGACAGTCAAGGTTAGTCAATGAAGGAACTGGAAAACAGAAAGCTGCTGATAATGTAATGGAACAATGGGTCCATGTTCCTGCTCCAGCAAGCAGCAGAACTCAGCAGCTTTGGGCATGTCTTTACGGTCAAGGGGCTAAGGTCCTAACATGTTGATTCATGGGAAAATCAAAAGGGAACTTGGGGTAACTGAATTGATATGTAATTTTTAAGAAAGTAGCTTATGCAAAGCAAAGACTGGGCTTTGGTCTGCAAGAGAAAACTATCTCCAGTGGAGAGCTAAGAGCTTGCACCCCATCATTGGATCTGAATCATTTCTTCCACTGCTCCAAAACACCTCTCCCTCAGGACCCTCTCTCAAGCTAAGGCAGGTCCTCAGCACTTGGACCCTCTGGTCCTGCCCTCCATAGTCCCGCATTTCTCACTGGGTGCTTCTTGTGGCCCTGATGCTCTACTCAACTTTCACCTCGAAACTGAAGGAGTCACCAGCAGACCCTTTGCTCTTTGATCTGCTCAGAGCTTTCCCTTCCATCCTTGATAGCGTTACGTCTCAGCTAGGCATCCCTGGGACTCCTTGGACTCTTTCTGAAGTCTTTAACTCTTAGAGTCATGCTCTAACCTATATACCTATATATGTGTGGACAGCTGGATATACTATAGACAAACATGATCAACTCATTTACTGAGTGAGGTGTAAACATCTGGGGACAGTCTGGAGGAAAATCTTCTCCAGGTTTATCATGCAGTTTGTCTCTGAGCAGGAAGAGCCTGTAGTCCTCAGATGATTTCCCGTTTAGTTAATTGCTTTACATGGTGGCTGCATTTTGAAGTATTGAAATATTGCATCCTTGGAATAAATCCTTCTGTGTCATAACACAATGTCTTCAGGCCAGTTTGATTTGTTAGTATTCATAAAGGTTTTCTATCTATATTTAAGAGGAATAGTGATTGACTTTTCTCTCTTGAACTCTGAAATTTCTGGCATCCATTAAAAGCTTAGTGAAATGAAATAGGGACTGTTTTATCTTTTATCTTCTAGAGCAGTTTGTTAACTTTTCTTTAAGCATTTGGTACAATGCTTCAGAGATGCAAACTGTCTCTTAATATTTTTTCTTTGTAACAACTTTAACATTACAAATTCAATTTTCTTCGTAATGCATAGAGAGATTTCACATGATTCAATTATGTAGAATTATAAATGATATCCTCTTACCCTTTTCCCCCGTGGTTTCTGTTTCTTCTCTGATCTTCTGGACTGAATGGCCTAGGCTCTGGTGATGGGTGAGTCCTCTGGCCGGGTAGGGTGCCTCCACTGTGGTGCCTCCTATGTAACCTCTGGGCTTCTGAGAACTGGTGTGGCCCCTGAATTTCCAAGTACCTCAAGAAGAGCTGGGGCCTTCTGCTGGAGTTGTGCGGTGGGATATAGAGATGAGGGCCTTGTTGAAGAAAGTTTAGTGGGCTCTAAAGAGTGTTGGCAGGTGGTAGGTGGGGGCCTACCTGGGGTTCAAGGGACTGGTGTGTCCTCCAGTGAGTCAGGGGTTTCTGTTGGAATATTCTGTGGGCCAGGATATGGAGTTAAGGAGAGGGTCTATATAGTTCTTAAACTCAAGTTGCATCTCTAATATTGCATTTCTAATATTTCTAAGCTCCTAGATTGACATGTTGGAATATTTCTAAATTGCCTCAGTCTTGGCTGCAGAGAGGGCTCAGCAGTGAAGAACATTCGATGCTCTTGCAGAGGACCTGGACTCTTTCCAGAACCCGTATTGGTCAACCCACAGTCACCTGTAACTCCACTTTCAAGGATCATTTTGGCCTCTGTGAGCATCTCCCACATATACATACCCACAAAATTAAAAAAAAGCAATACATAAATCTTTTTTTTTTTTTTTCATGTAAATCTTCAATTTTATCAGAAATTGTTTGTAATTCTTCTTTCTATTAATTTAGTAATGCTTTTTTTTTTTACCTAATTACTTTTTTTTTGTCTTTTTTTTTTATTTGATATAATTTATTTACATT
This sequence comes from Apodemus sylvaticus, assembly GCF_947179515.1. Classification (NCBI taxonomy): domain Eukaryota; kingdom Metazoa; phylum Chordata; class Mammalia; order Rodentia; family Muridae; genus Apodemus; species Apodemus sylvaticus. Next base: position 27,423,206 of record NC_067473.1, read on the forward strand.
TCAAATGATTTCCCCTTTTCTAGCCCCCCCCCCACTCCCCGAAAGTCCCGTAAGCCCCCTTCTCTTCCCCTGTCCTCCCTCCCACCCCTTCCCAGTTCCCCGTTCTGGTTTTGCCAAATACTGTTTCACTGAGTCTTTCCAGAACCAGGGACCACTCCTGCTTTCTTCTTGTATCTCATTTGATGTGTGGATTATGTTTTGGGTATTCCAGTTTTCTAGGTTAATAACCACTTATTAGTGAGTGCATACCATGATTCACCTTTTGAGTCTGGGTTACCTCACTTAGTATGATGTTCTCTAGCTCCATCCATTTGCCTAAGAATTTCATGAATTCATTGTTTCTAATGGCTGAATAGTACTCCATTGTGTAGATATACCACATTTTTTGTATCCACTCTTCTGTTGAGGGATACCTGGGTTCTTTCCAGCATCTAGCAATTATAAATAGGGCTGCTATGAACATAGTAGAGCATGTATCCTTATTACATGGTGGGGAATCCTCTGGGTATATGCCCAGGAGTGGTATAGCAGGATCTTCTGGAAGTGAGGTGCCCAGTTTTCGGAGGAACCGCCAGACTGCTTTCCAGAGTGGTTGTACCAATTTGCAACCCCACCAGCAGTGGAGGAGTGTTCCTCTTTCTCCGCACCCTCTCCAACACCTGCTGTCTCCTGAATTTTTAATCTTAGCCATTCTGACTGGTGTAAGATGAAATCTTAGGGTTGTTTTGATTTGCATTTCCCTAATGACTAATGAAGTGGAGCATTTTTTAAGATGCTTCTCCGCCATCCGAAGTTCTTCAGGTGAGAATTCTTTGTTTAACTCTGTACCCCATTTTTTAATAGGGTTGTTCGGTTTTCTGGAGTCTAACTTCTTGAGTTCTTTATATATATTGGATATTAGCCCTCTATCTGATGTAGGATTGGTGAAGATCTTTTCCCAATTTGTTGGTTGCCGATCTGTCCTCTTGACGGTGTCCTTTGCCTTACAGAAACTCTGTAACCTTATGAGGTCCCATTTGTCAATTCTTGCTCTTAGAGCATACGCTATTGGTGTTCTGTTCAGAAACTTTCTCCCTGTACCGATGTCCTCAAGGGTCTTCCCCAGTTTCTTTTCTATTAGCTTCAGAGTGTCTGGCTTTATGTGGAGGTCCTTGATCCATTTGGATTTGAGCTTAGTACAAGGAGACAAGGATGGATCAATTCGCATTCTTCTGCATGCTGACCTCCAGTTGAACCAGCACCATTTGTTGAAAAGGCTATCTTTTTTCCATTGGATGTTTTCAGCCTCTTTGTCGAGGATCAAGTGGCCATAGGTGTGTGGGTTCATTTCTGGATCTTCAATCCTGTTCCATTGATCCTCCTGCCTGTCACTGTACCAATACCATGCAGTTTTTAACACTATTGCTCTGTAGTATTGCTTGAGGTCAGGGATACTGATTCCCCCAGATTTTCTTTTGTTGCTGAGAATAGTTTTAGCTATCCTGGGTTTTTTGTTGTTCCAGATGAATTTGATAATTGCTCTTTCTAACTCTGTGAAGAATTGAGTTGGGATTTTGATGGGTATTGCATTGAATCTGTATAGTGCTTTAGGCAAAATGGCCATTTTAACTATATTGATTCTACCGATCCATGAGCATGGGAGGTTTTCCCATTTTTTGAGGTCTTCTTCCATTTCCTTCTTCAGAGTCTTGAAGTTCTTGCCATACAGATCTTTCGCATGTTTGGTAAGAGTCACCCCAAGATACTTTATACTGTTTGTGGCTATTGTGAAGGGGGTCATTTCCCTAATTTCTTTCTCAGCCTGCTTATCCTTTGAGTATAGGAAGGCCACTGATTTGCTTGAGTTGATTTTGTAACCTGCCACTTTGCTGAAGTTGTTTATCAGCTGTAGGAGCTCTCTAGTGGAGTTCTTTGGGTCACTTAGGTAGACGATCATGTCGTCTGCAAATAATGATAGTTTGACTTCCTCCTTTCCAATTTGTATCCCTTTGACCTCCTTATGTTGTCGAATTGCCCGAGCTAGTACCTCAAGTACAATATTGAAAAGATAAGGAGAAAGGGGGCAGCCTTGTCTGGTCCCTGATTTCAGTGGGATTGCTTCAAGTTTCTCTCCATTTAGTTTGATGCTGGCTACCGGTTTGCTGTATATTGCTTTTACTATGTTTAGGTATGGGCCTTGAATTCCTGTTCTCTCCAAGACTTTAAGCATGAAAGGATGCTGAATTTTGTCAAATGCTTTTTCAGCATCCAATGAAATGACCATATGATTTTGTTCTTTGAGTTTGTTTATGTAGTGGATTGTATTGATGGATTTCCGTATATTGAACCAACCCTGCATTCCCGGGATAAAGCCTACTTGATCATGGTGGATGATCGTTTTGATGTGTTCTTGGATTCGGTTGGCAAGAATTTTGTTGAGTATTTTTGCATCGATGTTCATAAGGGAAATTGGTCTGAAGTTCTCTTTCTTTGTTGGATCTTTGTGTGGCTTTGGTATCAGCGTAATTGTGGCTTCGTAGAAGGAATTGGGTAGTGTTCCTTCTGTTTCTATTTTGTGGAATAGTTTGAAGAGTATTGGTGTTAACTCTTCTTTGAAGGTCTGGTAGAATTCTGCACTGAAACCATCTGGTCCTGTGCTTTTTTTGGTTGGAAGACTTTCTATGACTCCTTCTATTTCTTTAGGCTTTATGGGACTGTTTAGATGGTCTAGTTGGTCCTGATTTAATTTTGGTATTTGGTATCTGTCAAGGAAATTGTCCATTTCCTCCAGATTCTCCAGTTGTGTTGAGTACAGGCTCTTGTAGTAGGATCTGATGATTTTTTGGATTTCCTCAGTTTCCGTTGTTATGTCTCCCTTTTCATTTCTAAGTTTGTTAATTTGGATACTTTCTCTGTGCCCTTTGGTCAGTCTGGCTAAGGGTTTATCTATCTTGTTGATTTTCTCAAAGAACCAGCTCCTAGTTTTGTTGATTTTTTGTATGGTTCTCTTTGTTTCTACTTGATTGATTTCGGCCCTGAGTTTGATGATTTCCTGCCTTCTACTCCTCCTGGGTGAAATAGCTTCTTTTTGTTCTAGGGCTTTCAGGTGTGTCATTAAGTTGGTAATGTATGCTCTCTCCATTTTCTTTTTGGAGGCACTCAGGGCTATGAGTTTTCCTCTTAGCACTGCTTTCATTGTGTCCCATAGATTTGGGTATGTTGTGTTTTCATTTTCATTGTGTTCTAAAAAGTCTTTAATTTCTTTCTTTATTTCTTCCTTGACCAAGGTGTCATTGAGTAGAGTATTGTTCAATCTCCACGTGTTTGTGGGTTTTCTGTTGTTTCTGTTGCTATTGAAGACCACTTTTATTCCATAGTGATCAGATAGGAGGCATGGGATTAGTTCTATCTTTTTATATTTGTTGAGGTCTGTCTTGTGACCAATTATATGGTCGATTTTGGAGAAGGTACCATGAGGTGCTGAAAAAAAGGTATATTCTTTTGTTTTAGGATAGAATGTTCTATATATATCAGTTAAATCTAATTGGTCCAAAGCTTCAATTAGTTTCATTGTGTCCTTGTTTAGTTTCTGTTTTCCTGATCGGTCCATTGAGGAAAGTGCAGTGTTGAAGTCACCAACAATTATTGTGTTAGGTGCAATGTGTGCTTTGAGTTTTAATAAAGTTTCTTTTATGAAAGAGGGTGCCCTTGCATTTGGAGCATAGATGTTCAGGATTGAGAGTTCTTCTTGTTGTATTTTTCCTTTGACCAGCAAGAAGTGTCCCTCAGAGTCTCTTTTGATGACTTTGGGTTGAAAGTCAATTTTATCTGATATTAAAATGGCTACTCCAGCTTGTTTCCTGAGACCATTTGCTTGTAAAATTGTCTTCCAGCCTTTTACTCTAAGGTAGTGTTTGTCTTTGACCCTTAGGTGTGTTTCCTGTAAGCAGCAAAATGTAGGGTCCTGTTTACGTATCCAGTCAGTTAGTCTGTGTCTTTTTATTGGGGCATTGAGTCCATTGATGTTAAGAGATATTAAGGAATAGTGATTGTTACTTCCTATCATTTTTGACGTTATTTTTTAAATTTGATTGCTTAACTTATTTGGGTTTGATGAAAGGTTACTATCTTGCTTTTTTCAGGGTGGAGTTTCCCTCCTTGTATTGGTGTTGTCCTCCTATTATCCTTTTTAGGGCTGGGTTTGTGGATAGATATTGGGTGAACTTGGTTTTGTCGTGAAATATCTTAGTTTCTCCATCTATGGTGATTGAGAGTTTTGCTGGATATAGTAGTTTTGGTTGGCATTTGTGTTCTCTTAGAGTCTGCATGAGATCTGCCCAGGACCTTCTAGCCTTCATAGTCTCAGGTGAAAAGTCTGCTGTGATTCTGATAGGTCTTCCTTTATATGTTACTTGGCCTTTTTCTCTTACTGCCTTTAGTATTCTTTCTTTGTTTAGAACATTTGGTGTTTTGATTATTATGTGACGGGAAGTATTTCTGTTCTGGTCCAGTCTGTTTGGAGTTCTGTAGGCTTCTTGTATATTCATGGGCATCTCTCTCTTTAGGTTAGGGAAGTTTTCTTCCATAATTTTATTGAAGATATTTGCTGGCCCTTTAAGTTGTAAATCTTCACTCTCATCTATGCCTATAATCCTTAGGTTTGGTCTTCTCATTGTGTCCTGGATTTCCTGGATATTTTGGGTTACAAGCTTTTTGCACTTTGCATTTTCTTTAACTGTTGAGTCCATGGTTTCTATGGAATCTTCAGCATCTGAGATTCTTTCTTCTATCTCTTGTATTCTGTTGTTGATATTTGCATCTCTGTCCCCTGATTTCTTCCCAAGGCTTTCTATCTCCAAAGTTGTCTCCCTTTGAGTTTTCTTAGTTGTTTCTACTTCTGATTTTAGATCCTGGATGGTTTTGCTTAGCTCCTTCCCTTGCATGTTTGTGTTTTCCTGTAATTCTTTAAGAGATTTTTGTGTTTCCTCTTTCATGAGCTCAGCCTGTTGACCAAAGTTCTCCTGTATTTCTTTAAGAGATTTTTGTGTTTCGTCTTTCATGACCTCAGCCTGTTGAGCAAAGTTCTCCTGTATTTCTTTAAGTGTTTTTTGCATTTCCTCCTTGTTGGCTTTTGTATTCTCCTGGATTTCTTTCAATGATTTTTGTGTTTCCCTTGCAAGGGCTTCTAACTTTTGATCCATTTTCTCCTCAATGACCTTCATGTGTTCCTGTACCAGCATCATGACCAGTGATTTTAAATCCAAATCTTGTTTTACTGGTGTGATGGGGTATCCAGGACTTGCTGGTAGAGGAGAATTTGGTTCAGATGTTGCCATATTGCCTTGATTTCTGTTAGTGACGTTTCTGCGTTTGCCTTTTGCCATCTAGCTCTCACTGGTGTTACTTGGTCTTGTCAGTGCTGGACTCACCAGTGCAAGCTGCCCCTTCCCCGTTGGCCTCTGGTGCACAGCTTACACTCTGCACTGCCTATAGACAGGGTGCTGTTTTCCAGGCTGTTCAGATCCCAAAGCAGGCACCTGAAGGCTCCCGCTGGGGCCCGCAGGATTTATCGGAGCACACCGACTTTTCCCAGCTGGCCGCCCGGAAGCCCCCACTAGCCTCTTGAGGGACCTGGAGATGTGGCGGCCACCCAGGCTGATCTGAAGCGGAGAGATTTGAGCTGGGGGCTTCTGCCTGAGGCCTTGCCCCAGATTGTGTCTGTGGACCAGGTGGAACCCGTGTGCACCCCCAGGGAGCTCCGAAGGTGAATGTTGCTGTGACCTCCCCTGTGCTCCGCTCACTCCGCTGGGCAGCCGATTTCCCCAACCGGGCTGGCGCACACTAGGTTAGCCTTGTCGCCTGGGCCCTGAGTCCAGGCAAACGCCTGGGAGGCCAAGGTCCGAGCAAAGTTCCCCTAGGGCTATGTCTGTTATTTGGGTCCGCCAGGTGACCCGGATGGCGGGCGTGCGCGTCTGCGCTCCGCGAAAGCACCGGGAGAGTCTGTTGTGCTAATAACCTCCTGGGCTGGTTGACACACAGATGGCCCACCAAGCCGCCCAGTTCTTGGGGTCAGTCCTGTGCCTTTTGGGGCCTAGACCCCCGTTTTGTTAGCCTCAGGCTACGCTTGTTAGCAGTCTCTGCCCTCCCGAGCACTCTGGCTCCTGTAGGCAAAATGGCGGCGCGTGCACCGGCCGGGGCAAAAAAAAAAACTCCTGGCTGGGTTGGCGCCCCGATGGCCACTCGAACAGCCCAGGGCCTGGGTGCAGGCCAACGCCCGTCTGGCTCAGACCCCTGCGGTGTTGGGCCTAGGATTATGTTTGTGTACCTCAGTCTGACCGATCTCTGGAGCCCGGGATCAAGATGGCGGTGAGTCTCTCCTGACTGGCGGGCAGCCGAGTTCTGAAGTGGCTTCCGTGCAGCGAAAGGCTCCGCAGAACCGCAGTTGCTTGCCGCCCGGCTGGTCAGCGAAGGTCAGTGGTCGTGGGCGCAGGGCCTAACTGGACCCTGTGTCGCCTTGGTTCCACTGCTGATGGCCCTTCAGCTGGAGCAGCCACTGCTACCGCCGCCGCCGCCGCCGCCGCCGCCCCCCCTAGTCGCAATACATAAATCTTAATATAAACTTCCTTAGTCCATCTTGTTCCTGCCATTGGTAAATAATAGGGGCTATTGAGACTATGGTTATGGACAATGACTAAAGACTACATTCTCAGAATTAATTCTCATTATTAGAACCTGTGTCTTTTTCTTTCTTTGGGGCTGGTATTCTAACCAAGTTTTATAATTTGTGCTTCTTTATATGTATATGTTTCTCCCAAATGATGGAGGGAGACGATGATGGGACTAGAGCTGGTGACTGAGAGTCATCATTCTCAAGTGGTCAGCTGATATGTGGGCTAATTGATCCTTGAGGGAGGAGTTTACAGTAGAGTTGCTTAGTATCAGACACAGTAGAAAGACTGTCTATAGCTTCAAAAAATCCTAATTGTGCAAATTCTCCTGAGGTATAATTCAGAGTGCATACTCAGACTCATAGCACAGAACTTCTACCGCTTTCAGTTAGTTAGAATCCCGATCCTCTGAAAATGCCAGGAGTGAGTTTGATGAGCAAGGTGAAGCTTCTGCTTTGTAACAATCTCCATCAAGTCATTGATTTGGGCAGTTGATTTAAGGTGTGATTGTATTTGGAAATATAATGGTTAATTTTCTGTGTCAATTTTCCTAGTAGAGGGTGGATGGGTGTATGAACATCTGGTCAAACAAGATTCTTGGTAGTTCCGAGTGAGATTATCGTTGAAATTAGCCAATTGAATAAGAAAGAGTACTCATTTCTTTACTGTGTGTTGGTCTTGCCCAATTAATTATAGACCTAACTAGAACAAATTGCTTAACTGTCTTCAAGGTGGAATTTCTCATGCCCGATTGCCTTTGAGCTAAGGCAATAGCTTTGTCCTGTCTTCAAAGCTGAATATTGGTTAAAGTCAGTCAGACTGTGGTAATATTACCAGCTCCCTTGACTTTCTAGTTTACCAAATAGCCCTAAAGATCTTGGTATCTGGCAACCTTCCATAATAGTATAAGCCTGTTCCTTGTAATGAGTTGGTCTGTCTCTCTCTATGTTGGTCTATCTCCATCTCTGTTTATCTCTGTGTATTTCTGTCTCCCTGTATGTCTCTGTCTGTCTGTCATACACGGACACACACAGATGCACACACACACACATACACACACACTATTGTCTTTGTTTCTCTGTAAAGTCATAATTCTATATTTCCTTAGTGTGAATATGCTTTCCGGACTCTGTAGAAAGATGAGAATTGGCTGCTCTCATTTCTCCTGCTGAGGGCAACAACTTTAGCTTATGTGAAATTTGTTTCAGGAACCATCCCATAATTTTAAAAACCCTGGCTCTGACTGAAGTCTTGCCTCCCCTTGTGGCTCCCCCAGCCCCCGAAAAAAATTGTTGCTGTTCAAAATAAAACTGAACTCAACACTCAAATAGATAAATATGAAAAAATAGCACACATTTTCATCACAAGGGATTCAGAATGTATGCTTCATCAAATTGATAGCACCTTTCAATTCTGCTTCTGGCTGTGAACATTTATTTCTGTAATCAGTTTATAAGTAAAATAGTATAAAACCAATCATGTTTTTAAGCTCCTAGATTGGCAAATTAACTAGGACCAGTTGGACAATGTGAGATACTCCAGACAGAATATATCAGGTTTATTCTAAAACAAGAATGTGGGCTTAGGAAGAAAAATGCTTGGTGTAACTTTCTTAGGAATTATAAGAGTGTCTGTTGTAGATCTGGGGTAAATGGGTGTCTTAAATGAGAAGTACACAAACGGGCTAAAGCAAGAAAGGAGAAAGAAATCACAACTCCTAAAGTAGCTCTGAAATCATCATGGCAGTGTCAGGAAGTCATTAGACTCTTCAGTGCTGAGTGTCCTCTTCCACAGACACGGCAAGTGACTTCCTGTTTCTCTCAGACAGGTGAATCCCAAGGTTTCAGAAGGATACCTCTAAAGAATCCTAGCAAAAGACCGCAGGTGAATGCAGTGCCCCTCCACACACACTATTTGAGTTCCTATTTCAGTTGCATATCCAATTTATTTCCACTTCTTTGAATTTAATAGCACACATTTTAAAGTGGAAAACACCAATTTTCCATGCATTTGACCATTTCTTACTGAATAGCATTGTCCAAAAAGATAGGACATGAGCAGAAGTAGTTCTATAATATCATAGGATATTTGTGAAAGATTATCTCCACATCTAATGCAGTTTTTAAGGTGTACTACTACCCAAATTGTGGTTTTGCATTGTTTTGTCCAAAATCATTGTTTACATACAATAATTGGCCCAAGCTGGACTGATTAGAATGAATCCTTTGCTAGGGTTTTAAAACATGAGTTTTAAGAATACTAACATCTATTCAAGACAGAGAACAGAGATTGAGAGTTGTGGATGTCCAAGGTTTTCCTCTGGAGGACTCCAGTCTGATAATGAGGCCAGCATCAAGAGTAGCATAAACTTGGATGGAGACAGCCTTGGATAGAGCTGAGGCCCTGAAGCCCAGCTGTTTTCTAGCCTGTGGTTTAATTTTGTGAATCAGAAATCTCCCTTGGTTTGAGTTAAAACTGGGATCACTGTGTGTAGTCAAAGGTGCCTGACCACTTTTAATGAATGTCTGGAAGGGGTTTTGCAGTTGTCTGTTTTTATGACCGAGTATCCTGACCTCTTTCTTTTCTTCCCCAATGATAATATTTTGAGTTTCCTTTTGGGGATTGACTCTCTTCGTTCTCAGTTCTTGTAAATTGGGTCATGCGAAGGAAAACTTGAACTTTACCAATTCTTCTGCCAAAGGTCAGCCTTCTCAGCCTTGTGAGCCAGTGCCCTCCTTTTCTGACCTTACACTGACTTGTTCGTCTGTACTTGAAACTAATATCCTCACTTAATAACAATGTCTAAACTAGTCCTATTTTATTCAACGGTACAGAAAAGGAAAAACTGCATGGCACCTTTCCTTCATATATAAATTTAGAAATTTTCTTAATCATACGAAACCTCCAATGAAGTCCTTGCGAAATAGAAAAATAGATTTAAATACACTTTAGTTCATCAGCATGTAATTTTTTTTTAATTTATGTTTTTCGCAGAGATGTTTTATACTGGTTAGTTTATGTCAACTTGACACAAACTAGTTTCCTCCTGGAAAGAACCTCAATTGAAAATTGCCTTCATCAGATTGAGCTGTAGGCATATGTGTGGGGCATTTTCTTGATTAATGGTTGTTGTGGAAAGGGTCTGCTTTACTACGAGCAGAGTCAGTGCCTTGCCATGTGGTCCTGGGTTGTATAGGTAAACAAGCGAAGAAGCTGGGTGGTGGTGGCATATGCTTTAATTCTAGTACTTGGGATGTAGAGTCAAACAGATCTCTGAGTTTGAGGCCCAGCTAGCTGGTCTACAGAACAGCCAGGGTTACACAGAGAATCCCTGTCTCAAACACCAACCCCAAAACAAAAGAAAAGAAGAGGAAAAAAAAAACAAAACGAACAAACAAAAGCAAGTTGAGGAAGCTTTGGAGGCTGCATGGAGCTTTCTTTTGTGGTCTGTTTATTAGTTCCTGTCTGGATCTAATTCCCACTGTGGCTCCCTTGATGGAGAACTGAACCCTACATGGCTTCCCATGAGGATGAAGAACTGTAACTTATAAGTCAAACAAACTCTTTCCTCTCCGGGTTGCTTTTTTGTTCAGCGTTGCCACAGAATGTAATTCTTTTCCAGATTCCTCAGCAAGTATCAACAGGAAAGCTTGTAGTCACAGTGCGCTACCTAATCCATCCCTGGGAAGGAGAAAGTAATTATCAAGGACATCATTTGTGTTAAAGGCATGACTTATCTGTCTACTCAAGACAATAATTAGTGTTAATTTTCTTAATTTTAATTGATCTAACACTTAGTAATGAACACAGAATAGTCTCAGAAAATTTAGATGAAAAATGAGACAATGTTTCAGTTAAGTGGCATGAATCTCCTTTGCTTGTTCGTTTTCAGGGTTTAAACTGTGGTCATTAAAAAAGAAATCTGTTTCAGAGGTATTTAGACAATCGTTTAATTGGCATTTTATCTCAGGGAGGTTTCCTTTGCTATCATGTACTGTGAGTACATAAGCCCAGTAAGACAAAGGAAGTAATTGACAAATGCTTTAAAAGCCAACAATTGGAGTTTTTCCTTGTTACAATGTAACTTTCTATTTTGATAGTTTCTGTATGTGGTTACTCAGACATTAAGGATGGAGCGCTTTTCCACTTTGGGAGTATATATGCTTTATTTTGTTGGACTTGAACTCAATCTTCCTTCCTTGACACCTGGGATATCAGGGATTACTTTCTTATTTTTATTTTATCTAAATCATAAAGAATACATACATTTTTCCATTCATGGTTTCTTTCAGAAATCATTTTTATTACTTACTTCACATTTCTTGAATGTCCTAAAATTATGTTTACCTCTATGGTTCATATTATAAGAAGAGAAAATTCACCCTTTGACTTGATACATTTGAGAACATTTTTTAAAAGATAAGATACATTTTAAAAACAATGTAGCTTGCAGATGCTTTGTTATTTTGATGTGTTGTCAAAGCAAAAGGTTAATTATAATGCCTTGTAATACTGTGAGTTTTCAAAGCAATTTGTCTGAATTTATTATGTAAATAGATTTAGTCTGGCATTTTCTAAATGGGGCAATTACAAATAGAGAATGTTGGAGAATTTTGGTTTTAAAAATACTTTTTAATGTTCAGGTGCACAATTTCCTTCATGTTCAGATTAAAAATTGAAACACTAAGAATATTGAAATAATACAAACAATAAGTCTTTAGAGAGATAAACTTAAGGAACAGAAACTTAATTGGTGTTAGTAGTAGATAGATTATATTCAGATCTTAAATGGAAGATATACGTTTATGGCATTAAAAAAATATAACCCAAGCGCTTTCATTTGCTTTGAAAGACAGTGTGTCTGTTTTGTCCTACCATGGGCAGTATATTCAGTTCTGTCAACCTCTTTACCAGGTGCAGGCAAAATGGAAGGAGTTAAGAGATAAGCACTAGACAAAACGGAGAGCATAAAATCCTACCTACACAGACAGATAGAGCAGAAGAACAATGTCCACTTTGGAAAGCGCTGCTTGTGTGAACACTGAGACCATCAGGGTCATAGGAAGAATCACACAGAAGCCTTAACATGTTTAATAGAATTAGCTTCTTTAACTAGTGCAGAATTGAGCTCACTGGGTTTGTGGGGAGGACATAACCTCAATCAAACATAAAGAATGAAACCTAGCAATACATGTTAAGGATATTGACCTAAGGATAGTGCGTAACACACTGACCTTCCTGATACCTGGTGCCAAGGAAATAGCTTCAACCTCTATCCAGGGCTGAAATCTTAGTTATTTCACTTGTGATGTAAGATTCTCTCATTGTAATGAAAGATTGCTTTTAGTCTCCTCTCCACTCAGTTTTCAGAAACCCAAGCTCTTCATTTCTTCCAGGCTCAAGTTCCCCAAGAAGCTTTCAGTTCTAAGAAGCCATGTAAAGGACATTCAATTCCTGCCCCTTTCCTTTTGAACAGGCACCTTTTCCTAGTTGGCACAGGATATTGCATGTTGTGACGACCCTCCTGATGAGCAGAGTCAGCTATGTTCCAAGTGCCATACCCAGCCATAGATGTTTTGTGTGCAATCATTTTAACCAACCACAAAGGTAAGAACAAATTTCACAGCATCTTAATATGGTCTTTGGATGATGGTTCAGTCACTGTAAGCCCCCATGGGTCCTGGTGAGTTGACTCGGTGGATCTTCTTATGATGTCCTTTACCTTTCTGACTCCCTCTGACTTTCCTTCTACTCTTCCACGAGTCTCTGCAAGCTCTGCCTACTGTTTGGCTGTGGGTCTTTGCATCTGTTTCCATCAGCTGCTGGATGAAGCCTCTCAGAAGACAGTTATGCTAGGTTCCTGTCTTTGAGCATATCAGAGTATCTTTAATAATGTCAAGGATTGGTTCTCTTCTGTTGGGTGGATCTCAAATTGAGCCAGTCATTGGTTGGCTATTCCTTCAATCTCTGCTTTATCTTAATCCCTGCACATATAGTAGACAGGACAAATTTTGGCTCAAATGTTTTGTAACATTTTGTAAGTTGGAGTTCCCTTCCAGCCACTCCAAGTCCCACCTGGTTTAAGGAGGTGGACACTTCAGGCTCTGTATTCCCCACTGCTAGGAGTCTCAGCTAGGGTCATCCCCATAGCTGGACTCACAAGAACCTCCCCTGTTCCAGGTCCCTAGCTCCTCCCAGATATGCCCATCCACTGATTTCCATTTTCTCTTCCCTCTGTCTCCCCCACCTCTGTCCACACCAGATCTTCACTATGGTTGTTCTCCCCTTACCACCTAGTCCCTTCCTTCCATCCACTTTCAGTGTCTACTTTATTTCCCCTTCTGAGTGAGATCCAAATATCTTCCTTTGAGCTCTCTTTGTTTCTTAGCTTCTTGGGTCTGTAGATTGTAGCCACTTGCAAGTGAATTCAAACCATATATATCTTTCTGGGTCTGGGTTACCTCATTCGGGATGGTCTTTTCTAGTTCCATCCATTTACCTGCAAATTTCATGATGTCTTTTTTTTGTTGTTGTTCCTTTTTTTTATTCGATATATTTTTTATTTACATTTCAAATGATTTCCCCCTTTCTAGCCCCCCACTCCCTGAAAGTCCCATAAGCCCCCTTCTCTCCCCCTGTCCTCCCACCCACCCCTTCCCACTTCCCCGTTCTAGTTTTGCCGAATACTGCTTCACTGAGGGCCACTCCTCCTTTCTTCTTGTACCTCATTTGATGTGTGGATTATGTTTTGGGTATTCCAGTTTTCTAGGTTAATATCCACTTATTAGTAAGTGCATACCATGATTCACCTTTTGAGTCTGGGTTACCTCACTTAGGATGATGTTCTCTAGCTCCATCCATTTGCCTAAGAATTTCATGAATTCATTGTTTCTAATGGCTGAATAGTACTCCATTGTGTAGATATACCACATTTTTTGCATCCACTCTTCTGTTGAGGGATACCTGGGTTCTTTCCAGCATCTGGCAATTATAAATAGGGCTGCTATGAACAAAGCCAGACACTCTGAAGCTAATAGAAAAGAAACTGGGGAAGATCCTTGAGGACATCGGTACAGGGAGAAAGTTTCTGAACAGATCACCAATAGCATATGCTCTAAGAGCAAGAATTGACAAATGGGACCTCATAAAATTACAAAGTTTCTGTAAGGCAAAGGACACCATCAAGAGGACAAATCGGCAACCAACAAATTGGGAAAAGATCTTCACCAATCCTACATCAGATAGAGGGCTAATATCCAATATATATAAAGAACTCAAGAAGTTAGACTCCAGAAAACCAAACAACCCTATTAAAAAATGGGGTACAGAGTTAAACAAAGAATTCTCACCTGAAGAACTTCGGATGGCGGAGAAGCATCTTAAAAAATGCTCAACTTCATTAGTCATTAGGGAAATGCAAATAAAAACAACCCTGAGATTTCACCTTACACCAGTCAGAATGGCTAAGATTAAAACTTCAGGAGACAGCAGGTGTTGGAGAGGGTGTGGAGAAAGAGGAACACTCCTCCACTGCTGGTGGGGTTGCAAATTGGTACAACCACTCTGGAAATCAGTCTGGCAGTTCCTCCGAAATCTGGGCACCTCACTTCCAGAAGAATCCTGCTATACCACTCCTGGGCATATACCCAGAGGATTCCCCACCATGTAATAAGGATACATTCTCTACTATGTTCATGATGTCCTTTTTTTAAAAAAAAAATTTGAGTAGTAGTCCATTGTGTAAATAGACCACATTTTCTTTTTTCATTCTTCAGTTGAGGGACACCTAGGTTGCTTCTAGTTTCTGGCTATTACCAATAAAACTGCTACGAACGTAGTTGAGCAAGTGTCCTTGCTGTATGGTTGAGTCTCTTTTGGAATTGTATAGCTGGATCTTCAGATAGAAGTTTCCTGATTTTCTAAGAACATGCCAAATTTATTTCCAAAGTGGTACAAATTTACATTCCCACCAGCAATGGAGCAATGTTCCCCTTCCTCCACATCCTCATCAGCATGTGCTGTCACTTGAATTTTTTATCTTAGCCATTCTGACCAGTATTAGATGGAATCTCAGAGTTATTTTTATTTGAATTTTCCTTATGACTAAGATGTTGAACATGTCTTTAAGTGCTTTCTCAGTCATTAGAGATTACTCTGTTGCAAACTATCTCTGTAACCTGTTTTCAAATACTGGGTTTTTTTGTTGTTGTTGTTGTTGTTTATTGATGTTTAATTTCTTGAGTTTTTTATGTGTTTTGTATATTAGCCCTCTGTCAGGTCTATGGTTGGTGAAGATATTTTCTCATTCTGTAGGCTGCTGTTTTGTGCTATTGACAGTATTTTTTGACTTACAGAAGCTTTTCAGTTTCATGAGGCTACATTTATTAATTATTGATCTTAATGCCTGAGCTGTTGATTTCCTGTTTAGGAATTGTCTCCTGTACCAATAATACTCCTCACTTTCTCTTCTATTAGAGTCAGTGTATCTGATTTTCGGTTGAAGTCTTGATTCACATGTACTTGAATTTTGAGTGATAAATATGGATCTATTTGCATTCTTCTACATGCAGCTATCCAGTTAGACCAGCACCATTTGTTGAAGATGCTTTCTTTTTTCCATTGTATGATTTTGGATTCTTTGTCAACATTCAAGTGTCCAAAGGTGTGTGGATTTGTACCTGGATCTTCAATTCTATTCCATTGATCAACCTGGCTGTTTTTATGCCAGTATCATTACTTTTGCTCTTTAGTATAGCCTGAAGTCAAGGATAGTGATAAATTCAAAAGTTCTTTTACTGAACAGAATTGGTTTTGGTTATCCTGTTGTTGTCTTTTTGTTTTGTTTTGTTTTGGTTTGGTTTGGTTTTTTTTTTTTTTTTTTTTTTGGTTTCCACATAAAATATTCTTTCAATGGCTATAAAGTATTATTTTAGAATTTTGAATCTGTAGATTGCTTTTGATGAGATGGCCATTTTCACTATGTTAATCCTACTGATATGTGAGCATGGGAAATCTTTTCATCTTCTGATATCTTCCTTGATTTCTTTCTTCAGAAACTTGAAGTTCTTGTCATAGAAGTCTTCCATTTGCATGGTTAAATTTACACCAAGATATTTTATATTATTTGTGCTTATTGTGAAGGATTTTGTTTCTCTAATGTCTTTCTCAGTCCATTTATAGTTGGTATAAAGGAAGGCTACTGATTTTTTTAAAGATTTTTTTTTTTTTTTGTATTCAGTCACTTTGCTGAAGGTGTTTATCTGCTGTGGGGATTTTCTGATAGAATTTTGTGTTCACTTTATATATCATATCATTTCCAAATAGTCATACTTTGATTTCTTCCTTTCCAACTTGTACCCCCTTGATCTTCTGTTGTCTAATTGCTCTACTTAGAACTTCAAGAACTATATTGAATGGATATAGAAAGAGTAGACATACTTATCTTGTCCTGGATTTTACTGGAACTGCTTTAAGTTTCTCTCCATTTAATTTGATGTTGGCTATTGGCTTGATATATATTGTGTTTAGGTTTGCATCTTGTATTCCTGATCTCTCAAAGATTTTTTTATTTGATATATTTTTTATTTACATTTCAAATGGTTTCCCCTTTTCTGGCTCCCCACTCCCCGAAAGTCCCATAAGCCCTCTTCCCACCCCCTGTTCCTCCATCTACCCCTTCCCACTTCCCTGTTCTGGTATTCCCCTATACTGCTGCACTGAGTCTTTCCAGAACCAGGGGCCACTCCTCCGTTATTCTTGGACATCATTTAATATGTGGATTATGTCTTGGGTATTCAAAGTTTCTAGGCTAATATCCACTTATCATTGAGTGCATGCCATGATTGATCTTTTGAGACTGGGTTACCTCACTTAGTATGATGTTCTCCAGCTCCATACATTTGTCTAAGAATTTCATGAATTCATTGTTTCTAATGGCTGAATAGTACTCCATTGTGTAAATACACCACATTTTTTGTATTCATTCCTCTGTTGAGGGGCACCTGGGTTCTTTCCAGCTTCTGGCTACTACAAATAGGGATACTATGAACATAGTGGGGCATGTATCCTTATTGCATGCCAGGGAATCCTCTGGGTATATGCCCAGGAGTGGTATAGCAGGGTCCTCTGAAAGTGTCATGCCCAGATTTCTGAGGAACCGTCAGACTGATTTCCAAAGTGGTTGCACCATCTTGCAATCCCAACAGCAGTGGAGGAGTGTTCCTCTTTCTCTATATCCTCACCAACACCTGCTGTCTCCTGAGTTTTTGACCTTAGCCATTCTGACCAGCATGAGGTGAAATCTCAGGGTTGTTTTGATTTGCATTTCCCTAATGATTAATGATGCTGAACATTTCTTAAGGTGCTTCTCGGCCATCTGAAATTCTTCATGTGAAAATTCTTTGTTTAGCTCTGTACCCCACTTTTTAAGAGGGTTATTAGGTTCTCTGGGTTCTACCTTCTTGAGTTCTTTGTATATATTAGATATTAGCCCTCTGTCGGATTTAGGGTTAATGAAGATCCTTTCCCAATCGGTTGGTTGACATTTTGTCCTTTTGACAGTGTCCTTTGCCTTACAGAAACTTTGTAGTTTTATGAGGTCCCATTTGTCAATTCTTGATCTTAGGAACTTTTCCCCTGTGCCCATGTCCTCAAGGGTCTTCCCCAGTTTCTTTTCTATGAGTTTCAGTGTGTCAGGTTTTATGTGGAGGTCCTTGATCCACTTGGAGTTGAGCTTAGTATAAGGAGATAAGAATGGTTTGATTCACATTCTTCTGCATGCTGACCTCCAATTGAACCAGCACCATTTGTTGAAAAGGCTATCTTTTTTTCCACTGGATGCTTTCAGCTCCTTTGTCTAAGATCAAGTGACCATAGGTGTGTGGGCTAATTTCTGGTTCTTCAATCCTATTCCATTGATCCACTTGCCTAACATTGTACCAATACCATGAAGTTTTTATCACTATTGCTCTGTAGTAATATTTGAGGTCTGGGATACTGATTCCCCCAGAAGTTCTTTTACTATTGAGAATAGTTTAAGCTTATTACATGGTGGGGAATCCTCTGGGTATATGCCCAGGAGTGGTATAGCAGGATCTTCTGGAAGTAAGGTGCCCAGTTTTCTGAGGAACCGCCAGACTGATTTCCAGAGTGGTGGTACCAATTTGCAACCCCACCAGCAGTGGAGGAGTGTTCCTCTTTCTCCACACCCTCTCCAACACCTGCTGTCTCCTGAAGTTTTAATCTTAGCCATTCTGACTGGTGTAAGGTGAAATCTCAGGGTTGTTTTTATTTGCATTTCCCTAATGACTAATGAAGTTGAGCATTTTTTAAGATGCTTCTCCGCCATCCGAAGTTCTTCAGGTGAGAATTCTTTGTTTAACTCTGTACCCCATTTTTTAATAGGGTTGTTTGGTTTTCTGGAGTCTAACTTCTTGAGTTCTTTATATATATTGGATATTAGCCCTCTATCTGATGTAGGATTGGTGAAGATCTTTTCCCAATTTGTTGGTTGCCGATTTGTCCTCTTGATGGTGTCCTTTGCCTTACAGAAACTTTGTAATTTTATGAGGTCCCATTTGTCAATTCTTGCTCTTAGAGCATATGCTATTGGTGTTCTGTTCAGAAACTTTCTCCCTGTACCGATGTCCTCAAGGGTCTTCCCCAGTTTCTTTTCTATTAGCTTCAGAGTGTCTGGCTTTATGTGGAGGTCCTTGATCCATTTGGATTTGAGCTTAGTACAAGGAGACAAGGATGGATCAATTCACATTCTTCTGCATGCTGACCTCCAGTTGAACCAGCACCATTTGTTGAAAAGGCTATCTTTTTTCCATTGGATGTTTTCAGCCTCTTTGTCAAGGATCAAGTGGCCAAAGGTGTGTGGGTTAGTTTAAGCTATCCTGTATATTTTGTTATTCCAGATGAATTTGAGAATTGCTCTTTTTAACTCTATGAAGAACTGAGTTGGGATTTTGATAGGGATTGCATTGAATCTGTAGATTGCTTTTGGCAAGATGGCCATTTTAACTATATTAATCCTGCCAATCCACTAGCATGGCAGATTTTTCCATTTTCTGACATCTTCTTCGATTTTCTTCTTCAGAGACCTGAAGTTCTTGTCGTATAGATCTTTTACTTGTTTGGTTAGAGTCACCCCAAGATACTTTATGCTGTTTGTGGCTATTGTGAAGGGTGTCATTTCCCTAATTTTTTTCTCAGTCTGCTTATCCTTTGAGTATAGGAAGGCTACTGATTTGCTTGAGTTGATTTTATAACCTACTACTTTGCTCAAGTTGTTTATCAGCTGTAGGAGTTCTCTGGTAGAGTTTTTTTGGGTCACTTAAGTAGACTATCACATCATCTGCAAATAGTGATGATTTGACTTCTTCCTTCCTAATTTGTATCCCTTTGACCTCCTAATGTTGTCTAATTGATCTAGCTAGGACTTCAAGTACTATATTGAAAAGATATGGAGAGAGGGGGCAGCTTTATCTAGTCCCTGATTTTAGTGGGATTGCTTCAAGTTTCTCTCCATTTAGTTTGATGTTGGCTACTGGTTTGCTGTATATTGCTTTTACTATGTTTAGATATGGGCCTTGAATTCCTGTCCTTTCCAAGACTTTTAGCATGAAAGGATGCTGAATTTCGTCAAATGCTTGTTCAGCATCTAATGAAATGATCATGTGGTTTTTTTTCTTTGAGTTTGTTTATATAGTGGATAGCATTGATGGATTTCCTTATATTGAACCATCCCTGCATCCCTGGGATGAAGCTTACTTGATCATGGTGGATGATCATTTTGATGTGTTCTTGGATTATGTGGGCAAGAATTTTATTGACTATTTTTGCATTGATATTCACAAGGGATATTGGGCTGAAATTCTCTTTCTTAGTTGGATCTTGGTGTGGTTTTGGTATCAGCGTAATCGTGGCTTCATAGGAGTTGGGTAGTGTTCCTTCTGTTTCTATTTGGTGGAATAGTTTGAAGAGTATTGATGTTAAGTCTTCTTTGAACGTCTGATAGAATTATGCACTAAACCCATCTGGTCCTGTGCTTGTTTTGATCGGAAGGCTTTCTATGACCCCTTCTATTTCTTTAGGGGTTATGGGTCTGTTTAGATGATCTATTTGATTCTGATTTAATTTTTGTATTTGGTATCTGTCTAAGAAATTGTCCATTTCCTCCAGATTCTCCAGTTGTGTTGAGTACAGGCTTTTGTAGTAGGATCTGATTATTTTTTGAATTTCCTCAGTTTCTTTTGTTATATATACCTTTTCATTTCTAATTTTGTTAATTTGGATACTTTCTCTGTGTCCTTTGGTTAGTCTGGCTAAGGGTTTATCTATCTTGTTGATTTTTTCAAAGAACCAGCTCTTGGTTTTGTTGATTCTTTGTATGGTTCTCTTAGTTTCTACTTGATTGATTTCAGCCCTGAGTTTGATGATTTCCTGTCTTCTCCTCCTGGGTGAATTAGCTTCTTTTTGTTACAGGGCTTTCAGTTGTGCCATTAAGCTTCTAGTGTATGCTCTCTCCAATTCCTTTTTGGAGGCACTCAAAGTTATGAGTTTTCCTCTTAGCACTGCTTTCATTGTGTCCCAAAGATTTAGGTATGTTGTGCCTTCATTTTCATTAAATTCTAAAAAGTTCTGATTTCTTTATTTCTTCTTTGACCAAGGTATCATTGAGTATTTTTCAGTTTCCATGTGTATGTGGGCTTTCTGTTGTTTTTATTGTTCTTAAAGACCACTTTTACTCAATAGTGATCTGATAGGAGGCATGGGATTATTTCAATCTTCTTGTATTTGTTGAGGTCTGTCTTGTGACCACCTATATGACCGATTTTGGAGAAGGTACCATGAGGTGCTGAGAAAAAGGTATATTCTTTTTCCTTGGGATGAAAAGTTCTATATATCTCTGTTAAATCCAATTGGTCCAAAGCTTCAATAAGTTTCACTGTCTCCCTGTTTAGTTTCTGTTTTCCTGATCGGTCCTTTGAGGAGAGTGGAGTGTTGAAGTCACCCACGATTATTGTGTTAGGTGCAATGTGTGCTTTGAGCTTTAGTAAAGTAAAGTTTCTTTTATGAATGAGGGTGCCCTTGCATTTGGAGCATAGATGTTCAGGATTGAGAGTTCTTCTTGGTGGATTTTTCCTTTGACCAGCAAGAAGTGTCCTTCCATGTCTCTTTTGATGACATTAGGTTGAAAGTCAATTTTATCTGATATTAGAATGGCAACGCTGGCTTTTTTCCTGACACCATTTGCTTGTAGAATTGTCTTCCAGCCTTTTACTCTAATACAACTCTAGTTTTTGTCTTTGACACTGAGGTGTGTTTCCTGTATGCAGCAAAATGTAGGGTCCTGTTTACGTATCCAGTCTCTTAGTCTATGTCTTTTTATTGGGGAATTGAGTCCATCGATGTTAAGAGATATTAAGGAGTAGTGGTTATTGCTTCCTATCATTTTTGATGTTAATGTTATACTTGTGTGGTTATCTTCTTTGGGGTTTGATGAAAGAATCTTAATATCCTGCTTTTTCCAGGGTGTAGTTTCCCTTGTTGTCATGGTGCTTTCCCCCTATTATCCTTTGTATGGCTGGATTTGTGGAAAGATATTGGGTAAATTTGGTTTTGTCATGGAATATCTTGATTTCTCCATCTATAGTGATTGAGAGTTTTCCTGAGTATAATTGTCCTGGCTGGCATTTGTATTCTTTTATAGTCTGCATGAGCTCTGCCCAGGATCTTCTAGCTTCATGGTCTCTGGTGCGAAGTCCGGTGTAATTCTGATAGGTCTTCCTTTATATGTTACTTACCCTTTTTCTCTTACTGCCCTAAGTATTCTTTCCTTTTTAGTACATTTGGGATTTGGATTATGATGTGACAGGAGGTATTTCTGTTCTGGTCCAGTCTGTTTGGAGTTCTGTAGGCTTCTTGTATATTCATGGGCATCTCTCTCTTTAGGTTAGGGAAGTTTTCTTCCATAATTTTGTTGAAGATATTTGCAGGCCCTTTAAGTTGTAAATCTTCACTCTCATCAATGTCTATAATCCTTAGGTTTGGCATTCTCATTGTGTCCTGAATTTCCAGGATGTTTTGGGTTACAAGCTTTTTCCATTTTGCATTTTCTTTGACTATTGTGTCCATGGTTTCTATGGTATCTTTGGCATCTGAGATTCTTTCTTCTATCTCCTGTATTCTGTTGTTGATATTTGCATCTATAGCCCCTGACTTCTTTCCCAAGGTTTTCTATCTCCAAAGTTGTCTCCCTTTGTGATTTCTTAGTTGTTTCTACTTCTGTTTTTAGATCTTGGATGTTTTTGCTCAGTTCCTTCACTTGCTTGTTTGTATTTTCCTGTAATTCTTTGAGAGATTTTTGTGTTTCCTCTTTCATGACTTCTGCCTGTTGATCAAAGTTCTCCTGTATTTCTTTAAGTTATTTTTGCATTTCCTCCTTATTGGCTACTAGCTTATGACTCATATTCTCCTGAATTTCTTTAAGTGGCTTTTGTGTTTCCCTTGTAAGGGCTTCTAGCTTTTGATCATTTTTCTCCTGAATTTCTTTAAGCGATTTATTTATGTCCTTCACGTGTTCCTCTAACAGCATCCTGACCAGTAATTTTAAATCCAACTTTTGTTTTTCTGGTATGTTGGGGTATCTAGGACTTGCTGTTGTTGGAGAATTCAGTTCAGATGCTGCCATAATGCCTTGGTTTCTGTTAGTAACATTCCTATGTTTGCCTTTAGCCATCTGGTTCTCACCGGTGTTAGATGGTCTTATTGTCACTGGCTGGTGCTTCAACATCCTGTGGAACTTTAAGGCTATTTCTGTGACACTGGATGACTGGGTTTCCTCTGGCATAGATTGCTGATGTCCTGCCTTCCTCTTTTGTGCCTTTGGAGCCCTGCTGAGTCTTGCCTCAAGCAATGTTATACTTGGGTTGTCTCAGTGAACCAGGTGTTCCCTGACTGCTCGGTCATGGAGTGAAGATGGAGGCAGGGAGTCACTCCCTCTGTAGGACACAGGCCCCATGACAGGCTGGCTGGCAGACGAACCACCTATGTGCTCAGCTCCTGGGCACAGGCAGACCCCTGGAGGTTTGCACCCCCCAGAAATCTTAAGCTCGGGATAATTCAATGCCTAGTGATGCTTTTCTGCCCAGGCAGGCAACAAAGATGGCCACGGGTAGTCCCTCTGCTGCTCTCCACATAGGACACATGTCCCCCAACATGCCTGCTGGCAGAGGACCCGCATATGTCCTCTCCAAGATTTTTAACATGAAGGGTTTTGGATTATGTAAAAGGCTTTCTCAGCGTCTCACAAGAGGATTATTGTTGGTTTTTCTGTGCAGGTCTGCCTGCCTACTTCACAGCACAAGTCACCTGTCTGCCCGCCACATGGGCTGCAGGGATGCAGTGGAGACGTGGGCCCCAATGAGATACACCAGGCCAAACAGTTCCATGTGGGACTTTATTTAGGATGGGGAAAGGGGTAGCAGGCGGGAAGAAGGAAGGAAAGAAAGAGAGAGAAAAAGAGGGCAGGGGAGAAACAGTTATATATAGGTGATGACGTAAATTACAGGTAAAGGTGGGTCATTGAATTCTGGGTATATGGTGGCTGTTGCCTTGGCAACAGGCCTATAGTTTTGTTTTTTTGTTTTTTTACATTTTTTTCTTTTTTTTTAATATTTTTATTTTCTATATTCTTTGTTTACATTCCAAATGATTTTCCCTTTCCCGGCTATAGTTCTAATTGTCACCTATATGACGTCACAGGCCTCGCAGGTCTTGGTACCAACAATTATGTGCTTTATTTCCCCCTTTTGGCTTGTTTATATGGTGGATTTTCATATATTGAACCATCTCTTTTTCCTGGCATGCAGCATACTTGATCATGGTAGATGATGTTTTTGAAGTATTCTTGGATTCAGTTTATAAGTATTTTATTGAGTATTTTTGATTCAATGTTTGTAAGGGAAATTAGTCTGAAACACTTTATCTTTGTTGAGTCTTTGTGTGGTTTAGGTATCAGGGTAACTATGGCCTTGTAGAATAAGTTTGGCAATTGTAGCCGCCTGCAACTACATTCAAATGGTTACCAGGTTCCCTGAGTGGAAAGCTGGGGATAGGAACAGGGTGGTGAGAGAAACATGGAGTCAAGACAAGATTTCCTGCTCAAGGCTCAAAGTTTAATGGAGGTTTCCAAATATATATAGTCGGGGGAAGACCCTTCCTCCAAAATCCAGGGTGTGTTCTGGAGAACTTGTCTGGCTGTTCATTGGGCATTGGCTCCACTGCTCAGGCAGCTGGGTGGGTCGCCTGCTTAATTCAGGATTTCATAGACCTGGAGGAATAATGAACTTCACCTTCACTCTGAGGATTCCATCCTAGGTGGAGCAGGATCCTGCCTAACACAGGAATTCTTGCTCACCAAGGCTGGGAGAAGAACTTCACCTTGGTCAATGTCAAGTTCCTACCAGGTGGCATGACACCCCAATACAGCTCTCTACAGGCAATGTTCTTTTTGTTTCTATTTTGTAGGATAGTTTGAGGAGTATTGGTATTAGCTTTTTGAAAGTTTGGTAGAATTTGGGAATAAAACCATTTGGCCCTAGGGTTTTTTTTGTGTGTGTGTTTTTGTTTTTTTTTTTTGTTTGTTTGTTTGTTTTATTTTTTGGTGGGGAGACTTAATGAATGCTTCTATTTCCTTAGGGGTTATACAAGTGCTTTAATCGTTTACCTAATCTAATCCTGATTTAACTTTGATAAATGGTATCTACCAAGAAAAATCATCCATTTCATTTAGATTTTCAAATATTATGAGTACATGCTTTTGAAGTAAGACCCGTTGATTCTTTGGATATTCTTGGTGTCTGTTGTTATGCCCTCTTTCCATTTCTGATTTTGGATTCTCTTTCTCTCTCTCTCTCTCTCTCTCTCTCTCTCTGACTTTAGCTTAGTTTGGCAAAGGACTTGCCTATATTGTTGATTTTTCTCAAAGAACCAGCTCTTAATTTCATTGATTCCTAGTTTCATTTATTGTTTGCTTTGTTTCTAATTTTTTGATTTTATCCCCCAAATTGATTATTTCCTGCCATCTACTTCTCTTGTATGTGTTTACTTATTTTTGTTCAAGAGCTTTCAGGTGTGCTTTTAAGTTACTAGAATGAAAGCACTTAGTCCTATGAACTTTCCTCTCATTACCTCTTTCATTGTGTCCCATAATCTGGGTATTTGTACATGAATTCTAGAAAGTCTTTAGTTTCTTCTTTTATTTTGTCCCTGATCAGTGATCATTGTATAGAGAGATACACTTTCTATGAATTTGTAGGCTTTCAGCTGTTTCTATTGTTGTTGAAATCCAGCTTTAATCCATGGTGGTCTGTTAAGATACAAGGAGTTATTTCAATTCTGTTGTGTCTGTTGAGATTTGTTTTGTGACGGTATATAGTTAAGTTTGGAGAAAGTTCCATGAGGTTCTGAGAAGAAAGTATATTCTTTTGTGTTTGGGTGAAATGTTCTGTAGCTAACTGTTAGGTCCATTTGACTTATAATGTCTGTTACTTTCGCTGGGCAGTGGTGGCACACACCTGTAATCCCAGCACTTGGGAGGCAGAGGCAGGTGGGTTTCTGAGTTCAAGGCCAGCCTGGTCTACAGAGTGAGTTCCAGGACAGCCAGGGCTATACAGATAAACCCTGTCTTGAAAACAAACAAACAAACAAACAAAAAACAAAAAACAAACAAACAAACAAACAATGTCTGTTAGTTTCATTAATTCTCTGTTTAGTTTCTGTTTTGATGATCTGTCCATTGTTAAGTATGGGGTGTTGAAGTACTTGATTATTTATGTGTATGGTCCAGTGTGTGATTTTAAGCTTTAGTAATATTTCTTATAAGAATGGGGGTGCCCTTACGTATGGGGCATAGATATTCAGAATTGAGATGTCGTCCTGATAGATTTTTTTTCCTTTCATTAATATGAAGTGTCCTTCCCCATCACTTTTTCTCTAATTTCTTCATTAACATTGAAGGTGCTCTTAATGTTTTTCTACTTTCATTAAAAACAGATTATTTTATGATTATTGTTTCCCTTCCCCTAACTTCTCTTCTCCTACTTAATCCAAATCCTTTCTGCCTTTCATTAGAAAACAAGCAGTCATTTAAAGAATAATAGTAAAATAAAACAAAACAAAGTACAATAGAATAAAGAAAAAAGAAACAAACAAATAAGAAAACAAGTCAAAAAGGTACAAAATACATATATAGGCTGCAGAGACAGTCATATTCATACAATAGGAACCCAATAAAACCACAAAAACAAAAGCCAAATACACTCAAAGGACTCTAAGTTTAAAAAAAAATTAAATAAAACAAAAGAAGATATCCTGAAAAACATTATGAGACAACCTGGAAAAAAGTCATTGAGTTTGTTTTTCATTAGACATCAGTTGCTGGGCATTGGCCTGCCCTTATGAGTGCCTTGACTCTGTTGTTGAGAACTAACTTTTCATTTACAAGTTGTTATCAATTGAGAATAGTTTATGGGTGTCCATACATGCGTCCACGTCTCCTCTCCATGCCTGGGCTTTATCTTATACAAACTCATGGAGATCCTATGAGTGCTGCCACCATCTCTGTGTGTGAGTTTATATGTGCAGAGATGGTTCTGCTGTGTTTGTCTTGTTTCTTTGGGGTTCTCCATCTCCTCTGGCTCTTACAGTCTTTTCTCTTCCCCTTCCACAGTGTTCCCTGAGTCCAGAGGGGAGGGATTTGACTGGGACATCCCATTTAGGGTGAGCGTTCCAAGATCTCTTACTCTCTGCACATTGTCCAGCTGTGGTTTTCTGTGTTTGTTTCCATCTATGGAAGGAGGAAGCTTCTCTGATGATGGCTGAGCAAGGCACTGATCTATGAGTGTAGTGGAATATCATTAGGCATCATTTTATGGCTACATTCTTTTAGCAGAACACTAATATTTGGTTTTCCTGTAGGACCCCTGCCTATATGGTTTCAGGTTCTTGTCCACTTCAGCAGTATCAGTGATGGAGCCTACCTCATGAAGTGAACCTCCAGTCTCATCAGATACTGGCTGGTTACTCCCACAAGCTTTGTGCCACTATTGGACTAGCTTATCTTGCAGGCAGGTCACCATTAGAGCTGAAGAGCTGTAGGTGAGTTGGTGTTTACTTTTTTTCTCCTTTTGGTAGCATGCAGAGTTTCTTCCATATATACTAGAATACAGGAATGAAGGAATTAGGTGAATACCCGCTCAACTTCTCTGTATTCAGAGTTGTGTAGACATTAATTTTTTGGTTTAACTAGAGAGTAGCATGTAGTTATAAGGAATAATATGGGAGTTTTGTGTATACCTGACCAGTTTTCCCCAATGTTAGTATCTTGAAAATTTTAAGATATATTAATTGACAGAAATATAATTGTATTACATTGATAGTTAATGGCTTAACATCTGTATATAAAGTGTAAAGATTAAATAAGCAAGTTACCATATCCTTTATTTCAGTTACTAAGCATCTTTGTAATGATACACTTAAATATTACTTAGCTATTTTGAAAATGCATAATATATCCATATTGGTTTTAGGCACCCCACTGTGAGAAATCTCACAAAGACTTCTCTCTCTACCTAGCTGAACCTTTTAAGGCATTAAACGAATAACTTCACAGACCTTCTTTCCTGCTCCCAAGTATTTCTATGAGGTCTACCAATTCATGCTCTACATTCAGACAAGCTTGTGTGAAAGCTGTATTTCTGGGCTTGGCACCTAGCATTATTTCTCCCAGTTTGCCCATCTTGTTCCAAATGAAAGACCTGCATTCTTTTAAAAATCTGGCTAACTTTCCATGGCGTATCTGTGCCATACTTGCACAGATATCTTCTCCACTGCAGAGAGACACATGGTTTGAATCCATATCTAGGTTGTTGTAAATAATGAGGAAATAAACAGGAGAATAGACATTCCTTTTCTACACTGACTTCAATCTCTAAGGGTATATGGTCAGTTGTATGTCTGCTGGATCATGCAATAGTCTTAGTTTTTGGAAACGTCCATGTAGTTTTCTACAATGCTTTACTAACATGCATTCCAACCAACACTAGCAAGTTCTTTTCTCCATTTTCTAAGTTTCATTATCTATGATCTTCTTTTTTTTTTTTTAAAGAGAAAAGATACTCTAAAGAGTGATTTTATTTCAAATTGCATCTCTGTAATAACTAATGTCGCTGGGCATTTTTAAATGAACCTATTTGACATTATATTTTTTTCTTTTTGGGGGGCGGGGGGAGGAAAGGGTTTATTGAGCTTACACGTCCACGTTGCAGTTCATCACTAAAGGAAGTCATAACTGGAACTGAAGCAGGTGAGGAAGCAGGAGCTGATGCAGAGGCCATGGAGGGATGTTTCTTACTGGCTTGCTTCCCCCTGGCTTGCTCAGCCTGCTCTCTTATAGAACCCAAGAGCACCAGCCCAAAGGTGAAACCACCCACAAGGGGCCCTCACCACTTGATCACTGATTGAGAAAATGCCCCACAGCTGGATCTCATGAAGGCACTTCCCCAACTGAAGCTCCTTTCTCTGTGATAACTCCAGCCTGTGTCAAGTTGACACACAAAACTAGCCAGTACAATTGACCCCTTGTCAACTTGACACACAAACACATCATTACTAAGCCTCAACCATTACTTTTTTTTTAAATATTTTTATTTTCTATATTCTTTGTTTACATTCCAAATGATTTCCTCTTTCCCGGATCCCCTGCCACATATGTCCCATAAACCTTCTTCTCTCCATCCCTTCTCCAATCACCTTCCTCCTTTTTCTCTGTCCTTATATTCCCTTCCCATACTAGATCAGTCCTTTCCAGGATCAGGACCCTCTCCATACTTCTTCATGGGAGTCATTTGTTATGCAATTTGTGCCTTGGTTATTCAGGGCTTCTGGGCTAATTAATATCCACTTATCAGAGATTGCATTCCATGTGTATTCTTTTGTGATTGGGTTACCTCACTTAGGATGATATTTTCCAAATCAAACAATTTGCCTAAAAATTTTGTGAATTCATTGTTTCTAATTGCTGAGTAGTATTACATTGTGTAAATACACCACATTTTCTGTATCCATTCCTCCTTTGAGGGGCATCTGGGTTCTTTCCAGCTTCTGGCTATTATAAATAAGGCTGCTATGAACATAATGGAGCATGTGTCTTTATTGCATGCCGGGGAATCCTTTGGGTATATGCCCAGGAGAGGTATAGCAGCAGGGTCCTCTGGAAGTCTCATGTCCAGTTTTCTGAGGAACCTCCAGACTGATTTCCACAGTGGTTGTACCATCTTACAGCCCCACCAGCAGTGGAGGAGTGTTCCTCTTTCTCCACATCCTCGCCAACACCTGCTGTCTCCTGAGTTTTTGACCTTAGACATTCTGACTGGTGTAAGGTGAAATCTCAGGGTTGTTTTGATTTGCATTTCCCTAATGACTAATAATGTTGAGCACTTCTTAAGGTGCCTCTCAGCCATCCAAATTTCTTCAGGTGAAAATTCTTTGTTAAGATCTGTACCCCATTTTTAATAGGGTTATTTGGTTCCCTGGGGTCTAACTTCTTGAGTTCTTTGTATATATTTGATATTAGCCCTTTATCAGATGTGGGGTTGGTGAATATCCTTTCCCAATTTGATGGTTGCCATTTTGTCCTTTTAACAGTGTCCTTTGCCTTACAGAAACTTCGTAATTTTATGAGGTCCCATTTGTCAACTCTTGATCTTAAAGCATAAGCTTTTAGTGATCTGTTCAGGAATTTTTCCCCTGTGCCCATGTCCTCAAGGGTCTTCCCCAGTTTCTTTTCTATTAGTTTCAGTGTGTCTGGTTTTACATGGAGGTCCTTGATCCACTTGGAGTGAAGTTTAGTACATGGAGATAAGAATGGATCAATTCGCATTCTTCTGCATGCTGACCTCCAGTTGATCCAGCACCATTTGTTGAAAAGGCTATCTTTTTTCCACTGGATGTTTTTGACTCCTTTGTCGAAGATCAAGTGACCATAGGTGTGTGGATTCATTTCTGGATCTTCAGTTCTATTCCATTGGTCCACTTGTCTGTCACTGTGCCAATACCATGCAGTTTTAAACACTATTGCTCTGTAGTATTGCTTGAAGTCAGGGATACTGATTCCCCCAGACTTTCTTTTGTTGTTGAGAATAGTTTTAGCTATCCTGGGTTTCTTGTTATTCCAGATTAATTTGATAATTGCTTTTTCTAACTCTGTGAAGAACTGAGTTGGGATTTTGATGGGGATTGCATTGAATCTGTAGATCGCTTTTGGCAAGATGGCCATTTTAACTATATTAATCCTGCCAATCCACGAGCATGGCAGATTTTTCCATTTTCTGAGGTCTTCTTCGATTTCCTTCTTCAGAGACCTGACGTTCTTGTCATATAGATCTTTCACTTGTTTGGTTAGAGTCACACCAAGATACTTTATATTGTTTGTGGCTATTTTGAAGGGTGTCATTTCCCTAACTTCTTTCTCAGCCTGCTTATCCTTTGAGTATAGGAAGGCAACTGATTTGCTTGAGTTGATTTTATAACCAGCCACTTTGCTGAAGTTGTTTATCTGCTGTAGGAGTTCTCTGGTGGAGGTTTTCAGTTCACTTAAGTAGACTATCATGTCATCTGCAAATAGTGATAATTTGACTTCTTCCTTTCCAATTTGTATCCCCTTGACCTCCTTATGTTGTCTAATTGCTCTAGCTAGGACTTCAAGTACTATATTGAAAAGATATGGCGAGAGAGAACAGCCTTGTCTAGTCCCTGATTTTAGTGGGATTGATTCAAGTTTCTCTCCATTTAGTTTGATGTTGGCTACCAGTTTGCTGTATATTGCTTTAACGATGTTTAGGTATGGGCCTTGAATTCCTGTTCTTTCCAATACTTTTAGCATGAAAGGATGCTGGATTTTGTCAAATGCTTTTTCTGCATCTAATGAGATAATCATATGTTTTTTTTCCTTGAGTTTGTTTATGTAGTGGATAGCATTGATGGATTTCCTTATATTGAACCATCCCTGCATCCCTGGGATGAAGCCTACTTGATCATGGTGGATGATCGTTTTGATGTGTTCTTGGATTCGGTTGGCAAGAATTTTATTAAGTATTTTTGCATCAATATTCATAAGAGAAATTGGCCTGAAGTTCTCTTTCTTTGTTGGATCTTTGTGTGGTTTTGGTATCAGCGTAATTGTGGCTTCATAGAACGAGTTGGGTAGAGTTCCTTCTTTTTCTATTTTGTGGAATTGTTTGAAGAGTATTGGTGTTAGGTCTTCTATGAAGGTCTGATAGAACTCTGCACTGAAGCCATCTGGTCCCGTGCTTTTTTTTGGTTGGGAGACTTTCTATGACCCTTTTTATTTCTTCAGGTGTTATGGGACTGTTTAGTTCATCTATTTGATCCTGATTTAGTTTTGGCTTTGGATATCTGTCTAGGAAACTGTCCATTTCCTCCAGATTCTCCAGTTTTGTTGAGTATAGTCTTTTGTAGTAGGATCTAATGATTTTTTGAATTTCCTCAGTTTCTGTTGTTATATCTCCCTTTTCATTTCCAAGTTTGTTAATCTGGATACTGTCTCTGTGCCCTTTGGTTAGTGTGGCTAAGGGTTTAATCTATCTTGTTGATTTTCTCGAAGAACCAGCTCCTGGTTGTGTTGATTCTTTGTAGGGTTCTCTTTGTTTCTACTTGATTGATTTCAGCCCTGAGTTTGATGATTTCCTGCCTTCTACTCCTCGTGGGTGAAATAGCTTCTTTTTGTTCCAGGGCTTTCAGGTGTGTCATTAAGCTGGTAGTATAAGCTCTCTCCATTTCCTTTTTGGAGGCACTCAGGGCTATGAGTTTTCCTCTTAGAACTGCTTTCATTGTGTCCCATAGATTTGGGTATGTTGTGTCTTCATTTTCATTGTGTTCTTAAAAGTCTTTAATTTCTTTCTTTATTTCTTCCTTGACCAAGGTATCATTGAGTAGAATATTGTTCAGTTTCCACGTGTATGTGGGTTTTCTGTTGTTTTTTTTTTCTTTTTTCTTTTTTTCTTTTTTTTTTTTTTTGCTATTGAAGACCACTTTTACTCCATAGTGATCTGATAGGAGGCCTGGGATTATTTTGATCTTCTTATATTTATTGAGGTCTGTCTTGTGACCAATTATATGGTCGATTTTGGAGAAGGTACCATGAGGTGCTGAGAAAAAGGTATATTCTTTTGCTTTAGGATAGAATGTTCTATATATATCTGTTAAATCTAATTGGTCCAAAGCTTCAATTAGTTTCATTGTATCCCTGTCTAGTTTCTGTTTTCCTGATTGGTCCATTGAGGAAAGTGCAGTGTTGAAGTCACCCACAATTATTGTGTTAGGTGCAATGTGTGCTTTGAGCTTTAATAAAGTTTCTTTTATGAAAGAGGGTGCCCTTGCATTTGGAGCATAGATGTTCAGGATTGAGAGTTCTTCTTGTTGTATTTTTTTCTTTGACCAACAAGAAGTGTCCCTCAGAGTCTCTTTTGATGACTTTGGGTTGAAAGTCAATTTTATCTGATATTAAAATGGCTACTCCAGCTTGTTTCCTGAGACCATTTGCTTGTAAAATTGTCTTCCAGCCTTTTACTCTAAGGTAGTGTTTGTCTTTGACCCTGAGGTGTGTTTCCTGTAAGCAGCAAAATGTAGGATCCTGTTTCGTTATCCAGTCGGTTAGTCTATGTCTTTTTATTGGGGCATTGAGTCCATTGATGTTAAGAGATATTAAGGAATAGTGATTGTTACTTCCTGTCATTTTTGATGTTATTTTTTAAATTTGATTGGTTAATTTCTTTTGGGTTTGTTGTAACGTTACTCTTTTGCTTTTTCCAGGGTGAAGTTTCCCTCCTTGTATTGGTGTTTTCCTCCATTATCCTTTGTAGGGCTGGGTTTGTGGATAGATATTGGGTAAACTTTGTTTTGTCATGGAATCTCTTAGTTTCTCCATCTAAGGTGATTGAGAGTTTTGCTGGATATAGTAGTTTCAGCTGGCATTTGTGTTCTCTTAGAGTCTGCATGAGATCTGCCCAGGATCTTCTAGCCTTCATAGTCTCAGGTGAAAAGTCTGCTGTGATTCTGATAGGTCTTCCTTTATATGTTACTTGGCCTTTTTCTCTTACTGCCTTTAATATTCTTTCTTTGTTTAGTACATTTGGTGTTTTGATTATTATGTGACGGGAAGTATTTCTGTTCTGGTCCAGTCTGTTTAGAGTTCTGTAGGCTTCTTGTATATTCATAGGCATCTCTCTCTTTAGGTTAGGGAAGTTTTCTTCCATAATTTTATTGAAAATATTTGCTGGCCCTTTAAGTTGTAAATTTTCACTCTCATCTATGCTTATAATCCTTAGGTTTGGTCTTCTCATTGTGTCCTGGATTTCCTGGATATTTTGGATTACAAGCTTTTTGCATTTTGCATTTTCTTTAACTGTTGAGTCCATGGTTTCTATGGAATCTTCAGCATCTGAGATTCTTTCTTCTAGCTCTTGTATTCTGTTGTTGATATTTGCATCTATGTCCCCTGATTTCTTCCCAAGGCTTTCTATCTCCAAAGTTGTCTCCCTTTGAGTTTTCTTAGTTGTTTCTACTTCTGATTTTAGATCCTGGATGGTTTTGCTTAGCTCCTTCACTTGCTTGTTTGTGCTTTCATGTAATTCTTTAAGAGATTTTTGTGTTTCCTCTTTCATGAGCTCAGCCTGTTGACCAAAGTTCTCCTGTATTTCTTTAAGTGTTTTTTGTGTTTCCTCCTTATTGGCTTTTGTATTCTCCTGGATTTCTTTCAATGATTTTTGTGTTTTCCTTGCAAGGGCTTCTAACTTTTGATCCATTTTCTCCTGAATTTCTTTAAGTATGTCCTTCATGTGTTCCTGTACCAGCATTATGACCAGTGATTTTAAATCCAAATCTTGTTTTACTGGTGTGATGGGGTATCCAGGACATGCTGGTAAAGTTGAATTGGGTTCAGACGTTGCCATATTGCCTTGATTTCTGTTAGTGACGTTCCTGCCTTTGCCTTTTGCCATCTAGATCTCACTGGTGTTAGTTGGTCTTGTCAATACTGGACTCACCAGTGCAAGCTGCCCCTTCCCAGGTGGCCTCTGGTTCACAGCTTACCTTCTGCACTGCCTGGAGACAGGGTGCTGTTGCCCAGGCTATTCAGATCCTGAAGCAGACACCTGAAGGCTCCTGCTGGGGCCTGCTGGATTCACCAGAGCACACTGACTCCTCCCAGCCGGCCTCCCAGAAGCCCCTCTTGTGGCTTGCAGGACCTGGAGATGTGGTGTTGCTGCCCAGGCTGATCTGGATCTGGAAGCAGAGAGATCCGAGGGTTCCCACCAGAGGGCTCAGGACTGGAACCTAAGCTCAGTGCCACCGGAGCAAGCTGTGCACTCTCCCAGACTGCCTCTGGGTGCACACCAGGTCTCCCTCACTTCCTGGAGACCGAGTGCTGTGGCCCAGGCTGTTCAGATCCCAAAGCAGACACCTGGAGGCTCCTGCAGGGGCCTGCTGGATTCACCAGAGCACACTGACTACTCCCCACTGGCCGCCTGGAAGCCCCTCTTGCCTCTTGCAGGACATGGAGATGTGGTGTTGCCGCCCAGGCTGATCTGGATCTGGAAGCGGAGAGTTCTGAGGGCTCCTGCCAGAGGCCTCAGGACTGGAACCCAAGCTCAGTGCCACTGGAGCAAGTCATGCGCTCTCCCAGACTCTATATTTTTTCAAGAGTGCAGCTTAAACCTTTTGTCCACGTTTAAATGTTTCTTTTTGCTTTTTTGCTGTTTAAGCTCCTAATATATTTTACATATTAACCCTCTCTCAGATGTGCAATTTTCAAATACTTTCAAATTCTTCTCTCATCTGCAGTTTGCCTCTGTACTTAGCTGAATGTTTATTTTGCTATGAAAAAGCAATCCCATTTTTATATTTTTACTTTTTTTTTACTTGATTTTTGAAGATCACTTCCCATGTGAAATTCTCACAGACCAATACTGCGGAACTGCGGTACTATGTTTTTGTCTATTAGTTTACTATTGCAAATCTTACATATAAGTTGTCATCTGTTTTGAGGTTTTCTGCCTGCTCTAATGTTCTAATTTCATTATTTTGAAAATAAACAGCCAGATTTCTCATTATCATTCATTGACTGAATGCCATTTCCCTACTGTATATTTTGGTGGCTTTGTCACCAAAATCAATTGGCCATAAATTTGTAGGTTTCTATCTATACAAGTAACTTTTAAGCCAGGCGTGCTGGTGCATGCCTTTAATCCTTGCTCTTGGGAGGCAAAGGCAGGAGGATCTTTGTGAGTTGTAGCCTAGCCTGGTCTACATAGTAAGATCAAGGATAGCTAGGACTACATAGAGCGAACCCGTCTAAAAAAAAAAAATCAGAAATCAAAAAAAAAATGATAGATTTAAATTTTGGAGAAAATGGAATGAAAGTGGGACTCTGAACTCTTAACAGTTTCCCTCTCATTTGTTAACATTGACATGAAGGCTGTTAAGTCTGAAGAGCATTCATCTCCTAAGGTTGATCATGAGTTTTGAAAAAACAATGCAGTGTGCCTAAGTGTCTTCTTCCTTAGTGGTCAATACGGATAGCTCCATTTGACTTTAATTTCTATATTTGTATAGTTCCACTTATTGGCAGACTTTCACATAAAAACACCACTAGACCTTAACCAAATTGACTTAAACTATGATGAGTTATTTGAAAAATTAGCTTGGGTTATTACATCTCAGTAGACGTTTGAAGGAGATGACCCTGAAATGTCACCCTTATCCACGGTGCTAATGAGGAGAGTTAGCACTATGTTCTACATTTGTTTATTTTCCTCCTTAGTTTATATGACAGGGCATGTGAACTACAGCACATGCGTGCATATACACACAGACACACCACACACACACACACACACACACACACACGCACACACACACACACACACAGAAAGAGAGAGGGAGAGAGAAGGAGGAGGGGAGGAGACCACAGGTAAAATGGTGTGAGAAGAGAAAAGCGGAGTGGTGTGGAGTGAACATCAGTCCACCTGTAAACCACTGGACCTGGGCCAGCCCAAGAAGTGTTTGTTTGTTTGTTTGTTTTAAAGATTATTTTATTTATATATTTGAATGTTTTGCCTACCTGTATGTCTGCGCATCATATGCATGTGTGGACTCCATGGAGGTCTGTAGAAGTATTTGTTTGTCTGTGGAATTTCGAGATCCAGGAATTGCCTCACAAGTCACATGAACTCCTATCTCAGTCAGAAATAGTTTATCAAGCACATGCCCAGTAGTGACCAACCAGGGCCACAGTCCAGATCTGAGAACTGAACTGTGATCCCAAGTTATGATTCTACAGGGTTTTAAGCCTAAAATCCACAAATATGTGTGCCAAGTTATTCTACCAATCAGGATTTAGGGATGGGGATTTCCTTAGGAAGATGTCTTTGTTGTACGTTTATCCTGTTCTCATTGGTTGGGGTATCTATCCAACTGTGTCAGGGCACTTGCATTACCCAATATCTGTGTGTTACCTTGCCAGTGAGGACGTACATGTCTCTGTCTATCAAGTAGGATGTCAGTTCCTAAGGAGGTCTTGGGAACTTAAACTTTACTAGACCACTATTTGAAATGGAAATTTTATTCCAAATAGTTTCTCATATTGGTGCAGGGGTCTCTTTTTTATGTTGGTGTCCATCTTAGGGGCAGCTTATACCATAAAAGCTTATATACAGGTGCAGGAAGTGCTATTGGGGGGTTGGTTCAGATCCAAGCTTATTCTGAGTAACTAAACAAAACGATTTTACTGACTTCTATTGCAATTGGTTTCCAAGGGCACAAAACATAAAAAACTATGTAATCAACTTGACAAATTTTTTTTGTAAAGTTTTCTGGTGACCCACCAGCAAGCAGCCATGGGCTGGTATCCGAAGCTGGTAAGCGTTCCCCTTAAGGTTTGGAGGTTACACACAGCAGTGTGTCACTACAAGGGCAGGGCAGGCTCCAAGCACTTGTGGCTGATGTGGCATCTAAAGGACCCGTTCGTGAAGGCCGCAAAGGTGGAGAGTTATTACTGTCACAGTGCCTTTGAGCTCCTGGAGATGAATGAGAAGCATTATATCCTGAGGCCTGGTCTCCAGGTGCTGGGCAGCTCCAGGAGCCTGGATTCAGGTGGCAGTGCAGAGCGTCAATGCCACAGGCACAGATCCCAGCTCTCCCGTGGGCTTCGTGCTTGGGGTCGATCTTCCTCACATATTCCCTTCGGCCGGAGCAACTTTTCTCTGCCCTGCTGATGTGACTGACCCCAGAACTTTCCAGAGAACTTTAGAACTGCTTCCCAGAAGGAGAACGGATGTGATTCTGAGTGATCCGGCGGCACCTAATGCCCTTGGGATCCGAGACCTCCTTCACGACAGGCTCATAAGCTCGTGCCTTACCCGTGTGGACATGGCTGTGGACATCCTGCATCCGGGGGTGGGGGCAACACTTCTGTGTAAAACCTGGACCGGAAGTAAAAGCCGCCTGCTGCAGAAGAGACTGACCCAGGAATTCCAGAGCACAAGGGTCTTGAAACCCGAGGCCCGCAGGAGTCTTCAGAGGTGTACCTGTTACCCACACAGTACAGGTACCCACACAGGGAGGGCTCCATGAAGCAGGGAGTCTGCCCTGCCCTTCCTTCCGGGGGTGCTTCCGGAGCATGGATCCAAGCTGTGTCCTGGCTGCGAACAGCAACACCCCGAGGCATCTCTGGGGTTTAAGAGATAAAAAAAATATATTCAAGGGCTGTGAAAAAGTGCTAAGAATGGGCAGCACCATGGCTCAGTGAGTAAAGGGGGCTTGCTGGTAAGCCGGATGCCCTGAGTGCTGTCTCCAGAACCCCTATAGCTGAGGGTGGGGGGGAGACAGAGAGAGAGAGAGAGAGAGAGAGAGAGAGAGAGAGAGAGAGAGAGAGAGAGAGAGCCAATCCCTGGAAGTTGGCCCTGATCCCCCAGGTCCACGCACACACTTACTGCACACAATATGAACAAAAATACTGGCACTGTTAGTTTTTGGCAATTTGACACAAACCTATGTCTGGGAAGAAAGAATCCGACTGAGGATTTGCTTCCATCTGGTCAGCCTATGGGCAAGTGAGTGAGACATTGTCTTGATGAGTGACTGATATTATGGGGGAGGCACCCCTGTGGAGGGGCTGCTAGCCCTAAGTATGTAGGTCTGAGCTGTATGAGAAAGTGGGAGCAAGACTGAGAAACAAGCCAGTTAGCAGTACCCGTCCCTCTCTCCTCCCCCCATCCTCTCATGCACCCCCCTGCCGTCCTCCTCTTCCCCCCAACCCCATTCCCCCTCCCGCCCCTGCTTGAGTTACTGCCTTGATGGACTATAGTTGGGACAAGTGAGCCAAAGAAACCCTTTTTAAAGTGCTGGAAACAAAACAGTCTTTTCTATTTTTTTAAAAAAAATACGTTTCCTAGTAACCACAGAAACATAAGAGAAAGTTTCCTTACAGTGGCAGGCTAGCCAGGTAACTGTGGCCTGGCCTTAACATTTTACCTAGGCCTTAACACAACTCAGTTACATACAGGTGGTTGTTTGCCACCATGAGGATGCTGGGAACTAAACGAGGGTCCTCTGCAAGAACACCCAGTGATCTTAACTGCTGAGCCATCTCTTCCACCCCAGGAGAGTTTGCTTGTTTATATTTTATTATAAATATTTTCATTATTTAGTTGTATACACTCCACATTTTATTCCCCACCCCGCCAACCCCTGTCTACCCTCCGACTTTTCCACATCCCATACCTTCTCCCCTCCACTGTCTCCACGTAGATGTCTCTATCCCCCACCCCACCTGACCTGTAAACTCCCTGGGGCCTCCAGTCTCTGGAGGGTTAGGTGCATCGTCTCTGAATGAACACAGGCCTGGCATCATAGACCATGATGCCTCTTGGGCATCATATCAGCTGGTGTATGCTGCCTGTTTGGTGGTCCAGTGTTTGAGATATCCTGGGGGGTGTGGGGGTCCAGATTAATTGAGACTCATGGTCCTCCTACGGGGTTGCCCTCAGCTTCATTTAGCCTTCCCTAATTCAACAGCAGGGGTGCAAATATCTGCATCTGATTCTTTCAGCTGCTTGTTGAGTTGTCGGGAATACTGTCATGCTAGTAGGTCCCTGTTTGTGAGTGCTCCATAGCCTCAGTAATAGTGTCAGGCCTTGGGACCTCCCAGGAGAGGGTTTTTTTTTTTTTTAAAACTAAAAGGAGACTCAATTCTCTTATAATGAAAACTTTGTTAGCATTGTTAGCAAATTTAAAGATGAAGACAGAATAACCAATTTGTAATTCCCATAACTATTCCTCCTTGCTTTGCAGGTAACATGAAGCAACTTTTATCTTAAATTTGCTGAGTGCAAGAAAAATGAAAAGTATTCCCTAAAAAATATTGTCTCCATGTGATCACCCTAAAAGAAAGTAAAAAACTATACACAAGAGCTACAAACCCAACCAGCAACTAGGACTTGAAGGGCAGTCTTAGAGTTGAAGTTATATCTGAAATAAAAAAGAAAAATTACAGACAACCTTAACCATTTTACAATGAATTTTATTTTATATTTTTTAGTGGGTGTGTGTAGCCATTTCCAGTCCCTCAAAGAATAAAACGATTGGATTCTGGAAAGTTCTGACTGCTGATTCTTGAGCAGGATGCTTTTACTTGCTGTTACAGAAATCTAAAAATTAATATACTCCACTGTTTGGCAGGGCTTAGAAATACTAATGGCTGTAGACTGAGAAGACATGATGAGCTTGAAATCTAGAGGCGACACTCGGGGTGCTGTGATATTTAAGCAGATGGTGTACTTGCTGGTACTG
Source organism: Apodemus sylvaticus (assembly GCF_947179515.1). Lineage (NCBI taxonomy): Eukaryota > Metazoa > Chordata > Mammalia > Rodentia > Muridae > Apodemus > Apodemus sylvaticus. Next base: position 27,462,787 of record NC_067473.1, read on the forward strand.
AAATGCAGGGCTGGGGGTGGATGTGGGCTTCTCTTTCCTGATCATCACAGAGTGGAAGATTTGATGTCTGTTGTTGAGATATCTATTGTCTTCAAGACAGGATATATATGTAATCATCTTGTCCCTAAGGTTTAGTGAATTTCCTTGCAGATGACAGGGCAGGTTTTGTTTCTTGGGATAACGTGTGAACACATTTGCATTTTGATGATCTGATTTGGGTTTTGACTTTCTTAATTTACTGTGTTTACTATTTTGCATTTTCCCAGAGCCATGGTCCTACCTTTTTGAGCACTGAGGGACAATCTGTATACCCAGGAGGAGGATGGGGCAATAGAACACTAACAGTGAAAGTATCAAGATAATGAAAGAGAAAGCCCTTACAGCATGACAACTACACTTAACATAATTGTCTTGTATTTGAGGCTTTTAAAAAAAAATAAGATTTCACTTGCTTTTGTTACAAAAGTGAATGTATATGTTGATGTATATATTGATTTGCTTCACTTTTCTACCAGTATGCATTCTATAAGGTCACATTAGATGCCTCTAAAGCATATAATAAAGCTTACTTTTAAAAAGACAAATATGGTGCTTTTATATTCTGTGTAAACTGACCTGGAGAAGCATTGGATCCAGAAGCCAGCTGGGATCCAGGTGTGTGCTCCTTTTATATTCTTAAGAATTTCAGAGGCTTCAGAATTCATCAGAAGGCTATAGCAACTAATATCAGATTTCTGGACTTGATAACATTTCTTCTAGTTATTTATTATTGAATCTGTCAGGAATTGTTGGAAATATATTGAATTTTTTTTCTTTACCTGGGGAGAGAGATTGTATCATTCTGGTACATTTCACTTGAGTGACATTCCATGTCACAACTAAAAATTGAATGTATGGACAAAAATTTTGTATTCTTATTGCTATTGTGAAATAAGTCTTACTAGTTGAAAAATCTTTTAGGAACTCTCTGAGGAATTAAAGAGTAGAGTCCTTTTAAAGTGACATTGTTTATCTCCCTCTATGCTCTTTGTTTTCCCACCAAGTAAAAATAGATGAGAGAAGAAGGAGTCGAAAGTTAGTCATGTGAGGAAGGGATAATGTATTAATTTGAAGAGATGAATTTATTGATTGACATGGGGAGATAAAACTGGAATTTTTTTATTAGCCATGGAATGGGTACAGAAATTGTTTATTCTGGAATATTCTTACAGATGTATAGCTAAAGTCATGCTTATGGACCCATCTCTTATTAATAGATGGCAATAAACCTTGATATGATCGACTTTATGTGAAATATTTTTATCATTCTCAAGCAACTCATAGGATATCAAATGTGTCATTTTCTCAGGCGTTGTAAGTATAGATAATACAGAGATTTCCTCCGCTAGCTGGTACCCTCTTAGAAGTCTGGCTGGGGAAAGGCAGGGCAGAGTTAAATGACTGAAATCCAGGAGATGAAACAATACATAGAGTAACCCATCTTTGGAGCTGATGCTTGAACTTCTGAGGGGAGAGCCTCACAGTTCTTGGATCTTGGAACAGAAATCCATAGTGAGGTATGTTGGTCCTGTGCCTAACAAGATTAGTGCTTACACGTTGCTGCAGAGCATCTGGCTGATAGTTCTGAAGGGGTCCAATGCAGAGAGAGCTGAGAGAGTCTGGAAGTAAGTAGGATGAGCACTGATGTTGTCCTCCATAACTAGCAAAAACATGCTGAAACTATCCACTGACCACTGCCACCAGGCAGTATTCCATTGATAAAGCTTAACTGGAATCCAGCAAAGAAGGGAATCTGGGACACGGATACTGGCCCCCAGAGCTTCAGAGTTAGCATCTTAGAGCAGAATACAGGGTTGGCACCAAGAGACAGCCATCCACAGAGCTTTAATCCTACCCAGTCTTCAAGAAGATTGTAAGCCAAATTGTCTACAATCAGAGCTTGGAGTGGAAGGGTGAAGATTCTTTGCAGGGACAGTTCACTTTTATTATTTCAATCTCTTTCCAAACAAATAAACATTCTGGTTTTAATTTCTTCTACTCAAAAGAAGCATTGAAGATACACATGATATGCCAACTGGTCAATAGCACTTTACTGAATGAATCAATTAGGGAAGAAAGAGTTCATAGATAATACATAGTATATACTATTGAAGGAATTCCAGCTGTGTTTCTTTTTCGAATTTGAAGCAATAGTTTAAGAATGGAAGAGAGTTTGTCTTAGTCAGGGTTTCTATTGTTACAATGAAACTCCATGACCAAAAGGCAAGTTGGGAAGGAAAGGCTTACATTTCCATATTGCTGTTCACTATGGAAGGAAGTCAGGGCAGGAACTCAAAATGGGTAGAAACCCGGAGGCAGGAGCTGATGCAGAGGCCATGGAAACATGCTGCTTACTGGCTGGCTTCCCAAGGCTTGCTCAGTCTGCTCTCTTACAGAACCCAAGACCATCTGCCTATGGATGGTACCACCCAAAATGGCCTGAGCCCTCCCCCATCAATCACTAATTAAGAAAATTTCCTGCAGCCTGATCTTATGGAGGTATTTTCTCAACTGAGGTTTTCTCTTTTTAGATAACTCAAGTTTGTGTTTAGTTGGCATACAACTACCCACATTGGAGATCATGGGTTAAATGCCTACTTTAGTACCTCATTCGTATGTTGAAATGATATATCCCATGAAGATTTTTGTTTGAAGATGGGGTCTTTTTAAAACAAATCAGTGTTATTAAATGAGGCCAGGAAAGTGTGGACTTATCCAACAGAGGCAGTTATAACCCCTTAGAAGGAATTCCAGAGTAGTTTTGTGAAGACGCTAAGAAGATAAATAGCCCTCGACAAGAAACCACATGACTACAACCCCTATCTTTTACTTACAAACTGTAGAACTGTTAAAAAGTCAACCAGTCTTTGCTAGTTGTTTTGTTTAGTTTGTGTTGGGGAGGGTACATCTGGTCTACCTAGTTGTCTCAGTAGGTAAAGGCAACTATTGCCTAGCCTGGTAACCTGATTTCAATCTTTAAGGACTCCCGTGTTATAAGGAAAGAAGCTACTCTGCCCTGTAATACACCTCTGATGTATCTGTGCACACCAGGGCATGTGGCCTGCACTAACACATAAAGAGGCAAAGTTGTGTTTCAAACAAAGAACGAAGGAGAGATATGGACTTACTATGAAAATTCAGGAGCACAAAAGAACTAAATCAGGGACTAGACAAGGCTCTCCTCTCTCGCCATATCTTTTCAATATAGTACTTGAAGTTCTAGCTAGAGCAATTAAAAAACATAAGGAGATCAAGGGGATACAAATTAGAAAGGAAGAAGTCAAATTATCACTATTTTCAGATGACATGATAGTCTACTTAAGTGACCGGAAAACCTCCACCAGAGAATTCCTACAGCTGATTAACAACTTCAGCAAAGTGGCTGGTTATAAGATCAACTCAAGCAAATCAGTTGCCTTCCTATACTCAAAGGATAATCAGGATGAGAAAGAAGTTAGGGAAATGACACCCTTTACAATATCCACAAACAATATAAAGTATCTTGGTGTGACTCTAACCAAACAAGTGAAAGATCTATACGACAAGAACTTCAGGTCTCTGAAGAAAGAAATCGAAGAAGACCTCAGAAAAAGGAAAAATCTGCCATGCTCGTGGATTGGCAGGATTAATATAGTTAAAATGCCATCTTGCCAAAAGCAATCTACAGACTCAATGCAATCCCCATCAAAATCCCAACTCAGTTCTTCACAGAGTTAGAAAAAGCAATTCTCAAATTCATCTGGAATAACAAAAAACCCAGGATAGCTAAAACTATTCTCAACAACAAAAGAAATTCTGGGGGAACCAGTATCCCTGACTTCAAGCAATACTACAGAGCAATAGTGTTAAAAACTGCATGGTATTGGTACAGTAACAGACAAGTGGACCAATGGAATAGAATTGAAGATCCAGAAATGAATCCACACACCTATGGTCACTTGATCTTCGACAAAGGAGCCGAAAACATCCAGTGGAAAAAAGATAGCCTTTTCAACAAATGGTGCTGCTTCAATTGGAGGTCAGTATACAGAAGAATGTGAATCGATCCATTCTTATCTCCATGTACTAAACTCCACTCCAAGTGGATCAAGGACCTCCACGTAAAACCAGACACACAGAAACTAATAGAAAAGAAACTGGGGAAACCCTTGAGGACATCAGCACAGGGGAAAAGTTCCTGAACAGAACACCAATAGCTTATGCTCTAAGATCAAGAATTGACAAATGGGACCTCATAAAATTACAAAGTTTCTGTAAGGCAAAGGACACTGTTAAAAGGACAAAACGGCAACCAACAAATTGGTAATGGATATTCACCAACCCTACATCTGATAGAGGGCCAATATCCAATATATACCAAGAACTCAAGAAGTTAGACCCCAGGGAACCAAATAACCCTATTAAAAAATGGGGTACAGATCTAAACAACGAATTTTCACCTGAAGAAATTCGGATGGCTGAGAGGCACCTTAAGAAGTGCTCAACTTCATTAGTCATTAGGAAAATGCAAATCAAAACAACCCTGAGATTTCACCTTACACCAGTCAGAATGGCAAAGGTCAAAAACTCAGGAGACAGCGGGTGTTGGTGAAGATGTGGAGAAAAAGGAACACTCCTTCACTGCTGGTGGGACTGTAAGATTATACAACCACTTTGGAAATCAGTCTGGAGGTTCCTCAGAAAACTGGACATGACACTTCCGGAGGACCCTGCTATACCTCTCCTGGGCATATACCCAAAGGATTCCCTGGCATGCAATAAAGACACATGTTCCCTTATGTTCATAGCAGCCTTATTTATAATAGCCAGAAGCTGGAAAGAACCCAGATGTCCCTCAAAGGAGGAATGGATACAGAACATGTGGTATATTTACACAATGGAATACTACTCAGCTATTAGAAACAATAAATTCACAAAATTTTTAGGCAAATGGTTTGATCTGGAAAATATCATCCTATGTGAGGTAACCCAATCACAAAAGAATACACATGGAATGTAATCTCTGATAAGTGGATATTAATTAGCCCAGAAGCTCTGAATTCCAAAGGCACAAATCGCATAACAAATAACTCCCATGAAGAAGTATGGAGAGGGTCCTGATCCCGGAAAGGATTGATCTAGCGTTGGAGGGGAATATAAGGACAGAGTAAAGGGAGGGAAGTGATTGGAGAATGGGTGGAGAGAAGAAGGTTTATGGGACATATGGGGAGGGGGGGATCTGGGAAAGGGGAAATCATTTGGAATGTAAACAAAGAATATAGAAAATAAAAATATTAAAAATAGAAAATAAAAACTACTTATTAGTATATTCTTTCACTTAGAGTTAGCTTCAGTTAATATCTGGGAGGTATCACTCCTTCATAGAATACCACAACATAAAAACAATTACTTTATGTTTATGGGACCCTGATCATTATTAAATGCATCATTTATATTGTTTTAGAATTGTAAAGTCAGAAGGAGCCTAATTTCAGCTGTAGACATGAACATATGATATGACACAAGGATCAGAACACTGTTGTTTCAACTCCAAATTCAGGGTCCTTCCAACAGGCACCACATAGCCTCTGGCTTAGTCACCCCTTTCTTTTGGTGTTGTAAGAAAATGAAAAGAAATTTAATACACTGCATTAAAAAATAAGAGACACTAAATTTCAATTTTCCTTTTTTCCCAAAACAATTGAGTTTTATGAAGATGGTCAAGTGATTCAATTGACAGCGACTCCAAAGGCAGCCTGTAGTATCCTTGAGTTGGCTAACCAGAAAGAGCTCATTGTGCAGTACCATCTTCTGCCAACAGGAGGCACTATATTATTTGCCAGTTTCAGTAAGAGTTGCCACCAATAATGAAATTACTGTGTGTCAAGTACCACAGGCAGGATGCTTTCCTGTGAGAGTGCATTATGAAGTTAAATGCATTCTGTAACTGTTTGTCAACTAATAATTAATTTAACTGAAGTAGAAGGGTTTTTGTTAAATTGAAAATTGCTTTAGTTGTTCCATTGTTTAGGAAAACCAACTTGAAAACATCTGGATTCTGTTTTCTGGCTCATGGTCCTAGTATATTATGTTGTTTTTTTTCCTCTTGCAGATGAAAAGTGATTTAAATAGGATGAAATATAAATGTGACTATTCATTTTCAGTCTGCACTAAAAGGGAATCTGTGGGAGCTTTTTAAAAGACTGACTTCCTCAGCAACTATGTAAATGTTCCTGTTCACCCTTGTAACACTTTTGATGTTGCATTTTGTGGATAATGGATACTTTGCTCATGAGCATTCAAAACTCACAAACATCATGAGTTAACATGAAAGAACTTCAAACTTGAAATGTATTTCTATTAAGAAAGCATGCTTTTCATAAATGAAGTACAGTGTAGGCTTACTTCACCTAGATTCTATTCAGAAGACTAAGAATTTAAACACTTGGCTCATTCTGTTGTTTTTATTCCGTTTGGAGTGAAAGTCCCTCTGAGTAGTGTAGTCCTGGTGAAGTTTCTCCCCTTTAGTCTATTTTCAAAATCTTAATCAGAAACAAACAATAATTCCTTCTCTACCAGTTACAACACTTGTTCTGTAGTGGTTGCTGAACATCCACCAAGTCAGCTTAATTTTGTGACATACAAAAATGCAACGTTGCTTCCTTGGATACAGTTTCCTGGATGATCAAATGAAAAGATAGATGTAAAGTGCTTAGCATTACTTTTGACCAGAGTAAGAACTTCACTTGTCATCATTGGCTTGTCAGTGAAGCCAGTGAAACCATATTCTTTTCTCTCTCTGTAAAGTACCTTAAATACTCACAGCATGCTAAAAGATAACCAGGAAGATTTGATCACAGAACAACAATGTTAGCATCACCTGGATGATCCCTTGGTGATAGAATGCCAACCCCAGGCTTGATGATTAAGAACTTGTATTTTTTATAGCATTTAGACGATTCATCCACATGCTCATATTTAAGAAGAACTTGGACAAGTACACCTGCCTTAAAAGTATTTACTCTTGAGTCCTTTGACACATTTGCTATTGCAATGACAAAAATCAGTAATGGCCAAAAACTCAGTAACTGCCAAGAGAAGGTAAATGAAATATGTGAAGACATTGTTTCATTTGTAAGGATACTCTTTGGACAATAGAGACGAAGGAACTTCAAACGTTCTGCTGTGTTAAACGTGAGAAGACTGTGAAGATTGGAGTAGTGCCAAAACTCTATAAGGATTTCTAGGCTCTTGCAAATTTTTCTCATCTATGTGTCACCCTTTAGACTGTCCATTAAAGAAATCCAATGTCATTTATGTACTGGTCAGGGCCACCATAGAAAGTGTGTGCTCAGCTTCAGTGGTGGATGGACCAGAAGGACTTTGTAGTTGTTGGCTGTGAGCTAACCATACATCCGGATACCCAATTCATTCTTTTTTTTTTTTTTTTAAATTTTTTTCTATATTCTTTGTTTACATTCCAAATGATTTCCCCTTTCCTGGGTCCCCCCTCCCCATAAGTCCCATAAGCCTTCTTCCCTCTGCTTGTTCCCCAATCTACCTGCTCCCACTTCTCTGTCCTGGTACTCCCCTACATTGATGCATCAAGCCTTTTCAGGACCAGGGCTCTCTCCTTCCTTCTTCTTGGGAATGATTTGATATGTGAGTTGTGTCTTGGGTATTCTGAGCTTCTGGGCTAATATCCACTTATCAGTGACTGCATTCTATGTGTGTTCTTTTGTGAATTGGTTACCTCACTTAGGATGATATTTTCCAGTTCCAACCATTTGCCTAGGAATTTCATGAATTCATTGTTTTAAATTGCTGAGTAGTATTCCATTGTGTAAATATACCACATTTTCTGTATCCATTCTTCCATTGAGGGACATCTAGGTTCTTTCCAGCTCCTGTATATTATAAATAAGGTTGCTAGGAACATAGTAGAACATGTGTCTTTATTGCATGCTGGGGAATCCTCTGGGTATATGCCCAGAAGTGGTGTAGCAGGGTCCTCCAGAAGTGTCATGCCCAGTTTTCTGAGGAAGCACCAGACCGATTTTCAGAGTGGTTGTACTCATTCTTTTTTTTTTTTCCCCGAGACAGGATTTCTCAGTGTAGCCCTGGCTGTCCTGGAACTCACTTTGTAGACCAGGCTGGCCTCGAACTCAGAGATCCACCTGCCTCTGCCTCCCAAGGGCTGTGATTAAAGGTGTGAGCCACCACCATCCTGCAGTTGTACTCATTCTTAAAGGGGAGACAAGGCAATGCTTTCATCTGCTACAATCTCAACCTGCTTCTATTTCTATTTAATCTGTAAGATTGTATACTGTTTATGACAAAAAATAATCTGTATAGCTATAGATATGCACATAGCATAAACAAATTAGCCTTTGGAGTCAGTTTTTCACTTATTTTGTGACCCAAAATGCCTACAAATGTGAAAAATTTTAACATCTTGGGGAAAAAGATAATTTATATATCTTAATGGTGATCTCTGGAACTTGACAAACACCTTTTCAGCAAACCATCTCTATAAACTTAATCATTAACATTTGACCTTAGAGCTTTGAACAGAATCTTAAGTGATCCCGAAGTATTGTAAAGTTTCAAAAATGTAAACACAGATAATCCTATCTTATTCAGGTTGTATGATACTTATCTCCCTCACTAGGAAAGTACCTGAGGGCTGGATAATTTATTTTCTACCATCTCTACTAAGTTTTAAAAGCTAAGAATGGTCAACAGAGAACATTTGTCTGAATTATCTATCTATACCTTAAGCTTTGTCATGTAAAAGCAAGCTGGTGTATTTAGGAGATTTGAAGAAGAAAGTCCACATAAGTCTATCTACATTAGATATGTGATCAGCATGATGCATAGCTGTTAATTGGTGAGGTATGTGTGAGCTAAACTACATTCAAGTCTAGATGCTGTATTGTTTCTCTTATGCCTTATTTCCACTTCAGTAATAACTCTGTAATTCAAATACATACATGTCGTTTAGAATTACAGTACTACAATGCCAAACGATAGTCTTTTCTCTGATGCCACAATGAGTAAGGACAATGTTAGGTTCCTGACATCCCTACACAAACTGCAAACACATGAAGCAAGATCTACACTGGAGGTCCCCAAAACTTATAAACTAATTTTTTCTGACATCCTTCTACTTGAGGGGCTAAAAGAAAATGGAGGTAAAGAGTCTCAGGGAGGTTTCTTGTTTGTTTGCTTGTTTTGATCAGAACTAAGCAGTCCTCTGCTTTCCCTGCTCTTATCAAAGGCAAAATGAGGGAAAGTTCTATCTTCTAATTATAATCCAAAGTGCAAGTGCTCGTTTGGATTAAGGAAGTGGAAAGATAGAGCACCAGTAGAAAAGAATTTGAAATGCCCAATGGGGCTGAAGCAAATGCAGATTCCAGTAGATTTTGCAAAAACAGAGGGAATGGGAGCCAGGGAAGTGCCCCAGGCAAGGTGCCTGTCTCTCTTATTCTTGCCTTCCTGTAGACCAACCTTGGAGTGGTCAGAAATATGAGCTAGGAAAAAATCTTACATTCCATACAGCTCTCCCCTTCCCTCTCCCCTTCCCCCTCTCCCCCTTCCTCCCCCTCTCCCTCTCTGTTTCCCTCCCCTTTTCCCCCTTCCCCTCCCTTTCCCTCTCTCCCTCTCCCTCCCTTTCTCCCTCTCCTCCTCCCCCTCCCTCTCCCTATTTCCCTCTCCCTCCCTCTCTCCCTCCCTCTCTTCCTCTCCCTCCCTCTCTCCCTTTCCATTTCCTTCTCCTCCTTTCCCTCTCCCTCTCTCTCTCTTCCTCACTCTCTCTCTCTCTCTCTCCACCTAGGGCACTACAGAGAGAAGAGGTTTTGGGTTGAGAGAAGAGTTTGTGATTATAATATTATTGTAAACATCTAATTCACAAAGTGATATTATCCTTGTGAATGAGAAGGAATAGTTTCAAGCATTACCCAATGTAGGGAAAAGCCCAGTTTACAAAGTGAATTTAGTGAAAGTAGTTCCATGAAATGAAAGTAATTTTGGTTTCTCTCCTAAAGCACATTCATTTGCACAATGGATTTATTAGAATTGTCCTTCCAAGTGTGACCAGCTGCTGCTTCTCATTGCGTTTGCCAAGTTGCAGATGGAGTGAAAGGCTAGCTTATTGAAAGTTCTGGCTTTGGAATTAGAGACTGGGAAGCAATTCTTAGGGCTCCCCAATGTCTAGTAATTAGCACAGTGCCTTACATCTGAAAATACCACTTGTTCCCAAAACATGTGTTGAATTCAGCATATTTTAGGTCCTTTGTTTTACAAATATAAAGAGCATATTCAGAGAAGTAGTGTAGCTTGATGAAGCAGGAAAAGGCTGAGATTATCAAGCCATGACATTCTTTTTATTTTCTACTTTGGCTTAAGATCTCCCTTTGAACGTAGATGTCACCAGATGTAGAGATTCATGCAATAATCCCTGTAGGTGGGCGAGCAAAAAGCGAGGACTGCTGTGTGAGGTTAGCTTGAGTTAAGTAGCCAGGCTGGCCTGGGCTACAGAGTGAGACTCTGTCTCAAAACAAAACATAAAAAGCAAAACCAGCCAACCAAATCCCCAAATCCTACCTATTAATTCTGTTGTAGCAAGTTAGCTATTAATCTTTGTATGTAACAAAGTTTTATTCTTATGTGAACGGCCACAGATGGTTTGGTGGGGGTTCTGCTACTGGAAAACCGTGTTATTGGGGGCTCTGCCATCCTTGATCACATGCTGTGACTTTTAGAATTTCTGAAGTAGAAAGTCAGGTCAGAAAGCCTCTTAGTACTTTGAGCTGAATGTGACATAAGTCATTTTCCATTCTTAGTCCAGTGACAAAAAATAGTGCAGCTATCCACAGGGATACATTTTCATTTTATCCATGAAAATGTCCGATCTGCCTATGACACAGAGACCTGGATAAGATTGATAATTTCTACCACATGTAGAAATTAAAACTTAAAGAAAAAAAGCTCCGAAGTGGACTATGTCAATTGTAACATTACCCAGGTGTAGGCAGGTGGTCATATCAAATATAGTTTTAGAAACATTTAGTATACCACATATTAAATTCATACCTGGCTAGGGCGAGTCCTGTGAACAGATATTGTAACTACACATTGGAGTCATCTGGTACAGCAATCTTCAGGGCTCTTGGTATGAAAGTTCTGAATGCAGTGCCTTGTCATATTTTAATGTTAGGATGTTCGTAACTACAAACAGGACCCTGTTCCTAAAAACTAGATTCATTCTCAATAAGAAGGTCACACAGACTTTTTTTTTTTTTTTTTTTTTTTTTTTGTAGAGAGGGATGGTTCTTCCATGTAACCTAGAGTGGTCTCAAACTGTCTATGACACTGCTAATGAACAGGTGACCCCTTTGCCTCTATGCTCAAGTGTTGGGATCCTGGCAGTGCACCACCATGCACTACACTGCTGGACTTCAAACCCAGAGTTTTCTGCATGTTGAGGAGACAGTTGATCTATACTCACAGCTCAGATCGCCCATCTTTTGTAAATTATAAGCTCTGGGGTGAACGGATTCATCTGAAGAATTTCAATATGTGGGTTTATTCCCTTTTCTACTAAGAAAGTTTCCCCGTAGAGCAAACTCTTTCTGACATCAATTCCAATGTCTGATTACTATCATTTTTTTTTTATCATGAACAATGTGAATGTTGTTTACCATTGTAAAGAGACAGGATAAGAATTTAGGGGCTGATTGCAAATGTGATTTGAATAACATGGAAATGAGTATGAACTCCTTTTCATCCAGTTTCTAGGAATTATAAACAGCACCTCCCCCCATCCTCATATTCTTTTGGGCATATAAAGGTTTCGGATAAAATAAATAGTGAAAATTTATCAAGGCATTTTTGTCATTTTGTGAAAAGGTATTTGTCATTGTCTGGAAAACAATGAATATTTAGCTGCAGGTAATGTCCTGCTCCCTGTCTCATACTACTGATGCATTCACTTCTTTGCAGGCATATGCATTTATATAACCACTTACTGCACCTGCATGATCTTGGGGATTTATAAGGACAGAATTTCAGATACTAACCTACTTACCCCTTTAGCCAAGGTTATGATCATCCCCCCAGTCCATTACCATTTGATAAGCAACCAAATTGAGATCTATATTTACATGTTTTCCCCTAGCTATTCCAGGTTCAATGATTCAAGGAGAGTCCAGGTATCTGAACATTTAATAAATGCAGTGATTATGTCAGCGCCAGTGACGCTAAGTGACGTCAGAGGGTAAAGAACAGAGGCTACTAGCTAGAGTTTGGGTCTTCATCTGTCACCAACACCAGAGGTGACTTTTGGTTTTTGTAAAATTTCTAGATTTCTAAAGATGTTGATTGGTTTTATCATCATCATCATCATCATCATCATCATCATCAATCACCATCATCATCATCATAATCATCATTATTTACCATATTCATAGTCTATGTTCTCACTACTTTATGGACAAGCAGAGGTTTTCAGATCCTACTTTGCCTCTCTGATTTCTCCATCAGTTTTACAACATACTTAGCGATACTAGACGTAGGTCACTCCCGAGCTTGATTCTATCATTTTTGCCCACGTTGGCTTCTGTTATTAATGCCCAGGTCCTCTTGTTGACCCGGTAAGCCATAGGGTGAGTCTGGGTTACTCTTTCAGAGTTCCTGTATTTGGGTTCTGTATTCTCTGCCTGACTGTGGGTGGCCTTTTCTCACCTACATTCTTGATTTCCTTGGATTTTGTTTTTTTTCTTTTTTAAAAAATAAAAATTGTTTATTTAGTCAGGCTTGCAGCACCACACGAGGAACAACAATATGAACAAATCAGTACCCCCAGAGCTCCCAGGGACTAAACCACCAACCAAAGAGTACACGTGGAGGGACCTATGGTTCCAGCGTCATATGTAGCAGAGGATGGCCTTGTCACACATCAATGAGAGGAGAGCTCTCTTGGTCCTGAGAAGGCTCGATGCCCCAGTGAAGGGGAATGCCAGGACAGGGAAGTGGGAGTGGGTGGGTTGGTGAGCAGGGAAAGTGGGGGATAGGCTGTTTGTGGAAGGGAAACCAGGAAAGGGGATAACATTTGAAATGTAAATAAAAAAATCTAATAAAAAATTGGAAACTCAAGAAACTTTTTTTAAATTGTTTATTTTGGTTTACGATTCCTTGGAGGCACAGTCTACCATGACAGTGAAGATGTGGCATCAGTCAGGGAAGGTACAGTGCAGGACTAGGAGGCTGCCTGGCTGTATGACATGCATACCCAGAAAACACTCGATGAGCAAAAGGCAAAGCCAGGGAAGAAAGCCCTAAGGCGTGCCTTAAGAGTGGCTTCTGCCAGCAAGGCCTCACGCCCTGAAAGTTGCTTAGTTTTCTCAAGCATTGCTAATAGCTGGGGACTGAATTCGAGCCTATGCAAATATTTCACATTCAAATCACAACATTGCTTGCACACTTGCTTTCCATTTAATACTAGTTATTGAAGAAAATCATAGAAACATATTCAGTTTTTAAAAGAATGCATGGAATTATGCTTTCTAGTTATGCCATCAATGTTCTTAAATTTAAATATCGTGAGAATTAATACATGAGTAATGTATTTACAAAACTTTCCCATTCTCTCCCCCCCCACCACTCCTTCCCTGTCCTGTCCACTTCCTCTCAAATTTATCATCTCTTCTTTTTTATTAGTTTCTCTCTCTCTTTTACACACACACACATACACACACACACACACACACACACACATACATACACACACACACACACACACACAAACACAGATATGGGCAAACCATGATGATTAAGGTCAAAGCAGACCCTTTCTGGATAGCTCTTGTGAGCTTGGGAGAAAAATTGGGGAATCCCTTTATCAGCAGGACTTCCCCTTATCTGACCTTGTCTGGGGAGTCTGAAACTCCCACCTACTCTATCTGTGGAATGCCACATAGCCTTTGAGATTACAGGTTCAATTTCCTTTCTCTGTTAAAAAATAGTTCAACAAGCACCTAGAATTGCTAGAATGCCTCTCCATGCAAATGACGTATTCTGCAGTACCCTAAACTGTACCTAATGAAATCTTTATGCTCTTCCCTCAAACTATATAGCCCTTGATTCACCCTGAATAAACTTGAGCAACCTCTCTGAAGCTGACCCCGGCAGTCATTTCAGTGGTGCCTATGGGACTGTCCATTGACTCTGCTCCCTTTGTCCTTGTAGACTGGTGGCCAACAGACCCCAGGGAGAAGAGATACACACACACACACACACACACACACACACAAACACACACTATTCGGTCCATTTAGTCATATGTATATGTGTTTAAGGCTGACCCCTTGGGACTGGATGACCCATGGTGGGGGAGGGTACCCTGGAGAAGACTGGTTTTCCCTTTCTCAGCAGCCACTAATTGCTTATCCCTCTTCCTCTAGGGCTTGCAGTCCTGTGATATTTTCCCCATCTGCATCATATCAGCTAGTGCTGCCATTTTGCCATTTTGCAGGATTTGTTTAGGTGATAGTATTTTTGAGTTCTCGTGGGCACAGCTTTCTATAGTCTATAAAAGATATTACTTAGCAGCAGACACCCTGGTGCTCTGGATCTTACAATCTTTCTGTCTATTCTATGATACTCCTTATGCCTTAGATGGATGGATTATGTTTAGAGGTACCAATTGGGGTTGGCCAACCCCCAGATAGTTGTTCTTTGCATTTTGACTAGCTGCATATTTTATAATTGTTTCTTTCTGCTGCAGAAGATGATCTGGTGAGTGGTGAGAGCCTGTGGATATAAGTGTAAGTATTTAGAACTCAGGAGTTGTACTGGTTTCGGGAAGCGGCAGGTATAGATTAATTTCTAGACTCCATGACTCACTAGCCAGTGATTGTTCACTTGGTTTGCAGTCCCAGGCTTGAACTCTCCATTACCTGGGCCTTAATCATGGCTGTTGACTAGGTACCACTATTGTATCCTCGGGGATGCCCTGAGTGCTGGTCATTGCTGTGGATTGTCGGCATCACAGCTGGGTAGGACTACTGACTGTATCACTTAGCAGCTTGCATACTGCTAAGTTGTACCTTCTCATACTATAAGAGCTAGTTCTTAGGCAAAAGGTTTCTAGATCAGTTTTAGCTGGATTCCTTTAAATATCTGAAATATGTTGTGTCTTCAGCAAGAGGGTCTTAGGTATAAGTTCTGGGAGGCAACCAAAGACAAGGGCAGCAGACTTGGAGTCAAAGTGTAATAAGTCAAGGTATTTAAAAATATATTGGAGTTTACAGGGAGGTGGAGTGATTTCAACTGCAGGCCTTGGATGCTCTCTGGTAGCATTTTTTTTTTTGGCATGTTGGAAGATAGGGTTTGGTAAGTTGGTGCATCAAAGGGCTAGGTATGGTGGTGTAAACCTGTAGTAACAGTACTTAGGAGGCAAAATCCCGCAGATCTCTGTGGATTTGAAGCTAGGCCTGGTGTACACAGTGAACTCCAAGTCAGCCAAAGCTACATGGTGAGACTCCATCTTAGAAAACAAACAAACAAACAAACAAACAAACAAACAAACAAACAAGCCAAAGTAATACATTTCAAAGGTATTAGGTCTAACACAGAGGTGGGCAAGGAATGATTCTTTATTAGGACAGAGATATCCCAAGGTACTTAGGCTCTAGACTTGTAAATTTCATTATGTGATTTCTTTTTAAGCAGCTGAATAATAACATTCCATTGTGCAAATGTACCCCATTTTCTTTATCCATTCTTTAGCTGAGGGACACCTAGGTTGTTTCCAGTTTCTGGCCTGAAATTCAAAAATCTCCATAGTCACTGAAATTTTAATAAGCCAATTAGCCTTTGTAGAAAGAGTTTCTTTCCAGGATTTCTTGTTCACAGTTCCCCCTGTTGACTAAACACAATACTTTGTGCATGTGTTTCAGTTACTTTGGGTACTCAACTGCTGACGGGGTTGACGATCCAGCATTTCTGAAGTCCACATGAATGCATTCTAGACAAAATTGGCACAGGCTTGATGTGGGGCAGTTTATTATTTTGAGTTTGCAGTTTATAATTGGTTTAGAAAAATGATTCTTTGATGCAATGTCCTTTTTGCTTTCAGTTGATGAAGTCATATGATTTTATTTATCTTGAAAGGGAATAAGAGACAGTTCATTCTAAAGCAAAATATGAAAGAATATGGCCCAGGAATACAGATTTAGGTTCTCCTAAATTCTGATATTCCAATCTAGAAGCAGTTTCATTGGTGTTCATTTTTTCTTTATATTTTCCCTTTCTATTCTTAAAAATGTATGTACTTATAGTTAATTTCTCAGATGAGACTGCCTTTAATGTGTTGTGGGTTTCACTTTGTTGTATTTTAATTTTTGTTTAATTCTGGAATTTTAATTTATTTTTATTTCTTCTTTAATCCCATTGATTATCCCAAATCATTAATTTAGGATTCCAAACTAAATCCCAATAATCTCTGTGAGTTTGTATAATTACTGTTGATTTGTTATTGATTTTTAAACTTTACTGTATTGTTTTCAGATAAAATATATGAGCTTATATTAGTTTTTCTGAATTCATTAAGTTTTTTTTTTTTGTGTGTCCAAAAGTGTCTCTATTTAAAAAAAAACATTGGCTGCTGCATAGCATATGTATTTAAGTCCAGTAGTAGTTCCTCTTCTTCTTCTTCTTCTTCTTCTTCTTCTTCTTCTTCTTCTTCTTCTTCTTCTTCTTCTTCTTCTTCTTCTTCTTCTTCTTCTTCTTCTTCTTCTTCTTTCTTTTTTTGTAAAATTGGCTACACCCAAGTTTGGAGCATATGTGCTTTAGATTATAATATCTACTTGGTTAACTGTTCTCTTGATCAAGTTTGTCTTTATCTCTCTACTTAATCTTAGTTTGAAGTCTATTTTTTCAGGTATTAGAATAGTAATACCCACTTGCTTCCTAGTTATTTTGCTTGGATTATCCTCTAACTTTAAGGTGGTTCCTATCTGTGAAGGTAAGGTGATTTTACTGTTGATAACCAAAGGATGGATTGGATTATGACACATGTGCAGCTGCACTTCTCTGCCAAAAGCATTTCTTTATGCATTCCAAGTATACGGATTCACTTTTTACAGTTAGACATTTTTAGCCCTAAGGCCTCCTTCCTCCTTGGGATTAGATATCACATGCTCCATTATGTAGACACATTTTTCTAGAACTATTTCCTCTCTTAATAATACAAGTAGAATATTTGAATATCCAGAAAATATTTTAATGTTGAATGAACTATTTATCAATATATTTGATAAGATGTATCAATCAAGTCAATAAGGGTGTAGTTAATTTACTCTTTTATTCAATATTTCTAGTTTTTGTTTATTTTTTCTGTATATATTTAGCAAATTAGTTTTTTAATCTGTTTTAATTTTTGTGTGTATTGCTGGTTATCAATGAACACGAAAATATAGTGGCCCCATTGTCTTGTATTCTTTGTTGTATATTACTTGTTCATTCTTCTATGAAAGTCTTAAAATAATCGTGATTTCTTTTATCCTTCAACAATCTCATTAGAGTTCTTCCTCGATAGCTTTTCCCAAAGATCGAATTGACATCACTTATGAACAATCTGATGCTAAAGCTAAATATTTATGAATATCTCTTCCTTAAAAACAAGATTTAGGATTGCAGAATAGTGCTTTTCCTATCTTACTATCGTATTTTTAAAATGTCTTTTATTTTATTTTTATGTGCATAAGTGTTTTTCTGCATGTATATATATGTACCACATTCATGTCTGATGTTGTAGTGGTCTGAAGAGGTGTCAGAGCACTTAGAAATGGGTTATGGATGGCTGTGAGCCACCCCGTAGGTGATGAGACCTGAACACAGGTCCTCTGAAAGAACCTGGCAACATCTCTACAACCCCAGGCACCACATTTTATTAAATATCTTATTCCCTTTAGTTTTGTTGTCCTACTCCATCACTTTCTCCTTAAAATGTCAAAGTCAACAAAATTTTTCATCTTTTGTTGCTCAACTTTTTTTCTTCTTAGTGTTTGATGTCTTTCTATGTAGTAAGCATGATCCATAAATTTAAAGTTGCCAACAGTGCATTCATTGAAGTAACAATAATGCTGAAAACATAGCATGCCTGGCTCAGATTTTAGGAGTACTTGTTCACTTATAAGAGTCAGAATTTTGATCCCAGCACATTCTTAACAATCCAGCGCATCCCCCAAAGCCCTGTCATTCTAGCCCTGAGGTACCCAGTGACTTCTTTTGGTCTATGTGCCTGCCCCCACACGTGACTGTGCATCCACTCACACAAACCCAATAAATAAATGAACAAATAAAATTTAGAAATAAAGTCTAGATATGTCTATCTATCTATCTATCTATCTATCTATCTATCTATCTATCTATCTAGTTTTTAAAACCAAAATAGACCTGAGAGATGGCTGACTATCTGAATTCAATTGTCAGCAGACACATAAAAATGAAAAAGAAAGCTAACCCAATAAAGTTGGCCTTTTACCTCTTATGTGCACTGTATTATGCTTGCACCAATGTATAAATCTCTCTCTCTCTTCTCTGACACACACACAAAATATAGAAGAGAGTTTAAACACAGAATAGAAAACCTATATGCTAGTGATAGTAATACAAATATATTGTGTGTGTATATATATATATATATATATATATATATATACATATATATTCTTGGAGAATTAACATTATACAGAAATATTATTTGAATATTGGATTATTTAAGCTCTAGTTTTGTAGTTATTTTTACATTCTGTTGTGTCATGGTTACAGATCATTGCTGTGACTACAATCCTTTACAACTTATATTTTGTTCTTAAATATGGATGTGTTACAAACATTCTGTGTATATTTAGGAGAACTATTCTCTATGTGTCAAGCATACTGCTTAATATATTTGTAATTTCTTGAGATTGGCAGCTTTTATTCTGGGTACATTATAGCACTGCTCGTATTTGCTCGACCTAGCAGCTTCTGAAACAGGCATGTGAACACCTTCTGTTACAGCATTGATTTCTTCCACTGTTCCCTTAATGCTGCTTGATGTAATTTGAAGCATTAGTTTTGGGCATATATGGGTTTATTGTGGCTATAACTCTTCTATACACTTATTACTTTTGCTAGGATATAATTTCCATTTTTATGTGATGTTGTCTGAATGTTTGTACCTCTCAGAATTCATGTATTGAGACAGAATCTAGCCATGAAAGCACCTACCTCATCAACCAGAATAGTGTCCTTATGTAAAGGGGCCTGGGGGAATTCTGTTACTCTCTTTTCTTCATGTCAAAGAATGGAAAGGCTGTGGGGAACAGACTTTCATAAGACATTGACTCTGCTGAATATCTTGTTGTTGGAAATCAAATTTCTAGAACTGTAAGCTATACATTTTTGCTTCTAGAATATGTAGCCCATAGTATATTTTTATAGCGGAGTGGACTAACACCCTGTCTTTTTTTTTTTTTTTTGTCTAATGTTATATTTATTCATATTATATAAGGACAGAATCTTTTATTTATTTTCCTGCCACATCTGACCTCCTTTCCATTTGGTCTTCGCCTTTCCTTCTGTGTTTTCTAGTGCCTCTTGTTGCCTCTACAGCTTCATTTTGTTTTCCAGACGCTGCCTCTCTGCTGTTAGCTGGTGAGCATGGCCACCAGGCTGTCATTATGATGCGCGCACATGTCTGAAGGCCCATTCATGTCTTCACACACACTCTTTCCTAAGTAACTTACATCTGTTCTCCCTTTTGAAGAGGAAGCTTTGCGTGTCTGCCACGCTGACCTCTCCTTGCTTCCGTCTTATTAACATGATGAAGAGTTTTAGTATTTGCATTTATTTGGAAATCTTTCGGGAAATCATTTCTAGTGTCTTTCTTTTTTTTTTGCATTAATTTTTTTGTTCACAAAACAATAGGTTTCACTGTAGCCTTTTATATAACTTCATGATCTGCCCATATCCCCCCCCTCTATTAACTGCTTCTTGTTTCCCTTAATGCCTCCTGTTAGTCTCTCTTCTCTGCATTAGACTTTTGTTTTTGTTCTTTTAATACGAATTTTGCATATGCGAGAGAACATGAAATATTTTGTTTTTTCTTTTCTACTAACTGCCTTTGTCTTGCCATTTCTTTTAATCAAGTTGTGGAGATTTTTTGACCACATTTTAATAAATGTGGTCAACTCTCCATTTTCTTTCTTCCTTTTTTAAATGTTACTTTTAGGACCTGCTTTGGATGAATCCTAGGTTTCCATCTCTGGCTCTCAGTCTTACATTCTACTTTTAAAATATAATTTTATTCTTGGAGAGACTGAAAACCTGATTTTCATTTAATTCATTTTAAAGTTGTGTCCATGTTATTAATTAAATACTATTTCTGTTCTTGTTTTACTTTAGCTATTTCAGTTTCATAGACTGTAGTCCTGCTGGAGTTGTTTGTTTGTTTGTTTTTTATTTCATCTCCTGTCTTCCTTATCTGTTGCAAATATCTCCATTTAAGTCCTCCAACAGACATTTTGTAGCTCTCTGGATTTGCCAGTATTCCTCGTGTCCTGGCAGATGGTAGACTCCCTTGTCTGCTGGCGCTCTTTTGGAGCTTCTAATAAATTTGTTCTGAAAGCTTCTTTTTGTTAGTCTTTAACATCTATGGTGTGTGTGTGTGTGTGTGTGTGTGTGTGTGTGTGTGTGTGACTAAATGGCAGAATTTGACTTTGTGAGTTCTGGTCACTGAAGACAAATAAAGGAGGAGAGAGAAAGAGGAGCTACGGTCGTCACAGAGCTACCCTTGCTCTTCCCTTCTATTGCCAGTCTATCAGGAAACCTTCAACCTGAATGCATAGGAGATGTTGTGAATAAAACATTAGGATGGGAAGAAGTCCCACAAGCTATAACTCAGCAGTTCCTTGGGAGTTGAAAAGAAGAGCCATGCAGATGTCAGGGTAGCTGCTCAGTGGGTATTTGTTTATGTGAACTCCTTGGGTCTTCAGGGGCTTTTTATGTCTCTGAGAGGATCTCACGAACACTGGAAGCAACAGTCGGACTTGGTGTGAAGGCAAGTTCCCAAACACTGGAGAGGATTGAAGTACAAACCACACAGAATAGCTGTCTTCTACCCTATTCTTTCCTGCATGAGGTCTCTGCCTGGTTTCTTTAGCCCTCCTTCCCCTACTCAAATGTAGGCTGACTCATGAAGCTTTGGTTTGTTTTTTTGTTTTTGTTCTTATGTTTTAGTATTGTTATTTTTTTTATTGGATGTTTTATTTATTTACATTTCAAATATTAACCCCTTTCCTGGTTTCCCCTCCACAAACACTCTACCCCATTCCTCTGCTTCTATGAGGGTGCTCCTCTACCCACCACCCACTCCCATCTCACCACCCTGGCACTCCCTTACACTGGGGCATTGAGCCTTCAGAGGACCAAGGGCCTCTCCTCCCATTGATGTCTGACAAGGCTGTCCTCTGCTACATAGGCTGCTGGAGCCATGGGTCCCTCCATGTGTACTCTATGGTTGGTGGCTTAGTCCCTGGGAGCCCTGGGGAGGAGGGTCTGGTTGGTTGGTATTGTTGTTTTTACTATGGGGTTGCAAACCCCTTCAGCTCCTTCAGTCCTTTCTCTAACTCCTCCATTGGGGACCCTGTGCTCAGTCCAATGGTTGGCTGTGAGCTTCCTCATCTGTATTTGTTAGGCTCTGGCTGAGCCCATTAGGTGATCTCTTATAATAATTAGCTAATTATTGAAACAACTGTGTCTCTTCAAATTCTATAGTTCCTTCATGGCTGATTCCCAGAAAGGGCATCATTGCTCTCACCAGGATTCCATCTTGTCTATCCTTTTCATTTCCTTCCTCAGAATACCTTTCTTTATCACTGTGATAGTTTTAATAAGAATGTCACCCAACTTTAATAAGAGTAGGCTCATGTATTTGAATATTTGGCTCCCAGCTGGTAGAGTTGTTTAGGAAGGATTAGAAAGTATGGCCCTGTTGGAGGAGGTGTGTCACTGGGGGGTGCAGGTGGCATTTGAGGTTTCAAAAGCCCATGCCTTTCTTAGTCACTTTTCTCTGGCACATACTTGTGGATCAAGATGCGAGCTCTCAGCCCCTGCTGCAGCATCATGTCTGCCCACCTGCTGCCATGCTCCTCACCGTGATGGCCATGGACTCTAACCCTGTGAAACTGTAAATCCCAAAATCAACGTTTTCTTCTGTGAGTTACCTCAGTCATAGTGTCTTCAGAATAAGTAAAAACTAATTAAGACAATCACCACTTACAGTGTTAAGTGGATGAATGACAGTCCTATTCGTCACCTTCCCTTATATTCAGGCCCCAATAATGCTTCAAACTGTACTAAATGTAACCCTGTCTTCTTATTCCCAAGATTTCAGGAAGTGCCTTATTTTCACTGACAGATCAGGGAACGTTTCCCGAAATGTTTTATGTTTCCAAATACATGCGCAAAAACCATGTTCAAAATGGAGGATGCTACAATGTGTGAGAATAGAAGAAGACTTGGAAAAAGTCGTATGCCTGCAGTCACGTGTGTGTGTGTGTGTGTGTGTGTGTGTGTGTGCGTGTGTGCACATTTGCCCCTGCATGCACATTTGAAGAGCAGAGGAAGATGCTGGGTACCCGGCTTTATCATTTTCCGACTGACTCCCATGAGGAAGGGTGTCTTACAGAACTTCGAACTTTCTGTTTTCTGTCTAGATTGCCTGGTCAGCAACCTCCATCAATCCTGCCCTCATCACTCCCCAGCCAGTGTTGAAACCGTTCATCTGTGGTCATGAATGTCTTCGGCATTGGTGCTCAGAGTCTGAGCTCATTCCTCATATTTGTGTAGAATATATGTTTTCCCATTAATGTATTTTCCTAGTCCTAGAATTAAACTTTTTAGCTGCATACACATTTAATCTACAGTTCTTGTATTTGAATGAAACCTATAGGCCGATAAAAAAATTAAGGTGATTTTGGCCCCAAACTATGCATGCTACAGACAATTCCTTCCATTCTGTCAACCAACAGGAGACAATCCTTTTCAATTGGTGTCCTTTTCAATTAAAGAAAAAAAATAAGAGGGAAGACAGCTGTACTTGACAGGCAGGGTAGTCTAGTAAAGACATCCAAGAATACCAAGCTAAAAAGCTTGGGTTGAGGACTTTGTCAGCTGCTACTGAGACCTGAATGTGAGATGTTTTACGAGCTCACGTGTTTCAACTCTTGGTTTTCAGGAGTTGTTTCGAAGGCTGTGGAACATTTAGGAGGTGGAGCCTTTCTGAGACAAGGTGGGGGGGGCACAATGGGAGTAGCCATTGAGGTTTGATAGTCTGCCCTATAACCTGTGTCTTTCTGTTCCAGACCAAAGACACAATGTGACCACCTTCCTCGTGGTTCTGCAGTGGTGCCTTCCCTGTCAAATGGACTATATCCTTTCTTTTTAAAAATTTATACTATTTTGAATTTATTCTTTGAGATTTCAAATTTTGATCATATCCACACGTTTCCTGTCTAGCTCCTCTCCAATTCCCAAATAAGTGACCCTCCCAACTTTGTATCCCCCATGTTTTTTTTTTTTAAATCAGCAAATCCAATGACTATCTATTCATTCTTAAACCATTAGCCAGATCAATCCTTCCTCCCTAAGGGTGCTCTTATCAGGTATTTGGTTGCAGCATCAAGGAAAGTAACCAAAATAGCCACTAAGTGTGATGTGTGGATGACGCTCTTCAACTTCGGCTTATGCTGTGTTCTCATCGCTAAAATGGGAATAAGGAGCAGATGGGTTCTTATAAAAGTAGATGACCTCGTGGCTATTGGTCTGTTTTATACAGAGGTCTGTGTTTCCTTGAATGATGTTTACCTTCTCTGTGTTTTCATTCATTATCTCTGTAACACCCTCCATATTCACATGCTTATCACCGTACATGGATGTTACAGTGTATTGGCCCAGGGCTTAAGTTTCATTCTGCAAAATACTTTCTGCACACTGACTAACTACTGTGGGACGTAAAACCACACCAGGAAGTTTGGTAAAATAGATAAGGTCAAGACCCGTAGACTCGGTGGGCATGCACATGAGGATCACGTGACTTCCAGCTCCCTGATAGATTTTTGACTTGGAACATGCCCCGTGCTTCTTACATAAAAGAAATGTGTCTGTCCCATGGTCATGTAGACCCAAAGCAGAGTTCTCCATGCTAATGAGGTCCCTTGGGGCCCAGAGGGCTTAGCCAATAAGCTTCCCTTCCCAGCATTCCTCCCTGCAAAAGGTATTTAATCTCAGGCCCACTTTGAGAAGTGGGATGTGGTTTTAGGCATACATTTTCTGCCATGACAATAAACTGTTTAGAACCATGGACTGTTTTCATTCAGATCCCACCGTGGGGAGCCATGAAGAAGGCCTTCACCTATAGAGGCGCAGCCTAATCTCCCGCAGAAGTCTCTCGGTGCTCCTACATCTGCCAAGCCAAGGATAGTTGTCCCATGAGACAAGTGGCAGCTCCACTTTTCTCCCTGGCCCTGGGTTAGACACAGCCTGAGGCTTTTTTTTTTAATTGAGTATCTTCTTCACTTACATTGCCAATGGTAAAACCTTTCCCAATTTCCCCGCTCCCAAAAGCCCCCCTCCCCAAAGATTCCCACCCTTTCCTCCCACCCTCTGCCTCCATGTATATGCCCCTCTACCCGACACACTCCCACTTCCCACTCACCCCCCATCTCCATCCGTTTCCCATTGTTGGGGCCTCTATTGAGCCTTTACCTGACCAAAGACCCCTCCTCCCACTGAAGCCCAACAAGGTATTCCTCTGCTACATGTTTTGGCTGGAACCATGTGTATCTCTTGGTTGATGGTTCAGTCCCTGGGAGTCTTGGGGTGTCTGGATGCCCTAAGTCATTGTTCTACCCATGGAGCTATATACCCCTTCAGTTCCTCCGGTCCACCCTCCAGATCCTCCGTTGGGAGGAGGTCCACCCTCCAAGCCCAGTCCAATAGTTGGTTGCTAGTTTCTGCCTCTGTATTTGTAGGGCTCTGGCAGGGCCCCTCTGGAGACAGCCTGAGGCTCTTGACTCCGTTCTCTGCTCTTCTGCGACTCCCAGAGTCACCTGGATGTCCCAGAGTCTTAGAACTCCACTCTCTGGCCTTTCACACATTTCAGCCTGTGCTTCCCTACAGCCTGGCCATGGTGTGGTGTGGGGAAAGTGCAGTCAAACTACCCAAGTGGCTGTGCCCAGGAGTGGTGCTGTAGGCCTACAACCCTACAAACCACCCCCTTGGTTGCATAGATAATTTAGGAGTTTGTAGCTGAGTGTGTACCTAGGAGAGTCATATTTGTGTGAAAGATCTCTGTATTAGCTTTGGTCTTGCAGGGTTAAATTGAGACATAATTCTTGTATTTGTGGCTTTTTTCTGTTTGTTTTTTTTTTTTTGTTTTTGTTTTTCTCTTTTTCTTTTAATGAAAGACATCTAGCTGGCTTTATTGAATTTCTATTGAACACGTCACTAACATGGTCTGAGATTTGGAGGCAAATTTTCCTAATTAAAAGATAATAGATTACTTCAGCAACAGAGACAGCACTGACATTGCTGGTCAATAGGGAAAGAGGGATGACCCAGCTTGAGTCTCAGTGGAAGAGCTTCTGGGAAAGTTAGCTAGAATGTATTGAATTTCTTTAAGTAGAAAACAGGCATCGATTAGGACACAAGGGGCTGGATAGCCAACACTTAAACCCTGAAATCCTCAAACACATTGCTAACTTAAGTGAAGGAAGACAGAGCACTAGAAACATTTTCCGATCTCACTTAGCTATAGTTTCAAGGGTGTTTTTCATCAACAGTGCAGGGGATTATTTTGAAATGTTGAAAGTAAATTAATTCCCTGTTGCAAACAAAAAATATGTTTCAAGTTCTTAGTTTGGCCCCAATACCATAGTATAATCTTTTTCTCCCATGCACCATGCCTGTTGCCAATCTATGATATCAGTTTTACCTAAAACCAAGGTAGGAGTAAGACGCCTGGCTTTTTCTTTCAAATTCACAAGTGGAGTTTCTTTGCATGAATCCGGTGGCTTTCCAAATGTGATATTTGACCTCTACTTTTTATCAATGACCTCATTTTAAACCCCAAAGCGTTAAGTCATGTGAGAAGCAGTGTGCCATAAAGTAACTTCGGAATGACCAATGTTTTCTACGTTGTCGTCTAGGAAACGAGTCCTAGAGGAAACATTGTGCAGATGCAGTGCTCAGACCTCTTTGCGTGCTAAGTGGGAGGAGACCTCGCATCCAGCTTCTGTCTCCAACAACACGCGCCATTTTGTTTCTTCACACACTGTATAGCAACGCATAAGTTTGGGACCCAGAAATTAAGCTGTTGTCACTATTGATAAGTGATGGACGTATGGTAGAACAGGATGGGTATGAAACATCTATACCAGTGAGTACGGAATGAAGTGCAGCTTCGTGCTGATAAATATTTTATCATGCCTTTTTCCCCAGTGCCTTCTCTTCCCTCAGCATCGTAATACCCAGCTGTACACAAAGGCCATTTTAGAGTAATTTATAGTAGAAATTTTACAGTAGACGATCTAAGGAGATGGGCAGCTACCGCTACACAAGTTGCTCTCTTGAAGACTTATATTTATGGAGTGTGAAATTATTTTTGTTTTTCAAATATCTGTCTGTTATTTCTGTTCTCTGGACCATACAAGGAAAGATGTATCTCCATGTAGCCTTTCTAAACAGATCCCCAGGTCTCAAGAGGCAGCAGTTTAGGTGCTATGTTTACAAATCACCCTTCTTTCCTTTCATGAACCCAGTGGTTCTTACTTAATTCTCAGGGTTTTCATTTCACGCTTTCTGGATTTAACAATAAAAAAAAAATCTTTCTAATAGTGGCCTTTGTGCGATTTAATGATATTTAATTAGTTACCTTTCATTCAGTCTTAGTCTTTCTCTCAAATTATATTAGGAACTTATAATTATAACAGTTCTAACGACCTGAGGAGATGTGGGAGGGATCAAGTCTGGCTTTACAATAATGAAAGCCAAACAGGACAAAATGATTTCATACACCCCAGTCCTGGATTTCCTTGCTATCATCCCCAAGTGTATCTAATAACAGACTGACAGTTATGGATGGTTTCATATTGTCAAGGGTAGAAGGGCTGTGCCACCAGGTTAGGTGGAAAGTGGTTACACTAATAATGATAAGGATCTTGTGATTCATGTAAGCCATCTCTAACCTGTGCTTTTAGATCTTTCTCCCTCCCACATGACAAACAAGGTGGAATGCTGGTAGCTCGTGGCTGAAAGGAAGAATGCACAGAATGAGCAGAGACAAAATGAATGAATGGAAGATGACAAATGTATTTCTTTAGAAAAATAGACCAATAGACATCATTGCCTTTTTAATATGCTCTTTATTAATTTATATATGTACACAGCAGAAGCGTTTCACACAATTTAGGTATGACATGCAATGTTATGGTAAATCAGTTTGATTTCATCAGCCCCTACGACATAAGCACAATAACATCTCAAACACTTCAGCAATATATTATCACATTTGTACTAGAGCTGCCTGAAATACACTGATTTCGATGTGTGTAAACAAAACATAAGGACATCACCATGTAACACTGTGATTGGAAAAAGTCCTTCCTTTCAATCCCTCCTTCCATGATGGTAAAGGAGACGCTCAGTATCCAAGGTCCACAGTTGCTAGTGAAATACAATTTTCTCTGGGTGCACCAAGTTCGTAACCAGAATGGATCAAGTTACTTTTGACTTTACACAACTAAATCACCTCTGAAAGGTGGTGCCATAAGATGACAAAGTTGAGATTTTGAGGGCCTCAATGAAGCTTCTCATTTAGCATACAAATTAAATAATGATAATTGGCTATTGTTGCAGATTTAGAAATCAGTGATGGTATTGGTTCATTTATGGATCTTTGAAGATAAGAGAGGTGTAGAGATATAGTACTGGGTTTGGAAGAGAACCTCTGTTTTTAATTTAAGATGAATTAATATGTGGTTAAACGTGAAGTCCTTATATTGTGGGATTTTTTCCTCTTGTTTTGCTAATAGCAGCAAACAAGAGGTCAACTAGAAACTGATTTGTAATTAGCCACATAGAGTCTTCCTGGAAAACACAGGAATCTTGTTAAGCTTTGAAGCTGGGTGGTAGGCAGTTAATGGACTTGTATAGAGTCTTTTAATTACCAGTCGTAAACAAATCTATCTCTTACTGCTAGATAGCACCCAGGGGCAAGAGGTAATCTGCTTTATAAACCTTGGAGTAATTTGCATTATAAATCCTGTAGTTTAGGAAAGTGGAAAAGTCTCTTTAAAGAGTGTTCTCTTTTGTGGAGAATTTACATTTTGGGGGGGACAGTTTTGTGAAAAAAACTGGCAATAGGTTCTTGGTGACCTCCCAGTTTATAAATGTCCAAACCACATTCAACATTCAGATCAATTCATTAGAGCATTTGGGTCAGCCTGGTAAACTGGGTCATGTTATAAAAGACACAGCATCTTTCAGAGGTCACATTATTTGTGCAGTTGACATTGTATGGATGGTAAAATGTGTAATATAGGAATTGACTGAAATAAAAACATTAAAAACCAGATCCATAGCCAAATACAGAAATAGCCTGATTCAAAAATCTAGTGTTAAAATTAAAAACGCCAAGTGATTTTAATTTCTCAAAGGTACAAATGGCTCAAGATTAACAAGGAGCACCCTGTATCTGAACTAGACCAATTTTGTGGCATACTTTTGGATACTTTGCCTGCTTTCCTACGAACACTGTCATCTCAGTCCGGGATGAATGATAGAGTTCACAAGTTGCAATGGGAGACTCTATTCCTAGACTGACTCCCAAAGCAATAGTACCAAGAATAACTTTCTCCAAATTCACTATGGACAAATTCACTTAATACGTCTTCACAAATGATATGCTCAGCTCCTGGGAGGATGGGGATCACTTGAAATGCATGGTCTATCTTTCCCCCAGGAAATGAAGGCTCAGTGGATGTTTGGGGTTGCTTCACATTCAAGCGGATGGGTCCTGTTGGATGACGTTCATCGGGATCATTTCAGCACCCTCCTCGCCTTCGCCGCCCTCGTTGTTGCTGATTGGAGGATTCCTTGGTTCCTGATGGCAGATGTAGATGGGGAGGCCACCTGGCTCAGCGAAGGCTACAGCACGAGGAGCACTAATCACGCGGTTGGTGGGGCGGCGGCGCCTTCCCCAGCGCTGGTTCCACTGGATCTTGAACTGCGTCCACTGGCGCTTCAGGGTGACTTGCACCTGCAACAGCAAACAGAGCTTGTTTCCCAAGACTCCAGCCTGTGACCCAAGCAAACCTTACATTCATGACTCTTGGGGCTCCTCAGAAGCGAATGGAGGTTACAGTGTAGATCTGATCTAAGAACTGAGTTTATACTGAGGCTAAGAAATATACTTCCTTGGAATATCAATACGCCAAATCAAGATAGTAAGTTACTTGTCTGGGTAACAACCCGCAAACGAGCCATTTGCCATTTTGGAGCAAAGATTTCTGTCTTGGCTCTTATAGCTTGGGAGAGAATGTTACTTCCTTTCAGAATGGTAGCAGACATGTCTCAGTAGAGGGAAAGAGTTAAGAAAAATTACCTGCTGCCTTTTATGCTAAGACATGATCTGATCAAAATCTGAGCTTGTGGATCATGAAAATATATTCACAAACCACAACACAGTCATAGATTTTACGATTATAGACCTATGTTGTGCATTTACCCTTAGTACCAAATGAGGTGTTCCAGATAAAAACTCTGACTAAGGCAGTGGAAACATTTTAAGAATGAGACTTTAGTCTCTTTTTGTAGGAAAAAAAAAACCCAATAGGAATAATTTGGTAATTGGATCATTTGAAATACTGGGCTTTTCAAACAAGCTATGGATGTGTGTGTATGTGTGTGTGTGTGTGCGCCATTTTAGATACCAGTAGATTTTAAGCAGAGAGATAAAGCCTTACAGTTCTATGTAAGGGTTGAGGTGTGTCATGCAGTTAGACTTTGCCCAGATAAAAGTCATACAGGGACAAAGGATGTGTAAAGCATTTAGTGACTCCTTACTGACTGACTGCCACAGGCTGTATTATAATCACTTGATTTGAATGAATTTATTTAATCCTCACAACAGCCTTCTCACAAGGGCACCACTGTCGTGTTCACTTACAGGTGGGAGGGCTTCGATGATGCCGTGTGCACTCAGCATGGGAACTGCAATGTGGCAGAATCCAACTAAACCCTTTGATGTCTGGTTTATAATCTAGAGACCATCAGTGTACTCTTGACAAACTAAGAAAGATGCCAATTCAGTGTCTTTGTAGATGCAATGTTTGTAGACAAAGGGAACCGATAGTTTCTACAGATTCAGCATGTCTTCGGTACCAAGGTGTCCTTACAGCTAAAGCTTACTTAGAGTTTTAGAGGCATCCATTGCAGACAGTTAAACATGTTGTGTTAGCTGGCGAGAAGTGTCCCATAGGGGGGAAAATCTTGGTTTTGCCTCTCCTGTCCTTTTACAATCCATACCAGAGAATCCATATATACTGAATTACCCAGTCCAACATGAGGCCAAAGGGTTTAAAGTCAATTTTAATATTTAAAATTATTATTATAGGAAGTTAGCAACCTTCCCTAATTGCATTTCAAATTTATGAGCCATCCTTTTGTGTGGTGATAGCAATCCGCATCCAATCTGCTTCCATTTATAAAGTCTATGTATAGAAACAGTCTCTGAGCAGCATGCAAAAGATACAGTAATGATGACAGTTCAATAAGGCTTATAGAGGTAGATGGATATAGTACTTGGACTATATGCTGCTTTGAGGATAAGAATAAGGGCATTAAATCTGTGATCTTGAAACCAAAACCAAAACCAAAACAACCCCGAGATTTCTATCTATTCTGGAAAGCAGTAGAAATGTCTAGAGAGATCACAGGGTAAGACCAATGCATACTGTTTCAAATTGTATGTTTATTGCTCATTTCCATCCTCAGGTGCAGCAGAGGATGGCCTTGTCGGACATCAATGAGAGGAGAGGCCCTTGGACCTGTGAAGGCTCATTGACCCAGTGTAGGGGAATGCCAGGTCAGGGAAGCAGGAGTGGGTGGGTGGGTTAGTGATCGGGGGAGGGGGGATGGGATAGGGGATTTTCAGAGGGGAAATGAGGAAAGGGGATATCACATTTGAAATGTAAATAAAGAAAATATCTAATAAAAGTAAAAATAAATACAAAAGCAATAAACCTGTGATTTTTATCTATTCATTTGGTTTATAATTTGAAAAATGAAAGCTCTGTCTGAAGGTTTGAAGACACCATTGTTCTTGCTGCTTCTATTACATAGGACTAAGCCATGGAAGGCTAGTACATTTGGGCCTTGGTTCCTGTATCTGAGGAGATAAACATTATGCTGAAATCTTGAACAGATTAGGATGTTTTGGTGTGTATCCCTCTTTTCCTGTTAAATTTTTCTCAAGCACAAAGTTATGTGATGATGCATGGAAGGTGGGATTTCCCTCCAATAGTGGAAAGAGTTAAGGCCTGTTCGTCATTCTCTGCTCCATCCCTACAGCCTAGCATGCCCGGGGCTCCTAGGCTATCCAGAAACCCTCCCTGTAAGCTTTTATTTCCATGATGGGGACCACTGACGGCAACATGCTGATAATGAATCAGAATTAAATTTCCAATTTTTTATCATTGCATTCCTGACCTACTGGCCCCTTGGATCTTTGCTGAAACTCGATATCTAGTCAGGCAAAGCCTCATTACAGACTTATCTTAGATGTAACGGAAAGTAACATCCTATGAGTGTGAGTGCCTTGCCTGAGTTCGGAGACAGAGGGCAAAGTGTATGCAGAATACCCAGTGGAGACCCAGGTGCCTGACGTCCATGGGACTGTGTGATATTACATTTAGCCCAGCATACTGTTTTTGTAATATTAGAAATGTCACATTTACACCTTCCTCTAGCTACACAATCTTAATGAAAACAGAAACATTTCAAAAACAAAAACAACAACAACAAAAAAAACATAGGCAATAAACTCCAGCTATTTCAACTGTCATGGATCCCCTTGGGTTTACTTTCTCTGTCTGAGACTCCCAATGACACTGTAGTTAAGACACAATAAATATTGTGGCAATTTTACAAATGCATTCAATCCTCTTGTGCTTTTCAAGGCTTGGCCTTTCTGAGTCTGATTTTTGTATTATCCCTGTTTTGATATTGTTTTAGACAAAAAAATTTTATAGACTAAAACAAACTCAGAATGCAAGAATTTACATTCACAGAGCATTCTCAGTGGTACAATAATTCTACACATGACGATTTAAGCCCCATTAAGTTTTTAGTTTTTACTGTCAAAGAATAAAAGGAGAAGGAGGACAGGTTACTCAACTAGCTAGCAACATGAGGGAAACCTCATTTTTATTCTAGACTCCTGCTATGTCACTTAGCAATCTTGAGTCCACAAATACACTCTGCTGAGTGGAGGAATAAACTGTTGGATCAAAGAATAAGATGTACCAGTGAAAAGGGAGTAAAATTATTTGACTTGTATTTAGAGATGGGTATCAGTTGACAAATCAGGCAAGTATTTTAGATACTCAGTGAATATTATTTAAAGAAATAATAGAACAGGTATTAGGTACACATACCTAATGGTTAGAAAATATTCCTAAACACTAAATGGATACTATGGATCATATGATAACAAATTGTGATTTGTCGTGAATAGAAGTGTTTTTAGTAGGAATTAATTTACAACAAGAAGAACACTCGTGTATTCTAACAATTGAGGAACTGTATTCCTTGACATTGTGGATTGTCACCTCTAGGGCTATAGAAGCTCTATTTTCATGTTGTATAAATTGATCTATCAGGCAAGATTTTGTTAGAGGATAGGTGACTCTGACTGAAGCCACATGGATACCCTGGTTGTCTAAGCCTCTGTACACACTGATCTAGATGTTCAGATTCTTATATAAGGCTCTACTCTACAACAGAGATCTCTGGCAGCAGCCTGCTGACAGTGACTCAAAATTGAAATTTCATTTTTATTTTATCATTGCATTGCTGACACTATCAGCCAAGAGAGCATCTGGCATGCTCTTTGGGCTCTATGTGTAGTTGTACCATACATCCATAGGTGAATGAGATTCAGCTTGAGGTAGTAGGAAAACCACCACTACACCATTGCTCACAATCCCCTATGAGGGCATACTGAAATGAGATCTGCTGAAATTGCACTGTGGTCCTTTGGAAAACATAAAATTCTGGCTTTATATAAGTAGAAGACAGTATTATGTGAATCACATGCTTACCTCGTTGTTACAGAAGCAGTAGATAGTCGCGACAAAGAATCCCTAAAGAGAGAAGAAAGAATACATTAATTAAATTTTTTTAAAAAATTAAAAGCTGTGATCATCAGCAGAATCTTTTGCAAGTCTTAGTGTGAAGCTGTGAGCTGTGAATTAGGGAGGAACTATTCCAGAAACCTGAAATCAGTTGCCTTTGGGATCTTGCTTAAGCCTCATAAGATGCCTTGTGCCAAGTTTTAAGTATGATCCCAGTAGCCTAGGTTATTAAAGAAACGCCTGGCCTTTCTTTGTGACTTAATTAATTTTGGTCTGCTCCTCATAATAGGCCTTGGCAGTTGGAAGAATGCAGTGGATTTGAAATTTGTAATTGAGAAAGAAAAATCGTGGCCTAGACTCCTATGTTATGTCCCTGAGAACCTCTTCATAACCAGATGACGTCTCAAAATACCTAGTTGTAGCCTTTATTGGAGCTTTTGATCTGGGCCAAGTCTTTGGAGTGAATGGAAACAAGGAACCTGCTAACTGTGCAGCCCAGGACAGCTCTGGATATTTCACCCTGTACTCTTCTATGTGAGAAATGCTAGAAGCCTGGGTACCTTGTGCCTTACATTTCTAATAGATTCAGACAATGAATGGCAATGGGGCAGAAGGCACGGGCAGCTCTGTGCAAATTCACTACTCTAATCAATCCAAAGTCACACTGGTTTATGAAAGAATTGCTCTGTAGCTACCTGACATGTGTGAAGGACCAGTGAAGGGTCCTGTGTATCACTAAAGTAGAAACAAATGCCTTTTAAAACCCCATTTCCTTCAAAAATTTTGGTTGGGCCTTCTCAGTTGAAGGCTATGCATTTTGACTTCTAAGATCATAATCTTACAAGGACTGTTATGGGTTTTAGTCAGATGGACTTAGCAGGAGAATAAGCCATCAAGTAAACGTGGGGGGGGGGGCGCTAGTTTCCTTACCTGGAAATGAATCAGAGAGTGCATGAGATAATCATAGATCCTCCCAAGCACCTTGTTGGAGGGCCTCCAGGGAAACACAACAAACTGGATCCCCAGCAGGGGCACAAGGACCATGGTGGCCTTCACAGCCTTCAGGTACATGTAGGACTCAGCTTCATGGGTTTGCCTCATCTTGGTCACAAGCACTCGGACAATGTTGAGCAGAAAGAAGAAGTTGACCTGCAAAGAGACATATTGGCGAATGAGCCATTACTGTGGTGTGGACAATGCGATATCTGCCAGATCAATGACTAGAGAACTTTTAAAATAAAAGAAGTTGACATCTGAACCACATCTAATTTTTGGCTCTGAGGGTGAGTTTTGAAAATAGAATTTTGAAAGGATTTTATTGTTAAGTATATAAGGTAAAATTTTTAAAGGCTGGAATAGAAATAGTCATTTTGCAAAAAATGGAAAGAAAGAAAGAAAAAAGAAAGAAGGAAGGAAGGAAGGAAGGAAGGAAGGAAGGAAGGAAAGAAAGAAAGAAAGAAAGAAAGAAAGAAAGAAAGAAAGAAAGAAAGAAAGAAAGAAAGAAAGAAAGAAAGAAAGAGACTTTTGATAGTAATTGAATCTTTCAAACTTGGGTTTCAAACTTCATTACTCTGTGCTTCCTGACTGTGGCTACAACCATGTGAAGAGCCGCCTCATATTCTGGCATGCAGTCTCTGTCAGGATGGTCTGTATTCCCTTAAACCAAGAGCCAATACACTCATTCTTAAGTTGTTTTTGTCACAACAAACAGGAAAAGTAGACAACCCAAGTGGAATGATCACGAACAGCCTGGATGGAGATCCTATTTTTTTGGTTACCAAGGGATGTCTCCTCAGTGCAATAGCAAATGATGGCCATCCAGATTTGAGACTGTTTTTACTTTTATTACTATGAGTAAAGAAAACACTGTCTTTGAGATTAAAGTACTACACTGCCCTCATCCTATATGTGCAAATGAATTTCTTCATATATAAAGCAAAAGACATTTTTTGAGGCACATAGTTGGTTCTTTTATGATAAAATCGCATTAAATTTGCTTTATATTGTAGTTACAGTACATGTGCCACATATAAATGTATTCACAAAGCTGAGCAAAGACACTGATAGCAATATATTTAGAAATCAGTTCTTACCACCAGAGCCACCATGACGGGTCCATGGATGATGTAAAGCAAGTGGGTTTCCGCACTCAGCCAGCAGCTGAAGAAGAGCAAGAGCCCATATCAGTACGAGTGTGCTCTTTCCTTAGAATACCCTAACTTAAAAATCAAGAGGATACTTACTTGTCGTTGTAGTAGAGGGCACGAGTAATGGCGTGGATAATGGTTGGCACTATTGGGAACCCTGAAATTGGGAAAAGCACAAATCAAACTTGGCCCCCATGCCATAACCTTAACTAAGACTGCATAAATAATGGGAATATTTTTGTAAAGATGGTGGTAAATTGAGGATACCTATCAAGACATTCCTCTGATGTATGTAGACAAATTATCTTTGGCCATGTCAGAAAGAATTGCTCCTGGGCTGGAGCAATTGGAGCATGTGGAGTTTGATTAAGAGCATCCAGACAATTAAAAGCATTTCACCAATTCCTAGCTGCAGTAGGTACATTGTAACTTGCACTGTGAGTCTTACTAATGTTGTTTTTTTTTTTTTTTTGAATATGCTTTTGCTGATATTCTGAACTGGGACAAGAAAGTCTTTCATTGTTGTGCATTAGACTCTCACATGGCCAGATTCTGGGCCACCCTTAAGTGATGTCACCTGGGATGGTGATTGCTATGAAAGCCTTCCTTGATGTTCATATGAATTATTTTGGGCATTATTTTATTTTCCTGTTTGTTTTATGTACACTGATTCTGTTTCCTTTTAAAACAGTATTTTAGAGAGGCCAGTATATTCCTACCCCTCTATAGTTCTGGTTGTGGCTTTTAGAGGAAGGGTGCTGTTCTCTTCCTTGAAAAAACTGAAGTGCTACTAGCAAACATAAACAAAACTCCCTTTGAGTTTATCTTGAGAAAAAATACAGATGATATCCATTCAGCCTGCCAGATTATATATTTTTAAAATAAATTTTCTCTCCACAATGTATTCTAAAGTTGTAATTTTCCTTTAAAAAGATTGTCTTTTTATTCAGATGTACCTAGTACATAATAACACAGCTTGATTTGATTGAAGCATCTGTAGAAAGAGGTTTGTTGTTACAGTCAGGTTAAGAATTGTGTCTCAGGAAAGAACTAAACTGGTACCCTTTAAATTTCCGTAAATGAGATGACAAAAAAGAAAGAAACTGTAAAACTATTAGGTTTTCACATAAAATCATATGGGTTTCTAAATGCATAAATGAAATAATTCAATAATATCACTGATTACATGTTGAGCTTGAAATAATTTTAACCTGGACTATTTACATAAATATACAATGTGCTATTCATAGCAGGCCTAACAGACTGTTTACTCATTTGAATTCAAAGACCCAAAGTTATTGTCTAGATTTATTCTGAAATACTCATTTTAGGATTAGACAGCGGAAAAAAAGGCATTTGGGAACCAGTCTACTACTCCTCTTCACTGAAAGACAAGCATATTTCCTGGCCAACAAATATACCCTACATCTAACTGCTAGGTCTTGACACATTCCTATAGTTACTGTGGCTTTTTTTCATATGTTACAGTCTTTGTTTTTCTCTCTGTTCCCGTTCTTCTAATCCTCAGGACTTGAAACAACCTGACCTTTCTACTAAAGACACTGAAAAAAAGAGGAATACTTATGCATGTCATAAATCATGGAATTCCATTCCATTTTGGATACTGGATTTGGAAACATTTTTTCACCCAGGTGGTCTTCATGTCCCTCAAAGACTAGTTAGTGCCCAGAAATTAGCTTTGGGGGGCCATGTTCTCTGCATCCTAACTCTGAAGAGTATTTTCAAAATGTCAGTTGTGTATTGTTTTATTGATACTGTAAAGTCTAGAGCCCACGTTACCATTTTATATTTTCGACATGGAACCATATATTGGTCAACAGAAAGTTTTTCTGTTCCGTTACATCTTTTAACATCTTGGTGAAACATTTTTCTTGAAAATTATTTGAGGTTACCTTTACTTGTGTTCCTCTCACACAAAGACAATGTTATTTCAAGTTTTAAGTGAAGGCTATCACTATAAAATCTGCCACTCTAATGGTCTCATTGTTTCGTGGGAGCTGTATTTGGCATTGTGAGTTTGTTTGTTTGCTTTTTAATGGTAAGGAATGTGGTGCATTTAGGTTCTCTCTCTCTCTCTCTCTCTCTCTCTCTCTCTCTCTCTCTCTCTCTCTTTGTGCACGGGTGTGGGTATATGTGTAGGTAGAAGTGAACAGACCTTGGCATGTCCTAATAGCGAATTGATGAATTTGGGTGACTTTCTGTCTTTCCAAATACCTACAATCAGGAGCAAACCCTGCCTTTTGTTGTTTTCCCACCCTGTGGTTAGACCATTGAACAAGAGAGTTCTTGCCCTAGCCAGCACTGGTCAGTAGTGTTCCATCCTGGAATTGCTGTGAGTGTAATTATCTTTATGTTTCTACTTGGATCTTGCTAATAAAAATTTAAATAGTTGCTGATCAAGAAAAGTTGAGGTATTGTATAAATATGACATTAGCATTCCTTCCTTTTTTATACCGACAACTTATTTTCTCCTTAGTATTGTTCATATGTTAAATACAGATTTTTATTGAGCTGTATATAAAGGTACTAACAAGCTTTCTAATTGATTTGCAATGAGCCCGTTTGGAAAGAAAAGTATAAACGTTCCTTTTGAGATATCCTTATCGCAGTTGAATGTCATAGGTGAGAATAAATTTATAGCTAGCTTTTGTTCTCATGGAATATTTTCTGAGTTTTACAGATAGACACTTTTGAAACTCCTTACAAAGAGAATCCCACCAGCTGTGTTTGAAATGAATTAAGTAAACTAGACTTGAAAGAAATATGTGAGGGAAGTTCTTCAAGAGACTAGAATTCTGAGTGTGTGAGTTTAAATCAAGACTGGAAGAAGGCTATAAATATGCAAGCACGTAAAGATGGGTCCCTAGCTCAGAATCTAGTTGTTGGAAATACATACCCCAGCCGAGAAGATAGTACCAGCGCAGGCGTTGCTCGTCCGTAAACATAGCCATGACGATCAGGGTGTGAAGGTAGATCCCCTCGCAGAGCATCCAGAAGTAGTTGCAAGCCATCATGTACTGATGGAAAAAGTGTAGAACCTTGCAACTTATCTGTTAGAAAGAAAGGAAGATGCTTAGCGGGAGGCATTAGTGAAGATGTGGTTGGAGGAGGAGTGCACTGATGAGCCAACGGATCTGCATTGAACTCTCAAGAACCACCCTGAGCATTCGTCAATGTGTGCCCTCTACATTTACAAAGTAAAGGGACAGGGTGAGTGTCACATGCATTTTTTTTTTGTAAATAACTGAATAGGCTACTGAAAGTGGAGGCCACAAAATATTCTTTTTTCCATTGGAGACTAACTTAGACTAGAGCAGTTCTTTTTCCTATGAGGTGTCTGAGACTAATAGGTTTTAAAGAACGTCCAAGGGTTTTTCATACAATTTCTTTAATCTTTCCTCCTGTGGTCCATGATGCAAATCACCCTAGACATTAAGTGTTGCTTCTGAAGCCAATTCGTTTCTTAGTAATGCTTTCTTAGCCATAGAGAAGAGACCACTAGGGGAGAAAGTTCTCTTATATGGACCAGGAACCCATGATGAGCTCAGCTTTTCTTTTATATGCAGACTTGTTTTCTACATTAGGAACTAAGGGTATGCCAAACCTTCTTCAAATATGAAGATTGTGTCATCAGTGACTACTCAGAGAACAGGTAGGAATGAGTTAATTATGTATTAGTAACTTAATAGGGAATTCACTAACTGCATAACGGAATATCCTGCTCATTTTAGAACAGGGTCTCTCATTCTGGCATCCCTAACATTTTTGGCTAGTTAAGTGGTCTTTGTTGCCCTGAGCTTGTTGGCAGTTAACTGTTTCTGCCCTCTATTTAGATGCCTATAGCTTCCTTCACTCACAACAATGAAAAATGTGTCTAGATGTTTCCAAATGTTCTTTGTGGAGCCAAATGTCTCTATTTTAAAAGCCCTACCTGGGGACAGCTACTTTTAATTAATTTCCAACAACCACAAGGCAATGCCAATACAATTCAGTCTTCCGATTATAGAGACCAGGAAGTGGTTGTTTACATGGCTATTACTTTGCCAAATGGCATGCATTCTTTTATGCTGCTCCTCCTGTGGGTTGCCTTGCATCTAGCTGGAGTTAACACTTCCTTTCATAAAGCACTGGAACAGAGACGTGACTTTCAGTCTAAAGCACCATTCTGGGCTTGTACATTTCTGCTGAGCTCATGGTAGTTGTAATTAATTTAATGGGAAGTGATAAACTGAGCCAACGCATCTTCTGGTGTGCTTCTTTTCCCTTCAGGACTCAGAGGAGAAAGCTGGCTTGGCTCATTAAAAGGATCTATTTTATGCTTTCAAAGACAGAATCATCTTCTCGTTCACACCAGTAGGAACAGAAAGGTAGAAAATCTACAACATCCGGAAATCAGAAGTAATTTGTTTGGCTTTGGATAGAACTAGCAGACCCCTGGCTCAGTAGGCCTGCGTAGATTATCTTCCTTACCAGGATTAGTTGATTGACTAGTACATCAATGTGTGTTTACTGACTAAGTCCTTGCAATGATGGTTCCAAGACACCCAAACACCAGTAAAAGTTGAGATTCTGCATTCCTTTTCAAGGTTACTCTTTGAAATCCCAACTTCCCCAGAATGCCTAAGGAAGG
This sequence comes from Apodemus sylvaticus, assembly GCF_947179515.1. Lineage (NCBI taxonomy): Eukaryota > Metazoa > Chordata > Mammalia > Rodentia > Muridae > Apodemus > Apodemus sylvaticus. The sequence continues at coordinate 27,503,067 of NC_067473.1, forward strand.
TGGTGTTTTTTTTTTTCTTGTGGGGAAAGGGATCAGCAGACATGATGTCTTGTGCCTATGTGATCTAGAGTAGCTGAGGTTTCAAGTTAACCAAGCCTGTTCTCATTATCCATTGTTATTATGTTTGGATAAATCATTATAAAAACTGAATTAGCAAGCACTAATCCATGCGTCTAGGCATAGTATAAGGTGAGAGTTTTTTGAAGCCTCTAAGGAGGAAAATAACATTTTCATCCCATAATCAATACATAGCTTTTGTTTTCTATGTTTTGTGTACAGACACCTTATTTGATATGTATTATTGACTCATTGATACTGAATTCATGGCCCACAGCACAATAGCCACTACTTGAAAGACTTGTTTATTTTACCTTAAAACAAATTTATCAAGGGATAGTTAAAAACAATCGCCATAGATTTCCTAATGGCTCTATTCTTGAAGAGTTCAATGCTTATGATCAAGGGAGTGGCCTTCTGGTGGCAAGACAGACATGTAAACAAATGTAATCATGCACAATGACTTCTAGAAATATATATTATAGATACTCCAGTTAATCTGACTATTAAACTATTTTAACGATTGTTTCCTCAGATACATAACAAAGTCTGGCATTTAGGAGAATCAATGAAGTCAACTAGAGGGGCTTGTTTTAAGAAGACTAAATTCTCTACTTTATTTGAGGACAACCAGCAAGGAGTAGAGTATTAGGCTGAACACTTTGGTGGGTGCTGTAAAATGCTCTGCTCACCCTTTGGCTTTTGATCTTTTGAGGGGATGCAGCGGGGTGCTGCAGTGCAGATTATTTTATACAAAGGGAGGTGGCTGACTATAAATTTATTTCTCAAATCCTTAGGAAAATATTAAAACAAAATGGAGCAAATACAAATAATCTCTCTCCTATTTCTTTGGTTATTGAGGGACAAAGGCAGTTCCTAAAGAAATATGGCAAGCCTTTAGGAGTAAATTGCTTAGTAAAAAAAAAAAAAAAAAAAAAAAAAACCCTAAAAATTCAAAATTAGTTTGAAATGGCTAGTGTGCTAACTCTAAAATGTTTCCTCTGAACTAAAGCTTCTAATTCTGAGTCCTGCCAAGTTTTGTTTGAAAACAGAAATCAGCTTTCTTGCTCATTTGAGTGATCTCCAGTGATTCAGCACACTTATTACGTTTCCTTGGAAATTCTGTTTTCTCACCAGCTCACTTAGTACAAAAAAACAAAATGAAACAAACAAACAAAAAAAACCCCAAACAAAACAGGAGTGGGAAGCTGTGTTTACTTGGGCAAGGGACGATGAATCAATAATTCACTTTCTAAATATTTAACTTGATGTGTGGAAAGACATTTTGAAGGATTCCATGCAGCAAATATATGTGGTCTATGTTGATTCAATGTTTAGGTTAATTTTAAAATTAAATTAAATTAAACATTTAGGTTCCACATTGAATGAACCTACAGTTGTGGTTACTATATAACTATTTCATCACATATGTTGGATTTCTCCACTACTATCCTAAGGACTTGTATCCAATGATATTCAGAGGTTTGTAACAGATACTTATTCAATTTGAATTAATATGGCCTGTCTACGGCTCATAATGTTGTTCAACTGACTGTTTCAACTCTTATTATTTAGTACATAAGCCAGAATTGCTTATTCAAGAGTGGACACAATTTTCATAGCCTTTTATCTTAACTAATATTCCTGAAATACTTGAGAATATTTGTAGACATCAGGATATATCTTAGGGATCAGGCTTCTAACATCCATAGAAAATGTATAACATTGAGCTAAACTCTCCTGAATTTTTATGTCAGTTGCATTTTGGATCTTTGTCATGTTCTTCCAAAGTGTCCATAAAGGGTACCTTTTGATGATAACTCTCTCCAGACAAAATACTCACATAAATACTGTTATTTTTTCTCCTGGGTCATGACTGGAAATGTTGTTTTACTTTGTCCAGCATTTTCTTTTAAAAAAAATTGGTATGTGTAGGTCCCATTGGACGCACATAGTAACTTTTTAGTGATCAATACTTAACCCAGTTTTCTAGTTCCTGTCACTATGTAAAGTGTACTGCTATCTCACTATGACTATTTTTTTTTTTTACCACAATCAAGTTTCAGGTTTTAAATTGCCAACTTAAAATGTTCACAATTAAGTTCATACATAGTGAGAATTATGACCATTTTCCTTAATAATATGAAGTGGAATTTGGTTAAGACAAAATTAATGTATTTATTCTTGATATGGTTTGAAACATGTTGGCCCTTTAAGCTTCATTTCATTTCTGGTCAGTTCATTGGTGTCTCTTCATTGTATTTATGATATCTTTATTTTGAATTTTTATGTATTTGGTTTACATGCTCTTGAGACTCTTCATCCCTCCCTGGTATTTTATGTATCTTCTTCAAGTTAGATAGTTACTCTTCGTTAACCATTGATTTTGGTGAATCTTTCCTTGTGGCCTCTACCCTGCAAATAAGCTAATCAAATATAACTTATTTATATTTCAGGACTTTTTCAGGACTATTTGCTTCTAGAATTTCCATGTAGTTCATTTTTAGTAATTTCAACTTTTTGGTTAAGATTTTTTGTCTTTCTATTTACTCACAACTTTTGGTATAGTTATAATGACTACTTCATAGTTTGATCATTTTAGCATCTGGGTAATTAACAATTGATCTTAATTCTATTTTTTTCTTGTATAGCCCAGGCAGGTCTAACACACATAGTAATTTTTCTGCCCCAGTCTCCTGAATGTTGGGATTACAGGAATGTGCCACCAAACATGTCTATATTTTCTCTTGACAAAGAGCCATACTTTAAATTTTTTTTTATATATCTGGCATTGTTGAACAATTTCTAGATACCATAATTATTGGGAAGTTGTAGACTCTCTGGTATAGAGTCTAGATTCTACTGTATTCCTTTGAATTTTTCTTATTTTTTTGTTTGTTTGAATAGGTACTTTACATGACTAAATCCAAGTTCTCAGTTGAACTGTTGGTACCTTAAATCTTAGCACCTTAAATTAAATCTTATTTAGATTTAATTATACTCTTAGATTTCTTTGAACACATATGATCAGATGGCATCATATATATATATATATATATATATATATATATATATATATATATATATATATATACACACAGAGCTTCAGCTCCTCCCCTTTCGGAGAAGAAGACCCTTTCATTTTAGGGCACTGTAATTGCCCTATTCTAACATTATGCAATTGAGGAGCAACTGAGCCATCACTGTTTTCTCTTAAATCAGTCATATAATCTGTAATATTATGTGAGGATCACAATGGCTGGGTAAGCATGAACCAAATTTTAAAGAAACATTTTTCCCCCACAAAACTGGTTTTGCCATTTAAGTAAAATGAAGAATAGTAGGCCACGGTAGACACCCATTACGAAATGATTCCATGGCAGTGTTCCTCTGTATTGCCCCAGCAAATCTATCACATAGGTTTATTTGCTGTCCATATTCCCATAGGATATTGAAATTGGTAACTCTCGTCTAGTTTAAGCCACGGTGGGCTTTTCGTTCCAGCTTCTCCCTCAGTCACTTCTTCCATGGTCTGTCTTGTACCAGCTGCCTTTCACTGGTCAGGAACAGCCATTTCCACCCTGGGCTTTACAATCCACAGTGTTTAGATTCTGAGCACACTTCCAAGTTGATCTTTGAATGAATCTGTGATCTCCTAGAATGACACTGTGGTCTAGTCTGGTGGCTCAACTGTCATGGACATGTGAAGGCCATGCCATATTTGAGCTTGGGACTCTTTTGTCTTACTTAGCTAAGAGGCTATAAAAATGTAATCTGATTGTCTCAGCCTTAAAGGTGCAAAGGGCTCAGGTTCCCAGTGAAAACCAATCTCCCTGTATTGTCCCTTTTAGAGCCAGATAGAAAAGTTAGACAGACATTACTTTCTAGAAAAAGACAAGTATCCTGGCAGCTTTGTTTAGATGAAACAAGAACCATGCTTTTAAAGCTGCCTCATGGAGATCACTGAGTGAACAGACAGAATAAGAAAAGTGAAAATTTGGATATCATGGAAATGAAATGCTTAAATGACAATGGGCAATTTTCATATCACTCAGTAAACTGAGGATCTATTCAGCCCTTATTTATGGCATGAGTCATTTTGGATTTAACTTAAAAAAAATAGAAGGTAAAGGAATAAGATTCTTATCTTGGGTAATATAGGTAAGAATAAACCTATCAAAAAAAACTTTGGAGGCAGCAAGTGTCTACCTTGATGGATAGGGAGTAGAGACCACAGAGATTCACCACAGCTGAGAGGGATGTTTCATCTTCCTTTTTTTACCCTCCCAACTAAATAAAAGCTCTTACAAGAGTGGCAAAACCACATTGGTACATATGAGATGAGGTGGCCTCTCTTATCAAGAATTGATTTCTTCTTTTTAATATAGTCCCCAAGTTATTGGGCAGAAAAAGTTTTGTGACTCTTGGATATTTAGTGAATTAAAGTAGGAAAACATGTCACTTCTCAGATTTAGTATACTTAGGAGAGAAAAATATCATTGAAAATTAAGTATTGTGTTTTCCTTTAAAGGAGACAGAGTCTATATGACATTCAAAAATGTAAAGTGTACTGGTGAATTAGTTTTTGTTCAACATTATGATTATGGATATAGTGTTCACATTATATTTCAATATTTGTAGACTACTAAACATTCCATTTTCAAATTTTTTGTTGCGTTTTCTTTTCGACTCTTATTTATTTGTTTGTTTATTTGCTTGTTTTTCTTCCTTGTCTCTGTTTTTTATGGTGAGGCAGAACCTTGGTTTTATACAATTTGGGTTCTTCAAATCACTACATTGAAGTAATTTTAAATGCATGATTCTTCATATGACTAGGTAGGATTGAGAACATGGTTCTCAGCCTTTTGCTGCTGGTAAGGTTGTCTCATTAGACAAGGAGAACTTTTCTCTCAAGAAAGATGGAACTTTTGAAAAAAAGTTGAGTTTTCCCTGTTCTCATCTCTCCCCTCTATACTAAGTTCTATGGCAATAGGGGAAATGTCTTCTTTCCTCATACCTAAATGATGGGGCCTACTATAATCCTCAGAAATAATATTCTGGATAGGAAAAGATCCTCATGAAACTGGGCTTTCATAAGTGCACTTGCTGAAGACTCTACCCTCACAAGGTGAGAGAACACAAATTTCACATTGCATCTTCCAGAGGTGGTAACAGCTTCAAGGACCAGGAACATTTCTAATATGGCTGCTTATGAAAATCCCTGAAGCAATTTTGTTACCGCAGAGTGAGTAGTCCTATGATACTTATTTATGGAGGCTCAGATTTAATGAATTCTTGTTGAGAAGCTATAACTATTCAAACAGAGAATGTATGTAAAGCAAATCCCTTAATTTCTTTCTTCTGGGAGAAGGGTAGGCTGAGGAGCTTGCAAGCACGAGTTAACTTTTGAAATTGCAATCATTAACTGTTAGCCTGTACTATTTATGATTTGGTGAGAGGCTTGGTTGCCATACTTTCTCTCAGGGATGAAATGGACATTTGGAATCATGAAAGAGAGCATGTTATGACATCACTTATTTCCTACATAACGGAGCTAATATGGCAGCCCGTTCTCCTTTTGAATAGCCTTAGACAAGAGAACTTTCATTTTTTTAAAAAAAATATATATTTCTTTTCAATTTTTGTGATAAAAACAGCCAAATTTCAAAATAGGTTGAAATATTACCAACTCTCACATGTGTGTTTGCAAAAACAATGGCTGCTGTGTGAGCATCTCTAAGGACTGTGTGAATGAGGCCATAAAGACACATTGCCACATAATAGTATCACTTCTCTTCAGACTGAGGACTAACATTGAGTTTTGAGTGTGTAGTAAATGCTTAGTTGATTAGATAGAATTTATTTTTTGTTTCAGTGTTCCATAATCTTTCTTTAGGAGGTTTGCTCTTATATATCTAAAAGAATGGCTTTGTTGGATTAAAAATGTACTAATTTGGAGAACCAACTTTTTGTTTTTTATGCCATAAGAATAAATTCTTTCTTTTTTGCTCTAATGTGCATGAGAGAATCAGCCTCATTCTTGCACACTAGAGAAAAGCTTTCTGTCACTTTCTCTGGCTCTCCTATGATCTCATTGACATTTTCCCAGGAAGTCAGCAGCACGATGGCCAAGCTGACCCTCCAGAGACTGGCTCACCAGTTTCAATAAAGGTTCTAGGCAATGGAGGATAGATATAGGATGGTTCGATAATGGGTAGAATAGCTTGACTAGAAAAGTAACTCAGTATGTCATCTACTAAAACAGCCTATGAAAATGAAAGCATTTTACAAAGACAGCTAATGAGACTATCATGAAGAAGAAGTTACATAATAAATTTGTTTGAAATGCCAAGCACAAAGATGTATGGATTTAGCCACAAGGTAACAGTTAGCAGAAACCTTGTGAATTTTTAATATTATGCTCTTGGGGACCCTAAAAGGGTTATGCTTCTTTTGAATTTTAGGAGAACTTTTTAAAACCAAGCAAAATGTTTTTTGTTATTCTCATTTGATGGATACATTTCCACCAGTTTCTACAATTTAGTAGTAAACTTTGTAATGGTGCAGAGAATTTGACTTTTTAGTCTATTTCAAGATGATAACAAGGTCAGCAAGATCTCACAAACTGTGAGGATTCTTTTTGCTAGTAACAGCAGGGGAGCAAGCTGAGCAGATGGGGGAAAATCTACTTGTGAGCATAAGTACTTTGCAATGTGACTGAGCACCAATCCCAGGTCAGTGTGGCTGATTATTCAGTGACTGAAGTGCAACCCTTTAATGGAAAATGAAAAAGCTCTGACAGTCCTGAGAGATACTTAGTGCATTGCTTGTACTTCGATGGCTAATTACAGAGAATCCTTGCAATGGATGAGACTTTTTTTTTTAAGAACATGAGAAAATAGCAGATCATCAAGAATATAGAAAAGAGAGATAGGATCAAATGAGATTGGGCCATCTTAAGTCCTATCTCCAAGTATTCATAATAGAAAAGAAATTTGCCTTCACAGAACTTTAGTTTCCTAACTTTAAAAATAAGGTAATATCCACTTCTCACTGGGGATACTGTTAGTGTTAAATTAAATGAGATTAACTTTATTTCAGTCATTTGTCATTTAAAAAGAAAAAGTCAGCAAGAAAAACCCATTTGGTTACATAATTCTTCAGGTAAGACAAGTCTTTGTGTCCATTAGCAGATGGCATGGATTTTAAAGAAGAATAGTAATGATTTTATGAATATATTCAAATGGCAAGTGTGGATTTCATAAGAAGCCAAATTAAGCAGAAGCTTAATTTGCCATGCCACTGCTATGCCACTGTTATTCAGGATGATGCTCTGGACAAATTTCATGCATTTTTGTCATTGGGTTGGCAGAACTGTCAAATGCCAGATTTGAAAGATGAGGCTATCTACAGATGCTTGCATGATACAGTTAAGCAGAGAAACAAAAGTTAAAATATGCCCTGGCCAGTCCTGTATGCTAGCTAGCTGCAGCTTCTGCCTCTGGGTTCCCTCTCCTCCCCATCCCACTGTCCTACATACATGGAAACAACTCTCTATAGCTGCTAAGGCTCTCTTGAACTCTAGTTTCTAGATTCAGCTCTGTTAACGGGACCCTATACACAAACTAGCCGATGAGAATGAATTACGAGAAAACAAACCCCCCACCCACACCCCGCCCTTTGTGGGTTTGTCCCAGACTGGTTGTGTCAAACAGAAGTCACAAGTTTCTGAAGTTCAATCCTCATCATACCACTTCACTGTCATGAGGGTCCATCTTTCCCTCGTGTGCACTCAGTGGTAAGGGTGGTGACAGTTCCCACTGCATTGTCCACATATGTGTGTTATGATGAATAATATGCATCTGTCAATGTTTCAGAACAAACAGGATCAAATATTGGCAATGTCAAATGCAAGGTTTCACACGCAAAATTACAACATTAGACTGTTCCCTGAACTGACTTTATAGCAACTGAACTTCAGCATTATGGGGAATATCACTGGCTATTATTTCTATTTACCCAGTTGGCTAAAGTATAGCTATATCCAGAAACTATTACGAGGAGAAAAAAATTAGAGAAAAAGAAAGTTGAAGGCAAGCATGAATCATTGTAAGCAACCCTCAGGACAATTCTGACAAAAGGAATCCAAGGTAGTTCTTGGTGACAGAGCCAAATGACTTCAGTTCTTCTCAACAATATATAAAAGGATGGTGCACATGGCATGAATTTCATGAATGTTTGTATTTTGACCATGAGTTCTTTGTATTTCCTTATGTTAATATGGATCCTTTCCAAGCCATACCAACATAGAACCCGGCCATATGTGTATGATTCATTTGGGTAGATGCACAAGTGCACACAGCTGAGGTGATGGCGAATGCCCATGCTGGAAGCATTAGAATGAAAATCAGTGGCCAACTGGAGTTTACTGGGAACACTGCTACAGTGTGCCTAGTATTTATCTGTATTCCTAAGAGGTGCTCAATATTTTCCCATAGATATTAATAGATCATTAAAATTGATAAATTATCTAGTAGCCATAAGCATGTACATTATTACAAAATTCTCATTTAACTATGCTTCTCACCCATTTAACATGTAACAATTATTTTTAAGAACCCCTAATAGGCTTTCTTAATGCAAAAATCAACTATGGAAGTCAATGAGATTATGCTTTAAACAACTGAATAAGTCAACGATTAGAACCATGCTATCTCTAGGTACTATGATCTTTACAATAAAATTAAAACCAAAGCCAGATAGTGCTTACAGGATCCCGTCGCACCAGATCGCCATTGGGCACAACCTCCACCAGGTGGATGATGATGATGATAGAGTTCAGAATGTAAGTAAGGAACATATTCTTGTGCAGAGTCACCCTCTGGCAGCTAAGGTTCCTGGGGAAGAATAACACGAAAGCATTAATGGTTGTTAAATGCTATAACTTCGTGGTTTAGTACTTCAGATTTTTAGAGGAAAGCTTTAAAATCCATTTCCAGTGGTATTTCATGGTTTTTGTTTCTCATGGTGGCATCTGATAGCAAATGTAAGACTGAGATTGAAAGTTATTTTTAATTGTAATAAATGCTCCTGCTTGGCCCAATCCTTCCCTACCTTGTGTGCACTTGATTTCTTGTCTACCTCCTTAATGTGTACATTTGTACTAATGTTAAAGTTCACTTGAAAATAGAAGTTTGAATGTCCCAAAAATTCAATCTAAAGCCATCAGAAATATAAAGGTCTTATATGACAAGGAAAGTGATGCATTTGGGTTCAGTACAGGCTTTTATATTTAAAGAATTCCTCTTGCTATTTATAAACCATGCTATTTGTTTATAAACACCATGTGATAAAATGACAATTGGTCAATTGTAATTGGTCGTACCAGGGTGGAAAAAAGATATCAATATCTTTCTAATATTATTATTGATATTATTAATAATGTATGATATTATCAATAGAATGGTCTTTCTGAACGTTCAGGAAACCATCCAGAGAAGCATAATTATGAATACTGCACAAGACAAAATCACTTCTTCATACAATATGCAAATATGGCAGGGAGTAACAATCAGCTTTTATAGAGGATTAACATTTCTTCCAGATGTCCCAATAGAATCCGGCTTTTCACATCTCTATGATTATCTATGTTATTTGTTTGTTTTGTTTTGCCCCTGCTACTTATCTCTGAGCCAAGGCTATATTTATTGTTTTATGTGGTTAGAATTGTGGAGAATTTTTATTCTTTTCTTTTTCTATCTTTTTTTTTTATTAGAAAAGAACTCAAAGGTAGGGTTTTAGCATCATGCTTTTTAATCAAAGCTGTTGTGAGTCATGATGATTTATTTATTTACCATGGTGAAGAGCAATTGAGAAATGAACAGACATTCCAAAATTAATCATGTGATGTGATTACTCTGCTGTGTTCTGATCATTATAATTGAAAACACTCTCCTAATTCTAGTAATCAATTCTCTGTGTCTTGTTGCTTTATCAACCCTTCTTCTGTTAAACCTTTTGTGGAAGGAACATATTGATGATTTGTTTATGTCTTTGCTGTTCACTAAAAAACTGCTTTAGGTGTTCATACTTAATAAATACAAGAATTGTGAGCATGATACAGAAGAAAATTTAAAAAGGGATCAGGAAAAGTAGTCATTGTGCTCAGGGTATATTCATAGGTAATTAGTCTCTCTTAGGGTTAATTATATTTAGTATAATCTAGAAAATATTTCAATAAGATAAACAGGATTCTCTTATACTATGAGTCACTATATATTGAATGACATGTAACATCCTTTAAGCGTGGAGGATTATTTGGATTCAAAACTCAACAGAAACTCTTAATTTGTATCGTTCCCAGTCATTAGTAGAACCAACAGTAACGACTATAATAACAATGATTATTATGTCAAAGACTTATATTGCATTTATTTTATGGCAGTTAATAATCTAAGTATTAAGTGATTATAAATAATCAGATTATTTCTACTTAATTTTATTTTAGTTTCGAATGTATTACTTAACTGTGATGTCTCTATAAAGAACATACATGTGGCTTTCTTGAAATTTATACTTGTAAATATAGGTAAAACAGTTAGTGAGGCACAAATTATAAGTGCTTTATTTTGATAAAGATTTACAGTGTGCCTAATATTTCTAACTTATTTTCATTTGATCCATGTGTGAACGTATGCCTGTGTGTGGAGAGCTTGAGGGTACAACTATGCCTGAGTGTGGAGACTGCATACCATAGTGGTGTCTTCTTGGTTTATTCTTTCCATTTTGAGACATGGCTTCTCAATGAGTCTTGAGCTTGCCATTTCAATGTGATTGGCTGGACATCTAGTCCCTAGTACCCATTTTTCTCTACTGATTTCCTCACTGCTGGGGTTACAGACAAACTATGCTTAGCTTTAAAATGGGTGCTGAGAAGGTGTACTCAGGTTCTATACTTTCATGGTAAGTACTTTACTCATGAGCCATCTCTTTCCAGCCCCAAGAGTTTTAACTCATAATGATAACTCAAATAGTTGCATTTGAACTTGAGGACTTGTGATAGGTTTTCATCAGTCCACGATGGAACAATAGCTGGGGTAAAAGAAACGTTTACTGTAAGACCGCAGGGTTCGTGTGGGTTTGCAGAATTACTACAGGAAGGAGGCAAGTAGTCATTGAAGATGATAAGAACTCCATCTTTTCCTCAGGTAGAGTTACAAGTATATTTATCTAATTTAGGTTTTCTTGCTAATTTATCATACTCAGTGGCACATGTTCCTAGATTCCCTGTAACTAATTGTACTCTTTTAAGATTCACTTCTATTCATATAAATTGAAGATGGTGATAGCTTAATAATAATTAATAATAAATGGAGGATGGCTCTTCAAGAACTTTCCTTATGCTATTGTCTTGCTGGGAAGAAGACACAAAATAAAGCTGATACTAGAATAAAAAGGAAGTGGTATTTCAAATGTACTTACTTGAAAATCCAGAAGATCAGCATGGAAGCAACCAAAGCAGCAATCGACAAGGAGTGACCCACCAGAGCCAGGTAATAGAGAACGTACGCATTCTTGAAGAAAGAGTCGGAAAAACTTGTAAGTAGATGAGCAATAGCTTCAATTTCTTCTCTCTCTCTCTCTCTCTCTCTCTCTCTCTCTCTCTCTCTCTCTCTCTCTCTCTCTTTTTATATATATAAAGTCTGCTGCTGCTGGAGTTTCATTTACTTTTTCATTGATGAAGATACTATGTGTATAATTTTGCAGATATCAATTTTCATCTATTGATGTTTTATCAATTAATTATTTTTTACACTCCATATTTTATTCCCCCCACGCCCTGTTCACCCTCTGACTGTTCCACATCCTGTACCACCTCCCCACCCCCTGTCTCCACATGGATGTTCCCACGCCCCCCACTCCCCCTGACCTCTAAACTCCCTGGGCCCTCCAGTCTCTTGAAGGTTAGGTGCATCATCTCTGAATGAGCACAGACCCAGTAGTCCTCTACTGTGTTATTTATTTTGGTTTAATAAAGGAAAACATTTATCTACTCTCAAACTTTGCAACAGCAAAGCAAAGCATGAAATGCTTTTTGTTTCTGACTCAGTAATTACTTAATGCACAGGCCTCTCTTTGAAGGAAATGATTGCACATATTAGAGCTAAGAGGATTGTTCAGAGATGCTCTTTAGAGCTAAATATTGATGCTATTTCTTCCATCTATGATGGTAAAGGAGATGGTGGTAGATTTAGTAATCTTTCAATTAAAGACCAAATATTATTTGTTTCCTTATTCAATAGACTTAAATAAACTTTTTTTTAACCCAAGATATTACAAACATTTCATAGCATGTAAAGGCACAGGTATTAACAAATAGGAGTAAACACCTCTGAAAATTATCTAAACTTCCTTCACTGTATCAATGGGATAATGGAAGGCTCCATCCCCCCCAGCAGTAAAACTAAGGTCATGTCCAACTTGGGTACTAAGAGAGGGTATCTTTAGCTGGTTGCTCTCTGATAATTAGAGAACTCTCCCAGGGGGATAAAGATATTAATGAGTTCTTTAAAATGCTGCCTAATTTCTGGCCCTAATGAAATCCCATCTTCTGCTCTGTGGAGAGTAGTCACATCTGGCTTGATTTCACATTCAAACAGAAGTACTGATGTTGAGCACGAACAAGGAAGGAAATGTTATTTTCTCTCATGCCCTTCAGAAACCCCACTTCCTTACATAAAAATGTGTTGGTTTTTTAGCTACTTTTTTTGTGTGATTTGGGGCAGCAAATAATTTATACTTTTACACCCATTTTTGTGTACAAATAGTGGCATTCTCATCCAATACAGAAATTTGAAATAGAACTTACTTGCAGTTTCTCAGAAGTGTAAGCGTTGCACAGAGTGTAGTTGGACCAGGTTCGGTTGCTGTCAGGGTGTCTAAACCATTCTCCATTTTCATCACAGTATTTTGAAACCTTTTCTGTTAATGGAACAAAATGATAATGTATTAGTATATCAAATCCCAACAAGAAAAGCAATGGGTTAAAGCTTACAGGCTGTGCCTGCGAGTGAATCCCACCATAGAACTTAAACATAGAGATAACACAAACCATTTTGCCACTTAGACATTTAATGCTGAGAGAATCCAAGTGTCACGCTTCTCAGCCCCCCTTGCTCCCCTTTCCTGTTCACACTGTAGATGACTTCTGGGTAGTATGTCTTCTTCAGAATTCCAATACTGACATAAACTCTTTCAGTGTTTACTTTTGTGTAGTATATGTATGTTTACGTGGTCCTGTATATGTGCAATTGTGTGTAGAGGCCAGGCTAGATGTGTTTTGGGATTTCCAATTGTTTTCCAACTTGTGTTTTGAGAAAACATCTCCTAAAGAACCTGGAGCTCACCAATTTGGCAAACTAACTTGGATGGAACCTTTTGCATCCACCTTCCTAGAATTGGGATTTAGATGTGTGCCCCCTGTGCCCAGATTTTATATGGCTGCTGGGGAACAAATTCTTGCTTTCACAGATTTGTTGACTAAGACTTCCCATACCATCATCCCATTAACTTCTGCATTTTCCTGGAGAATTTTTGTGTCATTTAGGTGTAATCTAATTCAACAAATTTGTAAAGAACTGAAATGTGTTTAAGAAAGTCACTTTGAAAATGTTGCATTTATCTCTACCAAAGATGGCTCCATCTAAAAAGTAGAGTTAAAAGATGGATCTATGACTGGAAATCCCTACTTTGCTTATCAACACCATGCCTTTTAGTCAATATTTATAGCTACTTTGGCAAGAGCCCATTGCTACTTTCCAGCTGGCTTAGTAGACCTCAATTGTTGGACAGATTTTTGTACCAGTAAAACCACCTTTAAGGCAATGGCAGATTAAGATAAATGAGGCACCTTGTGTTGGGAAGAGGTAATGAAGGCCTGAAGGATTCTCATTATTTTGGTTCCAGTTCACAGAAATGTAGCTCAGAGTTAGGGTACCATACAAAACCTGCTCTTTCTATGCCATCCTTTAGAATGGGATTCCTAGAAGTGTTTGGCCAATGTGGACATTTATTTTATTTTGCATTGGTTTAAAAAGCATCCCTTGTAATTATACTTTGATTATCTGTATTGTTCTGTGTTGGGATTTTGGCTTCAATAATAAGTGAGGAGTTTTCTTGAGGAAACCCCCAAATTATCTCTCAAGCCTTATCTTAGTGAAGGGTTCGTATCTTGCTCTTATGGGAATTCCTGAGACACTTAAACGCCTATGGCCAGGTCAGATCATTTGACCCTTGGAAAACAATATTATCTTGTTCTAGAGACTTGGTTATTATATCTCCAGCTGATGCTATTTAGTATCATCATCTGGACATCTTCTTTAATTAAGGCTTATTTAGTTTATTCATAGCCTTCTATATTTAACTTAATGGGACAGATCTATTTTTCTTCAAGGGTGTCTGAGTATGGTTTTTCTGGCTCTGATCAGGCAGGTCCTGTAGTGAGTAGCTACCCCCAATAACTTGCTGTCTGCCTTACCACCTGCATCTGGTGTTCTGCTTCTTAAGGCTCAACTGTTCAGTACATTTATTTGAGCCTGCCAAGCCTTGATCATGTTTATACCAGGATATTTCCCCACCTTTTATTAATTCAAATTACTCAATCCCATTTCCTGCTCACATCTCTCCATCTAGTGGCTAGAGGCGATGACAATCTACCTGCATGGTTTTGCACCACTCCTGAGTAATAATCGAGGAACCTCCTCAATCCTAGACCTCCACACTTGTATACATGAAGAACCTCAAATAAGTGACATCAGCCTTTAAAATCTCATGTCACTGAGAACAACCTGTTCCTCCTAGACTGTCCTCCTGTTTGAGCCTTCCAGGTTGGCATCTAAGAATACTTGTGTGACAGGAGCAAGCCCTGAAAAAGCAATGTGCCATCTCTTAAAAGTTAATGAATGTATTCCAACTTGTACAAGTTTGCATGAAGATTAAGAAATAATATTTAGTTCTAAATAGAGAGATCTTGACACCATGTATTGAGTTGGATTTACTTGCGGTACTGTGTTAAATGTTGTAAGTACAAAAAGATAAAATAAGTATGTAAATGCTTTGCAATATGAAAGGTGATGTTCAATGTGACGTCACTATGGTGGATGGTGGATTGGATCCCCTTGTCCATTTAACACATTTTATTTATAACATAAAAACATAAAATGGAACTAAAGACCTTACCTGCTGTGTCAAAGTCCGGAAAGTAGTCAGGGCAGTGCTGATAGGCCATTTCTCCAGCGGGAGTGTCGTCCCAGCACATCCAGCCATCCCAGGTGCGGTTGCAATATGGACCTGGGAATTCAGGATGAAACCGGATTTGAAACATGTGGTTTACATGAAAGAGAATGTTTTCTGAGGAGATCAGAGAGGCTGGATCCTATCACTGCAGTGAAGACTAATCACATTTTAAATGAGCAGTTCTAATTAATTATTTTGAAATAAACTTTCAAATGATTTTGGTGTATCTGTAGAGAAAATCTCGCTGGATAGAAGGCAGTGATATTTTACCTCTTGCTTTGTAAGGGGCTCTGCAGTTGAGCTTCTCTTTTTTTCTTTTTTCTTTTTTTTTAAAAAAATTTATTGATATATTTATTTACATTTCAAATGATTTCCCCTTTTCTGGAGCATCCCCAAACAATGCATTTCTGTCCATTTAGTTAATTGTAGAGGAAATCTAAAAGGTAGCCCAGAAAAAAAATCAAATGGGCTCTGAGGTATGTTGATAAGTTTTGACTTACTGAAAATTTTACCCTTTTTAAGGTATCCAATCAAGAGATTGAATTTAAATTGCAATTTTTATAGTTCATGTAAGCTGAGGCACATTTTCCTACTTTTATCTTCATAGCAGTGAAGAAAAATTCAGCATTATTTATCAATACTGATAACAAATTAATTCCTCAAAAAATCTGAAATATATTTACATAGTGATGAGGATATGCCCTAATTTAATAAAGCATATCAGTATGTCGCATCTGATAAACTTTTAAAATTATTATTTAAAGTAAAGTGTGTATATCAGTAGAGCAGGTTTCATCACTTTCCATCCTTCTAAGTAGCTTTCTCTTAGAATGTTCAAGGCTATACAAAAGCCTTATTGAATTTTTGAAGTTGGTTCAGAGGCATGGAAGAGAATTTAAAAGGCTGTGCCAGTGCTTGCCCATCACACCTTTTTTTTTTTAAATTTTCTTCTCTGGGACTTCTACAGTAAGTAAACTATACTTAGCCCTGGAAAAATTTGGGGGCGGTTACAAAGATAACTCTAGAGGAGAGCACAGATTAACCATGCTTACTGAGGCAATTCCCCATGCGTTGGGGATGGGGCAATGAGAGAAGTATTAGCAGATGTTGTCAATAAGTTGGCAACGAAGGAAAGATATACTTAATCAATCCAAACAAGGCAGGGCTTGCATAGATTCTACCTCAGGCAGAGTCTCCGCCCATGGCTTTTCATTTCTCTGCTATCGTTCAGTCCTGTTCTGTTCCTTGCTTATTAGGTGTGAATGCTGAGTTATTGGGGTAATATTGCTGTAAGGGCAAATGCCAGCCAAAATAATGTTCAATATGGTGGGGAGGATCATCATATGTGCTGCACAAGCTACATAGGCACACCATAACGTAAGGCTGTGGAGCTATCCCATCTCAGCTACCCAGAACTCTGTAGACCCCGGGAAGACGCGGTCTTAAATGATGCTTCACACACAGGCTCTCGTGGCTTCTCTTACCTTCTCCCTCATAAGGGGGCAGCTGATGAATCCGGTCATAGCATCTGTACTGAGCATCCAGAAGCTTCTTGCGGCCAACCAGGTACAGGAAGGGCTCCTGGTCAAGGCCGGAGTCGGTGAGGTTGCTAGGAGCCTGGACAACTGGAGTTGGGCTCTGTAGAAAAGGTGAAAAGGTAGTTACTTACAGAGTAGGTAATGAATTAACACATAAATAAATGTGATCATTGTAAAAACATGAAAACATTTCTTTTCTTTTCTGTAAGCAACACTCCACATAGAGTATTCTATGCTAAAAATTCGTTACATTTAACATTTATATTCTATCCATTTATATTTGTATCAATGTACAGGTGCTGTTGAGAATGTAGAACAATCATACACACACACATCTTGATAATCTCTTGTTTCAATTCATTTTCTTTGGAAAGTTTACACACAAACAGAACAAATAACTTGATTTTCAAAACATCTCCATTATTAAACCAACATTTCCATCTTTGTAAATCTTAAGAATCCTGGATCGCATGATAAAAAAAAAGAAATTATAGAAAAAATGCTCCTTTAGTGGACATCTTGAGCTAGGATTGACTCAGGTTTGGATTGTGTACTCTGTCAAAATTTGCCTTGTTTTCCCTCAGATCAAACAAAATAATTGACTTTAAGTTCTTCAAAGTGGTTTCATTGCTTTACACATAATAATTGACTCTCATAATAATAATACACATTGACTTACACATAATAATACATTTTCAGTGAATAAAGCAAATGTAACTTTGAGTATTTATATCAGGTTTCAGATGTTTCAGATATTTAAGTTGACCTTGTCTTTCCACTCAGTCACCCTCTATAGGTCTTAACTTGCTGTAAGTTTTGTATTTGTACATGTGTATATGAGTGTGATGATTACCACTATACTGTCTCTTCTAGCTTGTAACCAAGAGTTCAGTTTTCTTAGCCTCCGAGCCTGATGAGTTTTTTAGTAGTGCTAGTCACATTATGAACAAAGCTTATTTATTTATTTGGTGAGCTTCATGCTCAAATGTCACTGGTCCTGTGTCTGCCCCTGTGTATAGCCCCTGCAATAGCATGTCATCAGAGTAGGGAGAGGATATGGGGCAAAAATATTTGGTGACAGTTACAAAAGAACTTGAAAGGGCTCTTGAGTTTCTGAAGATACATAGAGCAGAGAAGAAAGGCTGCAGACAGTGGAGGGGAAAGACAGCCTAATGTTCAGGGACTGCTATGACACTCTGGCAACACTTTCGTGACAAGAGGAAGTAGAGTTTAGGATAGGTAAGGGGTTGAAAAAAGATCAGGTATTACAGATTTTTGAAAGACCAAAAAAAGAGAAAGCTTTATGCATTTTGATCAATCAAGGTTTTGAAGACAGAATTATAGCAAATATAATGCAGCAGCATAGATTTCCACAGTTCAAAGTCATGGGGCGGGGGTGTCAGAAAGTGAATGTCTGGGCCATATCACTTCATGGTAGAATAAGAGAACACAGCTCTCAACACTTTCTCATACAGTGGAGAGATGAAGGCAAATCCAAATATAAGGACTAGGAGTGGTGGTGCCAGTGGGCCCAGGTATTTGGTCCATCCTCCCCAAAAGGGAGATTCCTGGAGCAAGGGAATATGGAGTCAAATTAAAATCTTTGTAGGGGAAGCTGAGTCCTGTTTTAGACATTCCCACAAGTTAGCTGGGTAGAAACTGTTTACACTGTGAAGAGGGTAGATCCTTCTATTACAACACTTTTACTATTTGAATATTGATTATTTAATATTTCATGCATTTTAAATGCATGGCATCAGAGATGATCCTCATAAAACAATTAAACGTGCATAGCCCCTTTAGCCACATCACAAGACACAACTCCCCGTCATGACTCATTTGTCAATGATTTTCAGTGAGAACTATTTACTGAAATTGGCAAACTGAGCATTTGTGAGGATGAAGTCCTGAAGCAAACAGGTATGAATCTGGCTCCTGTGTAACTCACTGTCTAGAAAGACACACTATGCATGCTCTTGACAGGAGACACACAAACAGTCACCTCCCCTCATGACATCCTCAGATATACCATTAGGAGTTAGAATGTGGTTTTGCTCAGTTTATGTTTTCTGTTTTTTTTTAAAGATCCTTTATTTGTGTTTGTGTTTTAATATTTAATTCACTCACCTTTGTATGGATTATGTGACTGTATGTAAAAAGTCTAAACTAACATGACTGAACCACTAAAGAAGGGAGGATGACAGTGCACTTGTGGGACAGATATTCAAAGTTTATCTCCCTGGAAGCCATTTGTGGGCTCACTTGATATGTTTAATAATTGTGTGCCATCTGCTTATTGTCTTCTAACCAAATTAGAAGCTGGAAAGTCATATGTGTTTATTTAATATAAATACACATTCTAAATTCTATCTCTATGTGTCCTACAACTCATTAAGAAATGTTCTTATAATAACTGGAAATTCATGGGAACGTGAGGGAAATAGTATGTGTAAGGATGCTAAATAGAAAAGCTCTACACGTATGTTTTCAGCAGCATCTTTATTAGGTTTGACACATTGTAACATCAGTAGGAGTGAGAATAGCATGAATGAAAGCAGGTTCCGATATGTTGATGGGAGCAGATGCATATTTAACATTATTGCAATGTTGAAACAAACTCCAGTGAACTTGGTTTACAGCTGGCTCAGTAGAGAGTGTTTCAACACTGAAAGAATGAAAAATCAGAGTCTTCGTGGTCATCAGGTAAGCCACAGCATTCTGGGATGCTCCCAGCCTGGTCTTTGCTTGAGCGTTGAACCTCCCAATGACTTTCTTCCTAAATAACATAGACCTTGGAGTATTTTATTTACAGACAGGTGGATAGATAGACAGATGATAGGCAGACAGACATATATAATATTTTTTTCTAATAATAAATTTAATATTGCTTAAAATTGCATTTACATATAAACATTTTACATTGTTAATTAAACTTTTCTGATAATTTAATGCAAATAAAATTGCTAATGAGATAGCATTATTTTCAACAGTCTTAAGGAAAACTAAAGCCAGCAGTGATATCCTGAGACAATCAAGCAATATGGAACACATGAAACAATTTGACTAATTTATTGTTATTGGGCTTATGCTATAAATGATGCAACAAATATACATTGCCATGCTTACATAAAGGTGACAACAAGATACGAACATGTCACATGTCTTTAGAAACCAACAAACCTACCCATCTATATCTTATTTATTGTTCCATGTAGCAGTTTAACTGCCATATATGTGTGGTCATTCTGGAAGACTTTAGAAAGTGTCATCACACATATGGCAACCAGGCTGCTACTGCCGCAGTCAGCAGATGAGGTGTCACCAGGTCCTGTGGTAGGTTCTAAAGACTCAGCAGTACAATTTGCTAGCATGGTTTCTGCCCTCATGGGGCTTCCATTCTAGAAAGTTTAACTCATAATGAACATGAAGGACAGAAGGAAGTGGCCTCAGATGACCCAACTTTATGCTAGGGCCAATCCTACTTTGATATGAGTCAATCATTTTGCCTTTGGGTTACCAGAGGTTTCTAGAGGCGCCATAACAGAGCCAGTTCTAGAATGTTGTAAGCCACCCTCTTGTGTTTAGCTCAGGCTCCCTAGGTCCATGGGTCATAGAGACCTAGATTCAGACCATACTGTTGAAGGTGATGTGATGGTGTGTCCATAATTTTGATTTAAATAGACACCAACAGAGTTTTCTAAGGTAATTACACTTCTAACTAGCCAAATCTTTATGAGTAATGCAACATGAAATTATACAATGTGAATCTGAACATAAGAGCCACAAGAGTTATAGAGTACCCATGGTTCCTAAAGTACTGAGAATTCTTAGTTTTGATCAGAAATACATTGGAGAGAAATCAAGGGCTATATTGACAGAGTTCAGTTGTTTTAAAAGTATAGAAGAGCCCAGAAGCCATAATCCAAAGCCACATTTCAAAAACATGTAATAAAAAATGTATCCAGGCAAATTCGCAGCTGTCTACACTGTGAAGGTGACAAATTATTACGAACTTTCCCAAACAAATGGAACTCAATTGTGCAGATCAATTATGACAATAATCAAAATGAGCAAATGCCCAAAGGTCATTTCTCAAATTCTTCACAGAATAGGAAGAATGCCAGTTTGGAGAAGCCCAGTTTTGGTTTCCTTACAGTTGCCAGCTCATCCACACTCAGACACTCCCCCCTACTCTGCATGGCCATTAAGAGAAAACAGAACTATCTTCACTCACCACGAGGAGCAGGAGCAGCAGGGTGAACCGGTTAACGAGAAGGAACTTCATCTTGGGTTTGCGGAGGTTCCGCCTTTTCCTAGAAAGAGAAATGAAGATGTAGAATGACACCGGTCTCATACATTTGCATTACATACACACTACAGACACACTACATACAATGACATGGAAACAAGACAATGATGCCTGTGACATACTTAAAGGTACATGTTCCTGTTCCTTTTGTCAAGTGGGCTATTGTCCACAAAGCACTATTAACATTTTCTGACCATATCTATTGGCATTTTTCTGTCAGCTAAAATGAGATGTCCTGGCTTTAAAAGGTTTTAAGTTGAATGAAACAGTTTAATACAGGTTATAAGAAAGATGGTAAGATCTATATTTGAACATGGAGGAGGGAAAGCCAAGTGAAAAATGTATGAGGAAGAAAATTAGCTCATGAAATACATTTTAGGGTATCAATCAGTACATAGGTACAATTTTAATACTAGTTTTAAAATTGGCATAATTCATGAAGTTTAGCAAGCCATATGTGCTGTGCTATAAAACAAACAATAGGACACAAAATACAACACCCACCAGAGCATTTATCAGTTTAAAACTCATTGTCACTAAGACAATCTTGCTATTTTTTTAAATTACTGTTCTGAGAAGCTAAGTATTGTAGTTGATATATACATACTACAAATATACGCAACATATGTGTTATATCTGAGCTACTTAAGGAGGCTTAAGTGTAACAATAAATATGAAACTTAAAATGCTGTAGCTACTTTGCATTTCAGAACTGAAATAAAGAGAGTCTAATAGAGAAGAGCAATCCTATTGACTTCAACAGTATTGTGTCATCAATAGAAATTTGTGAAATGTAGCAGTGATATCAGAACTCACTACATGGGGCAGGAGCAAACAAGGTCTATGGTTTGTGAAAGATATCTAACATTAAGTTGTCTCAGGGTCCCAAATATTTTTCCATAAATATGTTCCTTTAAATTTCAATTTTCTTTTGAGAATAAATTTCTTTCACATCAAGGAATGAGTGCTTCAGCCAAGAGCTCACTGGTCCTGCTCAAGAACCCAATAGTTAGAGAAGACCACTCTGTCACAAATATCTAATGGATTCACGAACTCACAGATATCATTATATATGTAGAAAGGGTAAAGAGGTGAAAATGTAAATATACTCAACAGTTTCATCATTTCATCATTAGGACTTGGGAGGAAACTGTATTTTGATTAGGGGTGAGCAACTGTAATAGTTTATTAAGTGGTATAATCACCTCTTACACTATATCCATTGTCTCATTTACAGACTGAAATTGGAATCTATAAAGTGTGTGGTATGCCCTTGCCTGTAGGTGAGTGAGTTACGCTCACTTCACATATTGGTGCAACAGTATACAGAGACTACATAGTGCCATTGTGAAATGCCATCTTATATTCTGGCCACCAATCATTAGTATTGATTGATTTCATATTCACTCTGTAAATTAGATACAAACACACATGCTTCTATGCTAAGGTACTGTGAAGAATGTGAGTGAGCTGGGTGAGGAACAGTTCATGTCAGCATGTGAGCACTTGAGAGAGGTAGGGAGTCAGTGTGTGTTATAAACTAAGATGTAGACATTAACTAAGATGCAGACTGGGTTAAACATTCATCAACACTGAAAATCCAGTAATTTTTGATTGAGAGGACCAGAGTAGGGCCCATATTTTGACATACAAATAGGATTGTGAAAAGCAAAAACCTACTAGAAAGAGAAAACAAAAACAAAGTGTGGAGACAACAAGGAGAGTAATTGAAGGATATTAAGTTGAAGAGTCTAATTTAGCTGGCGCAGAAAGCCTCATGAATGCAGGAAACAAGTCTGAAAAGCAGGCTTTTAAGTATGTGCGAAACTTGTTAATTAAACTACCATTTGTCCTTTGGCATGCATGCCATATATCTTGACAGTTTTACTTGATGCTCGCCTCACGTAGACAATTGCTTTTTAATATATCTATGTATGTCTGGAACCTCTCGTAATCATTTGAGTGTGACTGTCATTATTGATAATAATGCTTTTATTTGTGTGCTGACAAAATAAAAGAAATATCAAAATTTGAGTTTTTATATCCTGTCCTCTTCACACTATAGTGGTAATAAGTCAGGATTCCTATTTTCTCTATCATTCTTTTGTATTTAGCACACTAGAGACTATCAAAATTATCCATTCATTGTCTAAATGAGAAACTAGGTACCAAGTTATGTCACTGCTCAAATGAGTATGATCTTGTTTTCATTCCTACTTCATAACTGCAAGTTTGCTACTGTTATAAATTGTAATGTAAATACCTGTGTTTTCCAGTGATCCCTGAAAAAAAGGTCATTTCACCACTCCCTCCCAGACTGAGAATCATCGATTTAAAGGATTTTCGTATTTTACTTCAATACTGAAAAAAGTCAGTTAAGCTGCCTTATTGAGATAATACTAGCTATGTCCACAGTATTGCTTTAATTTCTCTTAGCTCCCTTCAGAAACTCTGTTTGCTAAAGATTTTAAGGATATTTTAACTCAGACGGAGCTTAGACATGAATAAATAATGTTAAGTAAATGCATGTTGTTCAAATATATAACCACTGAAACATCTTCCAGGCAGGACAGTTACTGACTGTTTGCCACAGACAACATCACATCACTGCCCACTAGTTCTAAACTAGCCCGGTTGCTCCTATGTTTTTTTTCTTGTTCCCATAACCTTGATAAACATTGCATTCCATGTTTTATGTTAATGTTTGCAGAAATAAAAGTGGGATAGAATGAGGTGGGGAGACCCTATTGTGTTTATGAAATCTTTCATAAAATATTGATTGAATCTGAAGCAGAATTTGACAATATGGCGTCTTTATGCATTGTAGAGAATGGTCAAGTGAGTGTGATCCTCACGGACATCATTAGGAAGTACATATCCTACTTACTCTCTTCCCACTTATAAGACTATCAAGGAGGATATTTCATCTGGAACAAGGGACCAGCTTCCCCCTGGATTTCCAATTCTATCAGCACATATTTATTAGTAGAAGAAGTGCCACCCCAAGCAATGTAGCCATCACATAGATTTTACTTTGTGATCCTGCAATGTCTCCCTTGCTCTGTCCTCCATCCAAGCTTTGAAAGCCAAGAGCTCAATGTTCTAAGTGTTCAGTGCCCTCCCCTGCCATTCCTCCTCTCTTTGTATCCTGAGGAAAAGTGCATTATTTTCCTGTTCATTACAACAAAGTAATTTAAGTTTCTGAAAACAAAAATAACTTCACTCCAATAGAAAAGATTGAAAGCTGCCAGTGGTTCCTCCTGAGATCCCCTAAGAAAACTGATTTAGCTTATCTACCATGTGATAAGACGGTGATAAGTCTGAGAAGTATACACTTTTAGCACAGATGTCTATGCTTATGTAAGGTATTTAATACAAAACAATTGCAATATGTTTATTCAACAAAAGGGAGGCATACCATTGTTAGGTGTGTATGCTATTACTCTGAAAAGTGAATGTATTAAAAACACATTCCAATTAAAGCATTATATGGGATTAATTTCTGATGCAGTTTTACTGAATTTAATCCTTAATTATGCTACTACAGAGAGTGAATTTTGTTTGGTAATAAACAAAGAGCAAGTGGTGATGGTAAATAGGAGTTGAATGGTCTACCAGGCAGAGTCAATGTATGATCCTTAATTAACCCAGTTGAAAATGAATACTTCCTCAAGTGTATTGAGATCCCTGGCCTGGTGCTATAATATTAGCAGTGTGGCTAGGTGCCTGTCTACATTAACTCTCTCAGTAGTAGAAAGAAAGTTGCATTTGAGAAGGTGATAGAGCTGGAGTCTCACTTTACAGTCCCTGTACTTAGCGACTGCATAGACCATTCCAGATTTTAGAAGAGTGACTTCTGTTAGATGTGGTTATTCTCTTGCTTAAAGTTAAATCAATTACATACTCAGTACAGAATAACTAGATAAGAGTGTATGCTTATATGTGCACTCACCAGTTAGGAATACCTGGGGAGTTAATTTCAATCAGATTCCACAAAATAGAAATTTCTTGTTAAAATAGGCACCAGGAGGGGTCAAGCCAAATAACTAAGTGAATATTTCAGGGAAATTCAGATAAGGTAGTTTCTAGATGTATTGTTCGCCCATTTCCCTCTTGTGGCTACTTGGGTTTGCAAAGAAATTCAAGGATCCTTTATTCCACCCATTTGGTCTTTTTGCTGTATGTATGTAATACACACAGATTTACAGTCACCTCACACATCTTATTTTCACAATTAACAAATATGTGTGTTAGTAAGTTGGGCTGAAAAAAATAACTACATGGGGCCAGGGAGATGGCTTAGCAGGTAAGTGTGCGTTCTGAGTTGATTCCTAAGACCCACATGGCAGGAGAAGAGAACTGACCCCTAAAAATTGTCTTGTGACCTTCACACATTGTAGCATGTGCATGGACCCCACAAAACAAATAAAGTGTAATAAGAAAAATGTAAAAAAATATAAACAATGATCATAGGCAAATAACAAACACTGGCACCTATAGAGAAAAGTCATTCACCATCGTTTTAAAAAGGTTTATGATATTCATATATAGACAAAACACATATTTTCTATAAATCTTTAAGTGACAGGTAGACTCTTGCTAATAAAGGTTATTAATATTACTTAATATTATAACAAACAATTATATTGTTATTTATTATTAATGATAAATTGTTACATCAACTAAGCAACAATGAATATATATAAAATTTCAACATTGAATAATTTGTGACATGAATTATTTAATATTATGTTTAGTGTGATTTTTAACATACAATTTTTTTTATAAATGCACTTCTTTAAGAAGTTCATTTTAGAATTCAGGTTAATTTTGAAGGACTCTGAGTTTGGCTCGTGTTGCTATTTAATTCATAATATGTATGTTAAGGATCAAGGACTCTGCTTTTAATAATAAAAGATCAGTTTGGGGGAGAGGCATGCATTGCTCATACAAAAACAAATGTAGGTAGGACTACCAATAGATCCTTTTTGTTAAGGCCAGCTGTATATGAGCCCATTTTAAACATCTTCAATTGAAGTGGGTCGTTATTTTAGAACTAGTCATGCTTACTGTTTTGTATGAGCAGAATAAGCCCTTGCTGGAATATAGAGTTGTAAACTGCAGCATTTTCAGTGATGGATAAGATGTTCCCTCTAGGAGCTCAGCTGAGTATGTCTGTGTATACAATGAGAAGGAACTCAAAACCTGAGTGGAGTGTTGGCATGACCAGGCCTCATGCCGTCTACTTTTTAGCCACTAAGCTGTTTGGCACATAGTATCTTTAGCTTATGGAGGAAGACACTGCATTCAAGGGAGATGAAGACATTCGTCTGAGAACTTCCCAGCCCGAATCTTTCTGACTCTCCAGTCCATGTTTCTATTTTTCCCAGTACCTCACTTTAGCTTCTTCCTGTTAGAATAAACAATCTCGTGTTTGATTGCTACAATAGAAAATGCAAATGAGCCAGAGCCATAGCACCTTTCACAAGACTTTTGTAAAATGTACATGCAATCAGCAACCATGTGGTAAGTACACGCGTGGGGCAAACTCTCTTGTTGAATTAAATGCAGCCAGAGATCTCACACTATTTAAGATAATTATGGTTTTTTTGATTGCATAAATTATTTTGACTTGTGTTGGCAATCTAAAATGTCTAATTAAAAGGTAATTGTGCCTGCGGAGTGGATACTCTTCGGCTGTTCTTCAAGAGCCTCCTGCAGTCTGCCTGCACCTGCCCCGTACACCATCAAGGGTATCATAGGATTCTAAGGAAAATTACGATTCTAAATTGTCCTCATGGAACCTTTTTCTTTATGAGTGGCAATGGAAATAATTAACGGCAAGCTCCTCCCCCAACTCCAGCAAATGATTACTGTTCAGAGGGCCTGCTATCTCACTGATACAGTAACCAAAGCTTTGTCTTCACATCCACTCATAACAATAACAGTATAGAATAATTGGCTATTTCTTTCTTTTATATTGGCATTTACTGAAATAATGCAGCCTTACTCTTAATAATTCTACAATTATTACAATATACTATATTGGATAATGTGGGCTTTTCAATAAAACCACCACCTATCGCTTGTCACATGTCAGGATCGAAGAATAAGTCTGTATCCCTACTACAGTGCTGACCATCTGTGAGGCTGAGGGAGCATCACTTAGTTAGAATTTTAGGCTCTATATTTTACATCTGAAAAATGGGCATCATAATGACTATTGTAGTATAAATGTGAACTTCAAAGAGGATAGTTCTATAAAGCACATAGCATGCAACACATATTTAATATCAGGCTCTGGTATTGAGTATGGTCTGAGCCTATTCCATTTGCTTTTACAAATAAGAATAGCCTTCAGAAGGCTAATAATTTAGAGAGAGGCTCTCTGAATAACTTTCCATACAGTATTAATATAAACTCTGTTATTACTTAAGAAATAAGTTCACTGTCAAAGAAATAGAATTTAGCTTTAATATCTGTATGCTAGGGCAGAGGTCTTAGAAGGAAATGAAAACCTCAACAGAATAAAATATCATGGTGTAGCAATATAATTTCAATTACAAAAACAAACTGAACTTGCCACCAAATATATGCATTCTTTATTTTAGCTCAATATCATATCTTTGAATGTATATAGTTTAAGGTTATGGTAGATTCTAATATCATGGACTTTGGCCCCAAAACATATCCATGCATTTCTGTAAGATTTCAATGCAACTTCAAGTGTTCCTGACAACCCACAGCAATATATTTTTCATAAGTTCTATATAAATCCGTTTTTGCCATATCAAGTAATTCTGAAACTTTTCATGATTCTATAGCTATAAATTGCTTTCTTTCAAGCCATTCCTGAAGCTGGCATTAAAGAAAAACAAAAGTCCACTTATTTAAAATTTATAGCATACAAATTTGTCCTCTGCAGAAAAATATATATAGAAAAACATAAACAATCTCCCAGGCATTAACAGGGCTTTTTGCTTTCCTATGTGTTTGCAGAAAAGCACAGATTTTGGAATTTGACCCTCATGCGTTACTTGGGGTTTGTTAGAAAGTTGATTGCCAATGATAGTTAAAACCTATACATTACACCATAGGGGTAATTTTGTATAGTTATAATTGTACTGGTATTTGTCCCACATCCACTTAAGTGTTTATGCTTATTTGTATATATTATTTCTATACATTGATTATAGTGCTTGATTCTGATGAAATAGTATTATAACACACTATTGACATGTTTTCATAATAGAAAAATCTTTAAAATAGAGATGGATTTTACAATATGAGTTCAGTGTTAAGTGAAAAAATATTTCCATGGGTAGGTTTGATTTGAAAAGTAATTCACAAAATCTAAGTCTGAATATGACATTTTAGGGTGCAGTAAACAATTTTTATTTATTTTGTATTTCAATTTAGCTACAGATTAGCATGTTATAAAAATCTAAGTAAGATGAAAAAAATCCTTCAGTGTGCATAAAATTTCTAAAATAGGACTGTGGATTTGTAGCATAATTGAAATTTCTTATTTACATAAAGACCCAAGTAATGGTGTGTGAATGAGGGGTGCTTATAATTTCCACCATTAGTGAACATTAGAGCAACAGTCTACCTAACATTTTTGCCTATTAGCCTTATTTAAAATTTTTGTTAAAATCAATTTTAGACTTGGAACATTGCCCCTTGTTAAAAAATGTAAAAAGGGCTTTAATTTAATCCTTTAAAATGTTGTAAATTCCACGCTTGCAAGACAAATAAACAGACTTCACATCTGCATGGTTTTTATGTGACCCCCAATCTCCACCGTGAACTCATTAGAATATTTATTGCTAACATCTATTTACAGAGCTTTAAAGTTTTGTATACATATTAATTCAAAGATTCACTGCTCAGAAATAGCTGTAAAGGAAGTCTTATGTCTGCATATATTTGGCTCAAAGGACTAGCTTTAGACCGTTCATTACAGCAAAACCTACCAGGTAGGACCTGGGAATGGAACTCAGGTATATGGTTTAGCAGCAAGAGGCTTTACCTGCTGAGCCAACTCATTGGCCCGTATACAGAATCTTGTCAATGTAATGAGTTTATCTTATCATAGTGAAGCATTTTCTATTTTATAACTAAAAGTAATTCTACAATTTTCTTCAAATCACCATATTTTTGAGGAAATAAACCGGATCACAAAAGACTTGAATAGCTTGTTCGGTGCACTAAATTCATTTAAGGCACAGCCAGCCAATCGGTATGCCATCTGTGACCCTGGCCTCTGTCAACTTATTCATCTTTTCTCATTTTCCACGGACCCTCTCATTCTGCTATGAAAATATATGTAAGGAAGTAAAGAGACAAGTTTCTATATAAATAACATTTTTTTAAAAAAAGTCATATTCTCTATGCCAATGGCAAGACTTGTAGAAAGAAAAAAAGGAGCAAATATGGAGAAAAATCAGTTTCTTTTCATTTAGTCTCCTGCTTTTCCTTTGATTTACAGGCAGAGGGCTGGGAAGATGTACATGCCTTGGCCATGCTACTGTATGTTACTAGAGTGGATGTTGTACATGAATATGCTAACCATGCTTTTTCACAGTACTGATCACTGATGTGTAATAGAATATGGCAAGCTAAACTTTATCAAGATTCTATGTCTTCCCTTTGCAAACACTTAGGAAGAATTGCTTTGAATTTTCTTTTCCATAATTTAATGCAAATGACCATCTCATTCGAGATGTTTCTCTCCACAAGGACTGGGACGCACGTGTGTTTGCTTCATAGGTTTTTTTTTTTTTAACCCCTGTTTTAGCAGGCAGGCGAAGGGTCTTAGAAAAACATTAAAGTGTCTACATAGTAAGTTTCAGCCCAGGCGGGCAACATCATACCCTGTCTCAACAAAACAAAATAACGGTACTAGAAATAAGACTTTCTTATTTTCTTTCTATTACTGAGCAACATTCCTAGACCTTATAGATTACTTTTAAAACCTAAAGAATTGTTTTAGTTTTGCAAGTCTGAGCCAGAATATTGAAGTAGAATTTTAAAAAATGTTTCCAGACATTAATAGTTAGAAACCCAGCGTCTAATCCTAAATCTGATAGTTTGATAATGTGGTCACTCTCTTTCTACAATACACTCTCATATTCTCAAAAATGTATTATTTATAACTCTTGGACTCTAGTTATAACATGATTTAATTATATTTTTAGTTAGCAAAATTAATTTTACTATAGAAATAAGAATCCCTTATTAAATAGATGAAAAAACAGGTATTCAAAGAAAGAGACTTGGCTCAAGTCCTACCATTCCAAATAACTATGTTTAATACCTAATCTCTTTTCAGTTTTTAAAATGATGTATCTGTGACTTTTCACTGCAAACTTCTAATCACAATTTTAATTGCATTTTTATATCTTGTATGTTTTATTTTTTGTGTATCCTTAAGGAAAAATGCTTTCTGGTTCAAAGGAAACAAAAATAATTTCAGTTTTTCCATATTTCATCATATTCTCCTCTCATAATAAGCTCATATGTGCAACTAAGCTCAGGATAAATATGGAAACAGTGAATGTGTATGTCTTTGTGTATGTGTGTTATTTTTTACCAATTATCTGCGCTCTATTCCTTTGTCTGAGTATAGATAAGATACAACCATTCTAGTAATTAATTCAAAAGACACTTAGAATAAATAATGAAGTATACTTTGTATATCATCTCTCATTGTGCCTTTCAACTTTAAAAATAAAAGGCTCATCTAGTTTTTAAGACTTTATTTACTTGTATATGAGCATGCATGTGTTAGCATATGTTCACCTGTGCAGGCACACGGGTGTGTATGTGTGTGGATGGTTGTGTAGAGGCCAGAAGAGGACATCAGGTCCCTTAGAGCATGATTGACAGGTGCATGCAGGATATTGGGTTTGCTACATGAGTGCTAGATTCAAATTCTAGCCTCATGCTTTACAGCAAGTGTGCTTAATTGCTAGTCTGTCTCTTCAGCCTTTCATTTAAATAGCTTGTGTTTGTTGCATGTGTACATTTGCCCAGTCATGTGGAGGCCAGAGGCTGACACTGAATGTTCATTGCTCTCTGACACAGCATGTTCCTGCGGACCTGGAGATCACTGACTTGCTTGCAAGCTACCAAAAGACCTCTGTGTATTTCCTATAATTACATTTATGTTAACGATATGGCAATTATTCCATGGAAGGAGAGGGTCATCTAAATTAAAAGAGGGAACAGAAGACAAGGCAGAAGCAGGCCATATCATGAGAGGTGGCACAAAGCAAGAAGCAAAAAGAACTCAGTTTTAAAGAGAGCGTCTTATTTCTTATGGTATTCTTCTTTTATTCCATGAAATCAGGGGTATATTTATCTAGACATGGAAGTTTGTCAATTAGGAAATTGATTGGTAGCCATCAGTATTTTTCCTTAAGTTATTATTTTTTAAAATAAATTATGTCAAATATTTTTGATCATTATTATTTATGGGGGATAGAAAGTATTTAATATTAAGTTAACTTAAAAGTTATTGAATACTCTTTGGAGTGGAATTGGTGTTTGTGTGTGTGTGTGTGTCTGTGTGTGATTTTCATATTTAGTTCTCAAAAACAAATGCATTTATAGTTCACCTCTTCTCTTTCACTCTCACTTGTATGCATTGAAGTTTTATGAAGCCAATGAGATTCAAATTAGAAAACAAACAGGGATAGATGGCGTTTTGCATGTTGGTTGGGATCAACAATGGGATTAGAAAAAAAACTATTCAGAAATGACTCTCACTGTATCAGGAAGATACAGAAGCAGGCTTTGCTGCTCAGCTGTGGGGTCTGGGCCTGTTTTGTTTATTTAAGTGAGGAAATTTGGGTTCTGAATGATGATGTATTTTTTGAAGGTGATGCTGCCAACAGTGGCAGAGCTTGGGTGGGTTGCCATCTCCTCTGGCATCTATGCTACCAATTCATCATTTGCTTGTCTTTAAAAGATGAATACCCATCACCTGTTCCAAAACACAGGAATGGAGGTTGATGAGGAAGAATCGGTAATACTGAATTACAGGCAGGATAAAGTGAAGAGGTTAGGGTATGATTTATAATGTAATCAGCATCACAGACAACAGCACTTGGGTGGCTTGTGTGTGTTTCAAGGGATGCTCCCAAGAAGATTTCAAGGTATTTTACAGAAGGTAAAATAATATAAAGTGGGACTTTTTTGAATCATTATTATATCAAGTAGGTCATGAAATTTAAACAAAGTGTCATTTCAGGAAGAGACCAAATGATATTACTAGTGTTAATTTAATAGAAAGAAAATTGTGCCCTGTGATACCTGTGGCTCCAGTTTTGAAAGTATGTTTACCACAGTTCTATAAGCTTCCTATGTGCTTTAAAGGAGGAGAGTTTTCTTGATTGGACTGAAACTGGAAGAGCACTTAAACAATTGCATGTAAATGTTGTAAGATAAAAAGATTGCCCTTCACAGGGAAATCTAGCTTGCCATTTCTATTGTAGCTATGCAGTAAGCACGTGATTATGATCAAATTAGGGTTTTTAATATCCAGGGTTATACACACATACATGGATGGGTGAATATTCAGTCATGTAATAAGCATAAATCTTGCATATAGTCGACAAATAAAGGTACAATCTGAGGATCTTCAAAAAAGATGTGCTTATTACCACTTAATTTAAATATATATATGGGATGTCTTGATTTGTCTTATAATTTCGTCCTTAAGCATCCTATGTCTGAGGGTTATAGAGTGCTTATTAAGACACAGGTCCAAGGCACAGTTTTAAGTAAACAGAGCACTCCGTGTTTGTATTTGCACAATGAATAAATGGGGGAACAGAAAGAAGATGAGGTCTGGGACACATCAGTGACTACCATTTCATTTTGAATAGTCCCTGGGAAGCTGGCAAAATAAAGTGCAAGCCTCCCCTTTGTGTTTCAAATAACAGTTCAATTTATGCTCTGCTTTGACTCAAATAAGTGCTTCTGTATCTTTCCATCCTTGCCTCCAGGACTCCTGAGTACAGGGCACCTCTCAGGAAGCTGGTTGGCCAAATAGAACGCATGTATACTAACAGGCAATCAGACTATTATTTGTACTTTACAAAGTTAAGTTCTGACAGGAACTCTTTCCATTCATATTCTTCTCAATTAGGAGGTAGGTCAACACAGTCATGCTGTGTTAAGGAAACAAGGAAGCATGCTGAGAGGCTAAGGGATCCCCCTAGGAAGTCCTCACAGACAGAGGCTTTGAATTTATAAATCAAAACATTTCCACTTTATTGGATTTATAAATAAAAATAAGCAAGACCACATCTTCTTTCTAGACTGCCAGACTCTCTGAAAACTCGGCAGGATGACTTGTGTTTTGCCTTTATTGTTCGAAATGACATCCATTAAGTAACCGTTTCTACCTTCCAATTTAACTTCGGTGCCCCAGCATATGAAAGTGTTGGCTCGAATTTATTCTGGTGGATTAATATCACACATTGGACAGGAGGTCTATAATTTCCCTAACATATGAAGTGCTTATGATCACCCACAAGTGGTGTGTTTTAAAATGCATTAGAGATCTCTGACAAACTCTCATGCTCTCCTCTCAAGAGGGTTCCAGCGAGCACAGATGTTCTTTAGTCACGCAGGTGCTGCTGGGTAACTTTCTTGATTGGGGAAATCAGAACTGTCCATGGGAAAAACAGCCTCCCAATCTGCAGAGATGTATGGGATCATGAGACGCTACTGAAAACATTTTTCACAAACTGTACTTTACATACTTCCCGTGGTTGGTTTTGATCATAAATGTCTGATCTGTAGAGAGTTCAGTCCCACAAGATTAATAGGTTCTTTAGTTGAACTATTGCTTCTCCAATGGTCCCTGGGATAGACAGCCACACGGGCAACACCCATGAGCTTCTTAAAAGTAAGCATTCTTTGCTTAAGATCTGCTGAATTGGAAACTATGGAGGTAAGGCCATAGGTCTCCAAATAATTCTCATCAAAGGAAACTCACAAATATTTTAAAAGGTATTTGGATGTGTTTGAAGAAAAGTTTCTCCTCAAAATAAAGTGTAAATGTACAAATTAAGTTATTATTCTAAATTCATATTTAAGTAAGCATTGTTTGGTTGTAGATGGGATATTTAACTTTCACCTTTCATGTAAAATTATCTACTGAAGAAATGCATAGTAATTGTAAGAAACATTTAGCCATCCAAAACCCATATAGCCTTTAGTCTGACATATGTAAGTACTTCCATTTAGTATTATTTGGAAATCACATGAAGAAACAACTTATACTGAACATTTCAGCAAATGCTTATTATCTATTTAAAAACTAACAAAGAGAATAATTACTGTCTTCATCTTTGAGATAGGAAGACTGAGGTTCTGAAAACTAAATCCTTCACCATGTTGATTAAATTTCTGAGTGATTACATAGTGGTCTCTCCTAACTTTCTAAACTCAGTATTCCTTATAGACTATTTTATGTCATTAAGAATCCTTCCACAAGTTCTATGAATATAGAGAATATAGAAAAATGAATGAAAATTTTACTATCAGTAAAATTTTATGAATTAAGGTTCTTTATTCTGTTCTTATCCTCTATTTCAAATATAATGAATATTTCCTGTAATACTAACACATAATTTATTGTAGACACAAGTCATTGATAACTAGAAGCTATTGCAAGGCATGAATGTATTTCAAATAGGGTGAAACGTTATTCTTCACATAAATAATTTCCAACTAGCAGGACACTCTTCTATGCAAGCTTAAATACCCCAGGTCTTATGGTTTTGTCATAACCCTTAATTCTCATTAGTGTTATGCAGAGTCTTTTTCCATCATTTTTTTTTAATGATCTGAGAAACTGGTGGGGGGGGTTTAAATGTGGGCTATGAATTAAATAATAGTATTGCAATATTAAATGCTGAGGCTTGGGACATGGCGCTTGGGGGATGGGTAGATCTGTTGCCTTCAGTCTCCCTAAGTTGTTTTTCAACAGTCATTTGATCAAAACCCTAATTTCTGTGGTAATTGCGATTGAGTTTTGTCGGTGTAGACCAAGAATGCTAATTTGCTTTAGAGGGTTTGAGGAACTTGTAGTTCAACTTTGAAGTTGGTGAGTTTTCAGTTCAATGGAAAAAAAAAAAAAAACCTTAATCGGAGTAGACGGACTAGGAAAACAGATCAGCCATGGAGGTGGGTCTGCCCTCCTGGGTACTCAGCAGATAATGCCCCTGGCTAACAAGACCGCAAATGCTTTTTGTCTTTGATACAACTGGAATTAGACCAAGTGTCAAGACTGTAAAATAACTGATCCTTTGTGGTATGTGCTGGGACCCAGTACAGATCTTATCTTGACTCATATACTTTATTCCCCTTTTGATTTTACTGTAACAGTGTATGTCTTCATGTTGACTTAAAGCAAAATTGAAGGCAAATCTATTGTCTACTAGCAGTTAACTAGCATGTATTGAAATCTCTTTTCTTATTTACTTAAAACAATTAATTTGAATTCAAATCTTAAAATATAAACTCAAGTGTGAAGAGATTGCTAAAGAAATTGCTAAAGAGATTGCTTCTAGATTATGCTGAAGTTATATAGGAGAATCCAGATAATAAGATAATTTAGGATTCTCCCACAAATCAGTGCAATTCAGCATCACACTTCTTTTCTTATTTACCATTGATCAGGAAAGATTCAATGGAAAAACTTTTCAATATTGGTATTGAAAGTTCATTTTCACTAAGAAAAATGACCAGTGTTGTGACATTAACACTCATTGTCATCTTATAAACATTGACGTACATCAGCTGTGTTTTCAGTGTAACACACGACTGCCATGCAAAACCACTCCACTGGGCTGAACAATAGATACAAATTGTATTTATAAGCTCCAGAGCAACAAAATCAAATTATAGCTTTGTGAATGAAATACTAAACTAAGCACTGAATAATTTTTTTTTAGATCAGAGAGCATGAGAATTGAAATTAAGGTCTTGAAGCTGGAGGGGCACAAGTCATCCCTACATTTGTATTTTATTTGTATCTTTTCTTGTTAAAGATGTATTTATACTCATAGCAATTAGTAATAACAGTCAGAGGATGTCTTCCTTTAATATTTTGGGAAAATTAAAATTAAAGAACACATGGGATATGTTACAAATATAAACAAATAGGAGAGCAAATGGAAAACAGAAAATTTATAATGAAACTTAAGACCAAAATGTTGGCTATAATAGTAGACACATTTGGAATATATTCTCCTCTTAACACAGAGTAACCTTTTCATTTTATTAAAACTTAATATCCTGCTTATATTGATAAGAAAATAAACAAAAATGATACAAAAATGATACGAAGTAAGAAAATTTATGTGACATCAAAAAAAGAAAAGTTTAAAACTTTGAAATTAGATGACATCTCCACGTTGAAGTAAGGTTAGTTGTTACAATGAAAGAAAAACAATAAATTGAAATATAGTAAGTCATCTGGACAAATAAGCAATTAAGGTATATTTATTGTATTGATTTATATGTCCCATTCATTGTGAGGGGAGTTGGAAAATTGAATGCAGATTTTCCTCCATTGGTGTGTGTGTGCGTGCATATATTCTTATTAAATTTGGTCATTTTTGGAAAACATTTATGGATCTCTTATGTAGTAGTGTGGGCAAAAGTTTGTCCTATTCATATAATTTAGATTTTGTTTATGCATTTGATGGATATGTCTGTGATTTAACAGAAGAGTTTATGTGTTCGTTGTCAACCATGCCAGTCTGGTGCATCAATTTCCCCCCTTCTTTTTCATCTCTGGGGATGGTCAAAGCCCTCACCAACATCTTCCTCCAACTCTGCTAGATGAGTCCTTTATTTGGAAGTTGGAGTGGGATTCGAGCCTGTGCAGTCATGGAGCCTAATGACCATTTCCTTAGAGTCAGACTTGGCTGTGGGAGTTTGTGACAAATCTTCCCACAGCCGTCCTCCAACTGCTAAGCAGCAAAGATATTTATGTCACAGCGCGTCTCCACACCTGCGGTCAAGGATTTCACGCCGCTCAGGGCTCATTTCATGCGGAGCAGGAGGAAGGGCGCTGAAGCAGCTTTCCCAGGCTGAATATGAGCTCATCTTTCCTGCAAGCTGTCCCACTGACTACAAGAGGGGCGGAAACCAGGCAGCAGCAGAGTATGACCAACCGCCTGCACTTTTTCCCTTATGATGCTGCACTGGGCACAGTTGGATCTACTATGTGTTAAACTGGTAGAATGGAAAAAAAAATAAAACCACTCAGGAGATTATGGTGTATTTTGTAACCCCAGGACCCTGTGCACAGGGCATCCCAGTTGATAGTTTTATCAGGACTGAAAGAACCTATTTGGTTCTTTAATAAAACATGACCCTCTTGCATGCCCCTCCCCTTTGGGAGCATTTCCAGCCTCCTGCTCGCTGGAGAGGACTGGTTTTGTTAAATTAAGATTTAGGAGGGAAAGATGATTTAAATGGTATGTATTAAAAGAATTTAAACCGACTGTAAAAACAGATGCAAAAGATCCAACGAAGTAAATTTGCTAAGTTACTGGATTTAGCAGAAATTAAATATGGCATATCCTAGTGCTGGGGTCTATTTATTGAGAAATTCAGGTCAAAGAGCACCAGCTTGCTGGATTTGGGTTGCGCTTGCCAGTGAGATGACGGACGCCCCATTGTTGGGGCAGCTGATGCTTAGGCTGGCAAGGATCCTGAGAACATGTTTTAAAAAAGACCCTCTGCTGGCAAAAGGGGTAGAGATGACTTCATGGGACTTCTGAGTCTAGAATTTCTTTGCTTTTATTACCGATTATTTTTGCTGGATTTTTTTTTTGACGCAGTGTTTTTAACTTTAAAACAAAAATCTAAACAAAAATAACTGTCTACTTCCTGAAGTCACACTGGAGTTTGCTGCTGCTCTAACAGTGACCTCATCTCACCCCTCATTCGATGTCCCACAAGGTTGTGGGCTGGAGTGAAAACAGCAAACACCCTTCTTGCTACACTCTGAGTTTGGGCTTCTTTTAGAGACCCAAAGTGAGTGTTCCCTCGTCAGCTAATGTATGTAAAATGGCAACACACACTACCAAACATACATGTTTGATTTAATTGGTTTAATTACGATGCTGTAAATGCATACATGAGAGTGTAAGCACTGAAGCAAATATCATGTTCTCAGAGACTTTTGCACAAATATGTTCAGAAACATATGCCATTGTAGTCTCAGGATATCATTAGCTCACAAACTTTAACAAAGTTTGTTAAACATCTCCTCACATGTTTATGGTAGATAAACACACTTTGATCTTAATTTTCTGGTTCGGACTGCCTATTCAGAAATAGTGGTAGAGCTTCTAGAAACTTCTAGAGACATTATTTAGGTATATGTAGGCAGAGTGGAATGAGAACTTCAGCCTGCATAGCCTAGCTAGTAGCATCTAGCTAGAAGACATTAGATCATCATTTAATAGAGTTCACTTGTCTTCAAAACCATGGTGTTCCTCATGTCCTACATAGGATTTCAACTTATTGTGTGCCAACTGCTGGACAAAGAAAGGCCTTATGGCTATTTGAAAAAAAATAAATGGAAAGTATTACATAAGAGATATTTTAATTATCACTCATTATATGCTAATAATTTTATGGTTTTTTTGGTCCTTAAAAATCCCAAAATCCAGAAGAAAAATATTGGATTTTTTTGGTTTTTTTTAGAAGCAAAATATTGTATGTGGATGTTTTTATGTTATCTTTTTCCTTCATAAAACATGAT
This sequence comes from Apodemus sylvaticus, assembly GCF_947179515.1. Lineage (NCBI taxonomy): Eukaryota > Metazoa > Chordata > Mammalia > Rodentia > Muridae > Apodemus > Apodemus sylvaticus. Next base: position 27,542,068 of record NC_067473.1, read on the forward strand.
ATCAACTGTCCTTCAATAAAGAACTTAAAGAAAGGTAAGATTTCAGGCAGTGAGGTAGAGGAGTTAGGAGAGTTCCTAGATTCACTCAGGTTGTCTAGGTAGTGTTCGAATAAGAACAGAGCTGCCCCCATCAGGACCTAGTCCCAGTAAGGATTTATACTTGGGAAATCATTCTTCACACCCACAGCAAACAGTTGGTCCTAGCAAAATAATGTGACAGAGCCAGCTATTTCTGGACATTTTGACTTGTTTCTACGAGATGTTTTCAGACATGCCATCTAATTAAAGAACTCAGCATGTGAATGAGGGACTGTTGTTTCAAGAAAACAATTTGTAGAACTGTCCTGATGGCTGAGTCCGTAAACAAATATTTAGTCTATTCAAGTGCCCATTCCCCAGGGTTGAAGATGTTCCTGTCTCTGGAGGTCCCCAACCCTGTTTTCTTCAAATGACTCCACACATAGCCCCAAACTCGGCAAATGCTATGTAGCGGGGAGTGTTTATGAATAATTTTGCCTGAGAGTTAGCTGAGAGCAGGTATTGACTTCTGTGTTTTTTCCTGAGTATTTGTCACTTCAGAACTTTTCAGGGACAAAAATCCAACTATCATTGTGGCTATCTCCCTTTAGTATTCTTGACTTTCTCTCTCGAGACAGTGTCTCCCACTGAACCCGATGCTTGCCATTCTGCCTAAACTGGCTAGCCGGAGAGCTCTAAGTCCCCCTGTTTCCTCTCCCAATATTCTGGGGTTGCGGATGAATCATACCGAGCCACACTTCTACATAGGTGCTGGGGATCTGAGCCCAGGTCCTCAACTTGTGCTGCTCTAGTGAGCCATTTACCCAGGCCCTGCTTTTTTGATAGCTATGGGAAGTATCTCACTTTTCAGATCATTCTCATGATTATCAATTCTGTGCCTCCTTCCACTAGGGAAATAGAGAGATAAGGGATATAGGACTTTTGTGTACTCTTAATTTGTAAACTTATTCAAATTACCAGTTTCAGAGGATGGCCCTGGTAAACCTAAAGGTACTCTTGTGCTACGAATGAGGCCCTTGCCTCATTCTGATCTCAGAATCCACCCAGTCTACCTGGATATACAAGTCAAGTGTAGCTCAAGGACTCGATGAAGTCCTGACAAAGCAGAGATCATGGAAAGCAAAGGCACCTCAGCGTTGTGTGTGTAACTACCTGTGATGTGTAGGCAGTAAGCAGTGTTTGGGCAAGAATATTCGAAGGTCTTTAAACTTAGTGACTTTCAGTCCCAGTCCCTCAATGTCCGATCCGCTGAAGCAGTCAACAATACAGGTAAATGCAGAAATTTACTCCTGAACAGGGGCAGAACTTGTCCCTGTTTTTAGTAAATAACACAAAGGCCAAAATGTAAGGCAAGATCCTTTTGATTTTCTCAGTATAGGGCATTCAACTGTTGTTTACAGTTGATTACTATATGATACTATTCTCCTTCTAGAGATCAATTAGCAGACAAAGCTATCAATGCAATCAATGTTGATAGAATACTCTTGAATTATATTGCAAACAAGCATTTCCATTTGGCTTAATTTCTCTCTCTCTCTCTCTCTCTCTCTCTCTCTCACACACACACACACACACACACACACACACACACACACATATACACACATAGGTAGGGGAGATGACAAAGTACCTAGAAGACATATTGAAATAGCTACAAGGTACTGCAGCTTTAATCTGATTTGTCCAAATGACTGACGGATCTGAGCTTTCTAATGTCTGCTTAGCTATGACTGTAGTTCAGATACAGGGACGATAACAGTGGCGCTGGTGACAACCAATTCTACAGCACCAATCTTGGTTTTGAAAATTTCCAAGAAGTTTACTAAAATGTCTGTAATTACTTGAAGACCCATTTTCAATTTTTATTTACCTTTTCTTATATCTGAGCAAGGAAAAAAAAAATAGGCACACGTGGTATAAATCTTTGAAGCAAAAAGGCATAAGTGGGTCTCAAATTAACATGTAGACCCCAAAGAGAAAATGCATGAATTCAAAATTACTTGTTCCTAAAAACTATTTTCAAGAATAAAGTAAATACCCTGAGTATATATGTAAACTCTCTAGATCTAAAGCATCTCTATCCTGAGTCCCTGAGCCAAGTTTAAGGGTATATTTCTTTGAACACAAAGGCCACTGAGTGTTAACATTGTGCCACCTACTGGACAGCCCGTCAGCTCCTAAGAAACACACTGACAGCTTGGAAATGTGTATTTTACCCACAAAGCTTCAGCAGAGGTAAACCACATGATCAAAACTCTCTGGACTCTTTGATAACAAGTTCTGTTCCTTTTTACTATTGAAGGCCAAAATTGTGACTAACGATATTCATGTATTCAGAATCAATACTAAAAATGTTCCAACAGAAACACTAACAATACAACTTCATTCATGGCGTTTTCCTTTGTCTGGTGCTTTAGATTGATTCTCCAGCCACTATAGCAGATGGATTTTTAAGCACTGGGGCTAATGTGAGGAGGAGTTAACAGAATGCTGTAGGAATATTTCAGCTACTGTCACTTGATACTTTGGGAAAACATGTCTTAGAACCATTATGGTTGTTTGGGGGCGGGGTCATGGGTTGTTTTATTGGGAGGGTGTTATGTCTCCTGTACAGAGGGAATAGAAAATTACACACCCTCTATGTACACAGAGAACACAAATGACAAAACATTCAAATGTCAGTAAGCAAGTAAAATATTTATCATTACTAATAAAAAAAGGCCCACTGAATTTAAATATTTATACTAATAAAAGAAAGTCAGTATTAAAAAGGATACAGAGCACACACAGTCCGGTCTTCCTATGTGTGCTTATTCTTACTGTGCCTAGAGGTGGTTTCAGTGTCCTACTCAAAACAAAGCTGTAGCTTAGAAAATTACCAAAAATTATCGAAAAGAAAATGGAGAAAGAGGAGGAGGAGGGAGGGATAGAGGGAGAGAAGGAGAAAAGACAGAAAGAAAGGAAGGAAGGAAGGAAGAAATGAACTGACCATTTTTGTGTTTGTCATGCTAGCTATGTTAGATTGTTCAGGAAATTTGGACCTTAGTACCAACTTTGACCTTGCCAAGGTCAAGTTTATATTGTAATTTATTTTTTTGCATACTGTGAATTTTTCATGTGGGTTTGACCAAGTCCCATGAGAGTGTGTTTCAACGCTTTGTGTTGGTTGGTATATAAAAAGATACCTTTTAGTAAGCTGTCATATAAGTTGGTGTGCAAAAAGTGCTTTGCTTCAACTAGGGACAATTGTACTTTAATTAGAAATATTCTTTGTATTTGAAGTTCTATTTACTCAACAATCTATTGATCATGGACTCACACATCTTAAAAACAACTGGCAGATGTTTTCAACACTTTTCAGGAGGCCTGAATGCTTCTTATTTTGTAGATTTAGACACACTCTGGATATACAAGTCTTTCTAAGCCTCTGAGGGGGTGTGAAGAAGCTACTGGAAGGCTAACTCCTTATCCCTGAACTGCCTGTGAGGAGGGAACGGGCCTCACATTCCTGGGATCCCTGCAAATAGCGGGGATAGAATAGGGCTCATAGCTCAGCATAAATTTGATAGGATTTTTGTGCAAAAGTCACTTATGGAATGGAAGCTAAAAGCAACAGTTTGAATGCCTGCCTTCAAGTTGTTTGCAAATCCTTTTAAACAATTGTCAACGGGAAGATATTGAATGCCAAACTTTGTAAATAGTTTATTGATGTAGGCAAGTAACTATATAAAAACAGCACTGATGAAGCACATCCCGGTGCTTATCAAGTTGATTAAAACAGGTAGAAACAACAATGAAATATAATCTGAAATCGTATCTTTTTTAAAAATGGGTCTTGACAAGCAAGAATTTGATGGCGAGAAACTTTGCCTTGAGCGGCCTGGTAAATAGATGGAGTTATTGTAGTTTTGCTCTCTTTTAATTTCAATTAACACATCCTGTATCCACGGTGGTCTTTTTCAACAGTGTGAAAAGGATAAATTTTACCTTTAATGGAGAGGAAGCATATAGAGAGGAGGGGTTGCATGTAGCAAGGAAGGCTTCCTGGATCCACTAGTTGTAAGTTAACCATATATTTAAGGATATTTGAATTTCTTTGCCTAGAGCAAGACTACTTTAAAATAGCAAAGAAGGCATGGATGAAGAAAACAGGAATGGGGTTTTACTCTCAGAGCTTTGCACTTAGTATGGAAGTACACTTAGATCTGCAGGGCATGGATGCCCCAGCTGAGAGATAGGAAGGACTGTCTTAACTTCCTGGGACCCACGTATGTGCTCATCATTATAAAAGTAAGTTTCATTTTAAAATATCTAAGTGTTTTATAATTCCCTTAATAAATTTCAAAAAATTAACATTTTAAATGTAAGTTGAAAGAACTTTTTCCTTTTTCCTTTGTAATCTTAATAGATTAAGAAGACACCAGTTCTTAAATAAAACTCAGAACCAAAAATTAATTAACAACTTTAGCATTCCTTGTGTTTTTGGTGTATAGGATGTGTAATACTGTAAACAATCAATTTATCCATTTAGATAGATTCTTCTGGGAATCTCTTTTCTTCCTGGATGATGTCATCTTTCCAGGTCAGTGCATGGAGACCTACCTCCCTCTTTTGAAGGGCTTTCTAGGGCTGCTCTGTGTTAGCTACAACACATTTAAGGGTCCTCTCTTTGTGTTTAAGCAGCACCCACTTTAAAAGAGTTACAGATAATAATAAAAAGAACATTCTAGAGATACCAAAAAATGGGGACAAAAGGTTTACAATTTTGTTAAGTAGACAATAAGTAAAAATATTGGGCAAGTAACAATATTTTTGGCTTCTCCTTAATAACTAAAGAGGTCAAGACCTTTATTTCTAATAAGTTCAGCTAATTTTCTGATCTTTTACAACTCCCTGTTTATAACCTTTTCATTTAAAACATTTGTTCCTATTCTTTAGTGATTGCAGAAATGTTTCTTACTCCTGTGTTTGATAATTTATCTATAATTCAAGGAGATCTGAGTTCAAATTCAGTTTTGCCTCTTTTTTGACAATGAATTTAGTTGGGGTTTCCTGAAGTTGCTAATCATCAGATCATTTATATACAATTGATAATAAAAAGCACATATTTTCTAGTATCTTTAAAAAATTAATGCTGGCAAGTAAGACATATATGCCTATGTTTTGCAAAGTAGAATTTTGAATCATGCATATATCACAGAATGGCTAAATTAAGCTAATGAAAATGTAGAAAGAAAAAAGTTTTATTTTTCCCTTATATGCTAAAATTAACATGACGACTGTAAGTTTTTAGAATTGTATGTTTGTGTGTGTCTATATGTGTGTATGTGTGTGCACACAGAGTGTCATTTTAATGCAACCTCTGCTTTATTTACAGGAAATACTCTTTAACAAGTAATCATCATTAGGATACAGTCATCATTTTATGTTTTGTTTATGGTGCTAAGGTTTCAGTTTATAAAAAAAAATTCCCTTATATTTCTCCTAGGCAATGATATTCTTTTGTGATATCTATGGTGTACCTTCTATGTGTTTCTTTTTTTGTATCTTTCTTTGATACTTGTCTATTATTTGGTTTCATATGCCAATATTGTTGCACACTAAACCCCATGACTTCCTTAATTGGAGGCTGGTGAGACAAACTTTTCTATTCCCTCCCCTATCTGCTAGCTAAATTAGGTTGATTGTTTTTTTTTTTAATAGATAATCTATCGGGAACTATCTTCCACAGTCTTTTGGGATACCTCCTAAGGCCTTTGCCCTTTTGTGGCTCAGTAAAAAGATTTATATTAAAAATCAAGATTATTATCTGACCCAAATTATTTCTACTACCTGCAGTGGACCCGAAGTTCCAAAAATAGATGGTGGGGAGGTGTGGGCAAAGTACCAAGGCAATTGAAAAAGCATTTGAATACTTCCACTCACAACTTCTAATGGGACAAAGTTAATCTTTGAAGAAATATTTTGTCATTACGCATAAATACTTTATAGCCATTTTCATAAATTGGTCTAGCACCTGAAAATGTCAGAATTATCTCCCACTGGCTTGCTCACACTTCTCCCTGGTGGCTTTGTCTTGGATAATACCGACTTTTCTTTGTAGACTCAGTCTTGGACTGACCCTATCTGGTGGTTGACATCCTATGTGACAATTTCTCTGCTGCAACTTTGCACCCCCAAATCAGAAGACGTGAAATGTAATGGCTAACTGTTACGATTCTATGTTCAGGTTACTCATTCTCGCAACACAGGGTATATTCACAGGACCTTGCTCTAAATATATTAGGAACAGCTGTTTAAATTCCAGATGTCTGATGAACTCTAAGCGAGAAATGGAATGCTGCATTTAAAGAAAAAACAAGCCCCGTGGAAGAAAGGAAAAGGAAAAGGAATTGGCTTCCTTCCTCATTTGTTTCTTCTGAGGACTGAACTGCAGCCTACTTCTCTTTTAAAAGGCAGAAATCTTTTGTTCTTTAGCATTAGGGCGAAAACAAAGTGACTAAGGAATCAGTGTGTGCAATTATTTCTAATATTCTACAAACGAAGTTATGCTGTAATCTTGACGTGCCGGTCACTGTGCAGGATAATTAAAAGACTGCAATAGAGGAAGAGTAAGGGTCAATCCTTAACACCATCCCCTAAGTAGATGAACTGTTTGAGCTTATGTTGGAATCTGAGCTGTACTTCCCCCATTCTAGATGAGAACCAAACTAATAATAAAGAATATATAAGGTGTAATTCAGTGGCAGAGTATGATTCTGACGTATATTTGGCTAACCTACCACAACAGAAGAGAGAGAGAGAGAGAGAGAGAGAGAGAGAGAGAGAGAGAGAGAGAGAGATTAAACTCACTTCTGCATGATTCTTGCATGTTTAATAATTTTTCCTTGTATTATATAAAAGTAATGAAAGGGTTCACTTTGGAAAAACATATTTTTCCTACAAAAATATGTGCATAAGAAAAGCCAACCATGTACTACTGGCACGTAATGTATGCTTTTGTGTATTCTAGCTGCTAGAGTAGTGTTGCTTTTTGCCATAATAAACGTCTATAAAACAAGAGGGTAGAGACACTGCTTGGTTGTGTGAGTATGGTGCCCAGCTGGCGTTCAGGAGTTTCGTATATGGAGAGGGTTGTTCTACGAAAGTATGTTAGACAAGGATGGCTGCAGTCTTCTTTGAGTATATTCTGCTTCCCTTACATGTCTTTAAAAACTAGAAAGTGACACTTTAAGCATAAAGCTCAAGTCTTGGGAAAAACTATATATATATATATATATATATATATATATATATATATATATATATATATATATATATATAGCTTTTTTCTAGAAGTGAAAAATCTTACAGTTTATGAATTAATGCTATTTTCTCCCATTGTCCCAAGTATGAGACAGAGGGCACAGGAGTGAAGAATTTTTTAGTGGTTATTTTAAAAATAATTATCAGCCATTTTGAGTGTCATTGGACTTGAAAGAGGTATTATTGCTCTACAAATGGAAGACTATGTTCCCAGAACAAAGCTCAGGACTTTATAGAAAAAGACGTTAGTAGTTAGGGAAACATTTAGCATTGTCTTTGAGCTTTTCATTTTGCTACTAGACAGTGAAACTCCACCATGGGCTTGTAAACAACTCTTTTCGATTAAAATCCACACAGGCTTCTGAAAAGCCACAAACTCAGCACCAAACAGATGTGATAGAAGTTATATGTTCAGTAGGAATATAGGACAGTGATTGAGACCATACTGCGGGTGTTCAAATCTGCCTCTGCATCTAGGTATAGGACCTTTATTTCTAAGTTTTACCACCTTCTGAAATTCATTGGTAATAATCAAAACATCTGTGACAACTGTGTGAAGTAAATGGGAGTAATTCTTTCAAGAACTGTCAGAGTAAGCCTTTGTGTCACAGAAAAATGATTGCACTGGCGTATTGAGGATGATCAGAATTAGCATCTTAATTCTAATTTCTTCTTATTGACTTCTTTCCCTTCTGTGGTTTTCAGCCCTTATCACTATGAACTAGAGACAAAGATATCTCATTCTTGGGCTATTGTATAATCTAAATGAGATAATGTGCGAGCATATTCCATTCGGCAAATATAAATCTGAAATTGAATAATAGTATGCTTTGTTTTGGACCTCTGCTTAGACATAACAGAAATAAAACTATTAATGAATACATTAATATGAAATACAAATCCCATCTTCTCCTCCACACAGGTTTGCATTTCAGGTGCCCGTTCAGCCTCCCCAATGTTCCTTTGTCTCCCCCACCTCTTCCCTATCTTTCACCACTGTGGATAAGGCTGAAGCCACACCTTTTTCTTATTAAGATTATATCTTGCAAGCTAGAAGTTTCTGGATAGTGATGGAATAAGACAGAGAGGGAAATTCTCCTGTATTATTGTGAGCTTGACTTCTTAATAACGACATAATAATCTTCAAACTCCTGAGGAAGCTAGATAATTTGGCATAAACTAAGTTCTACCTCAATGGTTTTTCTCTTACTGTTCTAAAATTCATCTGTACCACTAGAGAAACAAATAGCTTTATATTAAACATGATATACACTAGAATGTAAGACATGTGTAAGACAAGCCAATGGAAGAGGTGAAATTAACATAAATGCACATATAGCAAATAAGCAAAAAACAGACAAAATCAATAAAAACCACTTACAGAAGACTGAGTAGCCCGAACATGCTTGAAGGACTTACACAGTTTCCTTTGGGTTTCGGAATGGACAGTCCACTCCAGTTGGCCCCTCACCCCTGTTTGCCCAAGTACACAGAGTACTAAGGTAGTCATCAGATAGGGAAATGAGACTGCCCAGGGAACATGGAAATGAGCTGTCATGTTCCACAATATAGCTTGGAAAGTTTATCATCTCTGAGTGAATAGGAAAATTGACCATTTTTAGACTAATTAAAATTCAATGTGTTTTCATTTGCCATTTTGGGCTCATACATTTATTTTTCCCTTCACACCATTAAAACCACAGATACCATGGGTTTCTGACTAGCTCTCATGGAAAGAGGCAAAAAGTTTTGAGATTCTTTTTAAGGTCCAGTTAAGAGTCATGTTTAATATTTTTGATGGAAAATTTGAAATAATAAATCAACTTGTATGCAGCTGATCTTGATTTTCTTTAAATAAATGAAATTGTCAACTTGGAAAAGCACAATTTCTCCTTCTGGTAAAGCACAGTGCACAGTGGAATACTATAAGCCTGGGAAAAAGCATGATAACTTCAGAGAAAAACATTTAGAATAAGGAAAACTTTTTATTATTTATATATTTTTTCTAAGGCAGAAATCCATGGATCTGCTGCTTCAAGTCATGCAAAATGCAAAAGTGAAAGAAATTTTACATTAGGAGAATGAACTTTGGCTATGAGAAATTTAATTGTGAGTACATGTCTCTTTTCTGATCTACTTACACTCGGATTCTCCGGGGGATCATTTTCAAATCCGCTGCGCAGTAGCCGTGCTCCCTCGGATTCTCCTCGTCCTGAAGCCGCTCTAAGAGAACTTACCTGAGGTGGATGCTGCAAATGTCAAATGTATTAAAATCAGTGCAAAGCACACAGCATTAGTGGCTCATAGTAAGTTCTATGTAAGTGGTAGATGTGCTTTTCATGATTATTTTTACCGATATGTCTTCATTAACATCAGATCATTCTTAAGTTTTGAAAACCTACCATTTACAGGTTAGTTATGATATAATACCTTCCTTCAGTTAGTTTTACACTGAATATTAGTCTTTAATATCTTTAGCTGCAGCACAAAGATTAACATTTTGGAATTAACATTACTGCTGATTATTAATTATTATTAATATTTTGATAGAAGTTTTGAAATAATAAATCAACTTGTCTGCAGTTGATCTTGATTTTCTTTAAATAAATGAAATTGTCAACTTGGAAAAGCACAATTTCTCCTTCTGGTAAAGCACAGTGCACAGTGGAATACTATAAGCCTGAGAAAAAGCATGGTAGCGTTAATGATTTTTAAATAATCATTATTGCTGATTATTTTTTTTCCTGAAGAGAGTTAAGTGCAGTTTATCCTACATATAGAAAGCAAGATTTGTGGGTTTGGAGCAAAAAAGCACTTGATTTGAGCTTGCAGGAGTATGATGAGAGACAGAGAGACTCTGGGGGGGGCTCAAGCAGAGGGACTTTTTCTTAAGAAGGTGGATATCTGGACTACATGGCGTTACTGTGTGCATTTTCAGTACTGGGCATACTAGCATTATCAATGGAACAGCCGAGAGAGGCTACTCCTGTCATGTGTCTCATTTTCTTATCATCCACGAGTACAGTGGTGCACGAGGCTTTCTGCACCTTCTCATGGGTCCCGGTGACCTTGTCTGTTCTTTGGAGAGAGCACTGGGCAGGAAGTCAGAAGGATGGGGTTGCCCTGGCAGAGGTGGTAACCTTCTGCTGGGTGGAACTGTGACACTCCTGCTGTGGTTTTCTTCTTAATGAAAGCATTGGGTTCCTGATCTTAACAAAGGTAAAATATTAATTAACAGGAAAACATATGGCATTACCTTAACGGCAGAAGTGCTGTTTTAACAAATTAAAAATGCAGCTCAACGAGATCATAACATTCAAATTGGACATCAAGCTGCCGGGCCTCAAATGTGCCTAGATATTAATATTTCAGTAGCTAAAAAGAAAAGCCAAGTTTCTCCCTGACCTTCTAGTCACTAAGATAACATTTCCAATTTGTAACAATATATATTTTCCTCATGGGATACAGTAAAATCATTTTCATTTTCAACGGGAAAAGACGCAACCTAGTAAATTCTTATTTTTTTTCCTGAATTGGCCCCCGAGCTATGATCATTTGCTTTGTTGGGGTTTTTGCCTTAATGCCATCTTTGCAGTCTATGTGATGTTAGGAATGAAAAAGTGTTCTAATATTGTCCTGACCTTTTAGCCTTGTATTAGGGCCCAGGCAAGAAGGTGCTGAAGCAGTTTGCATTACTGTGTGCTCCGTGCCAAGAACTTCTCTGAATCTTGGACTAAAGAGATTCTGTCCAAATGCCCATAAACATCAATATGTTCTGCAAGACACCCTTACACTTGCCTAGAATTCTACCTGTCCCACATAAGGATGGAAAATCATTACACTGAAAGTTGTGTTAATTAATATGTGAGTTGAGTCAGTTTAAAATTAAATTTGGCAGCAATAAATTTGTCTTTCCTTTATCTTTGTTGCCTGAAATGATTTTATTAAAGGAGCACTCTAGAGAGAAAGATCTCCTTAAATAGCTTTACTTTAAGAATCACCATTATGTATTATTAAATGGGTATTTTCTTCATTCTATCCATAGGAGAACCACTAATTATCTTTGAGCTCCAGGGAAGGATAAATGGAGCTTTTATGTTTTGTGGCTATCACAATTGCCAGGCCACATCAAATTAATAAATTTATTTGATGACTCTTTAAAAGAGGAGTTGGTCAAATAACAATAACTTAAAATCCTAAATCAGTATTACGTTTCACATTTGGTTGTTGTGAAGAAATGTTTGCTTATATATTTAGGCATCTAGAACATTCCGTTGGGTGGGGCTTGTGCTATTCCAAGCTGTGGCAAGTTGGGCTTTGGGGATAAGTGCAGTCACAGCTCCTGTAGGCCCAGTGGTGAGACGCCAGGCTAACAGTCTCCAGGGGGACCAGTGGTCTGTCATGCGGTGGTCTGTCGTGCTTGTGGAGAGGGCTCCTTACTTCATCTGTTACAGAGGCTTGACCATCCACGATGATTAATATTCTAATTATAGGACTTTTAAAAGGTCTTCAAGTCATCACCAACTGCCATTAATTGGAGTAGCAGAGAGAAGGAGATTAATCAATCTTAGGTTTGAATTGTCACTCTGCCACATTCAGAAAGCCATGAATTTTCTCACGTTTCTAATCCTGCTTTCTCATTGATGGATTGGGTTTGATAGTACCTTATAAGGACACAGGATACTATAATAGCATCCCGAGAAGTGACTGAAAAGTGCTGTGTGCGGCACATAGTGGGCCCCTATGAATTGTCACTGCCTTTGTTGCTATTTTGTTTTATATCCTAAATTAGGAAGCCCTAGATTATTATAGAAGATAGAGTTTCTGTTTAGCGAGGCTCGCTTCTGGTTATGCTCTATACTGGGAAAATAAGATACTCTTGTTTCCCGCCTTGAGCACAAAAGTATAAACAGCACTCAAGTAGCTTTGTCTCCATGCAAGAAGCAGAAGTAGAAATGTCCTTAAGGATCCACAATTAAAAACTGGACATATGTAATTTGCATATGATTCCTTTATGTAAAATAGCGCAGTGCTTGATTGTAATCCAAAGCACGCCCTCCTGTCATCCTTTTAATCATACCCGGACTGCATGTAATAACTGCTATAATGTAAATGCTGTTTAAGGAATTGCTTTAAGCTTTAATTATGTGTAGGTGCATATGTCGGTGGTGTGTACATGTGAATTCAGGTGCCTGTGGAGGCCCCTGGTTTCCAATTCCCCTGGCTAGAGCTGGAGTTACAGGCATGTGTGAGCCATCTGACATGTGTGCTGGGGATTGAACTCCTTCCTCTGCAAGAGCTTCATGTGTTCTTAACCCGTGAGCCATCTCTCCAGCTACTATAGGTGCTATTTAAATGTTTGCTCGGCTTCCCGTGTTTAGGGAATAGTTACAGGGGGAGAAAAAAAAAACAGCGTGCCCTCATTCAGCACAGATTTAATTTTTCAAAAGACAGAAATCCGTGGCTGAGACCCCCACGGACAATGGGCAGTTACTTTACGCTTCAGCCGGGTGGGAGGGAGCACTGGAAACAGTTCTGCACGTTCGGCTGCAATTGATGGGTGCAGAGCTGTAAGTGATGCTTTCCATGTTTACAGAAGAAAACACGATTGGCTCCATAGGCTGACATGGACTCCAGCCTGAAGCAGGAGAAGGGGTGTAATATGCTTCAAAATGAAAATGGATTATTGATTTGGAGGAAATGTTAGGGAGCAATATGTCAAAGTTTTGAGACAATTGCAAGTTGAATTTACTTTAAAAGAAAACTTCAGGCTTCACTGTGACTAAAATCACTTCAGGAAAAAAATATTAGCATCTTTATGGTTAAATTTAAGTAAATTTTAACTCATTCTCATATGAGCACAGGAAGCTGTCTGGATTTGCTGAGAAGATTGGAAAACAGACGACTGTCATTTGTAATCCTGAATCGAAAGAAGAGAAGTTAACACATATTCATAACAAAAGGTACATCTCATAAAACAGCTAGAAAATATCTCTTTTCCAAAAATTGGCACATTTGTTCTAAAAACGTATATGCAACTTCTAAGGACATAGCCATTCTGAGAATAGTTTGTAATATGCTGAAATATTAGACTCCATAGAGGGCTAGTGAAGTGAATATGCTAAAGAGAAAATGTTGCATAGAAGTAAATATACGCATATATACACATATTATATGTGTGAGAACACACACACACACACACACACACACACCAGTTTTGAGGCAATAGAATGTAAACTGAGGTTGAGAAGCAAGGGTATAAGGTTGAAAGGAAAGGATGGACTCTAAATCTGGAGTCAATTTTTCTAGTGTAATTGTAGCCCCTGAGCCGAAATTAAGGAACTGCTGAGATTTTCTCCATACCATTGATGGGGAAAAATTAAATGATGTTTTAACATGAAGTGTATTAAATAGTATTCTTAAAAGAGGGCTACATCCTTAGACATTAACTGAACAATTTTGAACAGGGAATGACAAGCCCCGAGCTTGAAAATCATTCTTGCTGTGTTGTAAATTCAAGACACAGGGAATGAAACGTGGCTGAATATTGGGAGAATATTTAAATATTTTGATAATGGTAATAAAAGGGGTGAAGGGCTGTTGAAAAAGCTTAGCATCTGTCAGAAGTTGGAAGTACCCCAATATTTGATAATTGGAGAGAAAAGAAGACACTGTCAAAAAAATGTCAGTGCAACAATACAGTTAAATATTGGTTACAGAAATATTGATTGCATTGCACTGAACCAGGTACTTTATTTCTTTGAGAACTAAATCCTTATAGTTAAAGAATCCAAACTAGTCTCATACGCTGGACACGAATGTGCATGCTTTGTTTAAATAGAAACTTGCATCAGAACAGAGCAACGTCAAGTGTCCACAGGTGCCCACAGGTGTTGGCAGCTGAGCGCAGCTACAGGCACCATCTAGGGAGAACAGAGGTCTCCCACATTTATCTTCCAAGCCAGCTTGGTGTCAGGACTTTTAATATATGTTCTTTGATGAGCTTTTTCTCTTCCAAACTCATTTTTTTTCAGGGGTAAAAGTGAAACCACATTCTAAACTCTCTTTCACACACACATACACACACACCTGACCACCACACATATTGCTCTTGAGAAAATGATTTGAGAAAATTGTACTTAATAGTATTAATGAACATAGAGCAATGGAACTTTCTACAGATTCTTCCTCAGAGTTCCAACCTGTGATTTACTTGAATAAAAAACAAAGTTTCAAGCTCTGTTAACCTCACCATAGGTCTGTTTTCTAATCTTACACATTAAAGCCAGAAGCATATGACTTTCTGTGTTTTGATTAAATTTAAACAATTATTTTAACAAACATTTGTTTTTTTTTATCAGTTGGAGCTTAGGAAGATCACATTGACACTGAAAGAAACATCGCTGTCATATAGCAATCCATGCTTCTCATTATACTCAAGATGGAGAAAATGCCAATGTCTGCCTGAAATAATCGTCTATTTATTTATGCTTATATTTTTAATAGATGCAACATCTTGAGGACAAGAATATGACTTTTTATGTACTGGAAGACTTAAATTAATGTTCGGCATTTAATAAATAATAAAAATGTCTATGAATAAGTAGCATTTTAAAAATAGACATTTAAAATACTTACATAGAACCTACTATGCATAAACACCAAAGTGCTTTACAAATATTAATTCACTTAATCCCCATTAAATAAAATATATTTTAAATAGACGTAGCCTTTATAACCTGGAAAGGTTGAAATACTTGCCTGATTCAATGCAGCCAAGCAGTGATGGAGCTGGGAGTCCTCTCTGAGCACAGCTATGTCATAATCTTTGCACTTACCTTATACCACTTTCAAATAGATGCTGTCTTTAAAAACTTAAGAATATAAATATTCACTTAATATATGTTTTATGATGCAGTTAAACTCAGAATAAGAAGCTATGGGTTTGAGTACATCTTTATTTTACTTGGTTTGTGATATTAAGCAAGTGTATTACGTAATGGAACATCAGCTTGCTTATGTATAAAATCAGGGCAGTAGATTTTTACCTCAAATGTTCATGATGAGGTTTTACAAAATCAATTTGTATGAAAATATTAGAACACAGTTGGCACCCAGAATATGTTATTGGTATGCCAAGGAGAAGCGCTCTAGGTTTTCCTTCTCCCCTTTCAAAATGCACATTTGCAAATTGTATATAATATTGGTCTTAGTAAATGAAAATAAAATTCTCTGCTTCATAAAGCATTTTTTAAATATTTCCTAAGTTAGAGTTCATGTAGTAAGGCATTTTCTGGATGGCCAGATAGCTTCTTTTCTGGGGAGAATGTTGTAATCTGCTATGATTTAACTATCTAACATAAAGAATACAATCTTTCTTCTCATTAGAGAATCAGTTTATCTGCATCACATACATGGAAACAAGGAGTTGACTGGAAATATGACAAATGACATTTATTTTCACCAAGATCCTTCAACTCAAATGGGCTCAAAGGAATCCAAAGATCAGGCCAGCAATGTAATAAGTAGCATTTGTGTTCACCAAGACCTTTCTTCATGAATAGGGTCAATCAAATCATAGAAAACTGTATCAACTGATTCTTATCAGTCATGGTTGCATGTTACAATCACCTAAAAATATTCATCAATATACAGTCCTTTCCCCCCAGATATTGTGATGTGATTAGGTTGGGTGGGGTCTGGTATGCTTTCATTTGTTTCCTTTTGCTTTTTTTCATTAAATAGAAATTCTCTCAGAGATTCTTATTTGTGGCTCAAGTTGGGAACGTCAGTTCAATTTATTAGTAAATCATCACTGACCCTCCAATTTTCACCTCACCTTTACTTTAATAAACACCAACAAAATATATTGTTTTCATTCAAATCACCATTGAAAGAAGTGTGTGAGGTTTTATGGTGATTCATGGAGACTCATGTAAAACAGAGATACCACGGCATGACTATATGATATTTTAGCTTCGTTTCTTTTAATTGCTTGAAATAAAGACTATCTTTATTTACCTGAAATCTTCTAAAATTAAGACTTCCTGGGAAATAGATGCCACAGCAAATATAAATTAAATTTAAAATAAATATCATTAAACAATACAACAGATTTAGTTGTATGTCCTGTGGCTCAATTATAGTTAATTCTTCATTACATATAGATTAGAGTATTCAATGTGTTGGCGTGGTCAATAAGCAATAAACATTTTTACGATATGACAAATATTACACTTAAGGCTTTAGTTATTAAAATTAGCTGTAGATTAGAGTCATTGTTGAGCCAAAACAAATTCTAGTCAAGGGTTTTTTTTTTTTTGGGCTGCTACCAACAGAATAGAAATGACTGTGAACATTGACAAAATGGAGGGCTTTGCAAACCCAGCCCTATTAATTTGCCTTATACGAAAGCATACAAAACCAACATTTCTAAATGTTTAAAGCTGAATTATTTAACTACTCAAAGTACGTAAGGCAAACAACAAGCAATTATAAATTATGCTTAATAAATATCATAACATTAAAAGCATTCCCACTTATCCTAAACAGCAAGTCAGCCGGCTTGACTACATAAAATATTTGCCTTCTATCACCATTTCAGACAATGAAACTTGGAGACTCTGCTATTTAATATTGGTTTCAGGACCTACGTGGTCAATTTATACTTTATTTTAAACATTTTTTTCTCTTAGTGGTCCAACAATTTCACCAAATATCATGAATAAGCAGGCTCATTCAGAGTCATTTCAACCACAAAGGTAGTAGTGGTCATCTAATGATGGCTCTGTCAGTGCCTGACAAATACAGAGGGGGACGCTCTCAGCCAACCATTGAACTGAGTACAGGGTCCACAATGGAGGAGCTAGAGAAAGGACTGAAGGAGCTAAAGGGGTTTGTAGCTCCATAGGAGGAACAACAATATGAATCAGCCTGTACCCCCAGAGCCCCCAGGGACTAAATCACCAACCAAAGAGTACTCATGGAGAAACTCATGGCTCCAGCTGCATATGTAGCAGAGGATGGCCTTGTTGGACATCAATGGGAGGAGAGGCACTTGGTCCTGTGAAGGCTTGATGCCCCAATGTAGGGGAGTGCCAGGACAGGGAAGCCATAGCTGGTGGGTTGGTGAGCAGGGGGAGGGGGAATGAAATAGGGGTTTTGGGAGAGGAAACCAGGAAAAGGGACAACATTTGAAATGCAAATAAAGAAAATATCTAATAAAAAATAATGAAAGCATTCCCATTTTGTCCTTAACAGTAAGTCAGCCGGCTTGACTATATAAAATATTTGTCTTCTATCATTAGTTCAGACAGGGAAATTTGGAGATTCAGCCATTTAATATTGGTTTTAGGACCTATATGGTCAATCTATAGTTTATTTTACACATTTTTTCCCTCAGTTGTCCAACAATTTCACCAAATATCCGTGAATAGGCAGGCTCATTCAGAGTCATTTCAACCATAAAGATGCTCATTCATGCTCATCTAAGGACCAACTACTGAAATTACGTAAGGCCGACAATAGGCAATTATAAATTATACTTAATAAAATCATAGCATTAAAGGCATTGCCACTTTGCCCTTAACAGCAAGTCGGCGGCTTGACTGTATAAAATATTTGTCTTCTATGATTACTTCTGACAGTGAAACTTGGAGACACGACTATTTAATATTGGTTTCAGGACCTACATGGTCAACCTATAGCTTATTTTAAACATTTTTTTTCTTCAGTTCCCCAGCAATTTCAACAAATAACCTGGTGTAGATAGGCTTACTCAGAGTCATTTTCAACCACAAAGGTGTTCATAGTCATCAAAGGATCATCCTTCTTTTTCTGATTTACATACAATATACTATAGATTAAATAGTATACAATATACTATTAGATTAAAGGTATCATCAAGAACATTTTTTCCCCTCTCAGTTGCCCAACAATTTCAAAAATAATCCTCGAATAGACAGGATTATTCGGAGTCTTTTCAACCATAAAGGTGGTCATGGTCACATAATGATAATGCTCATTTTTTCATATTTACAGTATACTATAGATTAAATAGTATACAATATAATATTAGATTTGAAGGTATCAGGAACTCTTAGGTAGATTCCAGAACCAAAACTGGCAGAATAGGTGGCAAAATTTAATTGCACTTTTGATTTTTGACTTTGGATTTCCGTGGACCTCAGGAAAACCGACTGCTTGTAAAGAGGAATTAATTAGTTGAAACGTTTCTTGATATCCTTCATCCTGGCTTGGAAAGAGCATCATGAAAAAGAAGGGTTATTTGGAAACTATGCACACAACAGATTTTTCCTAATAGGTGTGAAGAATGGCTGCTATGCATAAATGATTGTTGGAAAATAATTCTTTGTAGAACACGACCAAACAAGCAACGCCATTCACTACTGTACTCAATTCCAAGACCGGGCACAACACTGCCTAGATGCCGATATTCTTTATTTGATACTAAACATCTATTTGGAAAAGCCACAAATTTAAGCCTGGCATTTGCTGTCCTCAACAGCACAGGAGGCTAAAACTTTAGAGAAAAAATGCATATGAATATCACAAATCTCCCACAGAACCAGAGAGCTCCTCAACACAAAGTTATAAACGATCACACCGTCCAAAGACACCTAGTTTGTCTTAAGCCATGGAAGCAACCGAGACTAAGCCGACCCTACACCAAACCTCCAAACATCACAGTCAGATTACAATTTTGCAATAAAAAAACCACAAAGTATCGGTCTCACTACCACCTTTAGCTATTCCCGGGACCCTCCAAATCTTTAATTCCAATCACCCCTTCCAAGAAAAAAAGAAAGAAAGAAAGAAAGAAGAAAAAAAAACCTTCTTCTTACCAGGAATTCTCTTGCACAGCTCAGGTGTTCTCAGGAACTCAGACTTCACTGGGCATCCCCAGGCAGGGGATGCCAACCTCAGGGTGAGGTGCAGAAGTAAGCACCTCTCCAACCAGGTCTGCAAGCCGCAAGGTGCAGTCCGCCCAGGGTCTTGGGCGGCTGGCTCTCCTAGTTTAAGGTGAAAGCAAACTGAATTAGTCTCCAGCACCCCTTTTTGCCCACCTTCCAATTTCCAGACCCTTTAAGCCTCCCTTATGGGGTAGTTATAAAGCCCAAGATTGCAAACTAGGCTGCAGGCTAGGGTCCTTTCCCCGGTTCCTCTCTGCTTCCCAAAGAGCAGGAGGCTCACCTTAGCAGAGCTTGCCTCTGCTCGCCCAGAGATGAAGCTGTGCGCAAACTTCTCCGACTTAAGTCCTTTTCGGTGCGCGCGTCACCGGCTCCCTCCTCCCTACACGCAGCGGCCGAGGGGGGGCGGACGATCGCAGAGCCGGCCCCGCCCGGACCCTCCCTACACGTCAGCCCCTCCAGCCCTCGGAGGGAGGGGCTAGCAGCCGCTCTGTGTTCCTCCGGACCCCAAGCCCCGGCGGGAGAGGGTCTGCACTTGCTGCCGCTGCTCCACACCCCAAGAGTCCCCACACCCCAGTGCTTGGAGCCCCGGGAAGCAGGAGAGGGACCCCAGTTAGACTTTGAGTAGGGAGGGAGTTGAGGGGTCGACAGATTGGGCTCAGTGATCGTAACCGGTCCTTGGAGGCAGCTTTCTGAGAGTCCATCCCCTTCCCTGGAGGATGCAAATTCCATAGGGAGGTGAGTTTCCCAAAGAACCCTACCCCAGGGAGAGTGGTACCTTGGCTCCAAGAGTGGTCACTCAGGGGACCGCACCAGGGACTCAATGGAGAGTGGGATCTGTAGTGGGGCGCGGCAGTAAAATTAGGGTGGGGGCGTGAGAAAACAGCTGACCAAGACCCGGAGTGCTGAGTAAGGACCCTGGAGGCAGAGGGTAAGAAAAAACCAGAGGGTCCAGCAAGCTCTGGACCCCTCTGGATTTGGGCAGGTGCAACCTAGGGTGCAGGTTGGATTTGGGGGGACATTGCCCTCCACAAAAGAGGTTGTTGCTGGTTTATTATCTTAGGGTGAGTGACCGAAGTGAGGACAGCTAGAAAAGAGTAGTCTGAGGTACCTGACTTTGGTATTAAGGACAAATCCCCTTCTCCATTGAAAGCCAGCAGGAGTCCGGGACAATCTGATTCCAGGCAAGGCACAGCCCGGGCTGACAGGCGTACCCTGGGAGGAAGGCAAGTTGCTTCCAAGGACAGGCTGCCCTCCACCTCCTGTCCTGAGCTGGGTGCAGTCAGGCATCAGCAGGCACTTTTTTTTTTCCTGACTGTTTAAGCAAAAGCCAGGAAAAGCAGTTACCTGTGTGTCCTGGGAATGCAAGGTGGCTGTAGCCGTCGAGGTTACTAACACACCAGCAAAAGAAATAGTAATAATAGAATGGGGAAGCGCCAGACAGCTCCTAGGCACCCAGAGGTTCAGAGTTTGGGTAGTTCTGGGTGACAGAGATGCAGGTGTCTTGTGAAAGGGGCTGCAGTTTCCCTGCTCATCTGTCCTTGGACCCCTTGCCCCTGAAGTCAGTGACTCCAGGCACAAGTGTGTGTGTTTCTGTCCTTATTTGAACCTCGAGGAGACTCTTCCACACAGATAGACTAAAGGAGCCCCTAATTTGTGTAGTTTGGGACTTTTCATTGTCCCAGTGGAAGACAAATCAGTTCCACAAACAAATACCATAGGGGGTAGCCTTCCTAAGCCCCCTATTCCATTTTCCTTCTCCCTTTCCCTCGCACCTTCAGTCGGGTGACCAAGAGGGCTGAGTGAGATTCATCATGCATTCAAACCTAAAGCACTATTCCACTGCAGGGGAAGAGTCTTCAGCCCCTTCATTTCCTGGATCTAAGTGGCAGTAATATTGTTAGCAGTGTGAAATGTGACAAGGGGCCAGACATTCGGGAGAGAAGGATGCTAGCTAGCAAAGGAGAATGCAGAGCGACAAGCACAAAACCTATATGCAAAACTTCCTATTTGTACAATTAATTTGTGCTAATATATATATATATATAAAAACAAAAGGTAGCCTCTAAAGTCAGGATATAGCTGCAAATCTTGACTGTGCTTTAACATCTGTTCTGGGTTCAATAGCTCTCTGATTTCCCAGTTGCTGCTAGCCAGCCAAACCTTCTTTTAAAAATTCTTTTGGTAACCTTAATTGTCTTCATGGGTACAAATGGCACAGAATTATTAAAATTGTTAATGTATATACTGTAGCAACTGCTGGGGGCCAAATATCCAGAATTATTCTTTTGTTGCCCCCAAACCACTGAAATATCAGTGAATTGGGGAAATGACTGGTGAGAGGATGTGTCACTCACCGTTCAGCAAGCACAGGGGAATTGGTTTGTTGTTGTTGTTATTGTTATTGTTGTTGTTGTTGACTGATCCTTGGGCATCCCATGGTATTGATAACAAACAGCAATGTTCTGATAGGAAATTGGACGTGTTTTTGTAAAGCCATACACGACTCAGATTAAGGAAAAAAACACAACGTCTGTGAATTAGCAAGAAGACAGCACACGCATGTTATAAAGCCTGAAACCACGGGTGCTGTAAAGCAAAGGCAACCTCAACTAAGTGAGGTGCTAATTGTGCCAGAAATCATCTTGGTGAAGCAAAAAGCCACTGTCGCCAGATTTTGGGGAAGGTGATGTAGCTGGAGTGGATCAGGGATGAGACCTCAAGGGGAATAAAGTGACTGTGCCTGCTACGTTGATTTATTAATACCAAAATTGCCATTCACCTGTTGTATGTATTTGGAATCACAGAAGGACAGCTCTGTTGTTGTTTTAATGCTTCCAGAATATTTTCTGTATGGACACAGTAAATCCCCATATGGAAATATGTGGATGTGGGGGGGACATGAAATAGCAAAGATCTGTTTGCCCAGTGATCTGGACTTTCTGAGATCTGTTGCTCACTCCTAAAGTCAGTGTAGTGAAATGGAGTAGAGCCTAGCACGGTGGAGCATGTTTGGGAAGTATGGGTGTGGTCCCTTGGAAGTCCAGTCTCATTTCTACATGGGACAGTCGGGGCTGGACTGCTAAGAGAAAGAGATGTCTTCCTAAGGGTTATAATTAAAGGTAACCTAAGCTTGATTCAGGATAAGCTGTTGCTTTTCAAACAGGATGCCTGCAAATAAACCTTTGAATAAAATAAATTTATCTGTGTGGTATTCAGGAAACAATCAACTTAACTGTTAATCCTACATTCTGCAATTGTCCCTGATGACTCTTGATGTCAAAGTGCTGAAGTTTTAGGAAAGGTTTTCTGATCTTCTTCTGTCCCTCTTTCAACATCTTGTCTGTTAGGCAGCTGTAAGTTTAGGGAGACTCTGTAATCAATCTTGTTTTCCCCATGTCTGGAGACTAAAGAACTAACTGCTTTAGAGACGAATTCCACCTCTGCCTTTAAAACTCCCTTCATTGCTCAGAGTGTGGAGTCTCAAAGTGCATGAGGCAACGATCTGGTCCTTGGCTGGCTAGCAAAAGCCTGGGATCTGCCTCTCTGCCCTTCAGCTCCCGTATTACAGGTCTGAGCTGCTGGGCAGGATGGAGCTGGGGCTCTGGTCTCAGATCTTTACCCTTGTACAGGGAGCACCGTACTCCCCGAACTGCCTCTCTATCCCCGAGTTTATTCTCTTTTTAAAAAATAATCTAGACAAAAAGTTTCTCTCAGGGACTTAGTCTGTTCCTTTATTAATTCCCGATATGCAAAGCTTCCTTGTATTGAAATACTCCCCACTCGTCACCCTCCATTTAGAGCATATTTAATACTCCCCGGGTCGTCATACACTGGACTAGTCACCCTAGGGTACCTAAGGTGTACAATGTGCAGTTCCCATCCCCTAGAAGCCCACAGTCCGTGCGTGGACACGCGATGCTCCCTTTTCGGCCTTCATGAACACACAGCAGCTGGTGATTATCCTGTATGTAATTACCCTTCAGCTTTACAGACCCCAGGATGACAGTGAGAATAATAATTCATCTTGGTAAAAAAAAATAATTTTCTTCCTTTGCAACAATTTGAACTTTGACCTGATAGATCATTCTTTTCCGGAAGAAGGTCTGCTTTGATTTTCCTGGCTCTGTTTTTTCTGACATGGAGCTGCTACATCTCACAGTTGTATTTCTCTAAAGACTACACCTCCTGACAGCAGAAAACAGAAAAACAAAAACAACAACAATACAAACTAAACTAAAGCAAAGCTGAACCACAAATTCCTGGGGAACTGGGAAATGTCTTTCCCAATTCTACTCAGTATAAAGTTTACTTGGGTTAACAGTTAACTGGGTCAATAAATAACCTGTAGTAAGAGGCTGTGGCAGGGTGTATACTACCGAGTCGTAATGGAAACTAATTATTCCATGTCTGATGGAGTTAGGAAATAGATACTTCCTGTTTTATAAAGAGAATTCCAGAGAGAAACCCAGGAGTTTGGGGAAAAAAATCTGAAAAAAAATTGTATGCACCCATTCATTAAAAGAAAAAAAAAACATGAATAATTGAGTACCTAGAGCTTGCATCCTATCGGTGGGGGTGGGGGAGGCAAACAATACTAAGCAGGAGAGCGGCTAATTTCAGGTACTGACAGTGTCAAGGAGATGCTGACAGGCAGCTGAGACGCAGGCATGGCAGTGTCGCTCCACGCATCAGGGAAGGTTCTCCCTGAGCTGAGCCCCTCATGCCTTCCTAGAGAAATCATTATGATGTGCTTGACCCACCCCTGCCCTATTAAAGATCTTGTTTGGTCAGGAATCTCCTCATCCCGGGAAGGTGCATGTGTGGGTATATGTGTCTTTGTGAAAGGCTCTCTGTAAATTAGTTGTATTTGGTCTGTGCTCATGAATTTGGAGGAGAGGAACTCTCCAAAGTAGCCCCAATTTTCTGTACCTTTTAGGGCTGCTTCATATTATGCTGGATTAATAGAAACCCTCACTGGGTACTAACCTTTTAGCTTAAATGGTCAGGATATCTTATCAGAGTGCTAAGAGGGACATACAACATCCCCAAGAGCTACAAAGAGAAAACATAAATCGTCTTTAATAGCTGCAGTTCCTAACTTTTGGCTTTATAATGAAAAACCAAGAATGTTGTCTGCTCTCCCTTATTGAACGCTTACTATGCACTGGTGTGGTCTTTACCTTAATTCTATAAGGTAGGCACATTTGTATTACGGAGAAACACGTGCACAGGCAGATGCTGAATGTGTTAAATGCTTTGACAAAGTAACCAGGAATCGGCTGCAGGATGATTAATTTGTACACATTCTGGATGGCAACGTTTCCGTAAATGCAAGGATGGGGATCACCTGTATCCTCAATGCCAGCCGGCACTAGCTGGTCGGAGAACAGAGGAGAGTAATAACACGGGGCTGGAAGGGCACAGGGTCAGACTCTCTGCTTGGTTCCCACGGGGTTGCTTTCTTAATGCAAAAAAGAAAAAACCCTTAGGATTCTAAATAGCAGAAAAGGCCCATGGCAGACATCTGTAAATATTTCAAAAATTGATCTTAATGATAGAGTTTATTCAGAGAAGGTGACGAACGTGTACAGATTTTTTTTCAAAGGCAGAAATTGCAAAAATCAAAGACTCCTTCAGTTTTTAAAAGAAAAAAGAAACAAAACAAAAAAACAAAACAGGACTAGGAATAAGGAGAAGGCTGAATGAGAGGGGGGCACTAGAAGGGGCAAGCCTGGCTTCCCTGGGGTGATCTGAACTACCCTGGTCACGCAGGTTGCCGTTCTTCAAAACTGATTACGGAAAATAAATTGATTACAGATGACTGTGTTTATCGGGGGAGAGAGTGAAATCTCGCCTTTAGTTACCTGCCTCTGCTTCTCCTCCGCTCCGCTTTCCTCACCTCAAAGGGGGCAGTATTTTTCCATGTCCTCTTCATTACTGCTCCATTTAAAGAATATATTCTATCCGCCGCCTTGTTTCTCCCTGCTGCCTAAACCTTTTCAGATAATTTCCCCCCGAAGGTTTCAAAATCTCTAGTTGACAGATTCTGCCTTCCGACTTCTTCAAGGGTGCCTGCTCATGGTTTTACCTCTAGATGGGCCACCTAGAACCCCGGCTTCTTGAAAGTGTCTCTATTGTAAAATATTATTTGAAAGGAGATGTTTATGTTTCTTATGAATATGAATTAAGATATTATGTGACATACTGGGCAGACATCACCTGGTGCTGTGCAGAATGTTAGATTGAGCTGAAGAAATTAGTGCCTTGCCGCTCAGGTTTTCAAGGGCTGCAAACTAACTGTGGATCTTGGTGCAATGTGGCTTCTCCTTGGTACTTTTGGAATGGGCCTTGAGTTGTGTGTGTGTGTGTGTGTGTGTGTGTGTTTCATCTGTATTTGTTTGTGATGTATGTGGATTCCGTCTCCCCCCTCTCTCTGTGTGTTTGTTCCTGGAGGTCAGTTGATGACTACAGGATACCTCCTTTAACATTTCTCCACTTAATTATTTACAATATTCTCTCTTAATTAATCTGATGCACGCAGAATCTGCTACACTAACTGGTCAGCAAGCCTTAAGAAACCTTTTGTTATCAGTCCCGTGCCTGGGTATTACAGGTGTGCAGCATTAGGTCTAAGCTTTCATTGTAGGTGCAGGGCATCTGAACTCTGTTTCTCATGCTGCGCAGAGGACACAGATTCTGAATTCCCAAGAAATTCATGTGTTTTTGATGCTGGTTTGTAGGTCATCTTTTGGGAAGTATAGATTCTGGTTATCCCCTTCAAATATACACATGGTTTTATGTACTGCATTCATTTTAAAATTTGTAAATAGGTTTGATTTTATAATATATGGCATTGTATGACTCCATGAAATGGGATTAATTCTGTGTTTTTTTTTTTAATCTCAAAAATAGCTTAGTAATTATCTATAGATAGAAATAGTGAGGACAATTGTTTTGTAGAGGGAAAGCTTCCTATTGGGGGAAGCTGGGAAAGAAATTCATTCTTGCAGGTTTTACCAACAGAATTTATTTTTCTTAGAAGATGATTGGGTTTTTAAAGAAACTAGTCTTCCTGTGCAGAAGAAATGAATGTTGGAGAGGAGACAGATAATGCTCACAAGGCAGCAGTGGAGGTGGTAGAGTGTTTGTGATACTTCTGGGGTTTGGTGGTGACAGGGACTTGAAGCTGGTTGTGTTCGTCATAGGTGATAGTGGAAGCTCAACTAGTTAGAGGTCCTTGGGGTGTGGTTGGTTTTCAGTGAAGAGCAGAGCAGCACTTGCCAGTCTTGTTTCAAGCCCTTTGCTACTTTTGTGTGTGCTAAAAAAAATTAGCTTAATTTCTTTGAGCCTCAGTTTACTTATCTAAAAACACAACAAAATGACAATTATGCGATTATACGTTAGTGATGAAATAAAGTATATAAACACCTTAGCAAAATGGAAAGCACATGTCCTATACTAAATGAATATTGATAAGTTATTGGCAAATGTATCAGGTTCTACTTTCATTCTTAGCTTGCAAGTGTCCTACTGAGTTGAATTTAGACTTTAAAATTTTTAGTTAATGTTTTTCTATCTGGATATATCTTCTGTTGCTCAGAATCAGAGGTCATAGATATGACATTAACCTTCGGATGTTCAATCAGTAAAGGCAGTTCAAACCTTTCTTTCTTAAAATTTCCTTCATACATAATTTCAGACCAGTAGAGATAACTGGGTAACTAGTGTCCAAGCATAGGAATTTGGACTATTTTCTATTTATTTTTATCTTAGCCCACGATCCTTATGCTGTACCATTTTCCTGATTACCAAGTGAATGCTCAAGAAATTACAGCATTTAATATTGCCTGGAGATGAAGTCTCTTTGAGTCATTCTAATAGTTTATAGCAGTCCAATCTTCTTGGCTAGGCAACCATGGTTCTTTAAGACTGGGTTATAAGGCCATTGTGGTCAATTCCTGGGCACTTTTTACCTCTATGTGCACTTGACTCGGCTAGTCTAGACCACTTACCTGTTAATAATAATAGTTTCAATTAGTTAAATACTCACCACCTGTCAGACAGCATGGAACAGGTTTCAAGTATTATGTTATTGACCTCTGTGTCAACCCTGAAAGGAACATTTTATTGGCCTTAATTTGTAGATGTTTAAATATTCATAATAGGAATTTTTATCACTGTCATGAAATGCATACTGCCTTCAGTTCATGTACCTAGAATTCGCTATTTCTAGGGCCAGCAGCCTCTCCCTCCACACTTTCTGGCTTGTCTTCTTCTGTACCTTTGCCCATTATTGGCTCTCATTCTGAAATGTACTTGATATCTTCTTGTTTTAGGTAAAATTTCCAAAAACATTCAAAGCTGCCATCAAATCCATAGGACTTTAGGAAACGTCCTTTATCTTTCTATGTCTCAATTCCTTACCAGAAAAAAAAGAGAAAGAAAAGATCTAGTTTTGCATGATGCAAATGATCTAGAATTAAATATATCTTTTATACTATATTGCTTACTCACGTAAGCACATGCTCGCATGTGTGCATACGTACACATGTGTACACTTCAAGCTGTAGCTGCTAAGGAAGTTAGATCAGTTCAGTTCATGCACAAAGTGTAGATCAGTTTATAGAAGCAGGTTTGTTCGATAAGAAAATGCTAATGGTCTTATCTGAAATGAAGAGAAATTTTGTACGTTGGCTCACATTGTTGTGATAGCTCTGGAATTCAGGATTTTCATTTTCTTGATCAGAATATTTCTGTTTCCTTACATTGGAATAGTCTGCCTTATGCTATTTAAAAGGTGCTGCTAAACTTCCTTATACCGCTTCAGTGGGAAGCATTGAAGAGTCACTACTGTGATATGATTGTCACCCTCCTGTACAGTTGTGACCTCCGTGGAGGCAGAGGGAGTGTCTCCTTCATCCTTGGTCCTCTTAGCATGCAGATACAGTGTGCATTCACAGAGCATTTCCTGAATTAGTTGAACATCTGCTATAACGATTACATACACTGATTATTCATCAGCTAGAAATGGAAGTCCAGGTGCCTCTCACATCAAATTTCAGTTTTCTCATCAGCCGAAAGGCCAGGTACAATTGCACAGAAGAGGAGGCAGAGACAAAGAAATCAAAAGGATAATTGTCCAGGTGTTTCCAAACTACCGGCATAAATAGAGTGTGGATTCACAGGATCGTCTGGAACTTTTCTGTCTTCCCCAAATGCACATAAATGAGAGTGGCTGGGTGACTCTTTTTTTTTTTCCTTAATATTTTTCATTCTCATATCTATTTTGTTACTAAATAAAGTGTTTCAGGACATTGAATGATACACATTGGAGTATATTTAGAAAAGGAAAACAAGAAACGAGCTGCTGATAACCTCACAGAGATAAGCAACATTAGCATTCTGGTTCTTTTCTCCCTTTAGGTTTTATGTGAAAAAAATATTAATGGAATCTGCTTATTTTTCTCTTTTCTTAAATTACATTTAAAACGAGGTGGCAATTCCTTTTAGAATGCTACTCCTCACATCATTGTCCAGGATCTGGCGAATAAAAGCGTTCTCTAGAAAAATAAAATGATGTGATATGAACAACTTGAACCCAGAATGCTCTGTCTTACAATGTATATGACGAGGATCTCAGACATGTACAGAGCACAAGGTTCCCTTGCATTTGGTAATTCTTTTGAGAGGTTCCCACTCTGCCGTGTCTTTTCCCAGCTGGAACTACGGCAGCATGAATAACAGCTACAGACACCTGTGCACAGATAGCTCTGCCAGTACAGCTAACTAACGGGAGCCATTCTCCAGGGGAACAGGCACGAGCGTTCAGAGCAAAACACACAGGAAATTTTGGTATTTGCATGAATTTGCTTGTAGGCAGTCATACTGACCAGATTTAGGAAACAACAAATAATCGCATTTCTGCAGCTATGTCTGGTCTTTGCTCTGAAGTTGTAGCCACTACACTGATCTTCCTTAAGTGTTTGTATACATTTATTAACTTATATAAACAATGGTTAGCTTTCCATAAAGTTTCATCATGAAACTAAGTGAGAATGCAGAATCTTGGTGAGGAGGGAGGGGATAGTGTTAGAACAGAATATTGAAGCTGACTGGTTTTAACTTTTACGTGTTATGCTTTCCCTGTGAGGACTGAAACATCTAGCTATAGAATTTCAGTGTGGTTACAGGTAACGGAAGAACTGCAAATGATAATTGATAATATTTATTTCTTTTTCAAGAAGGATATGGAGATAAATATTCAAGAGAAAATAGAAATATTTCTAGTAGGATCTGCCTATATGAAGTCTCCACAGATCTGAGCTTCTTCCACCGAATTTTCTCTCAGTTATCAGGGCAAGACTCAGGTCTTTAGGAGTGAAGAGAGTTCTGGGTCCAAACCAACATTTCAAGCTAAAGGATGCAGGAACTAGGCAGGGAAATCACTGAAAGGGCTATGGTAACTTTCTTTAAAGATGGTTCTGGATGTTACCTTGTTTTTTTTCTTATTTAAAACATACTAGATGGAGCTGGAGAGGTGCTTTGGAGGTTAGGAGCACTGGCTGCTCTTACAGAGGACAGAACTTTCATTCTTAGCACCTGCATGATGTTTTACCACTGTCTGCAACTGCAGTTCTAGGAGATATGATGCTTTTTTTTTGGCCTTGTTTGATACTAGACACACATGGTATACAGGCATCTATATACATAGGCATCACATAAAATAAAATAATAAAAAATCCTCACTGGCCTATACTCATATGGTTATGTTCACTTGCAAAGGAATAGTGACAATTTTATCTTTACCTGAGTGACCATATATACAAATTATATCATCGTAAAATATGAACACGGTTGGGTACTGAGGGCAGTTTTGATCTTTTCCAGAGAGATTATTAAAAGCCACTGAAAAAAGCATTTACATTTTGTTCTATATGTATCTGTATTTCGAGCAGCTATTTAGTGAATTAAATAGTACAATCAAAGCTGCACAGTGCAGGAGTGAGCAGACTGCAGCCCAAGGGCCAGAGCCAGCTGCTATCAGTTTTGTAAATAAGGTTGTATGGGGATACGGTCACGCTCACTCATTTGTGTGTTGTTTGTGGCCGTTCCAGCACCACAGAAGCCGGGCAAGGTAGCTGCAGCAGAAAATTTAAATATTTACAGCTCACCTTTCAGAGAAAAAAAATCCACCAGTCCCTGTTCTGAACACTACCGTTTGGTGAATTTTGAATTTATCTACCTTTTAAAGCATTCACGTCACTAGTTAAAACAAGTTATTTGTGAATTATTACTACATTGAGATGTGTCTATAATAAGACATATTGGCATTTTGTATATGATCAGTTAGGTATGAAAGATGAAAAAGAGCCAATGAAAAAGGCTAAAAAAATGTAATGGAGTTTTAATTATTAAAACTGGAAGTGATTTTTTGACAAAATCTTAGCACCTGTCAAACCTAGGTCATTGGTTTATGGAAGTTGACTATTTTCTCCAGTTCTTTGGAAAGTTCATGAATATTCTGTAACACAGTAATTCCCACAACTTGCACAGCTTATAATTCTACTGCAGAGACAGGCCAATTCCCATGGCTTTCTAGCCAGTTAGCCCTGCCTAACCTGTACGACCCTGTCTCAGATAGCACTGTGACCACTACCTGCAGACTGATAATCAAAGGTGACATCTGACTTCTGCATACATCCACTGAACAAACATACATATATATATTCACATATTTGCACACACACCTTGAAGAGGAGGCAGGATGCTGGAGCCGGATTTGACATGCATAATGCCTTCTGGGCATTAACAGACTGATGCAGTAAAAAACCCATGGAGGCTGGGGTTGCCTCCCTAGAATAGAGCTATTCAGCATTCCACCATGGAAGACTGAGAGGTCCAGGCTCCCTCCTTGCCATGATATTACTAACAGAGAAGTGGGTTTTTGCTATGGGTGTGGCTCTTAGTGTGCTCCAGTTGATGGCTCCAGACCTATGAGTTTGTAGACGGGACTCAGGGGACTATTTGAAAAAACAAAAATAGGACAAGAGGTTGGGAGGGAATGGGAGAGTGGGGCAGGATCTGGGAGGAGTTAAGGGGAATAATAGGAATTAATATGATCAAATTATGTTGCATGTATGGATACAGTTTTCAAAGTTTATAAAAAATATTAAAATCAAAGCAAACCCAAACACTATCCAAGTCTATTTTAATTCGGATGCCCAGAGGAAGCTCCTTGTGGAGGAATGTGCTATACAGGTTGACTCCTTTTTACTGGAATATGAGACTCTGTGGTCAGATCTTCCAAATCATTAGCAGCAGCTCCAGAGCCTCTGCACATCTGTAAAGTGTGGCTGCTGCCTCTGCTAAAGAGCCAAGAGGAGCTCCTGTATCCGACAGCAGAGAGGACAACATCTGGACTAGTAAGAGCACTGTAGCTTTTGCTGTTTATTTTTTGGCATCAATTTCAGATCATTTACTCATACCAAAGTAAATTATGTAGGAAGGCCAAAAGCTGTGAGATAGACTTTTTTTTTTAATATTGAAGATTTTCAAAAGGTGCTTGTAATCTGTAAACAACTGGATATATAAAAGGAAAAGTAACTCTAACTTTTTTAAGATTTGCCACTTTAATGACAATAAGTAAAGTCTCTTTTATTTCTTTAGAGGAGCCTTCCTATATTAGAAAAGTAATGTGGCTGTGTATATATAAGAGAAGGAATTTCATAACCTCTATTGCTTTAAAAAATTTATAATTGTCCTTAAACAGTGATAAAACATACACACAACACACACACACATACACACACACACACACACACACATACACACACACACACACACATATATATATATATATATATATATATATATATATATATATATATATGCATAAAAGCTGTTTACCTACCAAAATTGGATTACTTTACCAATTGCAGTTTAATTAACTGGAAAAGGGTTACATTTTAAATAAAATTTATGGTGACTATTAAGAACCATAGAATACTTACTTTGTGATATACAAATCTCACAGTATAGGGGTAGAAGAAAAAAGTTAAGTATTTCAAAACAGACAAGTACCCTAATAGATGTCCAAGACATGGGAGGTGCCAGAGAGCTATAAAGCAGCCTCCATTATCAGACACGGGAAAGGGAAAGATCACCTCACACAGCGTCTCTGGCAGGTCTATAGCCCCAAGTGTGCATCTCATTAAAAAATGAATTTCTTCCTGTCAGAAAAGTGAAAGGTTATTGGAAATGAATGAGAAGAGAGGAAAATATAAGGGCAGTCTTACGTGGATTATCAGTGAATACTCTTGGGGAGGGAAGGCTAAGGTTGGTCAGGTCTGAGTTGTCGCCATCTTTGGCTGAAATCCAGTGAGATAGGAAGAATGCCATCCAGGTGAAAGAAGCCCAAGGTTTGGGGTGGAGAGGTGTGCTGCAGTGGCTAATTTAGATTATTGGCCAGGGCAGAGGAAAGGAGGGGGTGAATCTTTGCTTTCTTTGCAGAAATAAATCCATTTACTAATGAGGATTGTGAAACAGGCAGGGGAGAAGAGAAGGCAGAAGAGGAGAGGAAGGAGAAAGAGAGTTGCTGTCAGGGTAACAGACAGGTGATCATGGCACCCCCAGAACAGAGTGAGTGTCAGATTGGGAACTATGCAGGGGGAGAACTTTCTTTTTCATATTTTACGTATTTTTGTCATGTTTCATATTTAATTGATGTTTAGTTGATAGCCACATGTTGATAATCGATTTCTGTATAGAATTTAGGCCAAAAAAATGGGTGCTGAAGATAGACATTTGTGACTCACTATTTAAAAAAGAGTTATCTTCTCTCTTTAAAGAGTTTTACTTTTGTGTAAATTTCAGAGTGGGCTTTATGAGGGTACATGCATGTCTGTGTGTGTCCAAGGAGGCCAGAAGAGGGTGTCAGATCCCTGGGAACTGAGTTTTAGCCCATGTAAGCTGTGCTATGTTAATGTTAGGAATAGAACTCATATTCTCTGGAAGCAAAGTGCATGATTAAACTACTGGGACATCCCCAAACCTGAAGGACTCATTCTAAATAGGTAATGATCGAGACTGTGAAATTAGATAAATTGCCAACAATCATTATTAAAGACTATAAGTATATGTGACACTTTCTATCTAGGAGTATGGTGATGTTTTCTGTCTAGAGTGACATTTCAGATGGCTTTGTTCCTTTTGGAGGCCAAGGGAATTTCGGTGTGGGGATCTTTTCTTCATTCCTTGACAGAAAGTGAACCTACCTTGATTTTTATCAATCATCAAAGCTTGGTTTTTCTACTTAATAAGACAAATTTTAAAGGATATGCAAAGAAAGCATACCATGGGTACTGGCCAGTGGTCACCCAGACAGGAGAGGAAAGCAAATATGATTTTATTTTTGGCAAAGGTGTTTAACAGTCACATATGTCTTCTCACAATTTTCATTCCCTTCATTATTAATTTTACATATAGCAGATTACATTATTCTCAAGAATCTTACCATTTTCAGAAATGGCGCATTTTGCTTAGGAATATAATTTCAAAGAGAATTTTATATATATTGAATTTTATATATGTATTGAATTTTATATATATTGAAAACAAGAAGTTAAACTGGCTTCCTGTATTTAATCACTTTCATTTTTTAGTTTCATAAGGCATCGCTTGTCTTTTTTGTAAAAGATGATGGAAATGTGGAAAATTCATGTCAATTTTTATCTGTTGTCCCTTAACTCTGGTCTATTCTTCCTAGTTCCGCTATTAAATACGTTTATTTAATATTTATAGATCAAATTTACTGATGAACTCCATATATACATTTAAAGTTCTTTGAATTATTTACCTCATTGTTTACTTCAACTCCAACTTACTATTATTGTTCAGTATTAAACAATATCTCAAGCCAATGATTGTTGAATGCAACACCCCTACTTTGGTTGTGTTAAGAGTGAGTTGGTCACACAATCTCAGAAAACCCTACACTATTAGGATAATACAAAAGGCAAATCTGGATTTACTCATAGACAAGTCAGAGGTCCACAAGTTGGCTTAGCCCTTGTGATGACCTATGGGGTTGACAGGAGCCCAGCCTCCCCTTTCTTCTTACTCATTGTCCTTAGCGTCTTGGAGGCAACCTGTACTTTCTCAGAATCTCACCCTTGATTTCTGTTTACATCCTGTGGCAGGAGATCCACCTTTTCTTTGGTAAGAAATTCTGCACAATTTGATCTTTTATCTTGAATTGTTCACTTAAGTACGACTGCTCTCATACTGACAGCAAGTGGAGAGGATGGATTGGAAGAAAATCATGGCCCTTACCACAGTCGGTCAGCACCTCACTACTGCTGTAATATCCAGCGCTTAACACTACCCTGAGTCCTTTCCCCAAGCCACTGATAGGAATCTCTACAACTTCATGCTTTTGGATTTAGATTGTTAATAAGGTAGATCCAAGTTTACTAGTGGCAGAAATTCAGTGTAATATATGCTATAAGGCTATTTCATTAGAAATAAAAGCATTGATTGAACTCACTGTGGCAAAACTACTTAACTCTTTAGGATACTATTGCTGTGATATTTAGGAAAAAAAAAATCCTCCTCTGTCCAAGTGAATTATGAAACTCTTTCAAGTCTGTTACCTTTGTTGATTCACTCGAGCACACACCTTGTGTTTCTCTCTAACTGGGAGTTGTCCCACTTCCTCTGACTTCTACCACAATTTGTGCTTCTAGTCTTTGGAGTTTTATGATCATTTCTAATCTGCTTTCATCACATTCTGGCCCCTTCAAACGATGTTTTTAGTATTATTCCTAATATCCATGTTCATATAAACATAGGTTTAGAGTCAGTGACGCCTTAAAAATCCCACCATCTCTTGTGATAGAGACTAGTAGGGGAGAGAAGTGGGGGACTCTTTCTAGGGGTGCTGACCAGCCCTGCTCCCCTCTCCTTGGCAATCATGACAATTTGGGTAGGAAATATCTCCATGACATTTTGTTCATGATTGCAGGACAGCAGAGCACACTTTCATTTTGCCAGGGTGAAATGATACCCAGATTACTTGTGGAATTCCCTCAGGGTACTGGTGAGCATTACGTAAGGGGGGTGGGGGGGAGGGGGGAGATTGTACAGAGGCAAACAGCAGATGTCGCTGATATTCCTGCACACCACTGTGGACTCTGAGCACCGCTGTCTTTGTAGATTTGTACCAGAGCAGTTGAAGTGGATGGGAAAACCATCTGTTCAGGGAGGCAGGTAAAAGAGAAGACTGTACAATGGTATCCCTTGAAACAATGATGGACACAGCTTATGGTTTCTAGGATGCGGAATACTATTGTTTAGACCGAGACCATAGTGGCCTGGTGCTTTGAATAAGAATAATAGCACTTCGGGTGGAAATAATAGCACTTCAAGGTTACACAAAGAATGTCTTCTACACCCCTGGACTTGGGACAAAGAGAGAATTGGAGATTGTGTGTGTGGGGGGGGGGAAGGGAGATATTAAAGAATAGATGATGATAATGCGGAAAATACAAGTAAAATAAGCAACATTCTGTTTCCCTCCTTTTGAAATCATTCCTGCTTGATGATTTCTATGAGCAAAATTTCAGCTCCTTTATAAGAATTTAATTGCCTGTTAATATTAATTCAGTATTTTCAGTGATCAGTCTTGAGAGAGGTTTTGCCTGGTGGTGGTGGTGGTGGTGGTTAGGAGTGAGCATTCTGAGGGTAGCTTCCCCATGTATTCACGTCTGAGACGCTCAAGTTCTGTAAGCTTCAGCTTCCGCATCTGTAAAACAGAGATAGTAGTGATAGCCCTGCCTCCACAGGTATTTAAAATGAAAATTAAATAGTATTATCATATAATAAATTTGGCATAGTACAGACAGTAGTTACTTTTTTTTAAACTGTGTGATACTCACTGTATTAATCTGGCTACAAATTTGCTTTCTAAAGTAATTTTCACAAGACACACTAGACTTTTGTTAAGCTGTCATGAAAAAGATAACTATGTTTTTTTTCTCATTGTTCATTTTCCAAGTAGATACATGATTTCAGTTTATCAGCTGTGATCCAATTCCAGCATTATTCTCAGGCAAAACTGCCTTCTCTAATAAAGGAAGGTGGGTATATAGACCCTGGGAAGGAGGGCAAGGATATGACCTTGCTAGTCTAAGGTGCCTTACTTTGAACCCAAAGAATTTTCTTCTCCTGTTATAGTTTGATTTTTGCCTGGAATAATCCTACATCTTTTCATATTTTCCAGGCTAGTAGCTTCACTGACAATTTGATAATCAGGTAGTTGAGGGTGTTGGCATTGTTTCCATTTCTTATCTAGATCCACCAAGTACTTTGAGGAAATAATTTTAACATTTTATATAACATTTGTATATTAACA
Organism: Apodemus sylvaticus; assembly: GCF_947179515.1. NCBI lineage: Eukaryota > Metazoa > Chordata > Mammalia > Rodentia > Muridae > Apodemus > Apodemus sylvaticus. The sequence continues at coordinate 27,578,755 of NC_067473.1, forward strand.
ACAATAAAACCAGAAGACACTTATAACCAACTATAGTCTCGGTGATATTTCAGCCTTTCTGGAAGCTCTAAAGCTGTGGTGATGGTGGAGGTGGTGGTAGCAGTGTAGATTCTTCATTCTCCCTCTCCCTCTCTCCCTCCCTCTCCTTTTCCCTCTCCCTCTCCCTCCTCCTTTCCCTCTCTCTCTGTCTCTCTCTGTCTGTCTCTGTCTCTGTCTCTCTCTCTCTCTCTCTCTCTCTCTCTCTCTCTCTCTCTCTCACACACACACACACACACACACACACACACACACACACAAAGCTCTCTACTTAGGCCTGACTCTCCAAATCTCAGTGTCACAACATTTAAAGGGTGTGTGGAGAGTTTTTGGCTATAGTTAAAAATTGTGAGCAGCCTTTCATGCATTCTAACTTTTGTGGTGTTTCGGATGTTAACATACACATAAGACAAGACCTTATATCAAGTTGCAGTAAGACTAGACACATGCCTTCACATTTGAGGCCGGATGAGGCAACCCACTAGGAAGAAAAGTGTCCAATCTTTTCAGCGCCAAAAGCTGTACAACATTTTAATGTTTTAAAACAAAAAACACTACTTCCTAATCAGTGTGCGTGTGTGTTAACTTGTTCTCTAAACATTTGTCCCTTGCTATGTACCTGCTTGCTAAATTTATCACACAACACTTGCTGCACGTTTATAGTAAACGCTATAATGGTATGAGTCCAAATACAACCCTCAGCAGGCCGTTCAGCGCCCCAGCCTCAGCCTCAAAGAGCCCTCGTTAAAGGCCACGCGGAAGTAACTGAGGACGGTCGTCAACCTTCACTCGCTCAAGCCCAAAGGCACAAAGTGGGCCACTCTGTCCACTCAGTGCATACTGCCTCGTGACACTACACAGCTTGATTTATGCACAATAGCGTGATGATGAGCAAAAGTCCATGACCACGCTGAAGCAAACAGGTTTTCATAAAGTTCATCTCATAAACGTCTGGCAGTAATTCAAGAAAGGCTCCCACTTGGAAGGCGTTTAATCCTAATTTCTTTGCGGACGTTTGGAGATTAATAATATAGATCTATACTGTTTGGAACCAAGTCACACATGGCTTGAAGTGCTTCTGTGAGAAATGATGCAGAGTCTCTTTCGGGACTAAAGTAATTAAGCGCTTTTTAAGCCACAGGCTTGCTCTCAGACTTACAGGTTTGCGGCTTTGAATAACTAACTTCAGCACGATTACAACGGTTCCTGGTATCTTCACCTAAAATTGCTTATTTTATTCTAAAACAAAACAGAAAGAAAAAGAAAAAGAAAAAAAAAACAGCACAGCTTCAAGCTCCCTCACACATATTCAGTAGCATACACAGTTAAAGCAGGTTTGTGTTAAACTGCTTTTCTTACTCAAGATATGACAGATACAAACCCACCTAGTGTTACGATATCTTTAAGTAGATTTCATTGTAATATATGATACAAATGGGAGGATGGAGGTACAAAGAGGTTAATTGTCAAGTAAGTAACAAAGAGGTTAATAGTCGAGTAAGTAGGTGAAACATGTTGTAAATGGATCTAATAAAACTGATTTTACTAAATATAAAATTTTAAATGAGAAATAAATCATATTTTTTATCATAGTTTGTAAAAAAGACAAAACTGCAAATAATCTGTCACTATCTTTTATTTAGGAATAAAGATATTATATATATATATATATATATATATACATATATATATATATGCAAAATACAAATGAAAGAAAATTCATGTGTGCTTTGTTGCATGTAATTTTTCCAGGTATATCAAAATGTGCTCATTAAAAGTAACTGGACATTTTCTGTATTATGGCCAGTGCAGCTTGTGTTACTGAATTATCTTTCTTTGTATTTTGCTCTTTCTTCTTCCTACATTAAAGCCCACTAGGAAATAAAAGAGATGGTTCTTTATTTAATATGGGTGCATTAAACCTTTTGGGATTCTAAATTCTTTCGTCAATATGCACGAACACTTCCAAAGCTTGAATAACATAATGTGGCTTTAAAAAGTGATCCTTCTATTTTTCCCTTTTTTTCTGGAATATAATGTGTAGACAGATAAATGCATAATGCTAGGTAATAGATCTCATCAACTAAGGCATGCCAATAAATCCTTGCACTGACCTTATACATAATGTTTTTTCCAAGGAAAATGTCTTAAGCGAGAAAAAAAAAATCTATCTCCTCCTCGTTACTTTTTGTCATGTTTTTTAAGTAAGATTTTTTTTATTGTCTGCTATGCATTTTTCTTCTGTTAGCTTTCATGATCCATACAACTTAAATTTGTAATTAATATATACCATTACAAAGCAGTAAGGAATGTTTGCATGATGACAAAAGTAGTCAGCAGGACAAATTATAGAAAAACACATAAAAATCAAAATGCAAATTCAAAAGAAGCAAATTCTAATCAGTTAATTCAGTAAGAAAGCATTCCACATGATATTATTGTAAAGCCACTGTGTCCTGATTGGCTTACCCACCATGGGACCTTTTGTGCATTCTGGTCCATCTCAGCCATCCACACTGACACCCATCCTTGCTGATACTTAATATTGATGTCACTAGGTGAGCAGTGTTGTCACAATGTCAAGTTCATACTGGCATCTCACAACTTTAAAGATGTCTCTCTGTTCTCCCTCCAGGCCCCATTTCAGGCAAAGAGACAATAATTACTCCTTGAGTTTTTGTACTTTGAATTCACATCTACATCTTAGGAAGCATAAAGGAGAATTGTGTGGTGGTAAATCCAGATACATAATAAAACCCCACACGATACTGTTTCTTGCTAGATTTCTGACCTCAACTTTAGGTATAGTTTAAAGTTGCACACGTCTCTGTGTTTGACACAGGGCCTGCACACGTCTCTGTGTTTGACACAGGGCCTGTCTTAGTGAGGTAACCTGGCTTAGTGAGTGACCCCAGAAGAACAAGAACATTCCCTTCTAAAAACTTTGAATTTCTGGAGAAGAATCCCCTTTCTTGGTTTTTCCCTTTCTTGAGTCCAGCATCAAAATAATATTTTGAAATTCACTGCATGGTGTTTACTAAATTGAAGAATGCATCTTTTAGATGGGTTCTGACAGTAGTTTCTTAAATCTAGACAAGCAATTCTGATTAAGATGAAATTCATACCAGGTTGAGAATGGTTACACTAACAGTGAAAAGAACAGCTCTTATCATATAAAAATTACAAAAAAAAAATGAAATTCTGTAGTATTTTTTTTTATTGCGGGTACATAAAGGGACGTCTATGGCATTATCATTTCTGGAAAAACTGCCAAATACATTTCATTTCTCCATAGTCACTGTGCTTTTTCTTTTTCAAGACATCAAGAGTTTTTCAGAATTACTAAGCACTGGGTGCAGTGTCAGGGGTATTAATGAACCCTTCATCCTGGGTGGCTCTTTGTATAGTTAGAGACGGCTCCAAATTATCTGTTGCAAGCAGTAAACCAACATCAGTCTTCACATGTAACTCATCTCTATGTAAATCCTGTTATCTGCTGGAGGAGTGATCCCTGATGTGGAGCACGAATTCACTGATACATGCATTGCTTCTGAAATAAAATCTTCCAGTACAAACATAAGAAAAAGAGAACTCTCCTTTTTTCCCCAAGGTAATTATATAGCATATTTCTAAGCATCAGCTATCAGCATCCTAATATCCTTTCAATTGCTTTCTCGGTATGGGAAGAAAGGAAGGTTGGTGAAGTCATTATCCTCCAGCCCATGTTATTTTAGTTTTGATTAGATATTTGGTTTTTGTTTGTTTTATTTCTCTTTTCCTTTTTTGAAACTGGACCTTGCTATATAGTCCAGGCTGGCTTCCATCGACATCCTGCCTTATCCTCTGGAGTAGAGGGTTTCAAGTGAAGGCATCACCGTTACTGGCTAAGATGTTTTAAAGTACCACATACCTCTCTCAATATCCCCAGGTTCAAGGTGCACAGCTCTTTACCTGTGGCTAGCAATTCTCTTGGTCACGCACCCAATTGTAACAGATCAGAGCTCTAGCTAAGTTATATATTTTCGGCAGCACCTTTCCCTCTTGCTTTAAGCTACTTGAAAAATAACTTGACCTAGGAAATGGCTAATTGCTATATTTTCATGAGGGCCATGGAATAAACCTTAGAGATGCAAATTAGAAATTTACAACCTTTAGAATAAAAACATATTATGTTTCTACAATTTTGGTCACAGGGTGGCTTATGGGAAATGAAAAGATAAACTTGCCATCAAACGAAACATAAATTTGTGATCTATGAAGCAAATTAGAATAGAATATTACTCCCAGATGTCATTGCTAACATTGACAAATGAAATGACAGAGTGAGAGATATTGAGGAATGTTTTTCTGTTGTTCGTTTCTTTTTGCTTTGTTTTGTTTTTTTGTTTTTCTCAGTAGTTAGTTTTGGTTCTACAAAAAAAAAAATTCTGTAAGCCTTGAGGTCAGGCATGAGATAGAGTCATGTCAAACTGGTTCATTTTTGTCTGTCTTCATTGCTCTGATCCAAAGAAACAATTCTGTTTTATTATAAGATAATCTATCTTAAATTGCAGGCCTTGGCTCATATTCCTACTTTCTTATATTGGAGAAACTGTCTATATGTTTGGGGGTGGTAATTGTATGGGAATATTGATGAACATAACATCTTTCTGTTGTCATAACAACCCAGTGCTGAGTGTGTGGATGTGGCTTGGTACCCCTTCTAATTATGGTTTCTTAAACATTAGTTTTCTTGGTCAAAAGTCAAGGCTTCCCTGAAACTTGGTTACTGAGAAACTTATAATCTCTGTGGGAACATATACTATTATAGCACAATGCTTCAAAAGACAGATCATTTTCTCTTTGATATTTCAAATTTTAGGAGAATTGGGCAGAATATAATTACTTTCACTTTAATTAAGCAAGGCACTAATTTTAGCCATTTCTGTTTCATACAACATGTAATGAAATTGATAATCACTGAGAACGTGGAACATTCCCGCTAACTGTTTCATTGGAAACATTTTCCCAGTCAGTAGTAATGAGAAAGAATGGAGGCTTCAGAAGCTAAAACAACACATGTTCATACATGCAACATGATGAGAAAAATGGAGAACTCCATTATTTCCGTTATTAATGTATATTTGCAAATAGAAAGGTTATAAATAACAAAGGCAGAGTTTGATTTTGGTTTTTAGTACTATTTAGCCTTTTTCAAGTGCAGTGAGTTGAGACTCTTACTTTTCTTGTTAACTCTGCCTATGGATATTAATTGATGTGCCTCTGTTGTAGAAAATAGATATATTCATGTACAGATAAGAAGACTTTTAGATCTTATTTCTCCTTAAGCTGATGTACAGGCAGACATAAAAAACAAGTGTTTATATGTTCTCTCTCTCTCTCTCTGGGTGGTTATCAGATGTGAAATATGAAATAAAATTAATAATAGGATAATGATAATCTAGAAATATTAGGTGAGGTACCTCCAAGATTCATCAGTAAAGGAACAGAGGGATAGGGCAATCTTAGATTTATTGTCTTCCCATCAGGTCCTATGAACCACAGGTTCCTATGTTCCTACCTTTTCTCTTGTAGCTCCAGTGGACTTATGTGCTGCCTGTATCTTAACAGTTTATTGGCTCTCTACTTCAGTGCTAGGATTTCATGATGAAGAGCTGCAGTCATGACAGCAACGTCCAGATATTTATAGGAAAATTTCTTACCTTATTATACCTAGGCTTTGTGGCTTATTTCTAAGCAATATGATACCACAGCAAAATGGTGGTTTGTGTATACAAATATGAGATGCCATTGGTTACTTGTTGCTTTTCCTAGATCACATGGTTTAGAGGAAGCTAGCTCCAAAACTCTGTAGATCTATGTTTGTCAAGAAACCTGGATCTCATGTCAATAGCCATTTGTTGCACAATCAAATGACTAACCCACAAATATAATCACTACAAGCTCATGAATCAAGTTTCCAATCTAGATTCACTTGGATGTTTCTGGATTTCTGGCACTTACAAATTATGTAATACACTATAGCTTTGTTGTTTCAAACTGCTAGTATTTGGAAATAACTTGTTGCATTTAAATTATGATTTACCTTGTCTCAGAGACTATCATGCTGTGAGAACCCTCTTGTGATAGTGAATGTGTATTAAAGCAAGTTGCAAAGTAGAGGCACTGGGGCTCAAACCTGGTAAGAGTGTCCTCACTGAGTTCATGGTGAACCTGTGGTTGTTCTAATACTGGGGTGCTTAAAAGGATAGATAGATTTAATTGCTGATTGAGACCTTATGTCAATCCCTCAATCTATGGAATAATAATAATTACAAATGGCCATTTACCCTGTAAGATAAGTAAGAATAATCTTAGGTGGAATAACAGATAAGTGTCATATAAACATGAACAAACAAATAACCCCAACAAATGAAAGATGACAATATTGTCCTTAAAAGGCCAGGTAGATTATAGGAGATAATGTTATACTTCTGAAAAGTTGTAAAACAAGAGTAGCATGTATTTCTCAGGAATCTGTGTAGAGGATAGAGGAGAAAGAAAGAGAGATTACAGGTACAACAAGGCAGATGCACATATGGACTAATTATGACAACATGCACAAGACTGACACAAGCTCACACCAGACAAAATCCTAGCATAAAGTGGGGAAGACAGGCTGCCCTAACTGAGAAGCTATTGTATTTGATTGCTGCTGTAAGATGCAGAGTTTTCTTCAATAGAATTATGTCTGGTACATCAACTGCACTACAGGGCAGGCCTCATGACCATGAGGAGTTGAATAATACAAAATTAACTTGAGAGGAGTTGAGGAAGGGAATGTTTATGATCTAAATATATTATATAAAAATTTCAAGTAATAAGTTCATTATTTAAAAAAATATCTTAGTTGGAGAAATTCTCTACCTAAAAGCTGACTATTAAAAGAATATTAGAATTTTCATTTTCACTTTTTGAGAATCATGAAAGCTAGCCTTTATTTTCAAAAGCAAATTGAATGGAAATACTGGGAATGAACAGATGTTCATCCACCATGTTGAGCTGTCTTAGAATCTCCCACAGGTAGGTCTTCTGTTTCAATGACTACACCATCAAAAAACCCATCACACCAATTCCAGAAACCTTTGATGAGAGATCACAAATTCCATAAGTAGCATAAATAAGTTAGTAATACTATGGCTATAATCACATTGTCACATATCTCAAAACATTCATTGCTGAGAGTATTTGTGATTTGTCATCTATTACTCTCCAACCTTGAAGAAGTCAAAGAAGTGACAACAGATTCTTCTGCAAGAGTTACAACCACTTTGACATAACATTTTATTGAATGTTAAATACAACAAGGCTATCATTTGTCAAAATAGTTCTTATTTTCTGGCTTTAATATATATTCACTATAAACACAGAGCAAACTCATATATTATAGCATGCTGGAGACTGAAGACATGTGCTTTTTTTCTATTATTTTACTTCCACAATGTGGCAAACAATTCTCTAACTTCACAATTGTCCAAGATATATTTCATATTTTTTATGAACATATTTGTCTCAGTGGAGTTACTTGTTAGTCAGGATGATGAGAGATTTTTTTCTTTTAAAATAGACAGTCATGTTGAAATTTCAAAATCTCTAATAGAAAAGAGTTTGCTTATTGCACAATAGGCTCATAAGGTTTTTGAGAAGGAGTTTGCATCAGTGTCCATCCCAACTCATACGATGGGGTCTTCCAGAGTATATTCAGAGTAGCCATAGCATGTACTGAGAGAAGGGAAGAAGGAGGCATGAGGAGTTGGTTTTGTCCAGGTTTATTTATGGAACCAATACTTCTGGTAAACAAAATATGATATTCTTTTGCTTAAAAACTGTGTTTTCAAACCAAGGCTGTTTCCTTGGTGACATATGGCAGGTCATCGGGAGCAACCAGAGCTGCTTGAGTGTGATATCTATTATTTAAATGTTTGAAGGTAAATATTTCAGTAAAGCAAACATACCAAATATAAATATGATAGGAACTGGAATCCTAAAGTCTCATGCCTGAGGACAGCTGCCCTGGGCTTGACCTGATGAACCAGCCGGGGGCACAAATGTGTATTTCTTGGATGTTGGTTTTAATTCATTGAACTACCAGAGTTGATGTCCTACGGAGAGAGCAACTCGGTTTGGATGTTCTGCAAAGATACCCTGTGATCGTTAGGGCTGATTTAAAGATCGTTGATATCCTAGATGAGATTAGATTATAGAGAAATCTCCCCAAGGTCTAGGTAATCACTTTAAAGTGTGGTCACTCTACTGTTGCTTTATTCTCCATGTTTTGTGACCCATTGCCTATGGGTTCACCCTACTCCCATGCTTGTAGATTTATGCATAGAACACTGATGGAGAAGTTGATTCTGTTGTCCTCTTTGGCTTCCCTTTATCTTCTTTCCTCTAGTAGCTGAGCTTCTGCTATACACTTTGATTTTAAACACATATTCTTAAAATTTCTTATTTTATAGTGTTTGAATCCTTAACTTAAAGCCTTCTCAGTTTCTTATTTTTTAAAATAACAGGACTCATGAGCTTTGTTTTCCCGTTGTTCTGTTCTTTTGCATCACTTCTCCAGTCTCTATGCCTAGGACCTTTCTGCTAACTGGGCTTTTCATTCTTTGTGCCTTTTGCGGATGGATAAGTGTCTCCGAAAGACCCGTGTGATAAAAGCATCACCACAAGCATACAGCTCTTCTGTGAGGTTGTAGAACTATTAGAAGATGATGTTCAGAAGGAGGATGGAGGAAATTATGTTACCAGAAGGGTACCTTTGAGGAGATATTGGGACTGGGCCTTCCTCTTTTCCTTCCTGGTCACCAGGAATTGAGTAGCATTGTCCTCTTCCATATTTACAGACTTGTTTCTCATCACAGGCCCTGAGCAATGAGGCCGGTGACTGGGTCAAAATAGTTGAATGTGTGACAGAATACAAATCTTTCCCCTTTAAAATGATTATCTCATGTATGTGGCTATAGCAACAGAAGGCTAACTAAAACCTTGCTGGAGAAGTTTAATAATTCTACAATTACAGAACCTATTGCTGTATTTATCAGGGCACATATTTCATTTATTTTGTGTTCTTGGAGATTAAACAGATCCCAGAATCTAACAGCACTTCAAAAACCTATAAAAATAATTTCATATGTATTTTTTGAGAATATATCTTGAGTACATTCATTCCCATCACCAATTCCTTCCAGATCATCTCCATCTCTCTATCACTCAACTGTTCTCTCTCTCCTTTTATATCTCCCACTTAAACAGCAACTGCAAACAGGGTCAACCTGACTACCGTTGGTCATGGGGACTGCTCTGAAGTGTGATTTATATGCTCAGTGTCACTCCACTGAAGAAACCTGACATAGTACTGAATGGGAAACTTTTCTTCCAGATACATTTGTCACTTCAGAGCAACTATTCCCACATCATAGATGACAAGGTAGATAAATCCATCCAAATATCTTAAATCATCATACCCTTTGTTAAGTACATGAAAAATAGCAGAATATCTAAGACATCTACTTGAAGTTTGCATTCTTCACAAGTCTACAGGGTGAGGAAGAGAGGGCCGGATTCACATTCATTTTACTTATCTTGCTTTCATCTCTTGGCTTTGATCACCAGTTACAGTTTCCATATCACTGTTTCCTTCTGCCAGTATCTAGAGAAGTCAACCTTCTTGTGTAGCTATTAGTTATTCCTCACTGCTTCTAACTCTACCATTAGATGGCAAATAGGAAAGTGGATTTTACAGATCTTGAAAGCAGAGACGGATGCAGCAGAAACCATTAGATTTCATTTCTCTCATGGAGCATCAGTAAGCTTGTATTCCTGCAGTAATGCACATTTACTCATCCAGTGCATATTTAGGAACACACCATGCTAGCAAAAGAGTAAATTCACTTTCTTATAAGGAGCTATCTTTTTTTCTTTTTGTGTTAAAATGTGTCCCCCAGTCTACCCCGGGCTACATTATAAATGATTTTGTAGCTTTGTCCTTCAAACTATATACATATATTTTTCCCCTGCATCTAATTTTTCTATCCTCAGTGTCATGCTTGGGTTAACCATTAATAATATTATATTTTCCTGAAGTCTGAAGAAAAATGTAGTGGAGATGAAAGTTTCTAAGAATTGCCTAGAGTGGATGGAGGTATAAAATAATGTCCTTTGACAAACATTGCCATCAGTCTAAGAATGGATAACTTAGAAAGTTTGGGGTGGTAGCATGTAGCTGTAATTCCACCAGCTGAGAGGCTGAAGCAGAAGAATCAAGGCTAGAAAGGACCATCAACAGCAAAGAAGGACCTAGTCTTATCTAATCAATGCAACCACCACCACCACCACCAACAACAACAAAGGTTAATTGCTTCACATCAAACCAAGAAATTTGTTAGGAAAGTTTTTGGAGGAATACAGTTTGCTCTCAACTCTATTCATCTTCACCCAAACATTTCTATCTAGCATCATTGCCTGCTCAGTAGGTTTTGGGTTTCCAGTTCCTCTTCTGTGTCCTTCTCTGTGTAGCAACACTACATGTCCACCAGTAGGCAGTATCCATGAATAGTGTTTTCTGAGTCTCTTTCCTTTGGGAATCATCAGATCACCTCCCTCACACCAGTGTTCTCTGGCTTAGACACTTCTAGAAGTTCTAGAAGGATACTTTACAATTTCTGTCATATTTGGAAAAACCTATTTTGAAAGAACATCTTGCTGTCACATCTATGACGCTGTTTCCTTCTCTTCTAGCAGCATGAGCGAGCCCAGGGGCACTACTTAAGAGCAGACTATTCGAGGCTATTCAGAATTCAATCAGTCTTTTTGGTTGATGACCAACTGTTGTATTCTCGAGTCCCATGTGACAGCGTGGGAACTGGCTTAGAAAAATAAAAAAACCAAATTACATTTTTTTCTACTGTATTTTAAATGCCCACACAAGTACAGTGCCTCCTTCAGCCATTTAGCATTTATACTTCTGATTCATTCAAATTATAGTAATTAATTGTAATCATATGGAAGTAAATCAGCATTTGCCACAGAGTGTTTGTTTAAAGGCATCTATTCATTATAAAAGCTTTCAAATGTCAAATGATGCATAATAGATACGAATATGATTTTTTGCCATAGAATTTTCCCATTACAATATTATTTCTTCCTAAGTGACTTTTTGAGTCTGCCAGTTTTCCTTTCCCAGACTTTTGCATTCCAGCTGTTAACTCATCATAAGGTAAAGCTCTGTCACCTCTATAGTTTTGCCTTTGGAAATTGGATACATGAAGACTTTAGAAATAACAACATAGTTTATGAGCCTCAAAGGAGCGGAATGAAAAGGAGACTCTAGGAAGTAAAGTGAAGAATTAATAACCGAAGGAGAGTTGCAGTAGGAGTCCATGGTAAATGAATTTGATGCTTTAGATATTTTGCAAGTCTATCGAAGCTCCATTAACCATTTCTAGGCTGGCTGTGGAATTAGGTTGAACCAATAATTTCTTCTTCTTTCACAGTCTAGATCTGGCAATAATGTAGCATTCAGTATTGACCTTGAAGGGAGTTGGCATGACAGGTTCAACTATTTCTTAGTTTGATCAATTCTTAGATATGGATTCAACCTTAAAAATCTATTCTTCATAAAATTAAGATCAGCGTAACTACCTCTGATAGAACATTGCCAGCATAGTAATAGATTTCTCTCTGACCATGACACAGGAGGAAGCTTCAGTATTCAATACTTACCAGATGATTTTAGATAGCTAATTTGTAAAAAACTATAATTAGGTAGAGTTTAGAAACTAAATATTTATGTTTTAAACTCTTATTATGAGAAATCTGAACCCCCTTTCTCTCTCTCCCCCACCAACTCAACATCCCACACCCCCAACTACCTACCCATCCAACAACCATCCCACCCACCAAACTATCCAACAGCCAATACACCCATCCCTCCATCTCTCTGTCCATCCATCCACCCATCAGCACATCTGTCCATCCGTCCACCCGTCCACCCGTCTATCCATCCATCTGTCCATCTGTTCATCAGTCCATCTGTCTATCTATCCATCCCTCCCTCCATCTATCCATCCCCCCATCTATCCATCCCTCCATCCATCCGTCCATCCATCCATCCATCCATCCATCCATCCATCCATCCATCTATTCATTCATTTCCTGTGATTGTTTGCTATTGGATTATTCTTTTCTGAAAATGTGTTCATATTCTTTGCTAATTTTTGATCTTTGAGCCTATTTATCTATAAACTCTCTACTCCATTGTAAAGACTTCAGTTCTGATATCATGCATACTTTGTCTCTATCTATCCATATTTTCTGTTTACTAACATAAATGTACTTGAAGTTTATTTTCCTTGCATAAAAAGAACTATGATTATTTAGTACATAATGAGGAATGTATCACAACATTAATTTATTTAAGTATCAGAAAGTTAAAATTTCTAGTAAATTCACCAATCCTTAATAAATGCCACTTAAATTTCAGGAAAGTTCTCAATTATTTTTAGATTTTTCATGCAATATTTCAGTCGTATTCTTTTCTCCTCTGAAAAAATAGGCATATACATTCACATACATACACATGTTTTGACACATGCATATATATTCACATACATGCCCATGTTTTGACACATAATTGAATTGTATAATAGACAATTTTCTCTCTTGCACTTCCTTATCTTTCTTATTTCTACTTTTGATCACATCAATAAGTCAAGTTAATAACATCAAATTTATGATGCAATATTTTTCTTCCTGATTCAATAAAGCTTTTTAAATTAAATTTTGTACATTAAATACTTTTATTACATTATTATATCACCTTATACCCAATCGACACATATATTTTATTTATATCACTGTTATTTATAAAATAAATGTATCCATTTAATAGCAGTCTGATGAGTTTTAAACAATGTGAATAATTATGTAACAATACAGCATCATGAAGTAGAACTTTTTCTAGATCCACCCATTCCTTTTCATTCTGCTACTTAATGACTCAGTTCACCTTACTTTGGATTTACATTCTTCTCATGAATACTGGCATTGTGCATGGTGCAGGTATCTCTTAGATAACTGGACATTTTTATGTCAAAGATCAATTTAAATATTGGGCTCACTTTCAAATTGGGTCGTTTGCCTTCTTGTTACAGAACCATAGTAATGTTCTGTCTTCAAGTTCATGTTCGACTCATGTACTAAGAATATTTTTATAATCTAATGTAGCTTGGTTTTTTTTTGTTTGTTTGTTTTTGGTTTTTAAATGTGGTGCCTTTTAGGACCAGAAGTTAGTAATTGTTATAAAGTCTTGTTAATTATTTTTCTTTGTGGTTGATGCTTTTCATATTTATTGTATTAAACTTGTATCTCTTGTGTTCCCTTCTAAACTTAACTTTACAACTAGGTGTACACTTAGGTCCATCAGTGAACAGTTTGAATTAGCCTATCAAGCATAACATGAGTTAAATGTTGAGTGCTTTTCCTTATATACATCATAATAGAGTGAAATTATTTTCTTCATTAACTTTCCTTGGCATTTATGTCATAAATAAATTGACCACACTCATGTGTGTGTCATCTTCTAAAGAATGTTCTTTTGTTTCAATCTATGCATATGGTTATTCTTCCAACCAATGCTCTGGACATCAGTTTTTTTTAAAAGACATAATAGGGGGAGATAGGTTTTCCAAAACAATTTTCCTTACTTCAAAATTATTGGAAAATTTTAGAGTCTGTTTATTAATTTGTAGCCAAAAACAACTGACATTTTGGTACAGACCTATTTGAAAGAGACAGACTTCCCTTCGTGAAAGCACTGGCTTTTTAGTCTGTAGTTGGGGTGACTCCACTTATTCAGAAATCCTTTTCTTCTCTTGAATGCTCTGAAGGTTTTAAGCCTAGAATTCTCACACATAATATAGGAACTATTTCTATAAGATTATTCTCTAAAATATGTCTAATATTCTTTATTACTTTATATGGAGTTATTTACTGAAGGCTATTTTCCAGTTCATTGTTGTGAACCAAAAAACAATTAATTTCTGCATGTTCACTTATATCCTACAACTGTGTTAATGTCTGTTTTTAGTTTCAATTTCCTTTTAATTAGATTCTTTAGGGATTACTATATTTACAATAATGGTGTCTATACCTACAGATTGGAATATTCTCCTGCTTGCTGTCTATATTACTTTAGTTTATTTTATTCTTTTAAGTATAATTAGTCAGAGCTGAGTCTTTTCTGGTTCTCAACAATGGGGGCTAACATCCATTATTTGTTATTAAGCATGACATTGACTTAGGTTTTTGTACATTTTTTTTTTATCACAGTATGACCTTCCCTTCCCTCTCTTTTTGCTATTTGGTCTGTCACAGATTTGTAATGGAATCATGAGTGAGTATTACATTTTGTCATTTTTAAAAGCTCTGATACGATTTGATAACTTATCTTCACATCTCTCCCCCTCCTCAACCCCTCCTATATCCTCCTCACCAACTCTCTCTCTTCTCTCTCTCTCTCTCTCTCTCTCTCTCTCTCTCTCTCTCTCTCTCTCTCTCTCAACAAAATGACAAAACCCCCCAAAACAAACAGATTCAGCAAGATAAAAAGACACCAAACAAAAGCAAAAGGCACACACAAACCATATCATGTCCATTTGAGTAGGGCAGCTTCTCCTGGGCACCAGGCCTGCACTGGAATGTGGCTGACACACCAGACACACTCTTCTGGAGAAAATGGGTTTTCTTTTTTCCAGCAGCTACCAATTGCAAATAGCTTCTCAGGAAGGGGAGGGACTTTGTGTTCTCTTTTCTTTCTCAGTCCTGAGACTTTCTTTAGTCTGTTAACATAAAAAAAAATGATTTTACTTTTTATAATGAAAACTTAGCATATGCAAGCTGAGCCTCACTTGAACATGGTGCAATATTCGGTTATTTATTATCCATGGATTATTCGTTTTACTTTTTAAAAGTTGATTTGGGTTTAGGGCTCTATATTTGTTTTCTATAGGAATATTCATGAAGTTGCACGAATTTAGCTGATCAATGACTATGTTATAGTTTCATGGGACCTAAATTTATTATGGCAAGGCTAAATCATCATCTGGGTTTCAAGGGCTGAAAGTTGAGTTTCAGCTGGATTGCATTTTTGACTAGAGACTCAAGAGAAAATGAGCCTCAGAATTCATTCAGGTTGTTCACAGAATTCATTCTCTTCTGTTTGTAGTGTTGAGTTCTACATTTCCTTGCTGGCTGTCAGTGTGGAGCTGATTTCAGCAGTTGGAGGCCAGGTTCAGTCCTCTTTGCATTTTCCCCAGAATTGCCAGGCTTGCTGCACTACATCAACTCTGTTTTGGAAAGTCAGACTGCTTCTTTTCTCAGCAGGAGATATTCTCTCATTTTACACGTACATGTCGTTTGATCAGACTCACCTAGCTATGGTTAGTTTTAAGGATGGTAAGTTTTAAGGATAATGCTACCTGTACCCTATCCTAGCCACTGGAGTAATATCTGTCAGATTCAACAATCAGGCATTATGCAATGCAGGACACATCTCAGAATGGTCAAGAGTCTTGAGTCAAGCTCGTAATTCAGCCTGCCACAGGATGCCATCTGGCCCTTAAAGATTCAAGTCCTTGCCAAAGCACAACTCCTCTCTCATGCTCAAAGATTCCAAGAGTTTCACCCTATTACAACACTGGCCCAAATCCAGAAGTCTTTCTCAAGCTCATGAGCTGAAAGGTCCAAATCCCGAGTCTGAGAACCATTAGAAAGTGGCAAGCTGTGGCCCTTCCTGTGATCAGCAATCTGAAAGATACAAAGCTACCAGGCCGACCAGTTCTAGATAGCAGCCAACATAGTGGCCACAAGTTTGACTAGATAGTCCTTGCAAGTCATTATACCTTCATTTGTAGTGATCACCATCCAAGTAGGAGCAACCAACCAATTATAGGCACAGTGTGATATATGCAAATAATATGCATGCACTGAAATTTTCTTTTTATTTGTCTTGTTTGATCTGTTGAGAGTAAGTTCAAGTTGGCCTCCAATTTGCTATGTAACCAAAGATAGCCTTCATGAACATCTGCATCCAACTTCCAAATACTGGAATTATACTCGTGCAACTTTATCCATGGCTCATGCAGTACTGGGGATCAACTCAGGGCCCTAAGCAGGGTGGGCATGCACTCTGAGGATGGAGTTATGTTTCAGTCCTCTACTAATAAATCACTGATTTCTGTTTTTATATTTACTATTTCCTTTTCTCCCCTTGCTCTGAGTATAATTTGTTAACCTTTCTAGTTTATAATGAAGAAGATAAGACCCTTGATTTAAAATATTCTGTTTGTATATGACTGTCTATTTTTAACTTCATTCAAAACTAAGATTCTATGTTTTGCTTTAATTCGACTCCAAAATATTGGTGTAATATACTTTTTTTTTTTTTTTTTTTTTTTTTTTTTTTTTTTTTTTTTTTGCTTCACAAAGTTTTCTAAGCATAAGCTATTGGTGATCTGTTCAGGAACTTTTCTCCTGTGCCCATGTCCTCAAGGGTCTTCCCCAGTTTCTTTTCTATTAGTTTCAGTGTGTCTGGTTTTACATGGAGGTCCTTGATCCACTTGGAGTGAAGTTTAGTACATGGAGATAAGAATGGATCAATGCGCATTCTTCTGCATGCTGACCTACAATTGATTCAGCACCATTTGTTGAAAAGGCTATCTTTTTTCCACTGGATGTTTTTGGCTCCTTTGTGGAAGATCAAGTGATCATAGGTGTGTGGATTCATTTCTGGATCTTCAATTCTATTCCATTGGTCCACTTGTCTGTCACTGTGCCAATACCATGCAGTTTTTAACACTATTGCTCTGTAGTATTGCTTGAAGTCAGGGATACTGATTCTCCCAGAATTTCTTTTGTTGTTGAGAATAGTTTTAGCTATCCTGGGTTTCTTGTTATTCCAGATGAATTTGAGAATTGCTTTTTCTAACTCTGTGAAGAACTGAGTTGGGATTTTTATGGGGATTGCATTGAATCTGTAGATCGCTTTTGGCAAGATGGCCATTTTAACTATATTAATCCTGCCAATCCACGAGCATGGCAGATTTTTCCATTTTCTGAGTTCTTCAACGATTTCCTTCTTCAGAGACCTGAAGTTCTTGTCATATAGATCTTTCACTTGTTTGGTTAGAGTCACACCAAGATACTTTATATTGTTTGTGGCTATTTTGAAGGGTGTCATTTCGCTAACTTCTTCCCTAACTTCCCTAATTTCTCAGCCTGCTTATCCTTTGAGTATAGGAAGGCAATTTACTTGATTGAGTTGATTTTATAACCAGTCACTCTGCTGAAGTTGTTTATCAGCTGTAGGAGTTCTCTGGTGGAGATTTTCGGTCACTTAAGTAGACTATCATGTCATCTGCAAATAGTGATAATTTGACTTCTTCCTTTCCAATTTGTATCCCCTTGACCTCCTTATGTTGTCTAATTGCTCTAGCTAGAACTTCAAGTACTATATTGAAAAGATATGGAGAGAGAGGACAGTCTTGTCTAGTCCCTGATTTTAGTGGGATTGCTTCAAGTTTCTCTCCATTTAGTTTGATGTTGGCTACCGGTTTGCTGTATATTGCTTTAACTATGTTTAGGTATGGGCCCTGAATTCCTGTTCTTTCCAAGACTTTTAGCATGAAAAGATGCTGGATTTTGTCAAATGCTTTTTCTGCATCTAATGAGATGATCATATGGTTTTTTTTCTTTGAGTTTGTTTATGTAGTGGATAGCATTGATGGCTTTCCAAATTTTGTGTGTGATTTCTTCCTTGGTCCATGGGTTACTTCATAATAAGACTAGATATGTGGGGAATTTTCTAGATACTTATTTTGATCATTTGCATGTTAATGTTACTTTTGCTCGGGAGTATAAAAATTTCCACTTTTAAAAATATTTGAAAGATTTATCTTACAATCTGTCCTCTGACCATGTATATTTTACAAGCACTTTAAACAATTATGTATCTTGAACTGTTTGATGCACTATTATAAATAACTGATAACAGGGCTGATCTGGATAATGATGTCATTTTATTTTTTAATTTATTTCTTGGGACTGTGAGTTGACTCAAAAGATTAATGAAGACCTTCAATTAGAGACCTTTTTGTAGAAGTACTGTCCTTCCCTGGACATTGGTAATTCCTTACCAAGATAAGACAGTTCTTTGGTGGGATACAAATGGTTTGGTCGCAGTTGCCTAACTACTTAGTACACAAGGAACACAGGAATGGTTTTGTTCTTATTCCATTCCAGTTCCCAAAACATCACACAGCAGACAGTGGCCAGTTGTCTTGGGTGAATTTACACATTACAGTAGATATTTTCCTACATTCACTATTTACTTTTCTTTCCAGGGCAGCCCCCTGAGACTGGATTTGTTCATCTGAAGATACATATTGGTGAGTTTCTTCTGGGAAGACCTAGCCTTTAATCTCCCTTTTTGTTAACCCTATAACTGTTGGTTGTAGATCCAATTGATCCTGCATCACAAGTCCTTTGCAGATACCTGTCTTCTCAGGAGTTCTTTCACTAAGGTAGGAGACCCCTGTCAGAAAGCTACACCTCATTGAGTTGCAGACAACTTGTGCCTCTTTTTCTCTGAAGGCTGTCCTGTTAAAACTCAGGGTCACTAATCTCCTGCCTTTCCATAGGATGACCCTTTAAATACTTTATCAAGGCCATTAATGACAATAATAAAGGGCAACCTAATGAGCTAGAAAAGGTAGAGGTGACATTGTGCAGTGAATTGAGGATGACAGCAAAGAAATAAGGCAATATTGCAGAAACAAGGTAGATACCTAGGACAATCTTCAAACAGATCCCTCCTCACTAAGATAGAACTCTCCCTAACAGGTGGTACTGAGTAATGTCTCAAGTTTCTTTCATAGGGTGAGAGGCTCCTGAAGATCTTCTGAACCAACTTTCACCAAGTTCTCTGACTCCTTTGAATGACGATTCAGAGATTTTCTCCCAGCAACCATCTCTCCTCCACCTGTGCAAGATCTACCATTTTTCATTCAAGAAGAGCAATTACTAATACTCATAAACTCATGAATGCGACATCAAGCCCTATCCATCATGCTCACCACTTTTTTGATATTATCCTTCGAAATTTCCCTGCGTATTTCCCTTCTAACACTGAAGAGATCACCAGTTCCCAACTTAGAGATTTCATTCTTGATCTCTTTCTCCAGGGTGATCTCATGGATTTCACCTGGGATGAAGTAATGCAGTTCTTGGAACTTCCATAAGACATGCCATTATGTCTCTCCTTACAATAAAAGTGGATCTCTATCTTGTTTGTCTGTGTGATCGTTTTTCTAATAGTGCTATGTCCCACTAGTATGTTATGCCTAACTACTATTTTACTCCTTGGGCTAACTTTAAGCCTCACAACACACATACTTCCCTGACTTCTTGTTACTCAAGAAGTAAAAATTCCTTAAAATTACAAATTCTTATAATTTTGTAAGAATCCAAGGCCCCTGACACATACACAGCATAGGACTGCCTGGTCTGGCCTCCCTGAGAGAAGATGCACCTATCCCTCAAGAACTTGAGGCCCCAGGGAGTGGGGAGGCCTGGTGGAGTGGGGGTTCGGGACATTCTTTTGGAGATGTAGGAGGAAGAATGGGATGAGGAGCTGAATGAGGGGGGACCGGGAGGGTTATAATGACTTTACTGTAAAAAGATTAAATAATAATAATAATAATAATAATAATAGAAAAAGAATCTTATGAATTCCTAAAAATCTAAAGCTTTTCTTAAGCAAGTGGCTACTGTTGTTGTCTGTCTCTTCTTCCCAAGTGACAGGGATCGTAACTTGCAGCTACACCTTTAAATGGATATGACAACACCAACTCATACCCTTGCTAAAAAGAAATGCTTTAATGTTGATCAAATAAAATAGCCCTAGTAATCCCATCAAAATAAAATAATAACTTTTAAAATATGACTGTCCAAGAACAGCTCACAATCACATCTCCCATTATAATCCAGTTGTTACCCGTGTTAAGCTTGGCCTTCAAGAGCCAATGTGTATATTAAGGCAGGGAAGAGAGAAATGCTTTCTATTCTAGATAAGAAGTCTGTCTAACATTCTATTGTACTCTGACTCTAAAATGGGGGTCAACATGAATATACAAGTTAACAAGTCTAGGACAAACTAAAAGTATTCTGTCCTACCCACCCCAAGATGAGAGGCAGCTGAAGTAAAAATCTAGTGAAATTCACCTTGTTACATCACTATAATCAGACTAAATAACTGCCAATTCCCTGAACAAATGCTCACAAAACATGCTACTGAGTATCTATAATGATGAGAACATTTAGATATTAGTCAATCCTATCCTTAATTGAAAACAGAGCCCTCCATCAGTTGGGCCACAGGGATAGCCTATGCAATCCTTCATCAAGGCAATACTAGTTTCTTATTATTTCTTTCATATACTTTTGAAACTCCACGACAGTCCATAGGCTGTGTGGTCAACTTTTCTGGTCATATTTAACACCTGCCCAACTATGAAGGTCTTCTCATTTTCTATGACATAATGTCTTGTTAAATAAATTGACACTGCAGTTTATATTACACCAGATATTTAAGTTGTTCCTGTCAATCAATCAGTCCTAACTTCTATATTTTACTCAGCTAACCCAAAGCAATTCAATTAGTTCTTTTATCTGTAAGATTGTTAAGCTGGTCCTGTCCTTGCATTCTTGCTCATTATCCCCTTTCTGCTCTTCCAGCAGTATGTTGTGACTACGTATTAAATGCTTTTAAGGTCCTACTGGACCAAGTTGATTCATTAGTGTCATAAAGACTAACTTCTGTCTGTTTCTAGAGGAGATCTTTGGTATCTGTGCAAAGAAGTCAGGAACAGCTTGGGACATAGTAAAAGGATCGAATCCAGACAGACTGATAGAAATTGAGGGAGGTAAAGATAGATACAGAGACAGAGATAGGAGGATAGGAAGAAGGGAGATTGAAAATGAAAGAGAGAAAATGAGAGAGAGAGAGAGAGAGAGAGAGAGAGAGAGAGAGAGAGAGAGAGAGAGAAGAGAGGGAAGGAGGGAGAGGGAGCCAGAGCCAGAGCCAGAGGGAGGGAGAGGAAGGGCGGAAGGGAGGACGGGGAGTGGAGGGGAAGGGAAGGGGGAAGGAAAGGGAATGGGAAGGGGAGAGGGAGAGGGAGGGGGAGGGCGGAAGGGAGGAGGGAAAGGATAAAGAGAAAAACACTTCCACAAATCTTCTGTCTTTGGACTTTGGTACTGGAACTCCTGAAGAGTGCCCTACCAGGCTTTTCAGAGCCCAACATTTCCATGATGCTTCAGTATGGATTCCAGACAGTACTATGAAACAATTCACAACTCGTAGGGTCTTTAGAGCTTGCTTTCAGATGTGCTTATGTTGGTCATTCTTAACATTTCTCTCTTCATTGTTTCATGCTGTCCCATGGCAGGATAACAGATAGGGACAAGGATATTGCCCCTTTGAGCCCTAAAAACTTCTAGAAGAGGAGACAATTGCCTTAATTTTTTAATATTGGCCTTGCTTGGCCTTTGTTATGGAGGATTATGGGGTAACAAATGAGATTGGGGAGCCCTATGCATGGTAACGATCTCTGGATGATCTCATACTACCATCTGAAACAATCAATTAAAATTATCCTTGCCATCATGCCAAAGATCCAAAGCCCTCATCCTAACCAGCCAAACATGGGTTATTCAGAAGCACCATGAAGTAGTGTTTCATTTTATAGTAGAACCCATCACAAGGATTTTTTCCCCTTATGAAAGGAACCATAGCCCATTTTTTCATGGCATGTAGTTCTACTGCCGCCCTGTCTGCCGCACCCTCATGGTGGACTCGATAAACTTCTCCTTTTCTGTTCTGATTTCCTGAGTAAATTCTTTCAGTGTTCATGACTTAAGATCACCACATTTCTCTGATACTAAATCATAATATGTTTTCTGTTTATACATCATATATTTTTCTATTTCCCACACTAAAAGAATAATATAAAGTTTCCAGTGTAAAACTTCTGACACTTCCTCTCATCTCTTGTTGGTTTAATTTAATCTTCAAATGCCACATGACAACCATTCCTTGAACTGTAAGTCCATTGGTGACAAAAGTATTGGTCTATTTTATAAAACAATATGAGTACTTTAAAGATATTAAAAGTAAACCAGTTTCATTGTTTGAACCAAACATAATTATGGATAAATATCATATTTAAAATTTTATCTTATTGATGATGATGGGTGATTTGATCAAAGCTAGATTATCTAGTCATACTCAAGTAGCTATTACTTTTAATCATAATTAAACATAAGCAAATGACAATCTCATTTATATTCAGAAAAAATAAAGGAAATTAGCTCCTCGTCTGAAACTTCAGGAAATTAAGCCAAGTAATAATTATAGGGCTAAGGATGAAACAGCAGCCTGTCTTCCCCAGTGGTCTCCTGCATAATTATCCTGATCTAGAGTGATGAATGAGCCACACACAAATACTTCTTGGAGGAAACATGTTTTAATTAGCTTATGGTTTATTTTGGCTCCTAGTCTTGAAAAGGAAAATGTGTCAATATGTATTTTCAAATTTCAAGCCATTACTATCTGAGTAGAAATTACCATCAATATTGGCCTAATATTTTTAAAACTTGCTTTTCTTTTCTTAACAGCATCAAAATCAGATTTTAACTTGTTCTATAAATCATAAATCCAATTTTATATACCAAATGTGTGTTAGAAACTCAATATGCAAAGTTTTTAATCTGTGAGGTACTCTTTGGAAAGAATGGGCTTGAGTAATTGAGTCAAATGACTAAAATACCTTGGTCAGACTTCTGCATGTATTACTCGATAGCCCTTACCAAAGTTTTTAATTTTTTGAGTTTTTTTTTTGTCTTTGCAAAGAGAAGGGCAAAGCAGTAATGCCACTAACACCCTTATTGATTTTCTAATTTTGCTTAGTAATTTTACTAATTAGTAACACTCTGTATCAGGGCCCTACAGAGACCCGATGACTGTTAAACACAATGGTTGTCAGTCCCAGTTTAATGTCTAACGTATTTTCTCATTCTTTCTCAGTGCCCAGAGAGTCAACTTGTTCTTTCTTGGACTGTGGACTATCTTGACCAGTGACTCTCTAGTATATGTCTGGGACTATGTATGGCATCATTTGGTTTGTAACTCAACAACAGCAGTAACTCAGTAGCAATGATTAATGAAAATGGAAATCACCGAATTTAAAAAGAACAAGGTCCTCCTGGGAGGGTCTTAAAGGAGGAAAGGAAAGGGAGGAATTATGTAATTATATTAGAGTATAAAAAATAACTGAAAATTTAAAAACAGAGTCTAAAAGCAACAGATACTTGCTTGATGGAAAAAACAGTAGCTTCTGCGACTAGCTAGAGTTAAAATAAGTAAATTAAAATTTAAAAGGCTCACAATTTTCTCTGTCATTCTGAAATTTTCCATATAACTAGAGCATAACTAGTCTTAAATAGGAATACTTGGAAGGATTGGTTTTTGACAGCTTTGGGAACTACTTACCTCATTTTATTTACTTCTGCTTCTTTCAGTTGAGTGTAAGTTGCTACTGGAAATTAATCCAGATGTCAGGTTTGGCACAGCTCCTTGTCAAACTGCAATAAAGAAAAATAGCTTAGGATTCTGATACCCGTCCTGTGTTTCACAGCACATTTTATGTGCCTTTAACAATCTATTGCTTTTGATAATATATCTTAATTAATGTTTTTATCGTCTCTACTAGATAATGGGTTACTAAAGAATTAAAATAGCTGCTGAGGACCTTTCTTCTCCCCTAATATAACTATCATGCCATGTAGTTAGTGCATAGATTGAAAACATACAAAATATGAAACTCTTTGGGTTAAGATGAATAATTTGGTGATTTTACAACCTGCCTCAAAGTGGAAGAGTAGAAGCTCTTTGTTCTCAACAAAGTGAATGTGGCCCAAGGAAGAGACTCCCACTTACAAAATGCCTGGCTAAAGATACTGAGCTACCTCAAAGACCCTCCTACACTCAGGAAATTAAAAAGGCACTGGGTTGACCAGTCCTATTATCTGGGATTGGCCAGTCCAGAGATTAGTCAGTGGTGGTTTTAAATCTACCTAAAGAAGATGGAAGGTTTACCATTTGTTGCATTTGCTTTTTGTTTTTTAGTGTTCAAGATTCATTGCTAAATACATACTTTGATTAGATGGCATTTTTATGGAATCTATATTCTATGATCTTTATACATAGTTCATGGCCAAACTGACAACAAGCAATCACTCCCATATGTTGGCAGTGAAGGAAGGAGAAACATAAATACTAGTCAGTATGGGTACACTTTAAATTAATTCCTGTAAAAATGAGGGAAATAACCAAACAGATCCACCCATGGGCATGAGGAAACCCAAGTGCCATATCAGTAGTGGATATTTTCTTGCCATCTTGTCAGCAGCTGCCCTGTTGCCTTCTCTTATCCTGAGACAATTGCTGTGTGACAGCTTCTTCCACTGGAAACCTCTAGTGCATACTTCAGACCACAATGAAGATACTCTGCCTAATTGTACTATGCAATGATATGTCCATGGTGCAGTGTGACCACACCTGTTAAGTTCCTTCAGCTTTGCTCTTCAATAGTTTAGCAAATTATGAAAATAAAATATGATACTGAGAAAAATCATATTAACCTTTAACATATTGTAATTATATCATTAACTCTCTTAATCTCATTTTCATTTTTGTGCCTATAATTTAAATTTTTCTTAGGTCACATGATTTGTATATTCAGTATGTTTTCAAAGGAAGGTGTTTAAGGAATAAACTATGAAAATTCTGCTACTGATAAGATGAAAACCTTTGAACACTGATACACCTGATACCAAACCAACACTTTGTACCATAGTATTTTATTTATTAGTTAAGTTATATCTCTATATTTCAGAAGAATTTTTAAATTAAAGATATAGAGTACTTTCTTAATCTATTAAGGAAATACATTATAAAACAAAAATAAATTTATTTATTTATAGGGCACAAATGTACTTTATGTAGAGAATTCTGTTAAAAAATTCTATCATCCTAAGTGAGGTGACCCAATCACAAAAGAACACACATGGAATACAGTCACTGATAAGTGGATATTAGTGCAGAAGTTCTGAATACCCAAGACACAATTAACATATCAAATGATTCCCAAGAAGAAGGAAGGAGAGGGCCCTGGTCCTGGAAAGGCATGATGTAGCAATGTAGGGGATTACCAGGGCAGAGAAGTGGAAGGGGCTTGGTTGGGGAATGAGCAGAGGAAACAGGGCTTATGGGACTTATGGGGAAGGGGGAACCAGGAAAGGGGAAATCGTTTGGAATGTAAACAAAGAATGTAGAAAAAAGTTCTATCACAAAAGAAATCTATTACGAAAGTATCAGAAAAATTATATCTTGGCAACTTCTAACCTACAAAATTAGAACTCAGTATTGTACTGCATCACACAAGCAGAATATAAACAACTAAATTTAATAGGCACAAGTACATGCTTAGTTTATTAATGAAAGTAGGAAGAAAGCAAGTTTGTCTTCAGTACACACAATAATAGCAAAGTTGCTGAAATACAAACAAGGTCACCTCCAGAAGGATGTCTATGAAGAATTCAGAAAGTGGCTTAACCTTCCGCTGCAGTGTAAAGTGTGCATAATCCAGAAGGACAAAATGGAAAAGCTAGTACTATTCCTGAAAGTACCATTTATCCATATATATTCATTTAGTTTTTTTGGGGGGGATGGGCGGCGACACACAGGGACAGAATGACACATGGAGAAAGGAAAAAGCCACAAATCCAAACTGAATAACAGAAAATAGTTTCCCAAGTCACTCTAGCATCAGTAGTTCTATAGAGCCTTTTAGTCACTTTGCCAAGGTGTTGATTGATACAAAAGAGTGGCAGATGAAAGAAGAGGCAAAGATAGCTGGTCACTCAGCAAGGAAAAGCACCGACACCTGCGATATTATGTAGTAACTCATGAATGTGACACTTTTTCAAAATGTTTTCTCTAATAATAGAAATGTTAAATTTCTCAAATGGAAAGAAAGTTCTATCTAAAGAGCTTTCTATATATCAAAATATCATTATCTTTCTGGATGCCTTTCTATATGGGTAACAATGTTTTCAAAATTATGTTAGCATGATATAGCACATCCACATCACAGAACTTCAAATTACATTACCAGAAAGTACAACACACCCATTTATGTAAGTTTGACAAAAAAAGTGACAGTGTGTAACCAAAGGCAATTTTCACACAGAGATCATTTAACAAAGACTTTAAGTCCAGTTGTGAGTGAATATCGCAGTTTTAAATTATTTACTTATTTATTTTTATTCTATGTGCATGAGCGTTTTGTTCACATCAGTGTAAGAGGCATGCAAGTGCCTGAGCAGGCAAGATGTCAGATCCCTAGGGATCTGGAGCTAAAGCCAGTCAAGAAGCACCACATGGGTGTTGGGCACCAAGTCTGGGTTCTCTACGAGAGCATCAGATGTTCCTAATGGCTGAACCATCTCTCCAGTCCCAAGTGTATGTCTTATCATTTATCAAGAAACAAAGTTGAAAGAGCAGATGCAATAGTAAAAACTTTGAACTTGACATATCATTTAAACTTTTATTTCATTTTATGTAAATGGCTATTTTGTCTGCATGTATGTATGTATGTGTACTGCAGGCATGCCTACTGCCCATGAAGAGGGTGTTAGATCCCCTGGGACTAGAGTTACAGATGATTTTGACCCTTCATGTGGATGCTGGAATCAAAGTTCGTACTCTGGAAAATCAAGAATTGCTCCAAAACACTGAATCATTTCTCTAGGTGTATTAGTTTGGGTTCTCTAGAGTCACAGAATGTATGGATAGTCTTTATATAGTTAGGGAATTTGTCAATGACTTACAGTCTATAATAAAACTCCCCAACAATGATCAGCAGCAGCTGTGGATGGAAGTCCAAGGATCTAGCAGTTTCTCCGTCCCACGAGGCAAGCAGGCAAGGAAGAGTGAGAGAGAATCTTCCTTCTTCCAATGTCCTTATATATCTCCAGCAGAGGGTGTAGCCCAGATTAAAGGCTGTAGGTCTCCAACAGAGGGTGTGGCCCAGATTAAAGGTGTATGCATCCATGCCTTTAATCCCAAATGATCTTGAACTCAGAGATCTCCTTGTCTTAGCCACTATGCTTCAAGGTCTCCATGCCAAGATCCAGGTCAGAAACTTATATCTCTGAGCTTCAAAATTAGGATCATAGGTGAGCCTTCCAATTCTAGACTGTAGTTCATTCCAGATATAGTCAAGTTGACAACCAGGAAACCACTACACTAGGCTTTGGTTTTTTTAAATTACAAGTTGAGCATTTATTAGGATATAGATTACAACATAATTGTAGGAAATACAGTATACAAAACATAGTTACATAACCTAGCTTTTGGATACAGAAACCAATGGACTAGTTTAACTGAATGTTTTAACCTTATTTATGATAAATGATGTTAATCATAACAATGTGTTTACAAAAAGATCAATGGAAATCACTAAACATCATGCATATTTATGTAATTGAAAGATAAGTTGACATAGATTAATTCAATTTGCAAATCTGTCTTTCTGAGGAATAGCTTCAGTTTCACTGAAGGATCCTCAGCCAAAGGCAGTCTGGGGAGAATAGCTTCTGCTTCCTGTGTCCCGTGTCCCACAGATCACCAGTCTTCATTCCTCACAGTGCCACTCCCTTAGCTCCTGCACTTGCCGGGTTGTAGAGTACTGACTACACCTGAAGCCTTGTAATGAACAGAGTTCTGAAGAAATGAAGGAAAGAAATACGCAGCTTCCTTCCTTCAGGTGTCAGATCCCAATAGACATATCAAAGGACTCCTTCAGTAGACTTTGGACAACCTCTCAAAGTCTTTCTTACTTTAGAAGTTTAATCTTCATGGAATTAAACCAAGTGTGTGAGACATGAGAGAGAGAGAGAGAGAGAGAGAGAGAGAGAGAGAGAGAGAGAGAGAGAGAGAGAGAGAGGTAGGTTATGAGAGTACAAATGCATCCTCCTTGCCTTGACATGGCCATGGTCATGGTATCTATATGGATTCCAGAACTTTCAGGCCTGTATGGCAAGATCTTTTACCTAAGTCACTTCCTGGTACCTAGACAAAGATTCTAAAGGGTCAGTTAATCACCTCTTCGATATTCAGAGTTGACGAAAGGTCAAGCAATGGGGTGCATTGAAAGGGAAACATCAGTGACTCTGTATAGCCCTCCCGCAAATGTTTTAGTCCTATTCTGAGAGAGTAGTGCTTTACGCCCAGAGCCTTGCAGCTCTGCTTCGTTGTAATAGCACTAAGACCTCCAGTTTTCAGGACTGGATCCCATGCTCTGTCTTATGACACAAAGACCAATCTGTTCAACTTCTTTTGATCACAAACAAAATACTTTGAGGATCAAATGCTAAGCATGGATTGAACATTTCAAAAGAGAACATCTGACATTTTAGTAAGATTCCTTGTAATGGTTTCATCTGATCTCAAAATGGAGCAAACGAGGTTCCTTGGCTAGATGAAAGTGAATTGCTTCCAAACTGAAGATGCATGATTCTATCGTGTGAGACTCTTCTACCAGGTTACTGCTAAAAAACCCTTCAGGAATAGGTTGTACATAGAGTTAAAATATTCAAAATAATCTACTTGAGGAACTATTCTCTGTGTCTAAGAGGACCAACATCATGGACTGTATTTTCCTCCTTGTGAACTCCCATTTACCTGAAAATGAGATAAAATTAAAACTGAAAGAAAAAGAAGTCAGAAAATTTTAAATGGATCCTTTGTCAAACGTTTAAGCAATTCCTTCATTCAAGGCTATAAAGAAAACAGTCATTAGCTGAGAGTATGATCCTATTAAAGTTGTGTTTCAAAATGATGTGCAAGTTTTGGTTTAAAAGGTCATTATATTCTTTGTATTTGTTTCTTTTTTTTTTTTTTAAATCCCAGAACACAGAATGTGGAGAGAGACAAAATTAAACCTCAGTAAAACTGCCCCTTTGCTAGCATCCTGGGCACTGTGTTCTTTAGTGTTTGAATCTTTCACAATCAAGCAAGTCAATGCTGCCATGCACCTTATTCAGCCTTGCTTCTTAACTGTCAGCAGATCTATAGAGTTAGGCAATTTTATTTTTTATTTTCATTTTTAAAATTTTTATGAGATATATTCTTTAATTACATTTCAAATGAATTCTTCTTTCCTCGTTCCCCCTCTCTGAAAGTCCCATAAGCCCTCTTCCCTCCCCCCTTGTTCCCCAATCAACCCCCTCCTGCTTCCCTGTCCTGGTATTCTCCTACGCTGCTGCACTGAGCCTTTCCAGAACCAGGGGCCTCTCCTTCCTTCTTCTTGGACATCATTTGATATGTGAATTATGTCTTGGTTATTCTGAGCTTCTGGGCTAATATCCATTTATCAGTGAGTGCATACCATGTGTGTTCTTTTGTGATTAGGTTACCTCACTTAGGATGATATTTTCCAGTTCCACCCATTTGCCTAAGAATTTCATGAATTAATTGTTTTTAATAGCTGAGTAGTATTCCATAGCGTAAATACACCACATTTTCTGTATCCATTCTTCTGTTGAGGGACATCTGGGTTCTTTCCAGCTTCTGGCTATTATAAATAGGCCTGCTATGAACATAGTGGAGCATGAGTCCTTATTACATGCTGAAGAATCCTCTGGGTATATGCCCAGGAGTCCTCTGATAGTATCATGCCCAGTTTTCTGAAGAACCACCAGACTGATTTCCAGAGTGGTTGTACCAGCTTGCAACCCCACAAGCAGTGCAGGAGTGTTCCTCTTTCTCCACATCCTCTCCAGCACCTTCTGACTCCTGAGTTTTTGATCTTAGCCATTCTGACTGGTGTGAGGTAAAATCTCAGGGCTGTTTTGATTTGCAGTTCCCTGATGACTAACAATGTCGAACATTTCTTTAGGTGCTTCTCAGTCATTCAATATTTCTCAGGTGAAAATTATGTGTTTAGCTCTGCACCCCAGTTTTTAATAGGGTTATTTGGTTCTATGGGGTCTAACTTCCTGAGTTCTTTGTATATATTGGATATTAGGCCTCTGTCAGATGTAGAGTTTGTAAAGATTTTTCCCAACCAAAGACCCAACAAAGAAATAGAACTTTGCACCAATTTCCCTTATGAATATTGATGCAAAAATACTCAATAAAATTCTTGCCAACTGAATCCAAGACCACATCAAAACAATTGTTCACCCTGATCAAGTAGGCTTCATCCCAGCGATGCAGGGATGGTTCAATATACGGAAATCTGTCAATGTAATCCACTACATAAACAAAGTCAAAGAAAAAAACCGCATGATCATTTCATTAGATGCTGAAAAAGCATTTGAAAAAATTTAGCATCCTTTCATGTTAAAAGTCTTGGAAAGAACAGGAATTCAAGGCCCAGCCCTAAACATAGTAGAAGCAATATACAGCAAACCAGTGCCAACATCAAACTAAATGGAGAGAAACTTGAAGCAATCCCACTAAAACCAAGGACTAGACAAGGCTGCCCTCTCTCTCCATATTTATTCAATATAGTACTTGAAGTTCTAGCTAGAGCAATTACACAACATAAGGAGGTCAAAGAGATACAAATTGGAAAGGAAGAATTCAAATGATCACTATTTGCAGATGCTATGATAGTATACTTAAGCAACCCAAAAAACTCCACCTGAGAACTCCTACAGCTGATAAACAACTTCAGCAAAGTGGCTGGATATAAAATTCACTTAAGCAAATCAGTAGCCTTCCTGTACTCAAAGGATAAACAGGCTGAGAAAGAAATTAGGGAAATGACACCCTTCACAATAGTCACAAATAATAAAAAGTATCTTGGTGTGACTAACCATACAAGTGAAAGATCTGTATGACAAGAACTTCAAGTCTTTGAAGAAAGAAATTGAAGAAGACCTCAGAAGTCAGAAAAATCTTCCATGCTCATGGATTGGCAGGATTAATATAGTAAAAATGGCCATCTTGCCAAAAGCAATATACAGATTCAATGCAATCCCCATCAAAATCCCAACTCAATTCTTCATGGAGTTAGAAAGAGCAATTCTCAAATTCATCTGGAATAACAAATAACCCAGGATAGCTAGAACTATTCTCAACTGTAAAAGAACTTCTGGGGGAATCAGTATCCTGGACCTCAAGCAATACTACAGAGCAATAGTGTTAAAAACTGCATGGTATTTGTACAGTGATAAGTAGGTAGATCAATGGAATAGAATTGAAGACCCAGAAATGAACCCACACACCTATGGACATTTGATGTTTGACAAAGGAGCTAAATCCATGGAAAAAAAAGATAGCCTTTTCAACAAATGGTGCTGGTTCAACTGGTGGCTAGCATGCAGAAGAATGCAAATCAATCCATTCTTATCTCCTTGTACTAAGCTCAAGTCCAAGTGGATCAAGGATCTCCACATAAAACCAGACACACTGAAACTAATAGAAAAGAAACTGGGGAAGAGCCTTGAGCACATGGGCACAGGGGAAATTTTCCTGACCAGAACACCAATAGCTTATGCTCTAAGATCGTAATTGACAAATGGGACCTCATAAAATTACAAAGTTTCTGTAAATATTACAAAGTCACTGTCAACAGGACAAAATGGCAATTTTATTTTTAAGAATTATTTTCATTTGTGTGTGTGTGTGTGTGTGTGTGTGTGTGTGTGTGTGTGTGTGTGGTATGTGTGTGTGTATGTGTAATTACATGTATGTTGAATGTCTGCAGAGGCCAGAAAGAGAGCAGTGGGTCCCCCTTGGAGCTGAAGTTGCAGGCATTTGTGAGCAATGCATGGATGCCAGGATCTGAACTCTGGTACTCATTGCCAGACACTAAGCGCTCCTAACTGGTGAGCCATCTCTTAAAGCTCACTTAAGCAATATTATCTGTGAGTTTTCAGTAATATAAATGCAGTCTTCCTGAACATATCATGACTCCTTGGAAATTTTATATATCTTTTTCTTTGCATGTGTTCTCATCAAATTAAGAGAGATATTTCAAAACTAATGGAAACGGAGTCTGTGGAACAAGAAATACTATCTATAAAATATACTTGGAGATTTGTTGCCCACAGACATTGATTTATTGATGAGGAAACTGAAGTTAAAAGGATTCCATGTGTCATCCATGAACATACATTGCCCCAGTGGCATCAGTGAAGTAAACTTGATTTCCAGTTGCCTTTCTATAGGACAGTGGTTCTCAACCTTCATAATGCTGTGATCCATTAATACAGTTCCTCATGTTGTGGTGACTCCCAACCATACTGTAATTTTGTTCCTCTTATATATTGTAATGTTAATGTATCATATGCAGGATACCTGATATGTGACCCCTGTGAAAAGGTTCTTAGAATTCCTAAAGGGTTTATTAACCACAGGTTGAAAAGTACTATTGCAGATACTTCATTTGGTTTTGGGTTAATAATACTCATATATGTCTGAAGATTATAATACAACGTTGTGTACTTGGGAAGGTATGTGCTTACTCTTGTCCATATGTCCAGGAGAAATCATAAAAATTAAAATAATATATTCTAGACGCCTCTCACTGACATAAAGATTTAATTTCTGAGTGTTAGATACTCAGTGTTGTTCAGGATATTTGAAGGTTGGGTTTAAAAGCTCAAGTGTTTTTCTTTACATGACCCTGTAAGATAGACCTGCTTAGGCCTGGATGTAGTTGGGTTAGCAAAGTGTATTCTAGTTTTATTTCAAGACCATTCAATGACACATTATCTTGAAAACTATTGATTTTTAATAATAAACAATCATGCTATAAAAATAGAAGAGTAGCAGTGACTAATTTGTTAATAAAACATTATGAAAAATTATTGCCTTCAAAAATTTGCCTACTGCCTTTGAAAATACTGCTCAAGGGAAGTTTCCTCTTTAGATAATGTCATGGGTTTACTTCATTCTGTTTAATGAATGACTTCTGTTGTCTCTTTATGAATTGATAATTTATGCAAAACTTACCAATTAAATTTCTTAATGAATGCCATTTAAAATAGAAATATGCATAAAATGTTCAAATTAAGAGGATACATGGAGCATAACAGAGAAATGCTCATGTCATATGTGTGCCTGTTAACTTCGTGTCATCAACAAAAGCAGGGATAATGAGACTTCTACAGTGCTGCAAGTCAGAAACCAAAGGATTGTTCACAGATCGGTTTCTTGTTTCTGAGAAGTTTCTCTAAGTATTTTCTTGTAACATACTGTGATGGGGTGACTGGTTGATTGCTTGAACAGGGAACAGACCCTGTGTATATAAGGTGACTTATAACAAATGGTGGTTTGTGTAAGAAAAAGTAAGTTTATGGTCTCTCCAAAATGAACATTAAGTGTATGGAGCAATAACTAAAACTTAGTTATCATAAAAGAAAGGGAAAGACAAAGAAAGAAAGAAAGAAAGAAAGAAAGAAAGAAAGAAAGAAAGAAAGAAAGAAAGAAAGAAAGGCTTTCTTTTCTGTTATTCTCTACCAAAATAACAGAATGTGAAGCAATTTATGCATCACTTTCTAGGAATTGTGAAGAGGAAGTGAAGATCTGGCAGGCCCTTCTAAAGGAGTTGGCATCAAGGGTACAGGTAGGACATAAAATCGCCAAAGCTGGAGCTGGTTGATACTTGATCTCTGCATAGATGTGATCAGATATAGAAGGAAGAAAGGAAGCACACTGATTTTTTAGGTTGTTTTTGCCTTCTGGTCCTTTGCCTTATTCCTCACGGGGGCCTACACTACTTGCAGATGTAATAACAATGTTAACAGATAAATATTTTGCAAAAAAAAAAAAGGATGGTGGTAAGTTATGCCATGAATACTCACTGATACATTAAAGAATACCTTGAAAAACTCAGGAAGAAAAAAACATGTTATTTATGGAAAAGCAAAGGACATGTGGCAATTCAATTTACAATAAATAACACATTAATTGGCAGTCTAGAAATCCAAAGAGGAAGAATGAAACAACTATACTTTACCCAAAGACTGGGGATATAATTCAGTGGTAGACTATGTACCTAGTATGAGCTAGCCTTAAGTTCAATGCCCTGCATGGCAAACATGATAAAGCAAGCAAGCGAGCAAACAAACAAGCAAACAAACAAACAAGTTAAGCGCCAGCAAGATGGTTCACTAGTTTTGAGCACTTTCTATCAAACTTGACACCTTGAATTTGACTCCTGGGACACACATGATACATGCAGAGAGATAGCCCCCACAGGCTGTCTTCTGACTGCTTTAGTGTGCTCTGACCCCCAGATCTGCCCCTCAAATAAATTAAATTAAATTAAATTAAAAAATAAAATTACCCAAATATCTTAATATCATAGTTTAATCTTAATACCTTAATTTAGTTATATTTCTGATAAATTATATATATATATATATATATATCAGTAATAATTTTATTCTTATATTCACATTAATATTTATGAGATTGTTTTTATCATTAGCATACTTATGCCATTTAAGTGATAGTATTTGACAACTTAGTATTAAGTCAATAAAATTCCTATAATTTGGACCACAAATACTATGGCAATTTCCTCAGGCACAGATATAACTACAGATAATATTTTCACACTCTTACCCACAACTTCCGTCTCTGAGAGTGAGTATTTTGGTAGTAAAGGAAAGGGTAGCTTCTGAATAGTACACGTCTGGTTGTACCGACCAAGAGAAGCATATTAGAAAGGCCTTAGAAGCAAAGCTATCATAGGTAGAAACTCACGGCTGCAGTATTTTGGAAATTGCTTCGAGGGCTTCACTTGTCAAAGAGGAAGAGAGATAAAATATGATACACTTACTGTCAGACTTGATAAAACAGCATAGGGTAGAACTTGAAATTTCTCCATAATTTATTATTAAAATTTTTATTGATGTATTTTGAAACTTTGACATGATTAATATACATGCATGTTTGGGAGTTTGTTTTTTTATGGATTATTTATTTTGTCATAAATTGTCATAAAACAAAAATTCACATAACACTTTTGTGGTGAAGCACCACACAAACTTTCTTATGCTTAATATTGGAATGAGCATGTTTCCATGTTTCTGTTTTCAACCCTTCTGTGTCTTTATCACTAAGTTTTGTTCCTTACATCCGACTCACTCTCAGATTTTGTGTTTTTATTTGATGTACTGAATCTTGATTGGAATTGTTATTCCATTTACATTTAGTGCAATCATTAATGTGGTATGTTCATTATTAGAGTTTGGCATTAATTGTATCAAATGCACAATTTTCTCAATTTCTACTTGTTCTCATTCTTTTGGAAAGTTCTTTTATTCTGCATCCCATTTTACATTTCAGAGTGATGTTGTAGCTAATCACAGTCCTTTTTGTCATTTGCCCTAGTAATCACTGAATTAGAAATCATTAAGTTAGTATAGTTTTAAGTAATAAAAGATCACCTCAAAACCTATGTAAAAACTGTATAAAACTTAGAATAGAATAATTTCACTTGTTTTCCTACCATTTGTTTTTAGATTATTATAATTTATCTTATATACTTTTGTCTTAGTCAGGGTTTCTATTCCTGCACAAACATCATGACCAAGAAGCAAGTTGGGGAGGAAAGGGTTTATTGAGTTTACACTTCCATATTGCAGTTCATCACAAAAGGAAGTCAGGACTGGAACTCAAGCAGGTCAGGAAGCAGGAGCTGATGCAGAGGCCATGGAGGGATGCTTCTTACTGACTTGCTTCCCCTGGCTTTCTCAGTCTGCTCTCTTATAGAACCCAAGAATACCAGCCCAGGCATGGCACCACCCACAAGGGGCCCTCCCCACTTGATCACTAATTGAGAAAATGTCCCACAACTGGATCTCATGGAGGCACTTCCCCAACTGAAGTTCCTTTCTCTGTGATAACTCCAGCCTGTGTCAAGTTGACACACAAAACCAGCCAGTACAACTTTCATCTCTTTAAATAGCTTTCTGTTTACCTTGGTTTATTTGTATGTTCATGTATGGTGTGTATGGGTGTGTGTGTGTGTTGTGTGTGTGAGGGTGTAACAAAAATTTAAAAAAATCTTAAATTTTCAAGGCATGACAGGAAATGGAGAGGAGAAATGGGTGGAAATAGTATAAACACAGTATTCACGTAAGAAATTCTCAAAACTTGAAAGAACTTAAAAAGTAAAATATATATGTAAGTAAATAAAAAGTAAATATGTAAGGTATCATAAAAATCTTTTTGTTTATTTTTCTGATACTCTTCATTTATTTTTAAAGCTTATTTTTCTTTTTTGTTTGCTCTTAAATGTCTTATTTTTTATTGATACTTTACATCAAATCAGATAGTGTGTGTGTGTGTGTGTGTGTGTGTAAAAGAGTGGGTTTGCTGGAGACAATTTTTTTGAATTTTTTTAAGCTTTTGATTATATTATAATGCTTTCATATTTACGGGAATTTTCCATACAGAGTCCAAGATATGACAATTTCCTCCAATTTTTTACTACTTTAAAAGTGTTAAGTAACTTTTATCATTATTTATTATAAAATGCAAGACATTCTTTCTACCAATATTGTCTTATAAGTAATAAGTCTTTTATTCTTTAGCTACTTTTAAAAATTATCTTTATTGGGAATTTGGGGGAATTTTATTTTGCTAAACCCAGGGATACTTTTTGTATTTTCCCATTATCTGTGTTGAGCACTTGGGGCCAAGGTGTTGATGACTTCACGAGGTCTGCAGATTCCAGCTCTCCTTTCATCGAAACCTATGTTTTCCCCACGCCTCTGTTTTTAAGTAATGTTTATGATACACATTTTTTGTTCTATCCATTTTTTAGGTAGGAGTTGTTTTAGTCAGCGGACCTTCCAGTTTTCTATTAGTAAGTCTACCATATGCATTTTGATATTTCGTCCTAGCACCCTTTGTTATGACTGCTTCTGTTTCTTTACTAGAGTTTTGTTTCATGATAATGAGTTCATCTTTTTTGTTTTGTTTTGTTTTTGTTTTTTTGTTTATGTTTTTTTTCAAGACAGGGTTTCTCTGTGCAGTTCTGGCTGTCCTGGAACTCACTTTGTAGACCAGGCTGTCCTTGAACTCAGAAATCTGCCTGCCTCTGCCTCCCAAGTGCTGGGACTAAAGGCATGCACCACCACTGCCTGGCGAGTTCATCTTTATATAGGTTTTTATCAATCTTTTCTACTAGAACTCCTTGTATTTACTGATTGTTTTTAAGCCCTGTCAATAATATCATGAGCTTAAAAATAATCACAATACATTTGTAACTGTTTCTTTTTATTAAGCTACGGTTCCTTGCTTTTTGAACCTTTACAGCACTTTTTAAAACATGTTGAAAATTTTCTGTAAAACCATCAGCAGACACAAATCTCATTTACCCCACACAGAGTTTGTTGTGTCTTTGAAGCTGCAAGAGATGAAAGTCAACCTGTCCAGTAAAGGAGATGGGTTTGATGTTTCGGGGCCTTAATTTATAGTTTAAGACAAAGAGATTCCCTTTGATATGACCTGGAGTAGAAACACGAATAGCCTTCTGGAAGACTGCTGGACTGCTGGTTTGTAAGGTACAAGTATGTGTAAATATAGAATGATTTTTGTGGTTTATAGCTAAACTAGTAGGAACTTGGAAATTGTGACATTTTCAGATGTTTTAAATTTAATTCCTAGTCCTCCCACTCTCTCTCTCTCTCTCTCTCT
This sequence comes from Apodemus sylvaticus, assembly GCF_947179515.1. Taxonomy (NCBI): domain Eukaryota; kingdom Metazoa; phylum Chordata; class Mammalia; order Rodentia; family Muridae; genus Apodemus; species Apodemus sylvaticus. The sequence continues at coordinate 27,616,676 of NC_067473.1, forward strand.
CTCTCTCTCTCTCTCTCTCTCTCTCTGTGTGTGTGTGTGTGTGTCTGTCTGTCTGTCTGTCTCTCTGCAGATTCGGATGTAACTCTGAACTACTTTTTCAGTACCATGCCTGCTACGCCTCCTACCATGCTCCCCTCATAATGACGATACACTAAGTTTAGCTTCTGAAAGTATAAGCAACCTTTCCTTATGGTCGTGGTACCTCTTCACGCAATAGAACAGACAATAAACAATCATTTTATTACTATAATTCTGCAGTACAATTCGAGGTTTTGGATGGTGAACAGCAGTTCTTTCGTTATTGACAATTGATTTAGGAATCCTGATTATTTTTGTGTTTCTATGTAAAGCTGAAACTGTGCTTTCAGGATCTGTAAAGAACTGTGTAGATAGATTTGATAGAGATTGCATTGCATCTGTACTTTTTTGTGAGATAGCCATTCCTACTGTATCAGTTGCACTGATTCATGGGTGTGGGAGATGTTTTCATTTGGTATTTTTTCAATTTCATTAGTCAATGTCCTAAAGTTTTTATCATATAAGTCTTTCATTTTCTTGCTTAGAGTTACCAAAGACATTTTATATTTTGAGGCTATAATATTAATATTTTAATTATGATTAAAACTGCTTTATCAGTGAACAGAGAATTTTGAGATCTCTCTGTGTTTTTCTCTCTCTGTCTCAAAACCACACATGCACTCACACAGGTACAAACACTTGTAGCCTTCAACAATGTATTCATCACTGGGTCATGATCTATTTTGTTTATATGTTTTAAAATAATGTTTTTTTTTTCTTGGAAAGTAAGAGTTTTATCAGCACCTTATATGTGTCTTGCTTTTGAATGACAACCAAATTCTCCCACTGTGCATTTAACAAGCAGTCTGGAAAATGATCTTTGCTCTGAAACTTTAGGGGCCGCATCGCAATGTCCTCTGCAAGATACTTTGTTTTCGGTATTGTATTAGTCCTGTGTCTTCTTCCCATGCCAAATGCCACTACATGTTGTATTATATCTTCTGCTTTTTCCCACAAATGTTCCAAGTGCAGGTTTCTGGCCAGTCTCTACAAAGTGAAATCGACCTCCCAATATTTATTGAACTCCTACTGTGTTCTAGAAATTGAAGATATAGCAGTACTGGAATAGCTCCCAAGTCCCCTGCAGCTTACATCCCATTGAGAAATATAAAGTCTGACGTGATGGTGATGGCTTTAAACACATCTGTTGACTAGAAATGTGAAACTACATAACTCCCTTTCTAATTTCTTTGTGTGGCAAAGCTCTTGCTGTACTAGTCTTCTCAGGCTGCCGTAACAAAGCACCCCAGACTGTGATGAGTTAAACAACAGAAATTTAATTTTTTCATAGATCTGTAGATTTTAAATTCATCACTAAGTTTCCAAAAGGACTGGTATCTAGTGAGAGCTACAGATGGCTACTTTCTCACCATGTGCCCTGTGACCTTTGCACTGTGTGTGAAGATTTCTTTTTCCTTTTAAAACCACACACCCTGGGACCTGGCAAGATGGGGAAACAGGTAAAAGTGCTTCCCCAAAAGAACTGGCACCTGGTTTGATTGCCAGAAACCATATAAAGGTGAAAAGAATCCTGTACAAAATTGTCTTCTGACCTAGACACACACCCACATGTATCATGACCACCCACACTAAGAGTAATGCAAAAATTTTTTAAAAAGCCATTAATCTTAAAAATTGTAGTGGTGCACACCTGTAATTTCCGCACTCAAGGCAATACTGTCTTAAGTGTTTCAGGCAAGCATCTTGTATATAACAAGCTCCAGGCCAGGCAGGACTACAGGGTGAGCTGCCTAAAAAAATAAATAAAAATAAAGACAGTAACAGCAACAAGACAAAACACAAATCAACAAACTAAAGCAAAGTGAAACAAGAACTTAAATAAATAAATTAATCCCATCAGATTAGGGCTCCAACTTTACTCTCTTATTTAATCCTAATTACTTCCTTCCATCAATTGCACATTTGGGGTTAAGGCCTCTACTTCTCCGTTTGGGGGGAGGGGTTTAGTCCATCAAACTTTCTGACTTCCTTTCTTTCCTCACTGTCTATTGACTCAGAGATCCTGTTGCTGATACCTTCTTCTATATATTATCCTTAATGACACCTGCAGGTTACATAGGCCAGTCTCCTCCATGATTGTGGCTTTGAAGCTTATTATGAGCTCATGCTGTTTATGTGTTGACTTATTCTCCTTCCCTGTATCTCAGCACTTAGAGATATGTCCTATCACACTGATGATCAGCAAATTCCTACAAAGCCCACAGCTTCATTTCTTCCTACCTCTCCATCTGTCCTTCCTGAGACTTCTTCCTTACTACCAGCTGTTTCAGATCTGTAGACTAATGCTGTTTATCCCTACTGCATGACAAATGATCTGCCATATCTAGGATTGCTGCCTAAATTGTTTACACTATAGATAGCTCGCCACTAGTCTTTGTGCGATGACCCACGACCTCACTGGGCTTTGTTGCACTTCCATGGTTTGAATTGTTATATATGTGTTAGCACTAAAAACAGGGACTTTCTCAATAATTTAAAGAAGCTTGTGACATCAATCACATCTGTTATTTGTTGGTTATATCTCAAGTTTCTATGAGGAGCATATAATTGGATAGGTTACCCATTTCAAGGAAGAAAAATAATGGTGTGTAGATATTTGGGACATAACAAATAAATCACAGTGAAGAACTCCTACAAGAATTGGATATGTGTCGCAGTTGTGTCTACTAAGGTGGGTCCCATATTAAGAAGGTGAGTATTTTTAGAACTGAGTGTTCCCTAACTGGCCACTTGTGTCAATTATAGCTTATGTTCCTATCAAAAGAACAATCACAACCTCACAGAATCTTTTCCAGTTCAGTAGAATAAATTGCACACTCTCAGTGAGGACTGGAGATGCTTTATCAGAAAAATGACACAAGAGCATTTAAAAAACACCACAGTAAGCATCTTTAAAGATTTTTTTTGGTAGAAGAAGACTCAGAAATACCCCCTTCCTTTTTGAAAAATAACCACATTTCATTGGCAGTCTCAGTAGGCTCCATGGAATCCTAGATAATGTGAACATACTAAATGTCACTGTAAACATCCCAATAAGTGCACAACAAATCTTGAAGTAGCTCCTTTCTGGGGATTCATTAAATTAGTGGCTTTATTACTTGGTCAGTCGAGAGAACCTGTTGGGAGTTGTCACTATTCTGAGATAGGAGGAAGATAATGTAACACGTTGGCCTTCAGAGATGTGTCGTCCAGTAGTTATATTGTTCTAGCTCCTCTGTGGACCAAACATTTTCCATTCCTCTTCTGTATCTTGAAGATCCTGCAACAATCAGGGAAATGCTGAAGCCACTATATGTGAGGGGATAATTAATATCAGTCAGTAATACTATTTGCCTGAAAATGTTATGTACAGTGAATAGAAATAATTTTTATTTTATTTATATGATGAATGAAGTATCTGTAGATAAAATTAATCAGGGTAGAAAAACTTATTATAGTGCAGCATCTCCATAATGAAAATTTTAAAGTTTATAGTTTAAAGAAATTCACTCATTTTGTGTTTTTTATTCCTACTGTCATTTATGCAGCAGTATTTTATCCTATTTATCCCTGTGTGCATTTCTCAGATTTTAATATATCTATGTAAAGACAAGGACCATATGGCATTAAAAACTACCAGGTGGTGGTGGCTCGCCCCTGTAATCCCAGCACTCTGGGAGGCAGAGGCAGGCAGATTTCTGAGTTCGAGGCCAGCCTGGTCTACAGAGTGAGTTCCAGGACAACCAGGGTTATACAGAGAAACCCTGTTTTGAAAAAAACAAAAATACAAAAAAACCAACAAAACAAACAAACAAACAAACAAAAGAAGTGAATAGTTTATCCATAAATGTTTTATTCACTGTATTGATTAGTGTTTTGTTTTTTGGGGGGGGTTGTTTTCATTGATTGTTTGTTGTTGTTGGCAAGTTGACACAAGCTAGAGTCAATATAGGAAGAGGAAACATCAGTTGAAAAACCATCTCCAAGAAACAGCTTCCATGCTATGGAAGTTTGTGAGGACATTTAGTGAAGATGTGAAAGGGCTCACCCCACTGTGCACAATGCCACTCCAGACATCTGAACAAGCTATGGAGAATGGGTCAGTAAGCAACTTTGTTCCTTGTTATCTTGCATCAGTTCTTGCCCCAGGTTTCTGCTTTGGTTTCACTTAGTGATGGACAAGAAACCATAATCCAAGTGAACCCTTTTCTCCACAAGTTGCTTTGGTCATATTTATCAAAGCAACAAGCAAGAACATTCTCCAAATACCTTTACTATATTATGATGAACTTAGCAAAAAATAAATATGATGTTTCTGTAAGTCTATCTTTAATATATATATTTAATATAATAAAATTGAATTTTCTATAAATGGTATAGTATAAACATGTTAGCTTAACGACTGAATGTTTCAAGACTTCTTTAAAAAGTAGCTACTGTTATATTTACCCAAGCCTGAAGTTCCAGTTATTTGAAATTTGTATTCTGTGTCTTCAAAAATACAGTGGTGAATAAGACTAATAAATTGAAAAGTATATCTAAGATTTCCTTACTGGGTTTTACTTGTACCACAAAATAAATCAAAAGTTTCATATTCCAGTCATAAAAAAATTTAGGAAAACCATGCTTTGGTTCTAATACATTCTTTTAAGACAATAGAAATTCAAATTTCAATATTTTTCTTTAAGATAGAGCTATGGGGCTGTGGTGATGGCTCAGTGGGTACAGTACTTGTTGTGTGAGCTTGAAGGATGAGTTTGAACTTTCAGCACCACAATAAAAAGATAGACTTATTTGATCTTGGTGCTGGAAGGTAGAGAGAGGAGAATCCATGGGCTACTAGCTAGCCAGCTTAGCATCATCTGTGAATTTCCAGTTATATCAGAGACTTTGTCTCAAACATACAATGAAGAGTGAAGAGACACTCAGCATCCACTCTGTCCTCCATACTTGAAGCCCCCATAGACATAAGTCCATTCATACATGCATACACTACATGCTAAATGGCGTAGAAATAACAATGATTGTCTGTATCTAAAGGAACTAATAATAGGCATAAATAAAACAGTATGTAGAAGCATTTTGGAAAACACAAGTTGTCAGAATATAAAAGGATTGGCTAGATAATAGAAGAATATGCAGAAGCAAGGTGTGGGCTTGGTTAACTGTCTTTCTCCTTCATTCAGTAGAAAATATTCTCTAAAATGAACAGATGGATGGTGGATTGGGATGGCAATGCTTCATTCTAAGTTCTGAAGTGTGGCCCTATAGACTTTCTGGATTAATCTTTTATTTACATTTAACGTCCTTATATCCTTCCCTAGCCTGTGTAGCCATGCTAGGCTACTTGCCATTATTGGGCAAGGTGCCCCCTCTTTCCCTAGATAATTTTTTTTTCTCTATGAAAGAAACTGAATAAGTCAGACTTGATCCTTTCTCCTCTGCTTTGCTTGCTTAGTTCTAAGAAATAGATAAACTAGGCTGAATAGTAGAATTAGGTAGGATAACTAGGCAGTCTTGACTCAGGGTTACTTAACTCTTGTCAGGAGTTCATATTTTTATACGGTGAGGTTTCTTCTTTGCATGGTGAACTATGCCAGGATACACTCCACAATGAACAGTCCTTTCTAGGGTCATCACTGCCTGAAACTACATGCCTGAGTTAGTCTAATTCAAGATCCCAGTATTAGTAATTCAACATAAGTAACACACTTAAACTTAGCCAGTTGTTAATAGAAGTGACTATTTGCTCCATGATTATGACTTCTTGGTTGTACAGGTCCCATTCAGTGAGGAGATGTGCTCAGGTTTGTTTATCTACCTTCCTTGAACCCCAGAACTCTGTACACATATGCTAATAATATCTAAAGCCCTATTACAGTAATGGCCTTCTAGCACCAAAATTTGTTCACAGAATTTCCTTTCCTTTCCTTTCCTTTCCTTTCCTTTCCTTTCCTTTCCTTTCCTTTCCTTTCCTTTCCTTTCCTTTCCTTTCCTTTCCTTTCCTTCCCTTCCCTTCCCTTCCCTTCCCTTCCCTTCCCTTCCCTTCCCTTCCCTTCCCTTCCCTTTCCTTTCTTTTCCTTTCCTTTCCTTTTCTCAATTTTAATCTAGCATTCCTTGATACTGTATTTCTTGTCCTCTGAACCTCATTTCTTTGTCATATCTTGACACCCCTCAACACAATATATTAAGTTCTCTAAAATTATAAACCATTGGCAGCGCAATACATACATTGAACATTAAGTGCGGGGAACACAAACCCTAGGACTAGCCCTGAAGGACTGAAGAAGACCTACCTTTCTGAAGTTCCCACTTCTAAAACAGAAGTTGGCACGCCTGTCACACATGAACCTAACACTAGCCTCCTTTCCTATTCTGCATTTTGCAGCCTTTTTGCTGTTAATCCATAGAGCTCTCTCTCTGATAACATGGGAGTCACTTGGATTCTAGAAGAAAAACTTTGATTTTCTATGAACCTACTTTCAACTTCATCTGTCTATGCAACTGCTGGAAAGATGTTTGGAACCACCAATACTATGAATTGAGATACTCAATAGAATGTAACAGAATATTATTCATTAGCACTCTTCTTTGGCTTTGTATCTATTGTCATTTAGCTTGGATGTCTTGTTTTAAGATCTTGACAGTTCTGTGCCATGATATTGTTTTGCAGCCAGCATGGGGCAGCTAGTTTGAAGAACGGAGATATACTCAGCATGTATGTACTCATTTTCCCACTTGGAAGATGGTTTAAAATTCTAATTGACTTCACCAAATTCTAGAGATTTGAAAGATCTCTCCGCCAAGGAAAGAGGATTTCAATAAGAGTTCTTAAAACTATCCTAGATATAGCAACTGTAAAATCCAAAAGGCAATTTCAAGTGCCTTTAAAACCTCAGTTTAAGAAGAAGAACTGATATAAGAAAGCTTAGGTTATTCATCCAGTAGAACTATATTAAATGTAAATGCAAGGATTGGAACAGACTTAGTATGTTCTCTGAGATAGGCCTTTTCCCACTTCATGTTACCGTTTTCTTATTACCAGGGAAACATAAACGGCGTATCATAAAGGTCTTCAATTTACTTGCTTCCTCGCAGCATTGATTATCAGAAAAATGGTCATTCTTTAGGTTCTTAGCCATTGGCTCTTAGAGAAAAGTTACTGCTAACTTTGTGTTCCATCTGTGCCCGTGAGGTTTCAATCCATGCACTGTTCTGACTTCCTGCTCTTGCTTTCCCTGGTGACATGTTGGAAAGGATGCTGGATCTCACATTAGAACTCAGTTGGATTAGAACTGCTGCCTGTGGCAATTAGGATTTTCTTTTTCCAAGAGAGTGAAATGATAGCATGTGTGCTTTGGGTTTGCCATGCTTATTAAAAGTCCAAATTTCAATCAGCTGAAGATATAGCTAAAGCATATTAATTAAAAACATTAAGAACATATTACTTAAAAATAAGAAAACAAGACGCAGTCAAACTCTAATACCACACACAAAAAACAAACCCAATCATAAGGAGAAAGATTGCTGACTGTACCAAGGAGCTTGTATATGTGGTAAAACTTAGCTTCCCAAGTGACAGTAGTTTAATAATAAGAACTATCAGAACACTAACCATATGCCTGGCGTTGGGCTATACTTTTTATTTGTTAATTCATTTAGTCTTTAAATAAACCTGTGAGCATTATCATTAACTAAGTTTTCTTGATGCAAAACTACATTCCAGATAGATCAAGTAATTTATGGAACAAAATACAGTGACAATGCTAAAGTATTAAATTAGTTTTCTCCAATGGAATAAGTACACATGATCCTTTGTCATTTGAAGCTTGAATTCAAGTCTCTGTATGTGGCAGGCAAGCACTCTCCCCTAACTTACGTTGTTGTCCACATACATGTTTTTAGTATGCACTACCAAAAGTTCTTGCAAGAACTTTGTAGGATGTCTTCAGATGAGGTGTATAAAGCTGTATCTGCAGATGAGACAAATGATACTTAATAAAGGGCAAGTGCATTGATATTTTGCTTGTAATATTGAAAGACAAAGTTTTGCAGTCTTAGAAGGACAGCCAAGACATTACCTTGTCAGAAAACTGTTAATTTTTATGCCAGTGCATTATTTTTATATAATTCAGAATGATTAACGGATGGTTTGTTTAATCACTATTTGAAGCATTCAAGTAAAGGTAATCAGTATGATATTTCCAGAACTACCCCTTTCCAATATGATAAATGGGGAATCTGTGATTTCTTCCATCTTCAAATAATCTTGTACTCCATATGAATCATTGAAGATTATAACTTATAGCTATAATAAAATATGTAAAATTTCAAAGTATCCTCTTATTTAATTTTAATATAAAGTTATTAAAGAAATATGTATATATTAAGGACTTCCTTGAACAGTGCCTCTAGTTGATATACATGCAATATTACCACAAAGGCGATAGTTATGAAAATGCAGAAGTCTTTCAGGGTACTGACATCATTTCCTTTGAATATAGTGTACAGATAGTTTCTAGAGATGTTCAATTTTAAATTATCTGTGGCATAATCGTGTTATTTCCATGGTGACTATAATAATTCCCATTCCAATTAAGAGCATGTAAGGTTTCCATATGTTGGCATTCTCTCCACACATTTTTAGCTATTGTCTTTTCCATAATAACCATCCTAACAGGTTTTCTTTGCATTTTCTATTTTAAAGTATATGCATTGAAACTAACCACTTTTGCTAAAATCTATTGACTCCTCATTTGGGTCCACAACATACCTAAAATTGCTTTTGTTTGGTGTATGTCTATCTGTCTCTTCTCCTTTGATGAGACGGTCCAGAGCTAAATCATTGTTTGTTGAGTCATCTTGGATTCTAGAAAGAATAAGTCCCACAGGATAGATATATCCATATAAAAGGGCAATTATACTTATGAGGAAAACCAAAGATTAATTTACTGGGCTAAATTGTGGAGCCAGATCTGAAACCATGATAGGCCAGTAGTAGATAGGGCAACAGCTTCACCAGGACTAGAAACAGTTGATTTCACAATATTGTTCACATATACAGTATTTCTTCTGAGTCTTTATTAATTAAAGAAACCTATAAATATTCTTAAATTTTCCATGCAGATTACTCATATTAACTATGGTATCTCAGTTACATGTTTGGTTTTGTTATTTTCTCATACCTACCCTTGTTTTTTTAATGCACATTTGATCCCTGCAATAGCTCTAATACATCATGGCCATAATTATGAGTTCATGTTCATTTACATCCTTGTCAACTTTTGGATCTTTTCAGTTTGACCACACTTATCAGGTACATAGTTACTTTGATAATTTACATTATTTTCCCTTTTTATTTTCTTAAGCTCAATGCTAGATTTTTCAGAATCCTAACTCCCATTTAGTTTTTTTATGTTAGCACAAACATTTAAATTATGTAAAATTCCCTCTTCATATTTCTTTGGATGTATTACACTTAATTTTAGATATATTTTCTCATTATTTAGCTGTGAATGCTTTCTAATCTTAGAATTTCTGTCTGTAGATTATTCCTACTTAAAATGTAAATATTCAGCCATAAGTGACTTTAAAGGTGTCTTTTAATATTGATTTTTATTTTAATTATATTTTGGTCTAACATTGTGTTAGATTGAAATGTGTCAATATTTCCTTAATGATCTGATGTCGTCCATGTATAGTAAGTGTTCTAGGTTCCTGTGAAATACCTACAGATTAGTTATTGAAATAACATAATTATATTCAACAAGTTTTAACTTGCTGCATGATATGTGTCAAATAGAAGAATTTGTTCTTTTTTCATGTTATAATTTGATATACTTCAAAATTATGATTTGGGGCATACATAAGTACACAATTATTATACATTTATAATAGCTTAAAAATTTCAGAAATATTTGTACAAAACCTGAACAAGATCAAGTCATGCAAAATCCAGCACAAAGTTCCATGTTTGAGGAGTTATTGGAGTATTGATGGCTGCTGGCAGAAGGAGAGCTGGTTTTCTCATAGGCTGCCATCCCTGCAGCAGCACACACTGATACCACTGAAGGACTCAGTGGGTTGAAATACAGAATATATGGAGCTGGGATAAACAAGTAGGATGAGGCTATGGAGTGTTGGGGTGGGGGAGGAAGTGGGAGTCGTATCTGATTCACATTATAAACATGTATGAGATACAAATAAACAATCAGCAATAGAAAATACTTATACCACAGATTGGTGTGACCCCATGCTAATTCCCTGATGGCAGAGAATCAAGTTACCATTGCTCTTCAGCAGAGGTTCTTGACTTCCACTGTGTCAAGTCTGGAATGTGGGGAAAAGCTGGTCTTTAGAAACTTTGTTTCTCCTAAGATGGAAAGCCTTTCACCTTAAACTTTTAACAAGAAAAGTCCTTTGGTTTTTGCATTAGTTTAATTATATATACTACACGTAATGTAGGTTATATTTGGATATGCTTAGGAACTTTTTTTTTATTCGATATAATTTATTTACATTTCAAATGATTTCCCTTTTCTAGCCCCCCCACTCCCTGAAAGTCCCGCAAGCCTCCTTCTCTTCCCCTGTCCTCCCACCCACCCCTTCCCACTTCCCCATTCTGGTTTTGCCGAATACTGTTTCACTGAGTCTTTCCAGAACCAGGGGCCACTCCTCCTTTCTTCTTGTACCTCATTTGATGTGTGGATTATGTTTTGGGTATTCCAGTTTTCTAGGTTAATATCCACTTATTAGTGAGTGCATACCATGATTCACCTTTTGAGTCTGGGTTACCTCACTTAGTATGATGTTCTCTAGCTCCATCCATTTGCCTAAGAATTTCATGAATTCATTGTTTCTAATGGCTGAATAGTACTCCATTGTGTAGATATACCACATTTTTTGCATCCACTCTTCTGTTGAGGGATACCTGGGTTCTTTCCAGCATCTGGCAATTATAAATAGGGCTGCTATACCACTCCTGGGCATATACCCAGAAGACTCCCCACCATGTAATAAGGATACAAGTTCATAGCTTAGGAACTTTTAAAATATTAAAGTACAATTATGTTGTTCTCCCCTTTCCACTTTATCCCTTCCCATGAACACTTCTTTATTCCCTCTCATATTCATGATCTCTATTCCCTAATTGTTATTGAACACAAAACAGTTTGTATACTTATCAATATATGTATATATATATATATATATATTTGTACATTTTTAATTTATTATTTAAATATTTCCAACTACATAGATATACCTGCCCACTCCATATAGTTTTGTCTGTATGTATATTCAGTGTTAATCTCTTGGAATTAGGCTGCCAGTGTGGGGGATCATTTTTGAGGAAGAGGACTTCTCCCACTCTCAGCATTCCTTAGCTGACACCACATGAGATTTCCTGCTTCTATGTTAGCATGTCTACTGGTGTCCCCACGGCTCAATTCATGCTTCAGCAGCTGTGTTGGTGAGACTTCATGGATGTAGCCTCTCTGAGGTTAAATCACATCAAACCTTGGATTCTCTGGCTCAGTGCTTCTTAATCTCCCTAATGCTGTGACCCTTTAGTACAGTCCCTCATGTTGTGGTGACCCCCAACCATAAAATTACTTTGCTTCTACTTCATCATTGTAGTTTTGCTACTGTTATGAGTTATAATGTAAATATATGATATGCAGTATATCTGATATGCTATCCTCAAAGGGCTTGCAACTCATAGGTTGAGAACTGTTAAGATTTTTAGAATTTTTTTGCCTCCTTTTCCACTATTATTAAAATTATTTTACTTTTAATCGCCTCTTTTAGTTGCTTCCTTCATTTTAACCAGAATTCCACAATATTTATTTAGAAATAACATTAGTTACTATTTAAATGGTTCCTTAGAAAGTATTAACATCTGTATCAGATTAACCACAGTTTATAGTTGATATCTTATCCATCCTCCAGAAAAATAATTTCAAAGAACTTATTTTCATTTGCATTCTTTCTTGATCTAGAAGTTTTTGTGTTTGTTACTTTATCTTTTATGTATTAGATCCTTTGGTCTCTGTTTTTTATTTCATATTTTTTTCATTAGAGATTTGCTTTCCTATTTTCATTACTTTCTTACACCTTACACTCCATTAGCAGCTTTCTTCTTTAGGCAATGCTTTCTTTGATTTTAAAGGAGTAATATATAATTAGCAAACTCTTTAGGTTTTTCTTTACTTAAAGCAATAGTTTTGAAATTATAGACAATAAAATCCTGGTAATCCAGAAGATTAACAACAATTAATTACGTAAACTAGAAGATATGATGTATGTGCAAATGATTTTACCGAAGAAGTGGATTTGTCTAAGAACCAAGGGTACTAGCTGAGAGGGAAGAGTGAGAGACAGGAAGTAAGGAATATATGGAGTAAATTACATTGAATATACAACACATACTTAGATAAAAATAAAATGTAATGCCATATGTTATGAATGTATACAGTAAATCTAAAGATAAATCTATAGAAATAATGATACTTTCTCTTTTATATTCATTCTTTGAGAATTTCATTAGATCTGTTTTGACTGCATTAAGTCCTTCCCCCAAGTCCTCCAGATCCACCCTCACTTCTCTACTCACTCAACTTTTGTTCCCCCTTTTTTCTGTTTTAACCAATCAACTCCAGTTTATACTGTCCATATATTCTTGGATGTATGGATTTCCACTATAATGTGGTGGTCACATTACTAGGTAGACAGGTTGGTATTGTCTGCCAACCTGACACAAGCTAGAGTCATCACCTAGAAAGGAACATCACTTGAAGAAATGCCTCCGTGAGATCTAGCTGCAAGGCATTTTGTCAATTAATGATCAATGGAGGAGGGCCCACTGTGGGTGGGGCCATGCCTGGGTTGGTGGTCCTGGATTCTATAAGAAAGCAGGCTGAGTAAGCCAGGGGAAGCAGCCCAGTAATCAGCATACCTCCATGGCCTCTGCATCAGTTTCTGCCTTCAGGTTCCATCCTTGCTTGAGTTCCTGTCCTGATTTCCTCCAATAATGCATTGTGATCTGGAAGTGTAAACCAAATAAGCCCTTTCCTTCCCACCTGGTATTTTGGTCATGGTGTTTCTTTGCAACAATGAAACTCTGACTAAAACACTAGGGAATACACTCTTTTTTTTTTAATATTTTTATTTTCTATATTCTTTGTTTACATTCCAAATGATTTCCCCTTTCCCGGATCCCCCCTCCCCATATGTCCCATAAACCTTCTTCTCTCCATACATTCTCCAATCACTTCCTGGACTCTCCCTCTTTCAGCAACAAAACATTTGCCAATAGCTTAATGGCTGGGATAAGATTTCATGTCTATCTCCCTACTCTATTCTGGAATTTTTTAAGTTTGTCTCAAGCTTGCCCAGGTTTTGTACATGCCATCATAACTGGGAGGAGTTAATATATGCAAATGACTTCCCGTGTAGAGGAATTTTAATCCAGTAACTTGGCTGCTCTGATCATATCCAAAGATAAAGGTCTGTTTGATCCAGCTGAGCTGGAATGTAGATACACCCTTAGCACACACCTTTAATCACACTGGATGTAATCATTTAGTCCTTACCTTAAATCCTAAGCAATGAGTTGAGGGACAGACAAGTTGACAAATCAGAGAAAGATTTGAAAGAATGAGTCAGAGATGGGATATATCCAGCTCTCAGGGGAAATCTATTTAAGAGCAGTTCAAGGAGAGAATCAGTTTAGTCAGTCCAGTTGAGTGGACTCAAGTTTGGAGCAGTCACCTGGGAGTCAGTGCAGTGAAGACTGTAGTGCTGTGGAGTTGAGTTTGTTCCTGAGCTCCTGCAGTTTAGTGCAGGTTGTCAGAGGAAGAGAATAAGAAGGAGCCAGAAGATTAGAACAAATTGACAGAGTTAGTTTGAGGCTAAGCAGAGAAATTTAGTGAGAAGCTGAGAGAAGCCAGGTTGGATCAGTCAGCTTAGAGAGGAGTTTGAGCCAGAACAACTGAGTTAAACCAGTCATCCAGAGTTCAGAAAGAACTAGAAAGAGAGAGCTTATTCAGCAGTAAGCCTCTGACAGGAAAATTATATCAGAAGTAAAAAGTTATATTTATTCTCTCCTGTGTCAAGAAAAGCCTATTTAAGCCTCTTCAGATAAGCTTCTATTTATACTAGATCCACAATGAGTCAAGATACAGATAATAAGAGACTAATGTGCATGGCTTTTATTACATTTGGAGAAAAAAGTACTATATTTTTTAATTAATTTATTTATTCACTTTGCATTCTGATCACATCTCCATGCCCTCTTGCCTTCCAGTCTCACCCTGCCACCCCCTTCCCCCATTTCTTCATCGCTGAGGAAAAGGGGAGCCCTCCCCAACCCCATACCAACACTTTTTGGCACATCAAGTGTCTCATCAGGACTAAGTGCATTCTCTTCCACTGAGGCCAGACAAGGCAGTCCAGCTAGGGAAAGGGAACTAAAGGGAGGCAACATTTTTAAAAACATTTTTTTTCATTTTTTAAGAGCATTTTTACACTGATACTGAAAAGGGACCCAACAAATTTGTTATCTTTGTAGGAATATTTTGCTTGAATAGAAATTAATTTTATTGTATTTTGAAGCTTGGGTATATATCTTACAGTAATACAATAAACATATTAATGTTCCAAGAAAGGGAAAGATGCATAAACCATATTATATGTTAAAACATAAATAGTTGGTCTCAAACAGAAGAACTTGCCCAATAGTTTCAATTGCATAATAAATTCACTGTTTCTCATGGAACATTTCTTTAAGTGAACAGCTTTTCAATAAATTACAGAGATCCAAATTTAGGATGCTAAGTAGGAAATGTCTCTTCACCAAATGTAAGCCTGTCACTTCAAGGAAAACAAACAGCACTATGCTGATAAATGTTTAACAACTTCCCTCTGCTGGGGGAGAAAGCCCAATTTGTAGAATACAGCCAATTTCTATGGTTCAAATACTTTTAGCAAGTCTTTCTTCAGTGTTCTGACTTCATATTAATAAATACAAAGTGAGGAACAGATGACCGGGTCTCAGAAGCAATCATAAACTCTCTACCACCTGCTACTGAGGACATTGCCAATGGTAAAATTAGAGATATGCTGTGAAGATTGGGTTTTAGGAAAATTTATACCCAGGCACACAAGCCTGCAAATTTATCAGCATGTAAGAACTCCAGGGAGTACAACACTGATAGCTTCCAGGGCACTTGGACTTATGGTATAAATGCAGAAATACAAAAACACAGAATTTAAAATATTAAAATTCAACATGAAAAAGACTAAGAAACCAACTTAATGTAATGCAGTATAGAAAGTTTAATTGATAGAGTTTCAGATTTCAAACTGTGGCTAGTCTTTAAAATAGGCCATTTGACCATTTAGGTCTAGCACCAAGTGATAGAAGACTGTTAAAGTACTCTTCCCTTTCCAACTATAATCCACGTGAGGCTAAATTGTCCGTTGTCCTTCACCATTTCATATTGCGACAGGAGGACGTCTTATTGTCAATGTTGAAGCTGAAGCTGCAGGTCTGAGAAAGCTGGAGAACAAAGGGGTCATAGTAAAATGTCTGACTCCTCGCAAGTACAGGATTAAGAAGATATTTGGGTGTGTGATATTGCAGGAGCATTCCCTGTGATACTCCTCACTGTTGCAATGGTGACAGTTTAGTCATTCAGAATGACTTAAGAACTATCTTTCTGTAGATATTAGCTTTCACTTAATTTAATGCTTTTCATGACTGACAACTAGTTCCTAATTCATTTATATATTTTGTGGATATCTATGGCTTTATTAAAATATTCTATATTTGATTTTACAATCCCAGAGGGGAAAAGACTAGATGTGCTTAGTTCATTTTGAAATGGCCCAGCATATATCACAGCCAAATTTACACATAATGAGCACACTAAAGATCATTAATTTCTTCTCAGCTAGAGCATATATTATAAAATAAAGTAGATAACCCATCTTCTTTATTAATCTCGAAAAGATTAAACTTTATTCTAATTTCTCAGAAATATATAGTAATACAAGTAAAACAGACGTGTCCACTTGAAAACCCAACTTATTAGTACTAATTCAAGAGTTTGATGGTAATTTCTTATTCAAAAGTTGAGATAAAACAATTGAGGGGTAATCTATCCCTTTATGATCATTAGGTTTCTTTGTCAATTTAACACAGACTTAGACATATCTGGGAAGAGGGAATGCCTCTATCAGATTGGCATGTAGGCAAGTCTGTTGGGGGCATTTTCTTGCTTAATGACTGATGTGGGAGGGCTTAGCCCCTCTGGGTATAGTACTACTCTTGGGCTTGTGATCCAGGATAGTATAAGAAAGCAGACTGAGCTAGTCATTGAGAGTAAGCCAGTATGTAGCAATTCTCTGTGGTTTCTGCTTCAGTTCCTGTCTGCTGACCCAACTTCCTTTCTTAATGGACTGACTGTAAGCTGTAAGAGGAAATGAACCCTCTCCTTACCAAGTTGCTTTTGGTCATTATGTTTTATCACAGCAATACAAAGTAAAATAGGACATCTTTGTTATTTGTGGGGTTTGTGAACTTCTTAGTCTTTAAAGACATTCAAAGTGTTGTATTTCATTTCAAAGTGATGTATCATCATTTATTGTTTTCCTGGGACATATATAACCAAATTTGTATCTTAAGAAACTTTCTATTCCAGACAAATATAGAGCTGTTGCCTATTAAATTAGCACTTGACAAAAGCAGACACATCTTAAGATATAAGCCCTTGATAACATTCGCTACAGGAGATTGAGCTTCATAGAGGATTTTGACAGTATTAAGGTAATGAGGGAAATAAATAGTAACTGCGATAAAGCATAGTGGAAAATATACCAGAAAGAGAAACAGAAGAGTTTCTAGTCTTGAGGCTCCTGTAGGGATGGCTCCTCAAATCTTCAGTTACATGTCTGTACATTTTGAGGATGCGCCTTTTCTTCCATGCCTTTGTCTTGGCTCCTTCCTTATGTTGCACTGTGAGCTCCACTCCTCTCCCTTGTCTCTGACCACTAATATGAACATGAATTTTGATAGGCTCAGGACATCTCCCAACCAAGACAGGTCAGGTCAGGTAGAGCAAAGTATGGCACATTTTATTAACTTTCCGTGAATTGTATTTTTTTTTCAATGAAAATTGGGTGCTTATTTAAATGGAAGGGATAAACTGGCAGAGTGCTCTGACTGTTACAGTCATTTCACACTGTGCATATATTCAGTCATGCCAGTGTTTTAATTGTTCAATCATTATTTTTGCTTGTCTCTCTCTCTCTCTCTCTCTCTCTCTCTCTCTCTCTCTCTCTCTCCACTCCTCCTGTCATAGCTTCACAATGTAACCATGTTTGCCATAAACTTGCAACTGGTAGTGATTCTCCTGCCCCCCCTTCACTCCCCCCCCCCCCCGTGTTGGAATTACAGGCAAAGGCCACCATGATTGATTGCATCAATTCTTTTTGTCTACACTGTTTCCATGGCTACAGAAACACTATAACTTGGCTTGGGAGAAGAAGAAAAACAAGGATTGAAAAGGGAAAATTAACCACAAGAAAACAGATGCTTTTTTGCATGTCTATGTAGATGATTTTCTATTTAGCTAACGAGTTTTAATAATAGCTGTCAAACTGGTAAGACTATACTTGTAGTAATGAAGGCTAGTTTCACTAACCCTGGTGGCTTTTAAGAGGAATGGGGAAAAATTTATTAGAGACCTAGAGTGAATACATTTTCTTTTCTTCTACTGGTCAGAATGAGAAAAGAAAAGGAGATAAGGAAAACAAGTGTAAAAATTAAAGACCAACATTAGTTTCAGGTGTGATATATAAGATTAGATTAATCTGATCCCAAAATCCTATCAAAATACTGCCAACTAAAATAAACACAAACCCCACATATTATTTATTGAAATATACAAATTATTTTTAAACCTTCTTGCATGTAAGTAGAGTCCTAAGAATGATGAGTTGGGGCTGGAGGGAAAGAGGTCCACAATTGCGTGTGTTTTGTTCAGTTTATTCTTGGGGTCTATATTTCTCGCTGCTAATAAAGATAGTGGCATTTCATGTGTTCTTGCTCATTAATCAACTGATAGCTTCATTGATTCTTTGTGGGAGACATCTATTCTGAAAATTACCCTGATAGAGATGCCCTGCTCACAGGGCAGCCACACATGTAAGAGTGACGATTTATCTATGAGGATGCATTTTATTCCTTTCTTCCATCCTTTGACAGAACATTTTACCAACATTCCCAAATACACTCATGTCCTTGCAATAAGAAGACAATAATTCTATTGCTTTTCTTTGGAAAAATGAAATGTAGGGATTATGAAGGTTAAATAGAGTGAAATTTTCATTCTCTTTTATTTGAAAAAAAAACTGCTACATATTAATCTATATTGAGACCCTGAAAGCCCGAATCGTATTTTAAATTTAAAAAAAAGAATCCTTAATTTACATGCAGTTAAAAAAATCAGTCTTTATGTGTCCTGATTCTAGGAGGCTTGACAAATGTGTAGACTCTCATAATCACAAGCACAATCAAGATACAGAATAATTTCATCAGCCCTCACTGCCACTCAAATAATTATCCTTGGTTGCCACTTGATAGTCTGATCATCGTCTTATATTGACCTGACCTATAGCCATACAGCTTTTTATATTATATTATTTTATTTATTTTCTGTAATGCCAAATACAAAAGGAATCACACATCTGAGGGATTTTGAATCTAACTTCATTTACATGCCACATTTAAAATACATACATGTTATTGGGTATCAACAGAGTGTACATTTAATATTACTATTGTTAGCAATATTGTGTGATGCTACAGATCAAAACCAGAGAAGTGTAATTACCTATTCTTCTCACAAGGATATCTGCTGCTTCTAAGTTCCCCCAAATAAAAGTGTATAAACACATTTATCTAAGGTTTCTGTGTGGGCCTTGTCACTTCACTCCGCCAGTGACTTTGAGTCGGTCGTCTGAGTAAGCAATAATTGTCCAGTCAACATGAACACGCTGGGACATTTTAAAAACTTATTTTATTTATTTATTTGTTACACCCAATTGCTGCCCCTTCTCCCAGTCCCTCCCTCACAGAGTGTCTTTTCTCCTCCCCATCTGAGAAGGTGAGAGCCACCCTTGTGTATCCCCCTAGCCCCACCAAGACGTTTTAATTTGTGTTTTTCTTTCCAACTGGGAATGTGAGAGCCCTTCTTGTTCTTCAGTCTTGCTGCAGTTGCCTTAGTGCGGTGTTTCCCATTGTTGGTTGTGCATTGGTTATTCTGTCTGAAGGATAGTAGAGTCCTACCTTCTTTAATCTGCATTTTTTATCATATGATTTAGGTATCATTTCATAGGTCTATTTGCCAATGAACATTTTTCTTTGGTTGCATTTCTGCTTATATAATTTGTCAACTTTTTGAATTTATTTTTGTTATATTTTGAGAGTTCTGCGTAAGAGTTTAGACACATGTCCTTTGTCAGATATGTAATTTGAAAATACATATATCCGAAGAACATCATGGGAGTTTCCAATCACTTTCTGATTAGATTTAAGTTCTGTTTCTCAAGATAAAATGCCCTGAAACATGCACCATTTTTGACCCAAGAACTGTGACTGAATGGGGGAGAACCTACTGTATTATTCTTCTAAATGGGTATTCTCTAAGATGTAATGTGTGTGCTTATGTGTGTCGTGTGTGTGTATGTATGTATGTTAATATATGTGTGTGTGTATGAATTCTCAAGAGCAGCAGTTTTAAGAAAACTAAAGATTGACATAAAGCTTTTTTCCATAAATGAATAGATTCCATAAATGAAAGATTATGAGCCATAATATAATAAAACTTTATTAAGCCATAAAAAGTCGTATGCTTTATTCTGATATTATTTCTTTCAGTCTGAATAACTTTCCTTAGCATTTCTCTTATGAAAAATCTGTAGACCTATTTTTCTTAATTATATTTATCAAAAAATGTCTTTGTTTTTCCCCATCTCTCCTAATACTGTTTACAAGACATTTTGTTTTTAATTTTTAATATTTCAACTACAAAATATTTAGTAAAATTTTCTTTGAATTATGCCCCTTAGATCTTGTATCTTGAGTTCATAAATGTATAACTTTTACCAACTATTTCTATAGAGTAATGTTTAGAAACTGTACACACTCATTCCTCTCATGAGGTAATTGAGTTCCTGAAAGGTTGACACCACCTCACTTGTGAGCCCTATGAATATCAGTGAATGTCCTCAGCCACTGCTGATGAATATTCAATGGGTTTTCAGATCTGTTCCTACTACAGCCAATATCTAATCAGATACAGTAATGCATTGTAACAAATTACCATTCATCACAGAGGCTCCAAAAACATCTCTCATAATAAGTCAGTGAGCCTGCCACTATGGGTGTGGACAACAGAGTATGTTCTGAAGGGTGATACTTCAGGTAGGTCAACTGGATTTTGATGCTATACATTCATGAGTATCGTTACCAACACACAAAACTAGGACCTGTTGTCGGTGTTAAAAATGTTACTAAACGTTGTTTTTCACAATTCAGGCTCCTCTTTAGTCCAGCACAAATAAAACTTGAGCTTTGCTTTCAGAGTTTCTGTACCGTTGGTTGATTTCCCTGTCTGGGAAGTCATCTCTTAAGCTGAAACACAGATTCTAGCTCCCCAGCAACAGTGTACAGAAGCAGTTGGAACGCGTGCTTTCTGTTGGGTGTGCCCTCTGATATCTTACACCTGCTTTTCATGTTCTATATGTTATCCAGTTTTACCCCTCCCCTCTTCATTGAAGTTTTATAGTTTGTGCTTTGACATAATATACCAAAAATGCTCTTAGAAAAAAATGAAGGCTGTTAATATATAAACTATAGCCCAACTTTGATTAAAATCACTTGGCTAGCTAGCCTAAAAGTGTTGATTCTTCTCAATCAATTTATATTTTTAGTGAAATTCTAAAATAAATCCCATTTTGGAATAGACAGAAAATTGCAAATTATGTTTTTTTTAATAAATGATAAGAACACATTTTATTTCCATTTTTTTCCTTTCCGTTTTCTCCCTAAATTCCTTTATGGAATTATAAATACAAGGCAAGCACACTACCACCCAGTCCTAACCTTCATCTTTGCATTTTAAAATTTGTATGTATTAACTGCACAAAAACATTGATTTTATTATGACATTTCCAGGCATGTATATAATGCACTTTGACCTCCCTCATCATCTTCTTGTCCATGCCCCTCCCCACGTGCCAATGGTCTCCTTCTTTCTAAATATCTAAAGATCTGGCAGTCTCCTTTTGTAGCATTTAAGAGCACAACTTTTGACAAGCAGTACATCATTCTGCTGCTTACTATTTGCTGCTTTCGTCATTTTTGCTTGTTTGTTTAGTTTTTTCTCTTAAATTTCATTTGAGCATATTATTAGAGAATACTTCTGACCACATTTTATCTTACGACTTAACACTTCATCTTTGAACACTTGTAAATATAATCTGGAGACTTTGTATTATGTTTTGAAGTATTCTAAATCCACCTTTAACTCTACAGAACCTTTCATTTGCAGCTTAGTCCCAGTTAGCCTTCATTCTCTTTTCTTTTAAATTTTATTTATCATAATCATTATCATCATCATCACCATCATCATCATCATCACCACCACCATCATCTTTATTACATTGTGTATGTGTATCTATAGAGGCACACACTCCTATTTGAGAGCATGTGCTCAAGTGTGTGCACACACTTTCTATAGCATGTGCCTGGAGGTCAGAGGAGATCTTTATGTAGTTGATCCTCCTCTTGTACCTCTATATGTGTTCGGGAGATCAAAGTCAGTTTACCAGGCCTGTGTAGATTGTATTCTACCTATGGAACCATCTTGGTAGCCCTAGCCTTTCTTAATTTCCTATTTCCAAAATCCCTCTTGCATTTACTAAGATTATCATTGAGAAAGAATATTAATCAGAATGACATGTAATGCCATATCAAATACTCTACATAACCATTCATTGAATTAGTTGTATTAATGACTATTCAGTTTGAAAATGGTGAAAATAGTTGGAGAAATTATACCATTAAAATGCTCATTTTCGTTAGTGGGTACAATCAATGAAAATATTAGCTCAGTCTTATCTAATAAATCATTGTGCAAAGAATTAAAACTATCCTGTGTATGTAGAGATGATTTCCAATTGCTTTTCATTCATTTTCATTGCAATATCCATAACAGTGCAGATCAAAATTACCAGAACATATTCATTACTCAATACTTGTTTTCAGGCAAATAAATTATTTCTGCAATATAATCCAAATAATAAACACAGGAATCAACCTATTTTAAATGATTCTATATGAAGTTTCCATTTACAATGGAAGAGAATTTAGTATTATATTCAAAAACCAAGAATGTTAACATCTTGCCCCATGTTTATACAGAGATCAGTGTATTCATTTTTTTCAGTTTTTCATGTGTTTTTATTTTCATCCTTAAATCATAATAATATGAAATCCAAATTTTGTCTTAACTGGTGGGTCTGTAAACTCAGGCTAACCCACCCCACTGACAGACAAGGCTGCCTCTTGAAATGGTGCCACCATGGATCCTCTGGTCATCCAACCCAAGTCACCCCCTTGTCTGACTTTATCTTCACTATATTGTGTGGCCAGTTCACTGAATCTCATCCTAGACTTTAATTCTTCCATGGCTTCCATGATTTTCCCATGTTTTTCATATAGAGTGTGTCTGACCTTTATTGACTTGCTACCCCCTTTAGGACCCTGAGATTGTTGTCAGCAATCACCCCCAGAGGCCGCACCTCCTTTTCCTCCTTTACCAGAATTACTTTTTCCCTTCGGTGGCATCTCTTAAGCTTGTGGTTGAACTCAGCAGTGTTCTCTTCATTCGGTTTGTTATTAAGATGTTGTCAAGTCAGAAGTAACCAATCTACTAATAGGAAATGGGTGCTACACATACATTGTAATTAGAAAAGGAAAAAATAGCATATTCATATGAAATGAAAGTATGGGTAAGTTATACAAAATTAATGAGCTGTGTGTATCAAAGAAAGTTTACACCAAAAATACTTTTTGCAGTAATCCTTTTATCCTTTGCCTAAGAAATCATATTTAAGCATTGTTCTTTCATTCTTTAGAGAGTTTTTTACATTAAAAAGCAGTCCATAAAGTTGGGAATAAAGCTTGGTCATAGAGGGTTTGCCTACCACACAGAAGATGCTAGGTTCAAGTTTCCACATGCAGGAAAGGGAGACCAAAACATTATGCATGATTGTAAGTTATCTTGTACATAGTTAGAACATGCTGCATCCTCTAATCCTCAACATCCAATTTCTATAACGTGTATTTCTCCATTACAAGATCGAACTGTACTTCATTTTTCTCAGTGTCTGAAAAATGCTTTTTTTTTAATTTATTCGATATATTTTTTATTTACATTTCAAATGATTTCCTCTTTTCTGGTTCGCCACTCCCCAAAAGTCCCATAAGCCCTCTTCCCTTCCCCTAGTCCCCCATCCAACCCTTCCCACTTCCCTGTTCTGGTCTTCCTCTATACTGCTACACTGATTCTTTCCATAACCAGGGGCCACTCCTCCGTTCCTCTTGGACATCTTTTTAAAAGTAGACTTATATATCTAACACAAGCATGTGACCACTCCGCATCCTCAGAAAAGACTCCCAAAGATATAATACAACTAAAATGTCTTAAGGATCAGAATAAAAGGGGAGATAAGTTTAACATTCAAATAAAATTATAATTTTATTTCAGTGTTATACATTTAAATGAGCTGAACTACTATGGAGAAAAAATTGTATTGTGATACACATATATTCATAGGTAATATAACCTTCTACATTTACATGGTTTAAGACAATAATGGCATAGTTTTGAATTAGCATTGCATGTTCCTAGTTGGTTGGCAAAGATATGTTTATTCAATATATTCAGAGACTTGGGTTGATAGTCCAGCTACTCTCTCTCAAATACTAGAGGATAAGCATCAGTAGGTTTTGCACTGGGGATTAGTGTTTGACCTGTATGTTATATGCAAAACTTCAAGTCCCAGCTAAAATGTGGGAAGGAGTCACATGGCACCAGTCACTGATAAATGGATTGGGAACTGAAACCTGCCATGGGCCAGGGATACAAAAGGTGAGGACCTTGAGGGAACACACTTAATCCACTACACACAGGAATAAGGTTATGTGTTAGACCTGCAGTGGTCATTTAGACATGGACTGCAACATTGGCACAATCCCTCACTCAAAACCAGACAGCAGGTGCAACATGTAGCTCAATATAACAATTAGGTCTGTTGAGAAACTAAATACAATGGCTAATCCCGGCTGTCAAATTGACTGATAGGGTATCAAGTAAGACGCAAGCCTTTGTGCATTTTGCTGAGGATTTCTTGATAGGACTATTTAAAGTTGGAGTTTGAACACCAAGGAAGGGCGATCTTTTGCATTTTCGCCTGCTTGCCTTTCCTCCAGCTGACAAGTCTATCTATTCTGTTGGTTTGGTTTTTCTTCACTATAATTAGGACCATGCGCCTTAGTGGGGCATGGGTGGTAATTTCATATGCAGAGCTCAGGAGTCTCACTAATTAAGGGGAAAGCCTTCAGACTCTGCGGAGACCAATGCAACTGAAGTTTATGGCAAATAAAGTTGCAGGAACAGATAGGCCAGGAGGAATAGGAGGAGGGGGAAGGGAGGACGAGAGAAGGGGGCAGTTCTTCTCTCCTCCTCACCCTCTCTTCCTTCTTTTCTTGCTCTCCTTTACATCTTTCACTTTTTAAATCAAGATTACTGGGGTGTGGCTGCTTACAGCTCTCTTTTCAAAAATAGAAAAGAGGGAGTATGTGGGTGGGTGGGGAAGCACCCTCTTAGAGGTATAGGGGAGTGGGGATGTGAGGCAGGTTTGCAGAGGGGAGACTGACAACATTTGATATGTAAATGGATAAAATAACCAAAGGAAAGAAGGAAAGAAGGAAGGAAAGAAAGAAAGAAAAAAAGAAAGAAAGAAAGAAAGAAACAAAGAAAGAAACAAAGAAAGAAAGAGGAAAGAACTAGCTAAATGTGTTAGAAAGGAAGATGCCTACAAATAGCATGTGACAAGTTGTGGTCCCTGTCTTTGTCTTCCAGAAGTTACAAATCATAAAATATTGAGTGGGACACTCAAAGAGACCTTGACTTAAAAGTGAAGGATAATAAACCCTAAATGGGCTCAGATTCTTTCTAACAAAACTTAAGTATTTGCTATTTAAAAATTTCAGATAACTATATTTTAGAACAAAGGTAAATTACATAATAGAAATATACTCAGCAAGGTATAAATATTTAATTTGTATTAACAGCTATATTAGTCAACTTCAAGTCACTAAATAAATTTTCTGGGTAAACTGACTTGTAGAGAAAATATTTTATTTAACTTAGCTTGGAGTTTCACACCCAGAGTTTGGAAGCCCATTGATTCAACCTCTAATGGGTGCGGTCGATGGCAGTGGTGCTGATGCTGGTCAAAGCAAGCTTTGATGCAGTGGTGCATCACAAACCAGGAAGTGTAGAGGAGAACATGGCAGTTAGGTTCTCTGTCTATTTGAGGGAAAATTCCCCAAAGCCTATGAGGGCTTCCCATCAACTCTAGCCTCGTAAGTTTACTGCTTCTTCTAACAATGCAGCTTTGACATACAGACCGCTAGGGATCATTCCTTCCATCTGTATTCCCACATAAGCAATGCCAGGAATACCAATGAGCAGGAAAATAGTCCATAATGAGGGGAGAAAGTCATTAACTGAAAGCAAACAAGAATTGACACAGGGTCAGCTAAAGCAGACAAAGATATGAACACAACTACTTTAACTGTGTCCCATATGTCTAAAAAGCTGCATAAAGCACAGGGCGTGTTACATGGTAACAGGGACTACAGATACTCACTGTTCAAAGGTAAAAACTTAAATATTCAAAGTGAAAACTTCTCATGTGAAATCAGATGTGGGAAAAGAAAGCTTGGTAAAAAGTGCCAGTGGAAGGAGTTGTCTGAAATGTAAGACATAGAAGGAATACTCAAAATGTCTGAGTGTTCAGCCGTAAAGGGCCTTAATAATGCATGCACACCCAGAATATCGAAAGTCAAGCTGAAAGAAGGGAGGGGAGGAACCATGTTTGGAGAAAGAATGGTCATTTGCCAGTATATCTGAGTAACATTATAACTCAATTGAGCCAATGGGTTTAAGAGATTTCCCAGGCATATTATGAGCCATCAGCACCGATGAAGGTCTGAATTCAGATCAACATCTTTATAGTAATGAAATAATGATTTCCCTCCCAAAACTCTATACTCAACAAACAACTTTCAAGGAGAACAATAAAATGAAGACATATTTATATGAGTCCAGACAAAAGGATCCATCCATAAGCAGCAGGCTCACATCATGAGCGAGATTAGAGCAAGATTTTGAGCAGACAGAAAATAACAAAAAGAAATATGGGTCTCTAAAAGGTATGAAATTGTAGTGAATGACAGGTGCATAAATAAGGCTATATTTTTATTATTATTTTAATGTCCATCTAGGTCACTGCTCATTTGTACAAGAGTAAAATGTAGTGTGAGTTTGAAACAGGTAGAAGAAAAGAAGAATGCAGACTTGACTACAAAACTCACATGTATGGTAGAACAACCAGAACAGTCGAAATGTTTAACATGACAACATCTTTGCAAAACAGGCAGACTAAGGCCCTTCATTCATTCACATTGTATAAAAGAAGCAATTGTAGATGAGAGTCTATACTGACTTTTAGGACATTTCTTTCAAGGAAGAAATTGGGGGAAACATGATTGAGAATGTAGGACAATGTTGGTTATGGTAGAGATGCTAGGTACATGCCAAGACATCCTCTGTCAACTCTGTGAGCAGGGTTCACAGTACAAGCAAGTTATGAAATAGCGAATTTAATGTGCCTGTTCCCTGTCATTCTCCAATTCAGATGATGCTCTAATTAGGTAGGCACAGTGATGCAATTCCATTTTTTCCTGCAGAGGGCAAGCTATAGGGTGGCTTGTTAGTAGTGACTTCTCTCACCTTTTAACCCTCCAATTTTGATACATCAATAATTCTCCTTACCATGGGGACTTACTCTTAGGATGCAGAAACTGATCTCTTTTTGGCTAATTAAGCCCTGACAGATAAAATATACTATAAAGATGGTAAATGTGGAGTGTTATAATTGGAAGTGTGTATGCTGAGAAAGACATGGTTTAGCAGTATATTTGAATAAACCATTTTCATTAAAAATAAATTTTAGATGAGTAGGGTAAAGTATCCATTAGAAAAATACTTACCTTTGGCTATTCTAAGCAGAGGTACCTAGTGTAAACCGTTCTAATTTATATACTATTTAATAGTCACTTGGCATAGTCTAGGAAAACAGCAAGTTATGCTATGAGCTGAACTATTTAAAATGTTTCTTTGTATTTTGTCTAGAGATTAGGTGAGTTTTGAAATATAGTGGTCCAAATGATATATAATTTTCTATTTTTAGGATGCTCCTATGGAAGAGTATGAAATTTATTTTCTTTTTAATACCATATAGGATTATGAACAGCTAAAAATTTCATTATATAAATGAACTAAACCCAAATCCAGTCTAAGGGTTTAAAAACCATTGGGTGGGATGGGTGGGAAAGTTACTTCTTATCTTTTTCATTGCTAATTCCAATTTATTTTTATTTTTTCAAAAACACTTTCTAGTTACTTTCTCTTTATCCTGCATCCTAGCTCAAGGCATTAGTTGGAAAATTCCAATAGCCTCTTAGCATTGCCTTTCCTTTTGCTCATGTTCTCCCCTACACATTGTTGTCAGAACAATCAGTCAGCTTCAAGTAGTATTTGCATCTTTGATCTTGCCACATACCTACTGGAAAGTCTCTTGTACATTCCCACTTCAGAGAAATTCTTTGTTCTTGCCAATAATTACAACCCTGTCTTTAAAGTTCCTTGGCCTTGTTTCTGGGCTTACAATCTGGCACTACCTTCTCCCCCACTATGTGTGTTTAATGTTGGTCTTCTTTTGTTCAAACACTATTTTTTCCCCATAAACTTCTCTGGCGAAGTTTTTCTTTCTGAGATCATAGTCTTTCTGCTGTTACTTTTTTCCTGTCTGTTTTTTTTACTGAAACATTCTATCTCAATTTAAATTGGAGTCACTTCAGCAAAGGATGATAGGAAAATACTTTAAATATTAGTGGGTTTTAAACAGGAATTAGGCACCTGATATATAAAAGGTAGAAATCAGGAGATGCTCAAACATTCACCAATATATAAGATAGCTGCCTGTGGTCAAGAACTGTCCACCCTATGGTACCAACAATCCTGGGATTGAAAGTCTTGTTTATTTATTATTCTCCCCAAGTTTTTCTTAACATCAAATGAATTCCTCTCTCTCATACCAACCTGTACTTTTCCTTTGAATATTGGTTATACTTTTAGTTATGAACTCAGTTCTGTATCTATTTGCTAGTGTCCTCCACTAACATCTACACATTCCACAAGAACAGGGATCATCTCTCCATTTTTTCTCAACTCTGTGAAGTCAATGTAACACAGTATTTTGGTGAAAAATAAATCACCAATAACAATTGTTTAATGAATCATTTACACTTTGTTATTAAATTATGGCACTATTTTATATTGGAAATCTCATAGATGTTGTTACTTGACATATTAGCACTGATAGCCGTGACGAATGTAACAAGCGATTCACATATGAAGAACCAATTTTGACTGTAACCAAGGACTCACACATAAAGAACCAATTTTATGACAAGGTGGCTTGTTTAAAGAGAGTTTAAAATCATATATCTGAAAATTTCAAAGGAAAGAACTGAAAATAACTTTGGCTCATGGGAGATAATCATCCTCATTTTCACTGTGCTACTGGCATTTTCAAGAAATTAGAAAGTGACTCACAACAGGGGCTGCATGCTCTGCTTCTCCGGAGAGGCGTGTTAGAGTTCAGCCACCCTCATCAAATAGTCATTTCTTCCACACTGTCATTTATTAGTCATCCCCACCATTCAGAATAAGTGGCCCAGAGGAGAATTAGGTGCTTTCATCACAACACAATTATATGCCTTAGTGATCACTCCCAAAACATTTAAGAATGCTACTTATGGTGTTGAGAAAAGTCCAGAACTCTTTCCCTTATTTGAGATCTCAAGGTAAACTAGAGTTAAATCATCAATTGTACTTGTGAGATAAGCTGTCCAAATGGCCAGTCAGCATCACTGCTCCAGTTTGCAAAAATTACTTGGATCATATGTATATATAAATAAATGCATGCATATTCTCTCTTCATGGCCGTATGTACCTGACATTCAATGAAACAACTTTACAGCCCTTCCAGAAATCTGAGCATTTGGGTTTCTGCTCTTCTGTTTCCTGAAAATTATGCTATTTTGAACTTTGGCTTTCCAATTTAAACAGCCATTTGAACACCTGGCAGAACAATGTGTCCTGATCACTCATCTCTCAATTCCCACACAAAGCATTTATGAATTCTTAGCTCCAATTGAAGCCTTGACACCCTTTATGTATATGCATGCTTTTTCTTCAGCTTACACGTTGCAGAGAAAGAAGAGCTACTGATGACAATGCCATTAGGACAAATGTAACGTCTCGATGCTAAAGCTGCCAGCTTGCTTCTATTTCCACTTAGGCTTTATTCCTCTCCCCTTAACCTATTGGAGGAGTTATTTCTCCTTAAGAAAGCCAATTGACACAGTCCCCTCCCTCCCTCCCCATGTTTCACTGCCACAGTGATATTCTACAATTTCCAAACTTCCCTCTACCTATCTACTTTTTAAATATCTGGACCCCATATTTGCTCTCCACTTTCTCCTATATCCAATTGCATGCTGTATTAGAATTCTATCTCTTAAGAAGTGTGTTAGAATCTGTTCATGGTTTCCAATGACTTGTCATTGTTCAAACATAAATAGTCATCCTGGATTAATGAATTCTTTTCCTCTGATACAGTCTCCATACAGCATATGGGACATAAAACCATATGAGTAGCACATTGCTAGAGCTGTACTCACTGGAGTTATAATCACTACCACTCAACTATGAAGTAACCAACACTAATAGTCCACCATTCTCCTGAAATATCACATCCCATTCTCCTACATTTCTAAATATTTATCTTGGTCTATAACTTCCTGCTTTCACCCTTATTCTGTTCTTCAGCTATATAGAGCTTCTCATACTTTTAATTCCCTAAATTCTCCTTACTTCTATTTACAACCTTTTTTGTTGCTTCTTCCCAGGTGTCCCCCCCCACCCTTTGTGCAAAGCCTACATAAATTCTGTTTAGTCTTTGTCTTTGCCTAAAGATCATTTCCCTGTGGAGGTAATTTATTTTCTGATATCCAATCCCTGATCTAATTTGTTCATCACAAATCCCACAGACACTATATTTTTTTTCTTGTAACCATTGTTGTGAATGTAAGATTCACAGAGGCCATAACTCCGGCATCTACCTCATCCATCTCTATCTCCCTAGTGACAAGAACAATAGATATGCAGTGAATATGTGTTTAATGAGCCAAGTACTAGGCTGTCAGTAAAAACACTAACTAAATTAATTATATAAGGAATTTACTTTCTACCATGAAGAGAATGTACTGGCAGGTTACAGAATTCAAAGCAATCAGTTATTTGAAAAGCTATGTTTTATGTCATGCTTTATTTGAAAATAGACTTGTCCAAATATGATTCTAAGCATATCTGGTTTGAGAAAATGTGTTTGGGGAATTTATTGTTTCTCCTAGCTCTTAAGTTACATTGCAATGTAAAAAGCACATGCCTATGCAGATTTCCATAAAATATTTCCAATTAATCTACCAAATGTTTTTAAAGTTATGCCTTCATTTTAAAAAATGTATGTATTTAAAGTCTATCTTTTAGGTTATATAAGAACAATTTAAAATTTTTATAATAGGAGTTATAAGCCAAAAGAATGCAACTTTTAACCTCTTGATGCTTTAGTTTTCCTGATACAGGAAGTAGACATACAAGTGCATGTCCTGCTTCATACAGAAGGTTTCTGTCTCACTAGAAGGATGGGGAACTGTCCTTCATGGGGCGTGTGATGCACTTCTCAGTATTGCTGTGATTAGCTTCCTATTCAAACTTGCTGCCCTCCTCCTTTCTATCCCATTTCCTACATTCCAGACTTTGTCTGTCTGTCTGCCTGCCTACCTGACTGACACACATCCACACATACACACAGATTCTTTACTTTTTTACACCAAATTAACCACTGTGTTGTTTCTTAAACCATTTAAATATTATAATACTTGTGAAGAAAGAATCTGTCTATCTATCTATCTATCTATCTACCCATCTATCTATCTTGTTTATGTTTTATTGTTCATATTTTTCTTACTGCTATTTGTGAGACATTATCTGTTTGAAAGAAGATGAGAAAATATATGGTCGGTGTCCATCCTTTGAGACATAATATAGAACTTGAGAAATACATGGTAAGACAATGGTTCTGACAGACAGGCATTGGATTCAAGCTGTTGTGGGTTTTTGTTGTTGTTGTTGTTTTAATCACTGAAGGTGATATTATCAAGCTCCAGCTCTGGAGAATTTATAAATAAAGTTTTTTCTCCATCCCTCCCACTGGTCTCAGATTATGAGGAATGGAAATAATTTTTTTAACAATACAAATGAAAGTTTCTGGGCCTCAGACTTTTGAGAACCAGGCTCCCAAATATCATTTCTTCCATTCTTTGGGACAAAAAAATTCCAAGAGGACAAGTGAAAAGCACTTGGAGACTGGGAAGCACAATGGTTACACCACGGCTTGGCAGGTGAAGGGGCTTATGGGTAACCCTGAAGCACCGCTTCCCATGCTGACTGTGTAAAGCAGAATGAACCTACAGATTTTCTATGGCCCAGGGGTTGGGTAACAATGGAGACCTACTAACAACTGGGGCTGTGCTTTATCAACAATCCCTCAGTGACCTTTTAAGCCTCATAACGGTGTTGATTTTATGTATCTAGCTATGCTCAGAATCAAGTTCTGTTATTATCCACATTTAAAACTGTGAAAATAGAGCACACAAAGATTAAGCAATCCTCTAAGGGGATATAGTCTTTGAATGCTAGGGCTCTCTCTAGTAGGGGTCACTGGGATGAGGAGCCTAAAAGAAACTGGGGAAGATCATTGAGCACATGGGCACAGGGGAAATTTTCCTGGAAAAAAAAACACCAATAGTTTATGCTCTAAGATCAAGAATTGACAAATGGCACCTCATAAAATTACTGAGTTCTGTAAGGCAAAGGACATTGTCAAAAGGACAAAATGGCAACCATCAAATTTGGAAAAGATCTTTACCAACACAACATCCGACAGAGGATTTATATCCAAGATATATAAAGAAATCAAGAAGGTAGACTCCAGAGAGCCAATAACCCCATTAAAAATGGGGTACAGAGCTAAACAAAGAATTTTCACCTGAGGGATATTGAATGGCTGAGAAACACTTAAAGAAATGTTCAACATCCTTAGTCATCAGGGAAATGTAAATCAAAACGACTCTGAGATTTCACCTCACACCACTCAGAATGGCTAAGATCAAAACTCAGGAGAAAACAGGTGCTGGTGAGGATGTGGAGAAAGAGGAACACTTCTCCACTGCTGGTGGGGTTGCAAGCTGGTACAACCACTCTGGAAATCAGTCTGGTGGTTCCTCAGAAAACTGGGCATGATACTACCAGAGGACTCTGCTATACTACTCCTGGGCATATACCCAGAAGATTTCCCAGCATGTAATAAGGATACATGTTCCACTATGTTCATAGCAGCCCTATTTACAATAGCTAGAAGTTGGAAAGAACCCAGATGCCCATCAACAGAGGAATGGATATAGAAAAGGTTGTATATATACACAATGGAGTACTATTCAGCCATTAGAAACAATGAAGTCATGAAATTCTTAGACAAATGGATGGAACTGGAGAATATCGTCCTAAGTGAGGTAACCCAATCACAAAAGAACATTCATGGTATGCACTAATAAATGGATATTAGCCTAGAAGCTTGAAATACCCAGGACACACTTTACATATCAAATAAAGCCCAAGAAGAAGGAAGTAGAGGCCCCTGTTCCTGGAAAGGCTCAGTGCAGCAGTGTAGGGAAATACCAGGACAGGGAAGCAGGAAAGGGTGGATTGGGAAGCAGGGGGAGGGAAGAGGGCTTTCGGGGAGGGGAGATCTAGGAAAGGGGAAATAATTTTAAATGTAAATAAAGAATACATTTTTATTTTTTTTCTTTTTGTGTGCAAGTATATGTGGCTAGCATATATGTTTATGCATATTTGTATGTATGTGGGTACACATGTTTGTGAGTGTATGTGCATGTGTGTGCAAGTGCAGGGGAGCCCTGGGGTGGATGCCAAACTTTGTGTCCCTTCACTACTCTTATGATGTATTCTTTGACCTGTTCCACCATGTAATCAGTGCTGGTTCCTGGGATCTCAGATAATAATATCAGTGAGTGAGAATCATTGGGGGGGTCACACATGCTCTGTCATGGAATCAGAACAAAGCCCACCCAAGAGCTCCCCTATCACCACCCACTACATGACCCAATATCACAGATCTAGCCCAGGAGACAGGAAGGAAAAGTGGCCATGCTAGTTAAACCCTGTACGTTTTTGCTATTCCTAGAAGGTATTTTTAAATAATTGCTTATTTGAGAAGAAACAAATTCTGTTACCAGTGGTTTTGGCTATTTTTGTTGTCCAGAAATGGTGGACACTGACTTGTGATAGCACTAAAGGGATACGGTAGTTTTCTCTATTTCTAGGTTGTGATGAAAATATTCTATGTGTACTTCAGTTTCTGACCCTGCACAGCTGCTGTGCTCTCTCTTTCTGCTTTCACGTGTCAAAGTCTCATTATTTCCTCTGAAACATCCCAACACACATGTCACCTCATTTGTAAAAAATATGTCTAGAAGGTCATGTCAGGTCAGTAACTCTAAACACCCAACTCACACAATTACACCTATCGATCTGTTTCTTTTTCCAGCAGACTTTAAACATTTGCTTGGTTTTGATTTTAATACTTTTTTAAAAAATCAATACTTTTGTGGAAAATCAATTGAGAATGTTAAGGCACTGTAATTCTTTCACTTAACAAAAAAAAAAGATAGTTTACATGTTAGCCTCTTTAAAATTCCTAGAAGAGATTCTCATAACGAAGACAGCAATAGACATAAAATATAGTGTAAAGTACATTAAAAGAGGGAAAACACATAGGGGAGCCTCGAAAAAGGCTGTAGAAAACTTAGGAATGATGAGAGTAGAAGAAATCCTCTTTCCATGGGGAAGAGCACCCCTGACTTAGTTACTCAATACCAGGTTGTTAGCCCTGAGATCCTTTAGAATACAGTTAAGACTATATCAACCAATCAGACTATTTATGTATTTAGGTATTTACATATACATTGTGTGTGTATGTGTGTGTGAGTGCATGTGTGTGTGTGTGTCTAATAATGATTACATCTAAAAGGCCGTAAATGTATGGAAGAGGTTGTACGAAGGGTGCAAAATGAATATATGATGTGATTATACAATAATTTCAAAGAAAGTAATAATATTTTCATAAAATGCATGATCATCCACAATTTCAGGGTACCATTGTTATCACTAAATGACACGGTGACTGTGCACACAGTATACAAATTCAAAATTAAGTATCATTTACTTTTAAACATATACAATGTGAGGAAAAACCTCATTAATTTCTTAATAAACAAAATTATTTTCCAGCTAAAATTAAACCCATAACACTATCTCAAGACCCTTATACCCTCCTTAGTTAATTTATTAATGTAGTCTAGTTTGATCAAGGGCCATCTGAGGAAAAGTTCTACCTCCTCTTATCTTTGGGTTACACAGTGGCAACATTCAGAAAAAAATTGCATAAATAAAGGCTTTATTTTTGTCTGAGTCTTAAGGTTTCTCTCTCAGACAATCTTAACAGCCAAATGTTAGAATTCCTTACAAATACTCCCAAACCATGAAAGATGACACATTTCCAGGACCCATGCCAGAGATTTATTTTACAGTGAAGAATATGCATACATATTCTCTCTGTGTCTCTGTCTCTCTGTGTCTCTGTCTCTGTCTCTCACTCTCTCTATCTATCTATCATCTATCTATCTATCTATCTATCTATCTATCTATCTATCTATCTATCTCTATCTCACTCTCTCGCTCTCTTGCTCTTGCTCTTGCTCTCTCTCTCTGCTGGCTATGTTCCCAGGCACACCTGAATCTATTCCTCGACTGCTTGTACTTTACGAAGAAGTAATTTTCCATCAACTTCGATTCAGTGCCCTCCTGTTCACAGGTAATATTCTGTAGACATTAAACTGCTATTTTCACTCCCCCTTCCTACTAATATGATGCTTGCAGGGGTAGATCCTACTGCTCCCACCACTTAATGTCTCTACCTTGCTTTTCTTCAGTTCACTCATTGCACATAAACAGACTACAACACTTGTTTATTTTTGTCTTTTTCCATTAGAGTGTATGTGCCCCATGGAAAGAGACTTTCATTCATTTTATTTACTCAACCCCCTAGTTCGTAGAACACAACAAGAAAAAAACAATTGTCAGCTAGAAAAACTGAATGGCCAATTACTGGAGACTGTACCTGTAGACACAGGAAGCACAGGCAATGCATCTGACTTATGCTCCATTGATTCTTCCATTTCAGCCATGTCCCTGTTGCTAAATAGGAATTAGAAGGTACCTTTTGCCATCATTTCTTTGAAAGTCACTAGTAACACAATGTTTTTGAAAACTGCTAGTAAACAACGGTGATATCTTGGGAGATTGGTGTCTATCCAGCAATTATCTCCTGACCAACAGTGCTTGTAGTTATTGTTCTACATAACTCTTACTGAAAGCTGTTCAGGCTAGGTCTCATCTTGTCGTTAAGCCATTGCTCTCCAAGCCACTGTTCTTTGAGCAGCCATTTCACTTATGATGAAGACCAGTGGTCTGCTGGAGATTGGCTCTAGGATGACTTTGCATTCTAAAGGTAGTTGATCAAGGTCTAGAGTCACCAATAGCTTGTATTCTAATACAATTATATAATGATCTTAACTAATGAATAATTTTGGAGCAATTCAACTTCAATCTTAAAGTACATTGGAGGGAAACTATCCAAATGTGTTCAAATGCCTAATATTCTATTGCATATTTTGATGCTTTTATTTGTTATGGCTATTTTGTAGTAGAAAGCATGGAGGAATCAGCACTATCTTACCCTGGAAATGTCACTTTATATTTTGGAAAGTTCCTATGCAGTCCTCCATGCATTTGTGGGACATAAGAAGCTATCTTCTTTTTTATTTTGTTGTTTGTTCCTTGTTGTTTTCTTCCTTTGACCCCCATATAAGATTTACCATCAGGCATGAGCAATGTGTGGTTTGAAGACCATTTCAGTCAAGTAAGAGGATCCCATTAAAATGAGGTAAAGGTTCAATTCTATCTTGTGTCTTCCAACCTGTTTAAGAATGGGCCAACTATACTATTTATTTTCTTTTATACTCTTATCCAAGAAAATGTTTTTAGAGATTACTACTTGGTAGAATTTTTTAATTTCCTAACAGATACATAACTTTGATTATGAGGACCTTTTAAGGAGTTCACAGCAATGATGCAAAACATGAGATATTTCTCTGTCATGCTGCCGCTACCCATCTAACCAAAAACATGCTTTTTGGACAACTGAACATAAAAATACCCCGACTACCTTAGGGACGTCTTATGGGTGTATGTTCTTCAAGGGTTTGGATTTCAAATATCCATACTCTCATGAGTGGTTTTAAATGATGACTTATTCTTTGCTAATAAATTCTGAGGTCTATTATTGTCATTACTGTAAAACCATATAGATTACCACACAAAGTATTTGATGAATTGTGTTAGGACCTTGCCCTGAAATTTTGTTCTTGGCTTGCTTTCTCTTAGACTCTTTTTGTACATTATTTTCTGTTAATGTATTGTTTCTAAATTCTGCTAAAAATCCAATAGATTCATAGAACTTATGGGCTTAATCCATGGTCCAGAACTCCCAAATGATGCTGAAAGCAGACTTTGAAAGGTTAAGAAAATAAGGAGGATTTCTGGAGCAAGAGCAGTGCCTGCAGAGAACTTTAGGAATTCTTTTGACTGTAAAGTGGATGGGTGAGATCAACTCAGAAAAGAATCATAGAAAGACAACAGACTTGCCCCTCCTCCATTGCTTGTGGATATGAGTGTGTCTGTGTGTGTGTGTGTGTGTGTGTGTGTGTGTGTGTAGATAAGAGAAAGGTGTTTGGAGACAGGAACACAAGAGGAGCTTAACAAAAGACAGAAGGGAATGTACTGAATGCAGAAAAGCTGAGGGAGCTCTGAGGATGAGTTGGCTTCTTCTTCCAATGATAAAATTCTAGGAGGAATTCAAACTGCATAGAATTCAAGACAGTCCCCACTCACACTTGCTGCATTTTCCCTATCATGGATAACTGCCTCTATCTGCCAAGAGCATGTTCAGCTAGGAATCAGGAGTGTCAAGGGCTAGAAGCTTAGAATCATCACTGTGAGACGTTTTCATAAATGAGATACAACCAAAGTAAATTGGCAGTGGGCAAATCAACCCAAAGCAGAACTAAAAATGTGGATTTGTTGTCAGTAGCCAGTCAGGGCTTTATAGTATAATACCCACTCTGGCTTTACTAATGACCCTGCATCTGGGATGATGACTGGTAAGGATGGCAAAATCCACAACACATTTCATCAGTTTTCAATTGAAATTAGTTTTCTTTGATTTGAAACTAATGGTAAGAACAGGGCTTTGTTTGTTTGTTTTAAATATTCTGATTTATCAATTATCAAACTGCAGACATTTTTATCCATCTTTGTACGTATAACATGAAAAGGCCTAAGCCAAATTGTGATGTCTGTTTTACAAGTTTTCATGCTTAGACCATAAAAACCATATGACTGGGATGATAATGGCTCAAAGCATTTTCCTTGAAAACAAAAGAATCTGAGTTTGGTCCCAGGAAACCATATAAAATGTGGAGCATGGGAGCATGCACATATAATCAGGAAGTAGAGAAAGGAAGACTTCTGGGTCTCAGTCACCATCCAGCCATTCTGTTTGGTGAGGTCTAGGACACTGAGAAACCTCATTCAAAAAAACAAGGTGAATGGCACACAAGGAATAAAATCTTGGATGCAAACATATAAGGCATACATGTGATGAACGCACAAACATATGATGCACATACATACATATGATGCGCACACATACATATGATGCACACAGCTATGAACCTACCTAGAACAGCAGGCAAGCACAAAAATCACACACACACACACACACACACACACACACACACAACCTGTTGAGTCTGTTTACTGTTGCTCGCTTATACGTGACTACAGGGAGGACCACTTTTATTGAATAGTCAATGATGGGAATCATTGTTGGGCAAGAATAATTCTCTCTTTCAGAGAGTTACCTGTAGTTCTAGACTTGGGGCCCCTTCAGATTTTTCCCTTTACACATTAGCATATCTATTAGTATTATCAGTGCTTAGGTCTCATTTAGGCAGCCACACTACTGTGGTATCCTGGTCTCACTTTCTTGTCCAGTAAGAGATAATCTCACAGCAGACTTCCTGTTCTCTTACTCCATGACTGTTCTTTTTCCCCTCTTCTGTAATGTTCCATCAGCCTTATTGGTTTGTAGATGTATTCACTGGGGCTAGGTATTTTGTTCTCCATATTTTGAGCAGGTTTATTTTTTTCTGTCTGCTGCAAAGAGAAGCTTCTTTGGTGAGTAATAGGAGCCATGATTCCCTGTGGGCGTAATGATAAGTAGAATGCAGTTAGCAGTAATAAGGGTCATTTTAATGAATATGAAGTAAATCTTTATTGGAATTGAATTGAGTTTCCCTGACAAATGATGATGTTGGATATATTTTCATATGCTTCTTGGCCATTATCATGTATTCTTTAGAGAAGTGCTTTGTCAATTGTTTAGTTAAAACAGTTGGCTTTTCCATTTCTAAGTGGTAGATATTCTTTATATTCTGATTGATAATATTTTATCAGATATGTGGCTTGTAAATATTCTCTTCTTTCCCATATGGAAAAGCTCCAGAGGATTTTTTTCTTTATTGTGCAAAGATGGTTATGTTTGATGTAGCCCTATTTTTTTCTATTTTTGCTGCCTGTGAACTTGGGTATGTTTTGTATATTTTCATTTTAGTTAAAGAACCTTTTTAAAAGATGTCTTTAAAATTTTAAAAAAGTATGTGTATGTATGCATCTGCATGTAAGCCAGTGTGTACTGGT
The DNA here is from genome assembly GCF_947179515.1 of Apodemus sylvaticus. Classification (NCBI taxonomy): domain Eukaryota; kingdom Metazoa; phylum Chordata; class Mammalia; order Rodentia; family Muridae; genus Apodemus; species Apodemus sylvaticus. The sequence continues at coordinate 27,656,263 of NC_067473.1, forward strand.
GCCAGAGGAAGTCAGAAGACACTGTCAGATCCCCTGGAAATGGAATTCCAGGTGGTTTTGAGGCACAACATGGATTTTCAGAGTCAAACCCAGTTTCCCAAGCACTCGTAACTGCAACCCTAACTTTAGAGTGGTTAACCCTGAAACTACACACACACATGAGCAACCAAAAAGGACTTACCAGGTTGTATTTATATATACTTGTGCATACACATATATGGACAAAATAGTAATAATCGGAGAAAGGGTGCTATCAACTAACAGTGGAGCACATGGAGTAAATGGTGCAAGGGTAGCTGGCAGGGACTAGAGGGCGCGAAGAGAGCAGGAAGTGGAGTCACTTTATTTCTACTAAAAATAAAAACAGTTTGAGTTTTGTTTGAGACATTTCCTTTTACCTCTAGGTTATATAGAAAAAAATGACACTCCTAGTGGTTGAGGTGCTCTCACTAATTTCCATTCTAATTTAGTTTCTTTATGCCACTTCTGCCTATTGCCTCTACGATTTTCTGAGGTGGGGTGAAGCCTGGAATAATGATCATGGTAGCCCTGTATGTTCCTCCCTGCAACTCTATTAGTGTTTCTCTCGTACCTGATTCTCTGTCCTCAGAGGAAGAAAGTAACAATTGCCAGCTCTTCTGTTAACAATGACTCATTTGTAGTGATATTAAGAAATTATCCCTTAACTCATGGTCATTATTCTTTTTTAAATCTGCCTTAAGTTTACCGTAATATTCTGTGGTGCATCAGCATGGCATATCCTTCACCCTATATTTGCCTTCATCATTTACTAATCTTCTTATCTTAGACATTTACAGCAGGAAATACAGAGATTGTTTTGTTGTCTGATAGATTTAATTTTAATTGGTTCATAATAACGATGTGCTTGTGGAATAGGTTGTGATACTATGATAAATGTATATACTGAGTTAGAGTGGGGTAATATGCATATATATTCTAACATTAATTCATTTTTATGAAGAGAACATTCAATATTCTCTTTTGTCTACATGTTTTGAAATATAGACTGCATCATTGCTAACTATCTTCACCCTACTGAGAAATAAATAGTAGATCTTGGTTTTTTTACCTAAATATTTACCAACCTCTCTCCATTCCTCTCTTTCCAAAAACCTCCTGAGCCTTTAGTAAATGCTGTTGTACTTCCTACTTATATAGAATAATGAATTAACTCTAAAAACAAATTATGTTCTTTATGTATTGCATAACTCTGGGCATTCTGTAATAGCAATCAAAGGACTAGGAAAAGCATAGTTTATAAATATTTGTTAATATAAAAATGGTAGACATTGTCCATATTTCATAGGAAGAGATGTAAATGGAGGGGAAGTAAATCAGCTGGGACTCTGTTAGAACTGGTCAGCCTGTATTAGGCACATCTGTAACACTGCACTCAGTAGGACTGAGAGTTTAACATCATTGTCCTGTGGTTTTATAGCCATGGAATACACAAATCCTGCCTCGAAAAAAAGCAAACAAACATGTTAGAATTGCTAATGATCAAAACAGATTTTCAGTGCAGTTCGTAAATGTTCATGGTGTGTGAAATTCCCATGGGATAAATGATGCTTAATCACCATTTTGCCACCTGCTTTTGGAAGGAAACTTTTATCACAATATACCTCTCCTCTTTGAATTATACATTTCTGGATCTTCCTTGAGCTCCAATGATGGTACTGGTTGTTGCAATAGAGTGTGAACGAGTTATAAACCTAAAATATTTACTAGCTATCCTTTTACAGAAAATGTGTTATCTAGCCTCAGTTACAGAATGTTATATATTAAATATTTTATTATACTCCCAACTCATCCTGAAATGAATTAAATTATACAAACATTATAAAAACATGTAAACTCAGCACATTGAAATACAAGTTTCATAACATATAAATATTTTAACACATGATGGCTTTGCCGTGCATTAAGTCCAAGACTACTTAACTTAGAAGGTTCTGTTATAATATTATTTCTATATAATAATGTTTTGTGGCTCAGAAGTTGACAATATACCAAAAATTCAAGATATAAAGTGTTATGTCATCATAGGCATGCTATTTATTGTAAGCATAAATTATTGAACTTATGTGATTCCATAAATGTAAGGTCATAAAGCATCAGTTACATGACAGGTTTCTTGTTCTGTCTGGGGCCCTAAAATACTTTTCTTTAAGAAGTGTTTCTTTCCCATTCTACATGATTCTGAGGGGTCATGGGGGGGGGAGTAAATCACATCATTCACAAAAGTGTACTTGTAACCAAAGCCAGAATTTATCAAAGTTCTTCTCCAAAATTAATTTGAATATTGGCAAAGAGTCAATTAGGACCACAAATCTTAAGAACTTTACCAATCTTGGGCTAGCAGTAAAAACAACACTGCACAAGTGAAGTAAAAGGTTATTATGTGAGCAAGAGCTTAATGATACCGTGTAAATGTCTGTATCCAACCAATTCCGAATTGCCTGTTGTGGTAGTTAACAAACTACATTCTTTAAATTAATCCAGTTGACTAGGCTTCAGTATTTTGCATTTGAAAGAGGCTTGATTAGTTCCAATTATCTGAGTTCAAAACAAATTTATACATTGTGCTTTTAATGCTTTTCTTCCTGTGCAGTATTTTACAGAAGAGCTAGACTTAGCACTTATTTTTTTCTGTCTAGTGATAGGCAATAGCTTTACATAACACCCAAGAAGAGTAGGTAAAGTGCATGATCTGCATGCAGACGTTTATTTTATTATCTTGTTATTTAGAACCCTAAATTACAAAATTAGATAAATGATTTTTAAATGTGCACATAAAAAGGGTTCTAATGGCTTAGTCTGAAAATGGGAACTTGCCCAGAAAATTCAAATGCTATTGAGAGTGAGGAACATGGCAAAGGCCTCCTGGTACCCAAAACATATCATTGAATCCCACAGATAAAATATTGATGCCCATACTTGGATTTGAAATTATGACTATTGTTAAAGTGATGATGACTGACTCTACATTTTGGGCCATGTCACTGATTCTGACATGATAACATGAGTATGTGTATGAACTATTCTTAGTTCTAGACTTTGTCAACAGCTCTTACTTTCTCTCTTTTATGATGCCAAAATAGAAGAGTCAAGACAAGAAAATTTAGGAGGAACAGAGATTTGGCTTGTATCAGAAGGTGGGAAATTCAAGATTAAGAGACTAACATCTGATAAACTTCTTATGGTTGTATTAGTCCATACCAGAAGAGCAAAAGAGATCAAAGAAAAGTTAAAATAGAGAAAATAGGCTTCAAACTCATCATTTTATAAGAAATCTGTCCCCATAATGATAGTGTTAATTCATTCATGAGGGCCAAACCCTCATAGCTTAAGCAGCACTCAAAGGTTCTGCCTCTTAATGCTGTGCCATTGCAGACTAAATATCAGCCGGTGTAAGAGCAGCTGTCATTTAGTTGTAGAGACAAGATGCTTACATATAATAATGAAATTAACCAGTCAAAATGACAAGTTGTCTATGTGATATGATTTCATTTGCATTTGGGGAATTTTCTATTCAAAAATTATCATAAACTATACCCATATTTACCTTAAAAGCTTTGTTTCTAGACCTCAGAGTTCAGAGCTCATGTTTTAGGAGATGGCATTTGCTGACTTAATCATTAAAATGCAAGGAATACAAAATTTTTCCCTTAATAGAATTTCAAGTGACAAGGAAGGAGCAGAATGATATGATGCTGAGAACATCTAATTAGCTTCAATCACAATGTTGCCCAAAGAAGACCCACTGATGAAGAACAATGCAAGGTCAAGCATTAGAAAACCACGAGGCAGGGCTCCAAGAGGCATTTGTAGTGGAAAACAATGCAAAAACTATACAACCCCACCTACCAGTGCATAATGGCAATTAAGGAAAATTTAGTATAACATTGGCTATTTTGGTTTTCACACTATTCATTACAGGAAAAAACAAAACCAAAACAGTAACACAAGAAAAATTGAAACACCTAACAGTGATTCTAAACTTGTATCAAAAAGCCAAACAAACATATAAAAACATAGTCAAAAACAAAAATAAACTACTTGCAAAGCAGGAGTTGTATTTCCTGAAAGGTCTATGCACGTTGGAAAGTATTTCAAAGGTCTGCAGCATACCAGAAGGCTTAGAGAAAAGGACTGGTGTCTGAGTTGGGGCCATTTGCAGCAATGTGGCATCAGGGAAAGCTTTGACTTTATGGGACCTTTGGCCCAGATCAGAGCTGGATCATTTTCTGCCCTCAAAACACAGCACTTGTGTCTAATATAACAATCCATTCCTATGTGAATGGAACAGATCTCCAGAAAACCCAAGTCACACTGGAAAGTCTCTTCCAACTGCTGCTCTCCCCTATGCTCCATGGAAGATAAATGCATGACAGAAATGGTCACCGCTGCACTTTGATAATAGTGATGGGCACATTCAGGGAAGGGCACTTGCTACCTGCTTGGGATCATATAATGGAAACTAAAAACACAAAGTGGATTTTTCCATAAGTTCCTGCTGGACTCTTATAAGAAAATTATCTTAAAGTAGATGATAGTAAAAGAATACTTGGGATTTGCAATTGGGACAATTTATTATCAGTTTCCTGTCTTGCCTCTTGTATGTATTTGTACAATGTTTATTTTGAATGCTATTTTCAAATCATTTCAAGAAAGAAAGTAATAAGCATATACAGAATTTTGTTGTAGTGTCAGGGGATCCTTTTATTATGAAATGACCTATAGTCATTATCGACTTTGTAGTAGATTATAGTATAAAATGGTAAATTGTGAGCTTTATAGTAAATTATAAAGTATACTTTTTTCTTTTTTCTTTGTTCCTAGGATATTTTCTTTATTTCTGTTTCAAATGTTATTCCCTTTCCCGGTTTCTTACCCATAAATCCCCTATCCCATCCTCCCTGCTTCTATGAGGGGATTCCCCCACCCACCCACTCACTCCTGCCTCCCCGCCTACACCTCCCACCTACACCGTGGCATCAGGACCAAGGATCTCTCCTACCATTGATCCCCAACAAGGCCATCCTCTTCTATATATGCAGCTGGAGCCATGGGTCCCTCCATGTGTACTCCTTGGTTGGTGGTTTAGTCCCTTGAGCTCCTGAGGGTCTGGTTCTTGTTCTTCCTATCTGGTTGTAAACCCCTTCACCTCCTTCAGTCCTTTCTATAACTTCTCCATTGGTGACCCCATACTTAGTCCAATGGTTGGATGCAAACATCCAGCTCTGTATTTGTTAGGCTCTGGCAGAGCCTCTCAGGAGACAGTTATATCAAGTTTCTGTCAGCAAGCACTTCTAGGCATCCACAATAGTGTCTGGGTTTGGTGAGGGATGGAGCCCCAGGTGGGACAGTCCTCTGGGTGGTCTTTCCTTTAGTCTCTGCTCTACACTTTGTCTCAGTATTTGCTCCCACGAATATTTTGTTCCCCCTTCTAAGAAGGACCAAACACCCACACTTTGGTATTCCTTCTTCTTAAGCTTCATGTGGTCTCTGAATTGTATCTTGGGTATTCCAAGCTTTGGGGCTAATATCCACTTATCAGTGAGTGTATACCATGTATGTTCTTTTGTAGTTGGGTTAACTCACTCAGGATGATATTTTCTAGTCCATCCTTTTGCCTAAGAATTTCATGAATTCATTGTTTTTTTTATAGTTGAGTAGTATTCCATTGTGTAAATATACAACATTTTCTGTATCCATTCCTCTGTTGAGGGACAACTTGGTTCTTTCCAGCTTCTGGCTATTATAAATAAGTCTACTATTAACCTATTAACGTAGTGGAGCATGTGTCCTTGTTATATGTTGAAGCATCATTTGGTATATACCCAGGATTGGTATAGCTGGGTCCTCAGATAGTACTATGTCCAATTTTCTGAGGCACTGCCAGACTGATTTGCAGAGTGGTTGTACCAGCTTGCAATCCCACCAACAATGGAGGAGTGTTCTTCTATAAAGTACACTTTATTTATAATCTTTCTTGGCATATAAATCCATTTTGTATAAATCAAATGATAGACAACAGTGTGAAGATTCCTAACAGTTGAAGGTACCTATGAGGAATAATATTTATTGAACACTGAGCAGTACATATCTCAAAGGATGCAATATCTAGAAAGTATCAGTGAAATGCACACAAAGAAATATTTTAGAAGTTTGTACATAAATATACATATTTATCTACATAAGAAAATTCAGTCTACATGTGGATATCTGCCTTATTGAATTCTAAATCTCAATAAGAATTTTGACTCACTCATGCTTACCTTCAAATTTTAGATTTCTAAACCCATTTCTATTGATATGTTGAGTTAATCATGACAACAACACTTAATGTAATATATTCTTTTTTATTTATATAACCATACAATAAAATACCTCTACACATTTCTATGCTCATTATGAAAATCAAAAGATAAAGACAGCCAAAATGATACCCATAAAGATCATGCTATTTCATTAATCCAACATGACTAAGTACCTGTTAGAATAACTTCCTCCAGTAAGTCGAAGATTGGATAAGTCTATTCAAACTGCTGATTACTCATTTACATACCCAGTTCTATGTATCTGAAATATAGTTAATTGACTCATTTTCATACTTAGATATGTTAACTAATATTTATGAGTACTATAATAGTTATTGTAATAAGATTTCATTCATACCACTTATCTTACTAGAACTTCTAGATATAATTCTCTCAAGTTAAGGCCAATTTTTGTATCCTTTTTCCTATGAAAAATCCACAATACATTACCCACTAAGATATGTCTCAGTGAGATTTGCACATTTATTTTAATATCTTGTTTTTGTTGCCTTACAACCACAAAGGAAGGTACCATGGTAGTATATTGATTTATTTAATCAACTACTATGTTTTTGTGGTGCTTGGAGTATAATTTCTAACCACTTGACTTGAACTTTGGACATGTAATTTTATTTGAGCATTGGAATGTTGACAATTGTACAAGCAGCAGAATTTTACATTGCATTCAGGGATATTGAATTCACACTTTTTATTCTACTGACCTCCCATGAGAATAACATATTATAGATAGACTTCACCAGTTCAACCTAGCACCAAGATGATTATAAGGCCAAGATCTGAATCTTGATGACTTGCTTCAAAAACCAGATCTAGACATCTGTTCTATATAGGTTGGGTACTGTTTTAAGCCATTGAAGTTTAGAATGGGTTTGGCAGTACCTTTTAGAGAACAGCAGACTGACACCCCACTATGGCCATTACTGCAACTGCTATTTATTTCTGATGAGGGGAGGCTAAGGATCAGTTGCTCCATGTTCATATGGACACAACATGATTGCACCTTGTGTCACAACCCAACTTTTCTTTAAGCATCGTGTCCTGAGTTTCCCCCATAGCTTCTCAGGTATGAACTCCTTAGAAAATTGGTGGCATCTTACATTTGAATAACATTTATATGGATATAAATATATTTAAATGGAAGTAGGAACATGATTTTCAATCCATTTCTGCCTTGGGTGTATTGTTAGGAAGAAAGAATCAGCAGATAACTTGACATCTCCAAAAATAATCTGGGAAATTAAGCTATCAGGAGAGCTACAACCCACTTAGTAATGTAACCTCACCTTCGAGTTTCCCAAAAATCATCTGAGCTGAGACAGAAACAGAAAGCCAACATGTAAAGTTTGGAAATTTACTAAGATAATTAGTTCACAGGTTCAGGATTTCTGATTCCAAAACCCAGCACTAGTTCACTGATTTATAGCATATTATTTGAAATTGATTTAACATATTAAAAATACTTCTTGTGATTTAGTTATTAGTTGTTGGAACACAGTCCAAGAATGGAGTCCTGTGAGAATTCTGAGTGCTTGTGAGAAAACTCCTCCAGCTCCAAAAGAAGAAAAGCATCTTGTGACCTTGTATTCTTCAAGACATAAAATTGTTTTCAGAATGTGTTTTTATGTTCTTCCTGCATGTGGTGGATAGCAGTGGGTTTTATTTACCTGTTATACATATGCTTCTATGGAAGACATATTTTTGTCATGTGTGGTTTTGTCCTTGTAATTGTACATTTTACTCAGGTAACTTTTCTTAACCCTCAGGGTATAAATTGTTTGATATTCTAAATAAAGTTGACTATCACATAAGACTTTAGTCCACCTCATTCTTAGGCACTGTTGTCCCCTATTAACTCCAAACAAGAGTGGTAAACAATTAGCAATTATCTAATGGGCAAATTTTAGATATAAGCATTTTGAAAACATTTCTATTTCTCTTTTAATACTTGTAATCTTAGGGTATATCTTTCTGTCTCTTTGTTCACCTTACATAACTATGGCTAACCAAAATTGATAACTTTTCTCAGTAGGTTTGTGCTTTTTGTTTATTTGGGGGATTTTTGCACATTTTATTATTTGAGGAATTTATATATGTATGTAATGACTTACTGTTAAATGTATTCCAATTTCCCTTCTGTCTTAGGATTTTTATTGTGGTGAAGAGTCTTTATGGCCATGGCAAGATTTATAAAGGAAAAAACTTATTTGGGACTAGCTTACAGTTCAGTTGTTAAATTTATTATCATCATGATGAGAAACATGGCAGCAGCAGGCATACATGATGCTGGAAATGGAGCTGAGAGTTCTACATCTTGATCTGAAGGCAGAAAAAAGAAACTATGTGCCACACTGGGCATAGCTTGAACATAGAAGACCTCAAAGCCCACCCCTACAGCAACACAATTCCTGCAACAAGAGTCTATGGGAGACATTCCTATTCAAGCCACATACACCTTTCCTCCAATTTTCCTTTATCCACATTATTATTCCTTCCCATCTTCATTTCTTCTTCTTGGTATTCTTATTTTTCTTCTTGTTCTTGTTCTTGTTCTTGTTCTTCTTGTTCTTGTTTTTCCTGTTCTTGTTCTTCCCGTTCTTGTTCTTGTTCTTGTTCATGTTCTTGTTCTTCTTCTTCTTGTTCTTGTTCTTCTTCTTCTTCTTCTTGTTCTTGTTCTTGTTCTTGTTCTTCTTCTTCTTCTTCTTCTTCTTCTTCTTCTTCTTCTTCTTCTTCTTCTTCTTCTTCTTCTTCTTCTTCTTCTTCTTCTTGTTTTTGTTCTTCTTGTTCTTCTTATTCTTGTTCTTATTGTTCTTATTGTTCCTGTTTTTGTTCTTCTTGTTCTTGTTCTTGTTCATGTTCTTGTTGTTGTTGTTCTTCTTCTTGCTCTTCTTCTTGTTCTTCTTCTTCTCTTGTTCATGTTCTTCTTCTTGTTCTTCTTCTTGTTCTTCTTGTTCTTCTTGTTCTTCTTCTTGTTCTTGTTCTTCTTGTTCTTGTTCTTGTTCTTGTTCTTGTTCTTGTTCTTCTTGTTCTTGTTCTTGTTCTTCTTCTTCTTCTTCTTCTTCTTCTTCTTCTTCTTCTTCTTCTTCTTCTTCTTCTTCTTCTTCTTCTTCCTCTTCCTCTTCCTCTTCCTCCTCCTCCTCCTCTTCCTCGTCCTCCTCTTTCTTTTTCTTCTTCTCTTCCTCTTCCCCCTCCTCCTCTTCTTCTCCCTCCTCCTCTTCCTCTTCCTCTTCTTCATCTCATATTCCCTGTCATGCCAAAGTGGCAGGCTATTTATTGGAGCATGGGTAGCCTATCAAAGTCTGTCAATAAAACAAAAACGATTCTCCTTTTCCTAAAAGTTTTAGATTGCTAATACTTCCTCAACTTGGCTGGAACTTCATGAATGCTGATATTTTGGATGGCTTGATCTTGTTTGTGTGGTCACAGCTGCTTTATGCACCTAAACTGTCATGCCTAATCCATAATAGTCCACTACAGACATTCCCTCCTTCTGGCTCTTGTAATCTTTACAATAACCCCCTCATGATTATCTTTGATCTTTGAAGGTAAAGGACATCATAATATATGCCTCATTTAGAAGAAGATAGTGGAGCATTTGGAGGAACAGGACTGAGGGGGTAAACTTGATCAAAATACAATATATGCAAATATGAAATTCTCAAACAATAAAATAAAGTGAAAGAATAAATAAATTGGGGGAGCAAAGATGTCAGGACACTAGTAAAAACCAATGGAAGTGTATTTCAAGGGAAGAGGGATAGAATGCTGAGAGTATAAATATGTAAAGGCAAATAAGAGAACGTGAATGGGTAAATAGAGTGGGGATGGAAGACTAAGAGGGTATGGGGAGAGATAACACTGAAACGGAAAATGCATTTTGCAAGCCTATTTCTGTGGAAGCTTCATTTAAAAATTAGATAAAGTTACGCCATAAAAAATACGCACAGAACATTATAGGTGATCAGATAAAAAGGCCAATTCCAGGCATGAGTTATCTGTTTTCAAGTTCTTGGTCAGATAATACTTCAAACCATTACTTGTTTTGTGATTTTATACGTCTCAAAATCAATTATCACATCACTGTTTACAAGATCTTTTTCAAATGCCAGGAAAATGAAGTTCGAAATGCTTTGAAATTTGTAGACAATACTGCCACATTAAGGTTTTTATTTTTTTGGCAAAAAAGTTCATACAAGAGGTAGGAAATGGAGTCATAGGCATGGAGTGTATGAAAAACCTCTCTTCTGCAGTGTACACATTTATGGATTGTTATGTTGTCAAATGGTCAAGATAGAGTGTCTGAGATGTAGGGCATGGTTCTCGAGGGAGGGAAAAAAGACTGCTTGGCAAATCACTATGGTTTGCTCTAAATGATTTAGGGTAACCAACTTATTTTATGATTCCTAAGCCTTTTTATAAACCAACAGCATTTGAACATTTTTAAAATGCAGGAGGTTTTGTTTGTTTTATGTTTGCTTGGTATTTTTGTCCCAGTTATAGATATTGAGAACACTGGAAAATTGGACAACTCTTAGATCACACATACAGGCTAGGAAGCAGAAATAATGGGGCAAAATAAAATATCTTTCTGCTTTTGTTGGGATTTGGTGTATCCAAACAAACAAACAAACAAAGGAACAAACAAATAAACCAAACCAAAGCTTGGATGAGACGTTTGTGTGTGGTGTGACTGTGTATGAGAGTCCTCATGCTCCTGTAGAAGCCTAAGGTTGTCTTTCCTCAATTGCTATCCCCCTTTATTTTGGGGGACACAGGATCTTTTATTGGAAGCTTATTATTCGGATAGGCTGGCTGACCAATGAGATTCAGGAATACTTGTCTCTTCGCTGCCACAGACTGGGGTTACTGACATTCATTTCCATGTAACTATTTTTTGTCTGTTTGTTTATTTTTGGTTGTTTTATTGTTGTTTGCCAACTTTTTGCTTATGTGACAGGTAATTTATCAATTGGTTCAACTCTTCAGCCACTCGCTAAATGTTTCTTTATATGCAATTATTTTTGACTCCATTAAGTTTTGCTATTTTTTTTATTAGTTTTATCTTGTTTTAGTATTAGTCTCTCATCTTTGTTGAGAAAAACAAGAAAAAAGGATTTATTTATACCTATACATTTAAAAAATTAATCACCTTATTTCCTAGAAGATCAGGTATGGTGGTATCAAGGCATCATTAAGATTTCTTAGAAATTAAGATAATCTGAAACACATCAAATGGCAGGGATAGTGCTAAGCATCTTATACAGGTAAACTAATTTACAGACTAATGAAAAACAGAAAAGAAGACAGGTGACTAACAAGAATGGTTTACTAAGAAAATACAGGATTAAGAAGGCAAGCATTTACATCTACATGGGTTTGTTTTACTTCCTAGTAAAAGCTCCCAATAATAAAAAGCCAAAATGGTTACCGATTTGTCCTTTTGATGGTGTCCTTTTCCTTACAGAAACTTTGTAATTTAATGAGGTCCCATTTGTCAATTCTTGATCTTAGAGCATAAGCTATTGGTGTTCTGTTCAGGAACTTTTCCCCTGTACCGATGTCCTCAAGGGTCTTCGCAGTTTCTTTTCTATTAGCTGTCTGGCTTTATGTGGAGGTCCTTGATCCATTTGGAGTTGAGCTCAATACAAGGAAATAAGGATGGATCAATTCGCATTCTTCTGGATGCTGACCTCCAGTTGAACCAGCACCATTTGTTGAAAAGGCTACTTTTTTTCCATTGGATGTTTTCAGTTCCTTTGTCAAAGATCAAGTGGTCATAGGTGTGTGGGTTCATTTCTGGATCTTCAATCCTGTTCCATTGATCCGCCTGCCTGTCACTGTACCAATACCATGCAGTTTTTAACATGATTGCTCTGTAGTATTGCTTGAGGTCAGGGATACTGATTCCCCCAAAATTTCTTTTGTTGTTGAGAATAGTTTTAGCTATCTTGGTTTTTTTGTTATTCCAGATGAATTTGAGAATTGCTCTTTCTAACTCTATGAAGAACTGAGTTGGATTTTGATGGGTATTGCGTTGAATCTGTATATTGCTTTTGGCAAAATGGCCATTTTAACTATATTAATCCTGCCCATCCATGAGCATGGGAGATTTTTCCATTTTTGAGGTCTTCTTCCCTTTCCTTCTTCAGAGAAAGGACACCATCAAAAGGACAAATTGGCAACCAACAAATTGGGAAAAGATCTTCATCAACCCTACATCAGATAGAGGACTAATATCCAATATATACAAAGAACTCAAGAAGTTAGACCCTAGAAAGCCAAATAACCCTATTAAAAATGGGGGTACAGAGCTAAACAAAGAATTTTCACCCAAAGAACTTCGGATGGCTGAGAAGCATCTTAAAAAATGCTCAACTTCATTAGTCATTAGGGAAATGCAAATCAAAACAACCCTGAGGTTTCACCTTACACCAGTCAGAATGGCTAAGATTAAAAATTCAGGAGACAGCAGGTGTTGGCGAGGATGTGGAGAAAGAGGAACAGTCCTCCACTGCTGGTGGTGTTTCAAGCTTGTACAACCACTCTGGAAATCAGTCTGGGCGTTCTTCAGAAAACTGGGCACGTCACATCCAGAGGATCCTGCTATACCACTCCTGGGCATATACCCAGAGGATTCCCCAGCAGGTAATAAGGATACATGCTCCATTATGTTCAAAGCAGCTCTATTTATAATAGCCAGAACCTAAAAAGAACCCAGGTATCCCTCAATGGAAGAATGGATGCAACAGATGTGGTATATATACACAATGGATTCAGCCATTAGAATCAATGAATTCATGAAATTCTTAGACAAATGGATGGAGTTGGAGAACATCATACTAAGTGAGGTAACCCAGTCTCAAAAGATTAATCATGGTATGCACTCACTAAGTAGATATTAGCCTAGAAAATTGGAATACCGAAAGCATAATCCACACATCAAATGAGGTACAAGAAGAATGGAGGAGTGGCCCCTGGTTCTGGAAAGACTCAGTGTAGCAGTATAGGGCAAAACGAGAACAGGGAAGTGAGTAGGGGTCGATGGGAGAACATGGGGAGGGAAGGGGGCTTATGTGACTTTTGGGGAGTGGGGGGCCTGAAAAGGGGAAATCATTTGAAATGTAAATAAAAAAATATTAAATAAAAAAAGCCAAAATGGATTAAAAAATGACTTCAAGTGAAAGACCATGCCAAGATGAAAGTTTTTAAAATTTATTTTCAGAGATCACACTTGATAAAGTCATAGTGGGACTCTGATGATTAGTGAAGGCTAATTTTCCTTTATTTGAAAAGTCTTGTAAAAATGGGTTTTAAAATTCTGTTATATAAAAGGTAACCTATAATTACAGCTTGTAAATACACTAACATGTTTCCTTACACACTTTTCTAGATTATCAAACCCTTACTCTGGTCAGTTCATTTTAGTTTTACCTGAATATGCTTTTCAAACCCTTCTGTTAAAATATTTGCTATTCTCTGCCACTGATCATTTGGTGTGTGGCACCTGTGCTGCTCTGTGTTATATAGGGATTGTTTTGGGTAAATATCTAAGCTGTTTGAGATTTTTTTTTTATTACCCTTAAGAATAAAAGTGGTAAGCAACTCCTTTGCACAACCAGTGATATTTCAGCATTAGATTATTAATGAATAAACTAACACCTTACATCCATTCTCTGCAGTAGTAGATCTCATTTGCAAGTAGTCTTGAATTAGCAGATTTCATATTTCTTTAGAGTAACAGCAAGAGTTCTTACTTTATTCAATACTAAGTTGAGGCAACATTCTAAAGAAGTCAAGAACTTCTCCAATCAGTTACTAATGTCTTCTCTTATTATCCACATGGTAAATTTTGACATTTGAAGTTTTATTTAATATGATGTTTTAATTTCTGTGGCTTCATTTTTCTATAAAGAAAATCAATGTCGCTACTTTGACATCACATTGATTTCCCAGTGATGCACAAATGATTGCACTTTTATGAAATACTCTGCCATATGCTCTATATTTATAACAATATTACTTAATTTGCTGATTCACATGACAAAAATCAACAATATTTCTTTCAAAATAATACACTTTGCAAACTGTAATGATTTTTACAAATTGTATGTATAATAAAGGAATACTCTATGGAGCATACTTTATACATCTCTGTTAACTTAGTTTTCCGACCAAACAAAAATCTTGATATATTAAACCATTTATATTAACCTTTCAAGGGTCCTGCTGTGTTAAACCATTCACCCCCTCCCTCTTGATCCTCCCTTTCTTGTATTGCCCACACCCCACTACCATATCCAGCACAGGTCTCACATCTAGAGCCCCAGTCACTAGGCAAAGCCCACCCCATGGTGCTACCACCCAAACCAGCTTTCTTCTCCAGAACTACAGGACCCTCCCCCATAGTAGCTTATCTCTCCACTAAGCTATATCCTGCGTTAAATTTACATATCCTGCTAGAAAGCATATAGAGTTATCTGTTGAAAATACATTCTGACTTAATAGAATCAATATGAACTAACTGAAAGCATCATTGTGCTGACTATTTTTTATATCAACTAGACCCAAGCTGAAGTCATCTAAGAGAAGGAATTCTTTTTTTTATTTGATATATTCTTTATTTACATTTCAAATGATTTTCCCTTTCCTGGATCCCCCCTCTCCAAAAGTCCCATAAGCCCTCTTCCCTCCTCCTGTTCCCCAATTCATCCCTTCTCACTTCCCTGTTCTGGTATTCCCCTACACTTTTGCACTGAGCATTTCCACGAACAGGGGCCACTCCTTTCTTCTTGTTGGGCACCATTTGATATGTGCATTGTTTCTTGGGTGTTCCAAGCTTCTAGGCTAATAGCCATTTATCAGTGAGTGCATACCATGAGTGTTCTTTTGAGACTGGGTTATCTCACTTAGGATAATGTTCTCCAGTTCCAATCATGTGTCTAAGAATTTCATGAATTCATTGTTTTTAATGGCTGAATAGTACTCCATTGTGTATATATACTACATTTTCTGTATCCATCCCTCTGTTGAGGGACATCTGGGTTCTTTCCAGCTTCTGGCTATTATAAATAGGGCTGCTATGAACATAGTGGAGCATGTATCCTTATTACATGCTGGGAAATCTTCTGGGTATATGCCCAGGAGTGGTATAGCAGGGTCCTCTGGAAGTATCATTCCCAGTTTTTTGAGGAACGCCAGATTGACTTCCAGAGTGCTAGTACCAGCTTGCAACCCCACCAGCAGTGGAGAAGTGTTCCTCTTTCTCCACATCCTCACCAGTACTTGTTTTCTCCTGACTTTTTGATGTTAGCCATTCTGACTGGTGTGTGGTGAAATCTCAGGGTTGTTTTGATTTGCATTTCCCTGATAAGTAAGGATGTTGAACATTTCTTTAGGTGCTTCTCAGCAATTCAATAATCCTCAGGTGAAAATTCTCTGTTTAGCTCTGTACCCCATTTTTTCAGGGAGAGATTTGGCTCTCTGGAGTCTACCTTCTCGGGTTCTTTGTATATCTTGGATATAAGCCCTCTGTCAGATGTAATGTTGGTAAAGATCTTTTCCCAATTTGTTGGTTGCTGTTTTGCCCTTTTGACAATTTTCTTCGCCTTATAGAAACTTTGAAGTTTTATGAGGTCCCATTTGTCAATTCTTGATCTTAGAGCATAAGCTATTGGAGTTCTGTTGACGAAATTTTCCCCTGTGCCCATGTCCTCAATGGTCTTACCCAGTTTTTTTCTATTAGTTTCAGTGTGTCTGATTTAATGTTGAGATTCTTGATCCACTTGGACTTGAGCTTAGTACAAGGAGACAAGAATGGATCAATTTGCATTCTTTTGCATGCTGATCTCCAGTTGAACCAGCACCATTTGTTGAAGAGGCTATCTTTTTTCCACTGGATGTTTTCCACTCCTTTATCACAGATCAAGTGACCATAATTCTGTGGGTTCATTTCCAGATCTTCAATTCTATTCCATTGATCTACTTGCCTGTCACTGTACCAATACCATGCAGTTTTTAACACAATTGCTCGGTAGTACTTGAGGCTGGGGATACTGATTCCCCCAGAAATTCTTTTACTGTTGAGATCAATTTTAGCTATCCTGGGTTTTTTGTTATTCCAGATGAATTTGAGAATTGTTCTTTCTAAGTCTATGAAGAATTGAGTTGGGATTTTGATGGGGATTGCATTGAATCTATAGATTGCTTTTGGCAAGATGGCCATACTATATTAATCCTGCCAATCCAAGAGCAAGGAAGATTTTTCCATCTTCTGAGGTCTTCTTCAATTTCTTTCTTCAAAGACTTGAAGTTCCCGTCATACAGATCTTTCACTTGTTTGGTTAGAGTCACACCAAGATACTTTATATTGTTTGTGGCTATTGTGAAGGGTATCATTTCCCTAATTTCTTTCTCAGCCTGTTTATCCTTTGAGTATAGGAAGGCTACTGATTTGCTTGAGTTAATTTTATAACCAGCCACCTTGCTGAAGTTGTTTATCAGCTGTAGGAGGTCTCTGGTGGAGATTTTTGGGTCACTTAAATATACTATCATATGATCTTCAAATAGTGATAGTTGGACTACTTCCTTTCCAATTTGTATCCCTTTGTCCTCCTTGTGTTGTCTAATTGCTCTAGGTAGAACTTCAAGTACCATATTGAATAAATAAGGAGAGAGAAGGCAGCCTTGTCTAGTCCCTGATTTTAGTGGGATTGTTTCAAGTTTCTCTCCATTTAGTTTGATGTTGGCTCCTGGTTTACTGTATATTGCTTTTATTATGTTTAGGTATGGTCCTTGAATTCCTGTTCTTTCCAAAACCTTTAACATGAACCAATGCTGAATTTTATCAAATGCTTTTTCAGCATCTTGTGAAATGACCATGTGTTTTTTTTTCTTTGAGTTTGTTTATGTAGTGGATTACATTGATGGATTTCCATATATTGAACCAGAGAAGGAATTCTTAATTTAGAAAATGTCATAGGCTGTAGGCAAACCTGAAGGACATTTTCTTAATTAGTGATTAGTTTATTGTGAGTGGTGCAATTACTGCGCTAGTGGTCCTGGATTCTATAAGGAAACAGTAAGCAAGCCATGAAGAGCAAGCCAGTAAGCAGTAGCCCTCCATAGTCTCTGCATCAGTTCCTGCCTGTAGGCTTCCTCCCTATTTAACTTCCCATCCTGACTTCCCTCAGTGTTAGACTTTTACCTGGAAATGTAAGCTGAAATAAACTCTTTCCACCAAGTTGTTTTGGTTATGATGGTTCATCACAGCAATAACAACCCTAACTAGGATGACCACTTTTCAGTCAAGTGTATGTATAAAGAAAGACATGAAAATCTCATGCTAAGGATGTGAATGATATATGAAAGTGAATTATACTGATATTCAAAACTTGCTATTTTTTCAAGGTTTGTTGTTAAACCAGTGAAAATTATAAACACTGGAATTAAAATTTCACTAAAAGAATTTCTATTAGTGTATATTAATACTTGACATTTTTTTCATTATGACCTTTTCCTTCCTTTTTTAAAATATTTTTTAATATTTTTATTTTCTATATTCTTTGTTTACATTCCAAATGATTTCCCCTTTCCCGGATCCTCCCTCCCCATATGTCCCATAAACCTTCTTCTCTCCATCCATTCTCCAATCACCTCCCTCCTTTTTTTCTCTGTCCTTATATTCCCCTCCACTGCTAGATCAATCCTTTCCAGGATCAGGACCTTCTCCATACTTCTTCATGGGAGTCATTTGTTATGCGATTTGTGCCTTGGGTATCCAGGGCATCTGGGCTAATTAATATCCACTTATCAGAGATTGCATTCCATGTGTATTCTTTTGTGACTGGGTTACCTCACTTAGGATGATATTTTCCAGATCAAACCATTTGCCTAAAAATTTTGTGAATTCATTGTTTCTAATTGCTGAGTAGTATTCCATTGTGTAAATATACCACATTTTTTGTATCCATTCCTCCTTTGAGGGGCATTTGGGTTCTTTCCAGCTTCTGGCTATTATAAATAAGGCTGCTATGAACATAATGGAGCATGTGTCTTTATTGCATGCCAGGGAATCCTTTGGGTATATGCGCAGAAGAGGTATAGTGGGGTCCTCCAGAAGTGTCATGTCCAGTTTTCTGAGGAACTGCCAGACTGATTTCCAAAGTGGTTGTACCATCTTACAGCCCCACCAGCAGTGGAGGAGTGTTCCTCTTTCTCTACATCCTCACCAAAACCTATTGTCTCCTGAGTTTTTGACCTTAGCCATTCTGACTGGTGTAAGGTGAAATCTCAGGGTTGTTTTGATTTGCATTTCCCTAATGACCAATGATGTTGAGCACTTCTTAAGGTGCCTCTCGGCCATCCGAATTTCTTCAGGTGAAAATTCTTTGTTTAGATCTGTACCCCATTTTTTTTTGTCTTTTTTTTATTTGATATAATTTATTTACATTTCAAATGATTTCCCCTTTTCTAGCCCCCCCCCACTCCCCGAAAGTCCCGTAAGCCCCCTTCTCTTCCCCTGTCCTCCCTCCCACCCCTTCCCAGTTCCCCGTTCTGGTTTTGCCAAATACTGTTTCACTGAGTCTTTCCAGAACCAGGGACCACTCCTGCTTTCTTCTTGTATCTCATTTGATGTGTGGATTATGTTTTGGGTATTCCAGTTTTCTAGGTTAATAACCACTTATTAGTGAGTGCATACCATGATTCACCTTTTGAGTCTGGGTTACCTCACTTAGTATGATGTTCTCTAGCTCCATCCATTTGCCTAAGAATTTCATGAATTCATTGTTTCTAATGGCTGAATAGTACTCCATTGTGTAGATATACCACATTTTTTGTATCCACTCTTCTGTTGAGGGATACCTGGGTTCTTTCCAGCATCTGGCAATTATAAATAGGGCTGCTATGAACATAGTAGAGCATGTATCCTTATTACATGGTGGGGAATCCTCTGGGTATATGCCCAGGAGTGGTATAGCAGGATCTTCTGGAAGTGAGGTGCCCAGTTTTCGGAGGAACCGCCAGACTGCTTTCCAGAGTGGTTGTACCAATTTGCAACCCCACCAGCAGTGGAGGAGTGTTCCTCTTTCTCCGCACCCTCTCCAACACCTGCTGTCTCCTGAATTTTTAATCTTAGCCATTCTGACTGGTGTAAGATGAAATCTTAGGGTTGTTTTGATTTGCATTTCCCTAATGACTAATGAAGTGGAGCATTTTTTAAGATGCTTCTCCGCCATCCGAAGTTCTTCAGGTGAGAATTCTTTGTTTAACTCTGTACCCCATTTTTTAATAGGGTTGTTCGGTTTTCTGGAGTCTAACTTCTTGAGTTCTTTATATATATTGGATATTAGCCCTCTATCTGATGTAGGATTGGTGAAGATCTTTTCCCAATTTGTTGGTTGCCGATCTGTCCTCTTGATGGTGTCCTTTGCCTTACAGAAACTCTGTAACCTTATGAGGTCCCATTTGTCAATTCTTGCTCTTAGAGCATACGCTATTGGTGTTCTGTTCAGAAACTTTCTCCCTGTACCGATGTCCTCAAGGGTCTTCCCCAGTTTCTTTTCTATTAGCTTCAGAGTGTCTGGCTTTATGTGGAGGTCCTTGATCCATTTGGATTTGAGCTTAGTACAAGGAGACAAGGATGGATCAATTCGCATTCTTCTGCATGCTGACCTCCAGTTGAACCAGCACCATTTGTTGAAAAGGCTATCTTTTTTCCATTGGATGTTTTCAGCCTCTTTGTCGAGGATCAAGTGGCCATAGGTGTGTGGGTTCATTTCTGGATCTTCAATCCTGTTCCATTGATCCTCCTGCCTGTCACTGTACCAATACCATGCAGTTTTTAACACTATTGCTCTGTAGTATTGCTTGAGGTCAGGGATACTGATTCCCCCAGATTTTCTTTTGTTGCTGAGAATAGTTTTAGCTATCCTGGGTTTTTTGTTGTTCCAGATGAATTTGATAATTGCTCTTTCTAACTCTGTGAAGAATTGAGTTGGGATTTTGATGGGTATTGCATTGAATCTGTATAGTGCTTTAGGCAAAATGGCCATTTTAACTATATTGATTCTACCGATCCATGAGCATGGGAGGTTTTCCCATTTTTTGAGGTCTTCTTCCATTTCCTTCTTCAGAGTCTTGAAGTTCTTGCCATACAGATCTTTCGCATGTTTGGTAAGAGTCACCCCAAGATACTTTATACTGTTTGTGGCTATTGTGAAGGGGGTCATTTCCCTAATTTCTTTCTCAGCCTGCTTATCCTTTGAGTATAGGAAGGCCACTGATTTGCTTGAGTTGATTTTGTAACCTGCCACTTTGCTGAAGTTGTTTATCAGCTGTAGGAGCTCTCTAGTGGAGTTCTTTGGGTCACTTAGGTAGACGATCATGTCGTCTGCAAATAATGATAGTTTGACTTCCTCCTTTCCAATTTGTATCCCTTTGACCTCCTTATGTTGTCGAATTGCCCGAGCTAGTACCTCAAGTACAATATTGAAAAGATAAGGAGAAAGGGGGCAGCCTTGTCTGGTCCCTGATTTCAGTGGGATTGCTTCAAGTTTCTCTCCGTTTAGTTTGATGCTGGCTACCGGTTTGCTGTATATTGCTTTTACTATGTTTAGGTATGGGCCTTGAATTCCTGTTCTCTCCAAGACTTTAAGCATGAAAGGATGCTGAATTTTGTCAAATGCTTTTTCAGCATCCAATGAAATGACCATGTGGTTTTGTTCTTTGAGTTTGTTTATGTAGTGGATTGTATTGATGGATTTCCGTATATTGAACCAACCCTGCATTCCCGGGATAAAGCCTACTTGATCATGGTGGATGATCGTTTTGATGTGTTCTTGGATTCGGTTGGCAAGAATTTTGTTGAGTATTTTTGCATCGATGTTCATAAGGGAAATTGGTCTGAAGTTCTCTTTCTTTGTTGGATCTTTGTGTGGCTTTGGTATCAGCGTAATTGTGGCTTCATAGAAGGAATTGGGTAGTGTTCCTTCTGTTTCTATTTTGTGGAATAGTTTGAAGAGTATTGGTGTTAACTCTTCTTTGAAGGTCTGGTAGAATTCTGCACTGAAACCATCTGGTCCTGTGCTTTTTTTGGTTGGAAGACTTTCTTTGACTCCTTCTATTTCTTTAGGCTTTATGGGACTGTTTAGATGGTCTAGTTGGTCCTGATTTAATTTTGGTATTTTGTATCTGTCAAGGAAATTGTCCATTTCCTCCAGATTCTCCAGTTGTGTTGAGTACAGGGTCTTGTAGTAGGATCTGATGATTTTTTGGATTTCCTCAGTTTCCGTTGTTATGTCTCCCTTTTCATTTCTAAGTTTGTTAATTTGGATACTTTCTCTGTGCCCTTTTGTCAGTCTGGCTAAGGGTTTATCTATCTTGTTGATTTTCTCAAAGAACCAGCTCCTAGTTTTGTTGATTTTTTGTATGGTTCTCTTTGTTTCTACTTGATTGATTTCGGCCCTGAGTTTGATGATTTCCTGCCTTCTACTCCTCCTGGGTGAAATAGCTTCTTTTTGTTCTAGGGCTTTCAGGTGTGTCATTAAGTTGGTAATGTATGCTCTCTCCATTTTCTTTTTGGAGGCACTCAGGGCTATGAGTTTTCCTCTTAGCACTGCTTTCATTGTGTCCCATAGATTTGGGTATGTTGTGTTTTCATTTTCATTGTGTTCTAAAAAGTATTTAATTTCTTTCTTTATTTCTTCCTTGACCAAGGTGTCATTGAGTAGAGTATTGTCCAATTTCCACGTGTATGTGGGTTTTCTGTTGTTTCTGTTGCTATTGAAGACCACTTTTATTCCATAGTGATCAGATAGGAGGCATGGGATTAGTTCTATCTTTTTATATTTGTTGAGGTCTGTCTTGTGACCAATTATATGGTCGATTTTGGAGAAGGTACCATGAGGTGCTGAAAAAAAGGTATATTCTTTTGTTTTAGGATAGAATGTTCTATATATATCAGTTAAATCTAATTGGTCCAAAGCTTCAATTAGTTTCATTGTGTCCTTGTTTAGTTTCTGTTTTCCTGATCGGTCCATTGAGGAAAGTGCAGTGTTGAAGTCACCCACAATTATTGTGTTAGGTGCAATGTGTGCTTTGAGTTTTAATAAAGTTTCTTTTATGAAAGAGGGTGCCCTTGCATTTGGAGCATAGATGTTCAGGATTGAGAGTTCTTCTTGTTGTATTTTTCCTTTGACCAGCAAGAAGTGTCCCTCAGAGTCTCTTTTGATGACTTTGGGTTGAAAGTCAATTTTATCTGATATTAAAATGGCTACTCCAGCTTGTTTCCTGAGACCATTTGCTTGTAAAATTGTCTTCCAGCCTTTTACTCTAAGGTAGTGTTTGTCTTTGACCCTGAGGTGTGTTTCCTGTAAGCAGCAAAATGTAGGGTCCTGTTTACGTATCCAGTCAGTTAGTCTGTGTCTTTTTATTGGGGCATTGAGTCCATTGATGTTAAGAGATATTAAGGAATAGTGATTGTTACTTCCTATCATTTTTGACGTTATTTTTTAAATTTGATTGCTTAACTTCTTTTGGGTTTGATGAAAGGTTACTATCTTGCTTTTTTCAGGGTGGAGTTTCCCTCCTTGTATTGGTGTTGTCCTCCTATTATCCTTTTTAGGGCTGGGTTTGTGGATAGATATTGGGTGAACTTGGTTTTGTCGTGAAATATCTTAGTTTCTCCATCTATGGTGATTGAGAGTTTTGCTGGATATAGTAGTTTTGGTTGGCATTTGTGTTCTCTTAGAGTCTGCATGAGATCTGCCCAGGACCTTCTAGCCTTCATAGTCTCAGGTGAAAAGTCTGCTGTGATTCTGATAGGTCTTCCTTTATATGTTACTTGGCCTTTTTCTCTTACTGCCTTTAGTATTCTTTCTTTGTTTAGAACATTTGGTGTTTTGATTATTATGTGACGGGAAGTATTTCTGTTCTGGTCCAGTCTGTTTGGAGTTCTGTAGGCTTCTTGTATATTCATGGGCATCTCTCTCTTTAGGTTAGGGAAGTTTTCTTCCATAATTTTATTGAAGATATTTGCTGGCCCTTTAAGTTGTAAATCTTCACTCTCATCTATGCCTATAATCCTTAGGTTTGGTCTTCTCATTGTGTCCTGGATTTCCTGGATATTTTGGGTTACAAGCTTTTTGCACTTTGCATTTTCTTTAACTGTTGAGTCCATGGTTTCTATGGAATCTTCAGCATCTGAGATTCTTTCTTCTATCTCTTGTATTCTGTTGTTGATATTTGCATCTCTGTCCCCTGATTTCTTCCCAAGGCTTTCTATCTCCAAAGTTGTCTCCCTTTGAGTTTTCTTAGTTGTTTCTACTTCTGATTTTAGATCCTGGATGGTTTTGCTTAGCTCCTTCCCTTGCATGTTTGTGTTTTCCTGTAATTCTTTAAGAGATTTTTGTGTTTCCTCTTTCATGAGCTCAGCCTGTTGACCAAAGTTCTCCTGTATTTCTTTAAGAGATTTTTGTGTTTCGTCTTTCATGACCTCAGCCTGTTGAGCAAAGTTCTCCTGTATTTCTTTAAGTGTTTTTTGCATTTCCTCCTTGTTGGCTTTTGTATTCTCCTGGATTTCTTTCAATGATTTTTGTGTTTCCCTTGCAAGGGCTTCTAACTTTTGATCCATTTTCTCCTCAATGTCCTTCATGTGTTCCTGTACCAGCCTCATGACCAGTGATTTTAAATCCAAATCTTGTTTTACTGGTGTGATGGGGTATCCAGGACTTGCTGGTAGAGGAGAATTTGGTTCAGATGTTGCCATATTGCCTTGATTTCTGTTAGTGACGTTTCTGCGTTTGCCTTTTGCCATCTAGCTCTCACTGGTGTTACTTGGTCTTGTCAGTGCTGGACTCACCAGTGCAAGCTGCCCCTTCCCCGTTGGCCTCTGGTGCACAGCTTACACTCTGCACTGCCTATAGACAGGGTGTTGTTGTCCAGGCTGTTCAGATCCCGAAGCAGGCACCTGAAGGCTCCCGCTGGGGCCCGCAGGATTTATTGGAGCACACTGACTTCTCCCAGCTGGCCGCCCGGAAGCCCCCACTAGCCTCTTGAGGGACCTGGAGATGTGGCGGCCACCCAGGCTGATCTGAAGCGGAGAGAGTTGAGCTGGGGGCTTCTGCCTGAGGCCTTGCCCCAGATTGTGTCTGTGGACCAGGTGAAACCCGTGTGCACCCCCAGGGAGCTCCGAAGGTGAATGTTGCTGTGACCTCCCCTGTGCTCCGCTCACTCTGCTGGGCAGCCGATTTCCCCAACGGGGCTGGCGCACACTAGGTTAGCCTTGTAGCCTGGGCCCTGAGTCCAGGCAAACGCCTGGGAGGCCAAGGTCCGAGCAAAGTTCCCCTAGGGCTATGTCTGTTATTTGGGTCCGCCAGGTGACCCGGATGGCGGGCGTGCGCGTCCGCGCTCCCCGAAAGCACCGGGAGAGTCTGTTGTGCTAATAACCTCCTGGGCGGGTTGACACACAGATGGCCCACCAAGCCGCCCAGTTCTTGGGGTCAGTCCTGTGCCTTTTGGGGCCTAGACCCCCGTTTTGTTAGCCTCAGGCTACGCTTGTTAGCAGTCTCTGCCCTCCCGAGCACTCTGGCTCCTGTAGGCAAAATGGCGGCGCGTGCACCGGCCGGGGCAAAAAAAAAAAAACTCCTGGCTGGGTTGGCACCCCAATGGCCACTCGAACAGCCCAGGGCCTGGGTGCAGGCCAACGCCCGTCTGGCTCAGACCCCTGCGGTGTTGGGCCTAGGATTATGTTTGTGTACCTCAGTCTGACCGATCTCTGGAGCCCGGGATCAAGATGGCGGTGAGTCTCTCCTGACTGGCGGGCAGCCGAGTTCTGAAGTGGCTTCCGTGCAGCGAAAGGCTCCGCAGAACCGCAGTTGCTTGCCGCCTGGCTGGTCAGCGAAGGTCAGTGGTCGTGGGCGCAGGGCCTATCTGGACCCTGTGTCGCCTTGGTTCCACCGCTGATGGCCCTTCAGCTGGAGCAGCCACTGCTACTGCTGCCGCCGCCGCCGCCGCCGCCTCCCTCCTGTACCCCATTTTTAATAGGGTTATTTGTTTCCCTGGGGTCTAACTTCTTGAGTTCTTTGTATATATTGGATATTAGCCCTCTATCAGATGTAGGGTTGGTGAATATCCTTTCCCAATTTGATGGTTGCTATTTTGTCCTTTTAACAGTGTCCTTTGCCTTACAGAAACTTTGTAATTTTATGAAGTCCCATTTGTCAATTCTTGATCTTAGAGCATAAGCTATTGGTGATCTATTCAGGAAATTTTCCACCGTGCCCATGTCCTCAAGGGTCTTCCCATTTCTTTTCTAGTAGTTTTAGAGAGTGTCTGGTTTTACAAGGAGGTCCCTGATCCACTTGGAGTAAAGTTTAGTACATGGAGATAAGAATGGATCAATTTGCATTCTTCTGCATGCTGACCTCCAATTGAACCAGCACCATTTGTTGAAAAGGCTATCTTTTTTCCACTGGATGTTTTTGGCTCCTTTGTCGAAGATCAAGTGACCGTAGGTGAGTGGGTTCATTTCTGGATCTTCAATTCTATTCCATTGGTCCACTTGTCTGTCACTGTGCCAGTACCATGCAGTTTTTAATGCTATTGCTCTGTAGTATTGCTTGAAGTCAGGGATACTGATTCCCCCAGAATTTCTTTTGTTGTTGAGAATAGTTTTAGCTATCCTGGGTTTTTTGTTATTCCAGATGAATTTGAGAATTGCTTTTTCTAACTCTGTGAAGAACTGAGTTGGGATTTTGATGGGGATTGCATTGAATCTGTAGATTGCTTTCGGCAAGATGGCCATTTTAACTATATTAATCCTGCCAATCCACGAGCATGGCAGATTTTTCCATTTTCTGAGGTCTTCTTCGATTTCCTTCTTCAGAGACCTGAAGTTCTTGTCATATAGATCTTTCACTTGTTTGGTTAGAGTCACACCAAGATACTTTATATTGTTTGTGGCTATTGTGAAGGGTGTCATTTCCCTAACTTCTTTCTCAGCCTACTTATCCTTTGAGTATAGGAAGGCAACTGATTTGCTTGAGTTGATTTTATAACCAGCCACTTTGCTGAAGTTGTTTATCAGCTGTAGGAGTTCTCTGGTGGAGGCTTTCGGGTCACTTAAGTAGACTAGCAAGTCATCTGCAAATAGTGATAATTTGACTTCTTCCTTTCCAATTTGTATCTCCTTGACCTCCTTATGTTGCTCTAGCTAGAACTTCAAGTACTATATTGAAAAGATATGGAGAGAGAGGACAGCCTTGTCTAGTCCCTGATTTTAGTGGGATTGCTTCAAGTTTCTCTCCATTTAGTTTGATATTGGCTACCGGTTTGCTGTATATTGCTTTAATGATGTTTAGGTATGGGCCTTGAATTCCTGTTCTTTCCAAGACTTAGCATGAAAGGATGCTGAATTTTGTCAAATGCTTTTTCTGCATCTAATGAGATTATCATATGGTTTTTTTCTTTGAGTTTGTTTATGTAGTGGATAGCATTGATGGATTTCCTTATATTGAACCATCCCCGCATCCCTGGGATGAAGCCTACTTGATCATGGTGGATGATCTTTTTGATGTGTTCTTGGATTCGGTTGGCAAGAATTTTATTAAGTATTTCTGCATCAATATTCATAAGAGAAATTGGCCTGAAGTTCTCTTTCTTTGTTGGATCTTTGTGTAGTTTTGGTATCAGCATAATGGTGGCTTCATAGAACGAGTTGGGTAGAGTTCCTTCTGTTTCTATTTTGTGGAACAGTTTGAAGAGTATTGGTGTTAGGTCTTCTATGAAGGTCTGATAGAATTCTGCACTGAAGCCATCCCGTGCTTTTTTTCGTTGGGAGACTTTCTATGACCCTTTTAATTTCTTCAGGTGTTATGGGACTGTTTAGTTCATCTATTTGATCCTGATTTAGTTTTGGTGTCGGATACTTGTCTAGGAAACTGTCCATTTCCTCCAGATTCTCCAGTTGTGTTGAGTATAGGGTTTTGTAGTAGGATCTAATGATTTTTTGAATTTCCTCAGTTTCTGTTGTTATATTTCCCTTTTCATTTCTAAGTTTGTTAATCTGGATACTGTCTCTGTGCCCTTTGGTTAGTCTGGCTAAGGGTTCATCTATTTTGTTGATTTTCTCAAAGAACCAGCTCCTGGTTGTTGATTCTTTATATGGTTCTCTTTGCTTCTACTTGATTGATTGCAGCCCTGAGTTTGATGATTTCCTGCCTTCTACTCCTCCTGGGTGAAATAGCTTCTTTTTGTTCTAGGGCTTTCAGGTGTGTCATTAAGCTGTTAGTGTTTGCTCTCTCCATTTTCTTTTTGGAGGCACTCGGGGCTATGAGTTTTCCTCTTAGCACTGCTTTCATTGTGTCCCATAGACTTGGGTATGTTGTGTCTTCATTTTCATTAAGTTCTAAAAAGTATTTAATTTCTTTCTTTATTTCTTCCTTGACCAAGGTATCATTGAGTAGAATATTGTTGTTTCCATGTGTATGTGGGTTTTCTGTTGTTTGTTGCTTTTACTCCATAGTGATCTGATAGGAGACATGGGATTAGTTTGATCTTCTTATATTTGTTGAGGTCTGTCTTGTGACCAATTATATGGTCGATTTTGGAGAAGGTACCATGAGGTGCTGAGAAAAAGGTATATTCTTTTGCTTTAGGATAGAATGTTCTCTCTCTCTATATATATATATCTGTTAAATCTAATTTATCCAAAGCTTCAATTAGTTTCATTGTGTCCCTGTTCAGTTTCTGTTTTCCTGATCGGTCCATTGAGGAAAGTGCAGTGTTGAAGTCACCCACAATTATTGTGTTAGGTGCAACGTGTGCTTTGATCTTTAATAAAGTTTCTTTTATGAATGAGGGTGCCCTTGCATTTGGAGCATAGATGTTCAGGATTGAGAGTTCTTCTTGTTGTATTTTTCCTTTTGACCAGCAAGAAGTGTCCCTCAGTGTCTCTTTTGATGACTTTGGGTTGAAAGTCAATTTTATCTGATATTAGAATGGCTACTCAAGCTTGTTTCCTGAGACCATTTGCTTGTAAAAAATGTCTTCCAGCCTTTTACTCTAAGATAGTGTTTGTCTTTGACCCTGAGGTGTGTTTCCTGTATGCAGCAAAATGTAGGGTCCTGTTTATGTATCCAGTCGGATAGTCTATGTCTTTTTATTGGGGCATTGAGTCCATTGATGTTAAGAGATATTAAGGAATAGTGATTGTTACTTCCTATCATTTTCGATGTTATTTTTTAAATTTGATTGGTTAACTTCTTTTGGGTTTGATGAGAGGTTACTATCTTGCTTTTTCCAGGGTGAAGTTTCCCTCCTTGTATTGGTGTTTTCCTCCTATTATCCTTTGTAGGGCTGGGTTTGTGGATAGATATTGGGTAAACTTGGTTTTGTCATGGAATATCTTAGTTTCTCCATCTATGGTGATTGAGAGTTTTGCTGGATATAGTAGTTTTGGCTGGCATTTGTGTTCTCTTAGAGTCTGCATGAGATCTGCCCAGGATCTTCTAGCTTTCATAGTCTCAGGTGAAAAGTCTGCTGTGATTCTGATAGGTCTTCCTTTACATGTTACTTGGCCTTTTGCTCTTACTGCCTTTAATATTCTTTCTTTGTTTAGTACATTTGGTGTTTTGATTATTATGTGACGGGAGGTATTTCTGTTCTGGTCCAGTCTGTTTGGAGTTCTGTAGGCTTCTTGTATATTCATGGGCATCTCTCTCTTTAGGTTAGGGAAGTTTTCTTCCATAATTTTATTGAAGATATTTGCTGGCCCTTTAAGTTGTAAATCTTCACTCTCATCTATGCCTATAATCCTTAAGTTTGGTCTTATTGTGTCCTGGATTTCCTGGATATTTTGGGTTACAAGCTTTTTGCATTTTGCATTTTCTTTAACTGTTGAGTCCATGGTTTCTATGGTATCTTCAGCATCTGAGATTCTTTCTTCTATCTCTTGTATTCTGTTGTTGATATTTGCATCTATGGTCCCTGATTTCTTCCCAAGGTTTTCTATCTCCAAAGTTGTCTCCCTTTGAGTTTTCTTAGTTGTTTCTACTTCTGATTTTAGATCCTGGATGGTTTTGCTTAGCTCCTTCACTTGCTTGTTTGTGCTTTCCTGTAATTCTTTAAGAGATTTTTGTGTTTCCTCTTTCATGACCTCAGCCTGTTGTCCAAAGTTCTCTTGTATTTATTTAAGCGATTTTTGAGTTTCCTTTTTATTGGCTTTTGTATTCTCCTGAATTTCATTCAATGATTTTTGTGTTTCCCTTGTAAGGGCTTCTAACTTTTGATCCATTTTCTCCTGAATTTCTTTATGTATGTCCTTCATGTGTTTCTGTACCAGCATCATGACCAGTGATTTTAAATCCAAATCTTGTTTTACTGGTGTGATGGGATATCTAGGACATGCTGTTAAAGAAGAATTGGGTTCAGATGCTGCCATATTGCCTTGATTTCTGATAGTGACGTTCCTGCGTTTGCCTTTTGCCATCTAGGTCTCACTGGTGTTAGTTGGTGTTGTCAATGCTGGACTCACCAGTGCAAGCTGCCTCTTCCCAGGTGGCCTCTGGTGCACAGCTTATCTCCTGCACTTCCTGGAGATAGGGTGCTGTGGCCCAGGCTGTTCAGATCCTGAAGCAGACACTTGAAGGCTCCCGCAGGGGCCTGCTGGACTCACCAGAGCACATTGACTCCTCCCAGCTGGCCTCCCGGATGCCCCTCTGGCCTCTTGCAGGACCTAGAGATGTGGTATTGCAGCCCAGGATGTTCTGGATCCAGAAGCGGAGATCTGAAGGCTCCTGCCAGAGGCCTCAGGACTGGAACCTAAGCTCAGTGCTGGAGCAAGCTGTGTGCTCCCAGTCTGCTTCCCGGTGCACACCAGGTCTCTAGCACTTCCTGGAGACAGAGTGCTGTGGCCCAGGCTGTTCAGATCCCGAAGCAGACACCTGAAGGCTCCCGCAGGGGCCTGCTGGACTCACCAGAGCACACTGACTCCTCCCAGCCGGCCTCCTGGATGCCCCTCTTGCATCTTGCAGGACCTGGAGATGTGGTGTTGCAGCCCAGGCTGTTCTGGATCCTGAAGCAGAGATCTGAAGGCTCCTGCCAGAGGCCTCAGGACTGGAACCTAAGCTCCGTGCTCTTTAAAATATTTTTTATTCAATATAGTTTTTACTTACATTTGAAATGATTTCCCCTTTTCTGGGCCCCCATTCCCCGAAAGTCCAATAACCCCTCTTCCTTTCCTCTGTTCTCTCATCCACCCCTTCCCACTTCCCTGTTCTGGTTTTGCCCTATACTGCTACACTGAGTCTTTCCAGAACCAGGCCACTCCTCCGTTCTTCTTGTACCTCATTTGATGTGTGCATTATGTTTTGGGTGTTCCAATTTTCTAGGCTAATATCACTTATTAGTGAGTGCATACCATGATTAATCTTTTGAGACTGGGTTACCTCACTTAGTATGATGTTCTCCAGCTCCATCCATTTGTCTTAGAATTTCATGAATTCATTGTTTCTAATGCCTGAATAGTACTCCAATGTGTATATATACCACATTTTTTTGCATCCATTCTTCTGTTGAGGGATACCTGGATTCTTTCCAGGTTCTGGCTATTATAAATAGGGCTGCTATGAACATAGTGGAGCACATATCCTTATTATCTGCTGGGGAATCCTCTGGGAATATGCCCAGGAGTGGTATAGCGGGATCCTCTGGATGTGATGTGCCCAGTTTTCTGAGGAACCCCCAGACTGATTTCCAGAGTGGTTGTACCAGTTTGCAGCCCAACCAGCAGTGAAGGACTGTTCCTCTTTCTCCACATCCTCGCCAACAGCTGCTGTCTCCTAAGTTTTTAATCTTAGCCATTCTGACTGGTTTAAGGTGAAATCTCAGGGTTGTTTTGATTTGCATTTCCCTAATGACTAATGAAGTTGAACATTTTTAAGATGCTTCTCAGCCATCTGATGTTCTTGGGGTGAAAATTCTTTGTTTAGCTCTGTACCCCATTTTTAATAGGGTTATTTGGCTTTCTGGGGTCTAACTTCTTGAGTTCTTCGCATATATTGGATATTAGCCCTCTATCTGATGTAGGGTTGGTGAAGATCTTTTCTCAATTTATTGGTTGCTGATTTGTCCTTTTGATTGTGTCATTTACAGAAACTTTGTAATTTAATGAGGTCCAATTTGTCTATTCTTGATCTTAGAGCATACGCTATTGGTGTTCTGTTCAGGAACTTTCCCCCTATACCGATGTCCTCAAGGGTCTTTTCCAGTTTCTTTTCTATTAGCTTCAGAGTGTCTGGCTTTATGTGGAGGTCCTTGGTCCATTTGGATTTGAGCTTAGTACAAGGAGGTAAGGATGGATCAATTCGCATTCTTCTGCATGCTGACCTCCAGTTGAACCAGCACCATTTGTTGAAAAGGCTATCTTTTTTCCCACTGGATGTTTTCAGCTCTTTTGTCAAAGATCAAGTGGCCATAGGTGTGTGGGTTCATTTCTGGATCTTCAGTCCTATTCCATTGATCTGCCTGCCTGTCACTGTACCAATACCATGCAGTTTTTAACACTATTGCTCTGTAGTATTGCTTGAGGTCCGGGATACTGATTCCCCCAGAATTTCTTTTGTTGTTGATAATTGTTTTAGCTTTCCTGGGTTTTTTGTTATTCCAGATGAATTTGAGAATTGCTCTTTCTAACGCTATGAACTGAGTTGGGATTTTGATGGGTATTGTGTTGAATCTGTACATTGCTTTTGGCATAGTGGCCATTTTAACTATATTAATCTTGCCAATCCATGAGCATGGGAGATTTTTCCATTTTCTTAGGTCTTCTTCCATTTCCTTCTTCAGAGTCTTGAAGTTCTTGTCATAAAGATCTTTCACATGTTTGGTTAGAGTCACACCAAGTTACTTTATACTGTTTGTGGCTATTGTGAAGGGTGTCAGTTCCCTAATTTCTTTCTCAGCCTGCTTATCCTTTGAGTATAGGAAGGCTACTGATTTGCTTGAGTTGATTTTATAATTTCACTAAAAGAATTTCTATTAGTGTATATTAATAATACTTGACAATGTTTTCATTATGACCTTTTCCTTCCTTTTTTAAAGAAAGGGTTTTTTCTGGGTAGCTCTGGATGTCCTGCAACTCATTCTATAGACTATGTTTGCTTCAGATTCCAAGATCCACCTGCTTCTGCCTCTAAAAGTGCTGGGATTAAATGTCCTTCACTGCCAAGCATATTATGACATTTTTATATGTAAATATAATATAGTTTAATTAGATTTACTTCTCTATCACTCAGGTTTACCACCAACTCCATAATCTTTTGGCTTTATCCTATTTTTTTAGTCAACGGTTCTCTGTACAGCTCAAAATAGATTTGAACTCACTGTGTAGACCCAGAAAGCTTCTAGCTTGTAACGATTTTTTTTGCTTCCTTTTGTTCCTAAGTGTGCAAAGATTCGGGATGGTATTGACTTTGCCTTATTTTAGATGGTGTGTGTTTTGTTTCCATTTAGATTTCACACATAGGAGGAGGACATGTATGGATATCATGCCTATGATTTTCTTAACGTGATGTTCTCTATCTCCATGCATGTTCCTGGGGCTGAAATAAATTATTAATTCTTAATGAATGACTAATAATCTTTTGAGTTGAACACCACATTTTATTTATCTCTTTATCTCTTGATGAGAGTCCTAGCTACATTTTCTGTTGCTAAGACACAATACCTGACATAAGTAACTTAGGAAAGGAAGAATTTATTTGCTCACAGTTTAGGATACAGTCCACTCTGGAAGGCAAAGCACTGCAGAAGATCATGATGTGGCTGGATGCATGGCCTCTGTTCTCAGAGAGCAGCGATTTTAATGTTCATCTATCATTTCCTTTTATATTCAGTCTAGAAATACAACCCATGGGAGAGTGAGGCCAACATTGTGGGTGGGTCTCCCTATCTCCAGCAGTCCAATCTAGACTCTTTCTAGTAGATATGCTCAGAGGTTTTTTTTTTGTTTTTTTGTTTTTTTGTTTTTTTTTTTTGCAATAATTCTAAATTTTACCAAGTTGACAGTCAATATTAACCATGTAAACTCCACCTCTCATCTGTTATCTGACACTCAAACACAACACTGTTAAGTCACAATTTTCTACACTTTGTCTTTATTGACCCATGATCAATGTATAATGCGAAATACATTCAGTCCAACTTCAAAATGCCCTAGTCTTTAACACTTCCAATACAAGTCCAAAGTGCGAGTCTTACAGACAGACATGATCTCTTAATTGTGAGCTCCTACAAAAACAAGTTACATAGTCACACTTTCAACATGCAAGTTTAGAGAGTAAACATCACCAGTCTGAAGGGGACAAATGAAGGCAGAAGTAAAGGTCAGAGCAAAGTAAGACCAAACTCTGCAGAGAATCATCAAATATTGAAGATCCACGTCCATCTTCTGGGGATGATGATGGAGTTGTTTGAGTACCAAAGAGTTTGGAAAACCCTACCCAACCAGTCCTGTTATGGCACAAATAGCATCTCGTTTGGGCTCACTTCACCTTATGGCATATATTCTTCTCAATGGATGTAACATGGTGCTGGAATCTACAAAATCCTGGGATATTCATTGTAATGTAAGTATTGCCTTCCCTTCTTCATTCAGTGACCTGTCATAGCCATTTCGAGGATTCGAACTGTGTGACACATTGCCCAGCCTCATTTGATCTTTGGAACCATGATTTAAACCTCCATGATCCACTCAGTCTTGGATCTTTTACAACAGCACATAAATGCCAGACTGATGATGTTGCCAAGTTCTTTTGCCAGTTTGGGGTGGAGCCTGCCCACCCCAAACTTCTGTACACTGAATCTGGGAAAGCAGACCCTTAGGGAGTTTATTAGAGCAGATAATCCCATATTGTCTCAATTTGGGCTTTCTCTTTTAAAATGAGTTCATACTCTCAGACACCTTTCCTTTTGTTCAATGAAGAATGCCAGGTTTCCTTTAAACACGTTTAATGATTACAGCTGCCTGTGAGTCTTTCCACTGGCTTTAAATACATACCCCCTTCCTCGCAATATGCACATTTTTTATATAATTCAGTCCTATCTTTTGTTTTCTCAGTGTGCATTTGAATGAACACACTAAGCATAACCATGGGGCAGTCTGCGTGCCATATGTCTTGATAATTTCTCTACCAAATAGGTTAATTACTTGTTAATTCAGTCTCATTCAAGTCCTTAAGTTTCGGAAATGATACCTGGATTTTTTTGACAGAATATACCCTGACCTTTCTCTTGTCCAGGTCTTCAAAGAGTTCTTGCCTGAGATCCTCTGAGCCACAAGACCATCATCTGCATGTGGGTCAGCATTCTGGTATGCTGAGATGTGACTAGAACAGCACAATCAGCTCTATTTATATCATGTATAATGCTCTAAGGATTTTCTAACTCAAATTTTAAAGTCTTTCATATTCTCCACACAAAGCTGACTCTAATGACTATGAAACACATAGGTTTAAGAAAACTATTGCCCTATTTCTTGTTGTTTTTGTTTTTGTTTTTGTTTTTGTTTTTGAGACAGGATTTCTCTGTTAGCCATGGCTGTCCTGGAACTCACTCTGTAGATCAGGCTGGCCTCGAACTCAGAAATCTGCCTGCCTCTGCTTCCCAAGTGCTGGGATTAAAGACATGCGCTACCACCGCCCAGCCATTGCCCCATTTCTTGATACGAAATTTCAGTATTGCTTATTTTTCTTGTTGCTGTGACTAACAAAAGGTGTGTCTAACAAAATACCTTAAGGACAGCTGCAGTAAGTATTGGGTGGTCAAGAATTTTGGTTACTCTTCCAAAGGACCTGGGTTCAAGTCCTAGCACCTTCATAGCAGCTTACAACTGTCTTTAATTCCAGTTCTCAGGGGATCTGAAGCCTTTTCGGCCTCTGATAAGCACCCTCATGCATCTTTGTCACAGAGATACAAATACAGAGGCAATGCACTCATGCACACTAAATTATAAATAAATAAAATTATTAAATACAACTTAAAAAAAAGAATTATACTGGCTCACAGTTAAACAGGACATACGTTGTAGGTACCTCCATCACCACAAGGAATATGTTGAGAGAGTCATAGGACATGTGGCAGGGATATGATGCATCTGGTCACATGGAATTCATACTCAGGAAGCAGAGAGGTAAGAGCTCATGCCTAGCTCTCTCTCCCCTATCATTTAGTCTATACCATAGTTCACAGAATGGCACCACCAATTTTGAGGATGAATATCCCTATCTCACCAAATCTAATCTAGAAGCCCCCTTACAGATGTGCCCAGGTGTTTCCAAGGTGATTCTATGCCCTTCATGTTGGCAATCAGGATTAACCACCTGCAGTGAACAAGTAAACTGAGTTTATAAATTGGATAATAAAAATATCCCTGTAATGAACATTTGTATGCCTATATAGCTACAGTATTTTCTATTACTTCAGGCACATACTCAGAAGAGTTATACCTGGCATTATATATGGCATTTGTATTTTTTGAAGAACCACAAAACCTATTGCACAAACTTCCATCCCCACCATCAGTGCTGACTAGCTGCTTCCTCTTTCTCACCCCTGCATCGTTTCGATTGTGTTTTTGCCTTCATTATCATAATTATTCTGACCAGAATGCTATTCAATCTCAATGTAATATTGATTTACATTTCCCTAGTACCTAACAATACTGAACATTTTCTCCATGTCGTCATTGGACATTGTATTTCTTCATTCAAAGTGTCTTCTCTGTTCTATA
Organism: Apodemus sylvaticus; assembly: GCF_947179515.1. Taxonomy (NCBI): domain Eukaryota; kingdom Metazoa; phylum Chordata; class Mammalia; order Rodentia; family Muridae; genus Apodemus; species Apodemus sylvaticus. The sequence goes on from NC_067473.1 coordinate 27,692,410, forward strand.
GTTATTGATTTGATTATTTGTCCTATGGATGGTAAGTTTTTGAAGCCATTTGTGTATTTTAGACATTAACACCAGGTTGGATGAATAGTTAGAAATGATTTTGTACCACTCTGAGGGCTGTATCATTACTGTTTTCTTTGCTATGTAAAGGGCTTTTAGGTTGGTTCGATCAGATTTGCCAATTTCTAAGATTACATCCTGAGCTTATAGCACTTTTTTGAAACTATTTGCCAATGCAGAGCTCTGGATTTATTCCTAGTAGAGTCAAAGTATTAAGTCTTTCATTAAAGTGTTTGATCCACCTTGATTTGAATTTTGTATATGGTGAGCATTTGGCGTCATTTTCTGGTCTTCTGCATGTTCAAAATAAGGTTTACTTCTCTAAAAATGAATAACATGCTTGTTGAAAAGTTGCTAATTCAATTTTAAATTAGCCATAGCTCACAGTGATATTTTCTTTATTATTTTTATAGATAATTAAACTCAACATTTCTAGAACATTAGGTATGATTTTAATCTTCTTTGAAAATTATACTGGTTTGGTTCATTCATTAACCAACTTTGTATTGACTATTAAGCATTATTTTTTTAATTAAAGCTATCCTATCAGCACTGTGCCTTTTCTTTATGTAAAGAAGAAACAAAACTTTAAGTAGCTCTAGGTGTTTTGTCTGTTTTTCATAAACATTTTAAAGGCATTCAAATGTTTCTTTCAAGCATAGCAAATCAGAGATTTTTAACAACAAATACACAATCACATATGTAGTTCAGTCATTGAGCTAAGCAGACTTCATAAGCTTCAGAGTTATAAGCTTGCCATTATAAGATGATGAAACAATAGACCAGAATCTATTGTATATCATCACCCTAACACTTTAAACAGCTTTCTTTAAATAACTCTATTAAGAGAATCACTAACCATTGATTTTCTATACAGTACTTGACTATGTGTTATTACTAAGCAGACAAAATATTTCACATGGAGATACTGTCCATCAGTAAAATAGTGTAGATGGTTGTAGAGAAACCACATCTTCACCTAGTTACTAAGTAATATTGTATGTATTAGACTATATACTGTAATTTTATGTCAAAGCAATATAGTCTTGAAATTCAATTTTGAATATAAATAAATAATGAAAATTTTGCCAGATACATGTGTTTAACCTATTTAAAACATTATCCAATAAAAGCATTATGCAGTACATGTATGAAACTTTGACTGGCTTGATAAAGATGCTTTCCATAGCAGTTAAAAATCAAAATGGAAAATTTCTATTATAAATATAAACTTGCAAAGGAAAGTTAAATCTTCATAAACACTGTCAGGTATGAACTGCAAAGGTTCACACATGATTAATATTTTTCTCAATATGTTAATATTAAGCCTGGTACGGCTGTCCTCTGAGAGGCTCTACCAGCACCTGACTAATACAGATGCAGATACTCACAGCTGACCATCAGACTGAGCCCAGGAACCTAGTTGAAGAGTTAGGGAAAGGACCAAAGTAGTTGAATGGGATTGCAAGCCCATAGGAAACACTTCCATGTTAACTAACCAGATCCTTCAGAGCTCCCAGGGACTAAACCACCAACCAATAGAATATGAGTCAGTTTATAGCTCCTGCTACATATGTAGGTGAGGATGGCCTTATCTGACTTCAATGAGAAGGGAGGCCCTTGGTCCTGAGGTGGTTTGATGCCTCAGTGTAGGAGGATGCTAGAGGGGTAAGGCAGCAGTGGGTAGGTGGGTGCGGAGTGCCCTCTTAGAGGCAAAGAAGGGGTACTGGATGGGAGGGTTGTGGAGGGGAGACTGGGAAGAGGGACAACATTTGAAATGTAAATAAATAAAATAAATATATAAATATAGTATAAATTTATAAGTGTTTCACACTATACATAATATATATATATATATACATGTATATATATACATGAAATTATATGTAATATAATATATATTAATATATATATTAATATATATATATTAATGAAAGCCAACCTTACAACACAAAATAAAAGGAGACCAACATGGTAATATTGTATGCCTGTGGAGGTAACACCTTGAAAGAGCATCATTTCACGTGGGTCACTTCCTGACTCAGAGATAAAAATTTGTATCTAATGTTGAAGAAGCATCAAATTCAAAAAAAAGTGACAAAAATCAAAATGGATTTTTGTAAAATCCATTACTATTTTGTAGTAAAAATAAAAAGACCATGTTATTCACAACTAGACATTTTCATATTTTTTATTTTTTATTTTTTATTATTTTTTATTATATATTTTTATTTTTTATATTCTTTGTTTAAATTCCAAATGATTTCCCCTTTTCCAGTTCCCCCCTCCCCAAATGTCCCATAAACCTTCATCTCTCCACCCATTCTCCAGTCACCTCTCTCCTTTTTCTCTGTCCTTATATTCTCCTCCACTGCTAGATCAATCCTTTCCAGGATCAGGACCCTCTCCTTACTTCTTCATGGGAGTCATTTGTTATGCTATTGTGCCTTGGGTATTCAGAGCTTCTGGACTAATTAATATTCATGAAATTTTTAGGCAAATGGTTGGATCTGGAAAATATCATCCAAAGTGAGGTAACCCAATCACAAAAGAATACACATGGAATGCAATCTCTGACATTTTCATATTTTAAAGCTAAGATGCTGTTCGCTCTAGTCAAGATTCAATAACTGAAGAGAAATAACAACTTACAATATATTAAAGGACTGATCCTAGTTTAGATGCCTCAATGTAAAAAAATGAATTGCAGGAAAAAGCTTTGATTTAAATGACAAAAGGGTAGTTTGGATGGCAGACAAAATATAAGTGTTAGTGTAATATCCACAATCTGATCAATAAATGGCACCTGAATGTGAGCATCCTACTGGAAAGAAATGCTCCCTGCAACCAGGAAGGGCAAGTTCAGTAAGCAAAGAACAGTACAATATATTTTACTCTCAAGTGGCTTAATTTTAAGCATTATTAATACTAATTTTTCTTGATGTTTAAGCTATAGAGCTTTGTGTGGGTTATTTTGTATCTCTATGATACAAAATACTTGATATGTACAAATTTGTGGAGGAAAGTTTCCACAGTGCTGGTAAATTTCACAAATTTCACTTACTGTGGTAAAGAAGGCATAGAGATGCATTCTATGGTGGCCACATCCTATGCCAGAGCAGTATTCTGGCAGATCAGAAATCAAAGAGACAATTCTGGAACCAGTGACAAGTAAAACTTTCCAAGTTCATTCATCTCTTAGAGACGAACTACATCTGCATGCTTAAGTCCCATCCCACGAAGGCCCCTCAGCCAATCAACCCCTGCTCTGGAATAAACATAAATATATGAATCAGTAGAAAATGTTCTAAGTTCAACTACAGCAGAAAGCAAAAATAATGCTTCCCCCAAACTTAGGATATAGTAAGGTAGACATCTCTGTATTATAGGGAACTTTTTGACAATAGTACTGGAGATGTATTTGTTTATACATGTATTTGTTACAAGTTATAGTATTGTATAAAAATTACATAGAAATACAATGAACATCACAAAAGGTAAACAAACCAAAATAAAAGGGAAATAGTGAAATATTAAAATGTCAAGCAGTACAAATTTCAATAGAACAAACTAGATAACACCTTGGAGTATTTTATCAGCAAAGGCAATGTGGTTTGTTTTACGTTAACACATGTAGCTTTTCAGAAGTAAAGTTTGCTCTAGCTAATTCCCAGGAAAATCTACTCTCTGCAGAAGGTGTTGATCTGTGTTACTGGAGGGCAAACTGTTAATAGTGCACTTTGAAGGTTATAAGTTCAGCCTCTCCCCCCCCATTGCTATAATTTATTCTCCAACCTTTTACATATGCACATTGGTGAGTTCTCTATTATTAACTCACGAAATATTGATTTCGTGAGAAAAATGAGAAGAGGAGATTTCACTAGAGGTTTTGGCAAAAAATGCAATGAACTTTGTTGCTATCATTTCCTATTTCCAGGAGACCTTGACATCAAATCAGGTACAAGATACATTCTCCAAAAGCTTTATTGTAGTTCAAATGCTTTCTGAAGCTTTTCTGACTGTTATGTTATATTCTCTGATTTTCACTTTTTATGTGAAGCATTCGACTTTGGCATTTAGAAAGTTAATTAGACCCTCTGGTGTCAGGTAGAACTTCCCCAAATAAAGTATTATGCTATTCTTATTAAACAGTGCCATGGCTGCTAAGGCTAGAAGCATCTAGAGCAGACTTATGCCAGTAGAAGAGTCATTAAGTTTGAAACTTCACCAAATTAAAACCAGTTGAGGGCTACCAAATTATCGAGGGCTGAAGAAGCAGATTGTAGAACAGAGGGAATAGAATTGACATTATTTTCTTAAGTAGGATTTTCAAAGGGAAGGAGCCAGATGTGATTTGGAGCCCACAGAGGTGATTAAGCGGAACTGGGTAATTCATCTGCACTTTGATACACTTCAAGAACATTCCTGTGTTCTGGTGCTTCTGTGCTTTTGTTAACTTATCTAAAGCAATAGCTAGTCAGTAGCTAAAAGAGGGGAGCAAAGGGTAAGTTGCTGCTCTTTCCGAATCCATAATTAATACCCATCCTTTTCTTCCTCAGCAACACCTAGATTTCTTTCAACCTCAGCCAGTGCTTGTGTTGGACTGATGGAGAGACAGGGACCCAGAACTCAAAGATGCCATGTACTTGGTTGCCATACAATTTTCAGATTGTACCTTCTATCCCAGGAAATCCTTAAAGTTTACTATATACTTCTTTCCCTGTGTTAGACAAAGGTTTCAAGGAACATCGAATGACAAAGTAGCAAACCACACCTTAATACTAGACGTGGTAAAGGATCCCTACCTCATTCTGCTTCCCAAGGAGCATAGGAGCTTATCAGAGGAGTGTATTACATTTATTTAGATAGAAACTAAAACTTATATGTAGGAGAACAGTTACTCTTGCTGACACCCTCTGGATTCCAAGTGGTAGTATGTTTAACCTAGTTACATTAACTTCTGCAAGTCACATCTATTGGGAATACTTTAGCTGCCTCTCTCAGAAGTATACCAACCTCTGTCATTCCAGAGATAAGCAGCTAATACAAATGTGGATGGGCCAATGGATCTTTTAGGATGTTGTTATGTTAATGTAGGATTATGTGATTATTAAGACATTCTTTGATAGTTGAACTTAGCTAACCAAGTTAGCTAATCAAGCTTCACAGATAGAAAAAGAAAGACATATGTGAAATACACATCAATCTCAGTAAAAAAATAAAGTTACTGTTCCCTCAGGGAAGAAGAGGGAGACCATTCACTTGACTGACTCAAGTAGCTGGTAATTGCCATTTTACATTAGACACAGTGTGTTGAGTAGTTCTGTTGCCTCTCTCCTGACTCCTATGACTGTTTCATTAATGAATCCATTGTCCAAACGAGGGCATGAAGTCAGAGGATCTTGGCTGTTCAGTCCAATATGAGTCAGCTTATAAAACTGACTCTCAGATTCTCTGCTGAGCATGTGCACATAAAAGGGCAGTGAACTGGGATAGAATGCAAGAATAGATTTCTCACCTTTTCTTCTAGAACATCTTGAGAAAACTGTAATTATGGCACCTAGCAAAGGTAATGATGCCCAATTTTTAAGAGCATGGAACCTTAACAAGAAAAGAAAGAAAGACCTGTTTAAAAACTTCTGATAGGCAGAGAAAGGCAGCTTTAGAAGGAAAGACATGATGCAAGATACTTTGTTGAAAACTTAGCTCAGGGCTGACTGTATGCACATGAAAACCATACCATGCTATGAGATATGTCACCCAATCACTGCAGAGCTACTGAAGATGTATAAATGGTAGTCCAGATGCGCTGATGTCCTTTCAAATGCAAATTCCAATCTCTGTTTACTTCAGTGGCATTCAGGAAGGTTTGCAAGTGTCAGGGCTGGACTTAGGTTTTTCCCTCTCTAACTTATCAAGAATATTTAAAATATTTCAGGCTCCTAACAGAGATCCACAAGGTTAGGGACTTGTTAATTGTTAATGTATATTATTATCAGTTTTATCCATCATAGCCCTGAAGAAATTTAATGGAGACTTAACCACAATTCCAGCATTGCTTCTGTATATAGATAGTCAAGAAAAAAATTCTTCAACCTTTGCAGAGGAGAGTTATTTTTATTATTTTTTTTTAAAAAAATAGATTAAATGTCACCATTTACATGTTTTGTTCTGACATTTCCAAAGGAGGCATACTTGGCCTGAAGGTGCCCAGAAAATAAGATTTGTACATTATTTATTTTATAGTTTCTGCTCTTTTGGTCAAATCAGCTGTGTATCAGTTGCTGTTACTTCATCGGGGATAGTTTATTCATCAGACCAGCTTGACAGAGCTCAAGACTGACATTCAAAATTAAGAAAGGCAGTTAATGTTCTTTCCACAGTAATGCCCACATCAATATTTCAGTCATTCACTCAGGTTATGTAAACCTGCATTTTAAAATTCCCAACACATTGTGGTTTAGACATTTTAAGATCCCAGGCATTCAGAGCAGTTGACTTATTAACCAAAAGAAAGCATTTAACCTCTTGTGGTCCTCAGCATGAAGACACATTATCCCTTGTCAAAGTCACCATTTATTCTTAGACTCTGAGAATTAAAAAAAAAATGTGTTTTACCAAAATATAATGGCTTCATTATTCTGTCAAAAGTGGAATGGTGTTAGCATATACATATATGTATACATACATATATATTACAAATTTCAAACAAAGGCAGCACAACTCTTATTTTCTTTATATGTGTTGTTTAACTGCACTGCTTTTATAATCATGGAACATTTTATATTTTGAACCCATAAATCATAAATGTATTGCCATTTTAGTCAGGGTTCACTTGCACAAAGTAGAATGCTCTGAAACAAATTAGAACAAAATTAGATTTATTACAGGGCATTTAAAGGTTTAGCAAATCATCAGTTTCCAAAGAAATAGTGTTACTACAACATAATACTTTGGATGAGTCTCCTGCCATCTACAAAGCAGCAGCAGACAGACTGGATGGGGATAGCACACACTTTCAGCCTATGAAAGATTATAAACTGGATGGGAAGCTGGTATATAGACTTTCAAAAGGATCACTATTTCCTGGAATAAATAATGCCATATAACAACAGAAATGGCACAACATATGAAAACAAGAATGATATACTATTCTGTATGCTGTTTGATTTTTAAAAAGAAATGAATAGGGTAAGAAAAGTGATTTATATGTAAATAATTGCATCAGATTCTTACTAATCTGCTACTGGAAAGATGCCTATATTAAGCCTTTAAGTATTGCAAAGTGCATAGAAATTTTAAGATTAATTTTCATAGGATTATTTTCATTCCTGTATATATATAATATTTTTTTATCAAATCAGTTTGTCACTTGAACAGCATAAACCCGCAACCTTAACTGAGGCATCTCATTTATGTGTCAGAATCCCAGAAATTAATTTTAAAACAGTTACTATCTAGTTATCTACAGGAGATCTAGGCATGTCTCTTTCTTCAGTGATCAGAAACAATGAAATATAAAGACACAGGGTCCCGAGAGAAAAACTGGAAGATTGAGTTTTTCAGGCTTCATCTCCATCAGGGATTTCCAGTTCAGGCATTGTTTTAGTTGCAACCATGAACAGAATAGGAGGCTTTAAAAGTGAGCTTTTTTTGAAATTAGAGCTGGAATTTTTAATTTTACATTGCTACCCACAGCTGCTTACCAGTTCCATTCCTGGGAATAGTATCATTGGTTAGAAATGAACTAATGATTCATATGGCTCCACAGATAGCGAACATCTCTGCATGTTAAGCTTATAATAGAAATTGCAGTTCACTAAAAAAGAGGAAAAGCACTAGGAATATTGAGAACATCCTCATCCTCAGCTATTAACTCTAACTGTTCATGACCCCCTAAAGTTTCTAAGCCCTCATGAACAAGGCTTATGTTAACATAAGAGGCTTGGAAGTGTTGAAATCAGTGATGTAGGAACAGAAAAACTACAGTAGTATCATATGCTACCGTGACTTATTAACAGGTATAAATTTCCTGGCTATTCCAAATACTAATTTGAGGTAAAGATCCCTTGAAACCTTTCTGATTTCCATTCCCAAGTCTTGGATTGAGAAATTAGATGTCCCATTTTTTTTCTCTCTTTTTATCTCTAGCCCGATAATAAAGTAGTTGTATTATCTGCCAGGCTGAAAATGTTACTGTCATGCCTGGCACATTCTAGGGATACTAAACTTACTAATAAGCTGTTTTTATTTTAATTCTACCTCTTGTCCAGGATGGTGATGTGTTATTCCGTAGCATGATGCATATTGCTAATATCCCTACTTTGTCTCCAGTCTTAATATTGCTTATAAACTTACCCAATAAATAAGCAATTCCATCCAATATTTCTCTTTTAAGTTAAAAAATAGGTTTTTTGGATGATTTTATGTAGTGTGTTTTGATCATATTTACTCCCCCTCACTGCTTCCTAGATACGTCTTCCTTACCCAACCTGCTTTTTCATAGTTTATATTTATCAGGTCCAATTTGTTATATCTATATATTTTTGGATGTGTGGTCTGTGTTGAGGTTGACTTACAGGGCCTGGCCTTCCCTCTTCTGGCATCTATTAATTGCCAGTATGCCTTGGCTAAGGCTGGGACTTTGAGCCTACTTCACCTCTTCATGTTGACATTTAACCTGATTTGTACAGATACTGTGCACCCAGTCATAATTGCTGTAAATGTACAGTTGCAGTTGCCCTGTTGTATCCAGAAGATACCAATCCCTTTCAGTTATCCACTACCTCCCATTCTTCTCTTTCCACTTCTTTTTCCACAATGGTCCATGAGCCAAGGGAGGAGGGAATTTGATATATTTGTTCCATTTAGGACTCCACATTCTATAGTCTCTTATCCTTTGTACTATGACCAGTTGTGGGTTTTTGTGCTACTGAAGATGGAAGCTTCTATAATGATGGTTGAGAGATGTATTAATCTGGGGGTAGAATGGTAAGTCATTAAAATCTGGGTGACTACTATAGCCATTTAACAACAACAACAAAATAGTAGTAGACTCTTCTCTGGGGCCTTTGCCTTAGTCACAAGTTCTTGGTCTAACAATGGTGCCACATATGCCTTTTATTATGTAGTATGATACTTCAACCAAAAAGCGGATATGTTCATGATAGTCATACAAGCATTACATCAGTGGGCACTTCTTGAAAGGCCTGTGGTTATTATACTTTGCATGGTTCACAGGTAGATTTACTTTTCTCCTTCAAATAGCACGCCTAACACCTTACAGCCAGTAGGGACTGTCTCCAACTCAGCAACACTCTGTCTTGAGGTCAGTTTTTAGGAAACCTGCTGCTGTCAATTCTGTGTAAATGAGATAAAGACTTCAGAGAATATAGTCACAGAGAGTAAATCAATCAGCAAAACAGACAGGAACTGAAAAGATGATTAAGAGCTCTAACCAGAGTTTATTGAGAATTATGGTAGTGAGAAAAATCTGCTTTCTGCAAACAGTGGTTTCATGTAGAGATAGTCAAGTGCTAGCTATCCATGGCTAAGCATAGATGAAGCTAGAAGAAATGTTTCGATTTCTCTCTTTCCTTCTCCCTTGGATACCTTTCCCTCTAAGAAGCCAATTGCATGATGATGCAGATCACTGGGAAGTGTATTTCAGAGTTCAAATTTATATGTAGATAGGTAAAACCTAGATCAGGTAAGATAAATAAATGTTCATGACAGCTCTCCACAAACAAGATACAAAAGAAGCTCTCTGAAGAGATAGTATCTTTATGTTCTTTCTGGTCCTGTCCCTTGCAGAGTAACCAAGGGATACCAGATTCCTTGTGGCAAATGGTACACTTCTGCTACTGTCAATTTAGAATCTCATTTCCTACAGAACATTGGTGATCAGCATTCTCACCTCTATTCTCACCTTCAAACAAGACTGTCAGCAGTAAGATGGAGAGTTTTCTCAGGGATCGCATTAACTAAAACCTCTGCAGGCTCTCAAATTTGTGTGGTTTGCCGTAAGTAAGCAGGTCCAGTTGATAAAAACTGTTCAAACTTACTATTTTTGTGAAAGTTTACATCTACTTTCTTCATGTCCAAAGGGCTTCTGTCCTTTGAACTCCACTTAGTGCCTCCCCTCTTCATGATAAGGTTTTAAGCAACCAAGTGAGAAAACAGAAAATTATACAATGACCATAACATCACAGGTACTAACTCCACTATTAGTACATTTTACTCAAATTAGAAATTGTTTTCTCCATTGGGACTGATGTTCCCAGGAATGGATCAATATAAATTAGCCAGGTTTTACAAATTGGTTTGTAAGATCTTGTCAAGATGTTATTGACGTAGATTCTTTATAATGAATACAAAATTCCTCATGCTTCAACCATCCCCTCATTGATTGCAATTTAAAATGAGAGTCAGACCCAATTCTGTTCCTTAGGACATAGTGTTCAGATGGCTGTTTTTAAAAGAAGCTCTTTCAGCATTCATTACTAATGCTTAGCTTGTCTGTGCGGAATTGTATATTCACACTTTCAAGCCACAGTGATTATTGAGTTCTCTTTAGATTTTCTGTGGCGTGTTACACCATCTTCAGAACAAAAGAAAAGCACTACTTGAGTTCCCCATGATAAGAAAATCAATTAACAGCAGAGACAAAAAGGCAAACCGCTCATATTTCAAAGTAGATGCTCAACTCCCATTTTGTTCCATTAAAACTTACTCTGAAGCCAGGTGCGGTGAAGTGTACCAGTAAACTTAGGGAGGTAGAAGCAGCAGAGGATGGTCAGGAGTTTAAGTTTAGGCTACAGAGCATGTTCAAGACCCTCGGGGTGGCGGAACACCTTACCTTAAGGAGAAACAAAACAAGTTATTCTGAATTTTTATTTCTAGAAAATTAGTTTGGAATCTATTGATTTACTGCTAGTAGTAGTTGTAATTCAATAGGATTCTGCTATTCTTAACTGCTATTGTTATGAATGGCAATGTCAATATCTGTGTTTTCTGATGATCTTGGGTGACCCCTGTGAAAGGCTAATCCAGTTCTCCTCAGAAGCTTATAGAATAATACAAGGAACAGTAAGAGAAAGAACTTGGTCCATCGACCTGACATGCACTTGTCTTTCTGTTCATGGCTTATTTCACTTAATTAATATCCTTCAGGTTTATCTAAAATATATCAACGTTAGTATTTTGTTCACATGCCATTGCATATATGTGAGTGAAAATACTCCCACACTGGATTCACCTATTGGTAGGCATGAATTTGACTGTTTTTTTAAATCATGTTCATTGTGAACAGGCTGAGAAAGGTGTCTCTTCCAATCACATGCTGTATACAAGAGATATCAGCACATTTAAAATTGTTGGATCTTAAAAATTAAAAGATAGAGGGGAAACACACCATGAACAGGCTGTAATAAAGCAGTCCTATGACTCATCATCTAGAATTTCTCAAAAGTACAGCAAAAACAATGGTGGAACCAGGATTCAGCCCTGAGCAGACTGGCTCCACTGTCTGTAGGTTTCCTGGATACTCTTTCCATCTTGCATAGAATATAGTCTAAGGGGGTTTAGCGCTCTCAGGGGTACGTGTTGAGAGCAGGGGTTAAAGTCCTAGCTGAATTTTCTCTCAGAATCCAATTGACATAGCAGATTGAATAAACAACAGAATAATAAATAACCTGAGAAAATTATAATTTTGCTAATATTTTTATAGAAATCAGCTGTTCTCAACCTTCCTAATGCTGAGACCCTTTAATACAGTTCCTTATGTGGTGGTGACCCTCAGCCATAAAATTATTTTCAATGTTACACTATCACTGTAATCTTGCTACTGTTATGAATGGTAATATAAATATCTGTGTTTTCTGATGATCTTAGGTGACCCCTGTGAAAGGCCCAGCCAATCCCCCAAAGGAGTGGTGACTCACAGGTTGAGAAGCACTACTATAGATAAATTGGAGTCAGTTTCTGTATTACTAAAAGAGAATATAATCTATACTAGTACCAGCTGGATCATTGCAGAATGACTATTGAGATAGCTTTATATGTCTTGAACAACTGTGTTAAGATTCCACAGTCTAAGATATGCTGATGAATTATGAGTTTATATTATAGGGCATTGCCGCACTCCATAGTGAGGTTAAGACCTCTCAGGCAGCATGATTAAAAATCAGCTTGTGCACTCACATACATCTCTTTTGATTTCTCAAGAAGAACTTTATCAAGAAGCTTGGTGAAATGTTCAATTATCATATTTTAATTGGGTTCTGGTAAATAATTAGAAAAAAATTACAGCAAAATTTAATTTTAGCCTAAAATAACAACCAATTGAATCTTGGGTGAAGACAAAGAAATGAGGACCTTCAAAAATTCTCTCATCCATAAAAGCAACAAGAATGTCAGCAAAACATGTCACAATTGATCTTTTCAGAACATTAAGGATTGGGCAAAGGCTTGTAGCAATCCAGAGGAAGTTATTAAAAACAAGACAAAACAAAGCAAAGCCCAGATGAGTTCCTCCCAAAACAGTAAGCTTCTGAGCACCTTAGTTTGTTCTCTTTTTCCCTTCAATTATTCAATTTCACAATAGCCTTCTAAACCAATAGCCCACATCTTTATGAAAATTGGCTTCCTGTAAGTCACTGAAAGAGGCACAAGAACACTGAAGGGCCGTTACAGCCCCAATACCAGAAGACTGTTCTTGCCGATGCATCTGGTGATCCAGTAGACTGACCTATTTACTGTCTTTATGTGTTTGGGTGAAAAGCTTGCTAAAGAGTTAACAACCCTTTTTCATAGAGCTGCTTGTCACATAACAGCATAGGCAATGCTAACACCCTAATCCTGAAGTGGTGGAAAAAATTTTGGAAAACATTAGGGTAGCCAAGAAGCTTAGAAGAAGAAATGCAGATAAGACCTATAAGGGCTATGGAAGGAAACCATGTGTTCCTGGAAAACTGGCTAGAAATGTGCATGTATAGAGCTGTGCCTACTTATGAAAGTATTAATAAGTCTTATCATATCCTAGACTTATCCCAATCCTCTGTACAAAGAGGAAATGAGGTTGAGGCAGAGTTACCTACTTGTTAGTTGAGTGTTTAAGATTTGCCTGACTGCAGGACCATACACATATGTGTGAGAGCACACACACACACACACACACACAAAGTGTACACATGCACACACATGCACATGCACATGCACACACATGTGTACACATTTACACACACATGCACAGGCACACACATGTACATGCACACACACATGCACACATGAAAGAGAGACAGAGAGACAGACAGAGACAAAGAGGGGCACAGAAACAGAGAGACAGAGGCAGAGAAAATAGAGGCAGAGAAACAGAGACAGAGACAAAGAGGAACACAGAGACAGAGGCATAGAGATAGAAAAAACAGAAAGCAGCAGAGAGACAGACAGAGATGGAAAGAGACAATGAGACACATGCATACACAGAGAGACAGAGAGATGGAAAGAGACACAAAGAGAGAACCTAACAAGAAACTCCAAAAGAATACTTTCAGGTATTTAAGAACACTCCAGCTTCACAAATACACACACATATACCACAAGAGAGAGAAAAAGACAGACAAAGAGACAGAGATGAAGAGAGACAATAAGACACATGCACATAGAAAGAGCCAGACAGAGACACACAGAGAGCCTAACAAGAAACCCCAAAGGAATTCTTTCAGGTATTTAAGAACATCTTTGTCCAATCACCAGATGAGCTAATGAAGGACATTTTACTGGTCATACATGATACAGAATATAGACTGTATAGAATTATTTCAGAAACATTTTAAAGTGGTAGGATGCTGTCTATGAACTATGATCAAAGTTGGCTTTTTCTTATATTTATTTATTTATTTATTTGTTTGTTTGTTTTTTTTTGAAACAGGGTTTCTCTGTATAGCCCTAGCTGTCCTGGAACTCACTCTGTAGACCAGGCTGTCCTTGAACTCAGAAATCTGCCTGCTTCTGGCTCCCAAGTAGAAGTTGATTTTCCTTACTATTGTTGTCTTGGTTTTATTTGGTTTTCCAGTTTCCTCCCAGTATGCAACTGTAGCACAGCAGCTGGAGAACTAATTGTCTTTAGCATGAACATTAGCATTATAATAAGGTGGCAACCAGTCTAACTCAAATCTCTTCCCAAGCTACAGACAGCTGAGGCACATGGGAACTGGGATGGGGGGAGCAGCAGAGTGAATGGTGGCAGATCAGTTTGTGAAATTTACACTTTTAGGAACTAAAGGAAATTACCAGCTAAGTTTTTTTTTTTTAGGACTAAATAACGATTAGTTCATTATTTCTAGCACTTATTTTAATTTGACCAAATGCCACTCAACTAAGCAGGACACATATGAGCTCACAAAGCCTGAAGCAGCATGTGAAGATCTACATGAGTCTGCACCAGGTCCTCTACGTCTATATTATAGCTATTTAGGGACTGTTGTCAGTGATTACACGTGGGTCCCTGACTCTCATGCCTGTTCTTGAGACTCTTTTGCTCCTTTTGGGTTGCCATGCCCAATTTTAATAGGATAGTTTTTGCTTGATCTTATTACTTTTTATTTTGTCATGTTTAGTTGTTGTCTTTTGGAAACCTGTGAGTTTTCTGTATGTTTGTTTGTTTCTGGTTTTGTTTTTGTTTTTTCTAATGAGACACAGAACCAGAGGGAAAGGGAGGGAAGGTAGGAAAGAACTGAGAGGAATAGAAGCAAAGGTAACTATAATCTGGATATATTATATGAGAAAAAAATCTATTTTCAATAAGGGGAAAAAGAAGGGATGATTTTTGGAATCATAGCCAACCATATACTAGTATGACGTAAGCACTTAAGCATTCAAATTGCATTTTTGAAAGTTGAGAAATTATTTAATTCTAATAAATATACCTCAACACTAACAATACAACTGGAAAAACTCAGCCTTTACAATCGTGATAAATATCAACTGATCAACAGAATAGGTGAAGGTATAAGGTTTCCCTGTTTCAACAATATCTTCTGCATTATAAACAAAACTATTTTTAAGAAATACAGTGGAAGACTGCTTTCCTTTAAAGTAGTTTATTATAAAACATGTTTAGTCTCACTAAACATGGCTTGTGCCTTAGTGGTTCACTGGTTCTAATACCAGCAACAGCTTTCGAGGACCTTAAATTTTATGCTTTTTTTCCTACTGGAAACACACCATAGAAAAGAATTTTTAGCACATTGCAAAAAAAAAAATCCATGCTAATTATAAATGCCCCAAATATAATACTTTTCAGTGTGCCACCTAAAAATGTATTTTAAAATATTAAAGTTCTAAAAAACAGCATGGAGGGCAGCATTATCTTGCTATTATGATTTTAGATATGCCAAGGCATCAAAGTTGTGTGTTTGGATAATTTGCATTATCCTTTGAAGCTGTTTGCCTTCACATGTGGATTGTAATAGTATCAGAATGAGCTACCTGTAGGAGCAAAACAGTGTGAATACAGAATCGCTTCACGTTCAAAGATGACTAGGGAAGAAGTGTTTGTCTGTCTGCTTTGTACTGTGATCGTAAGGAAGTGATAGGCATGTCTGATGGACTGTGGTCTTTGTTCTACCTTTGCTCAGAGGTGGCTGTTCTGCTCTATCTTCTTCCAGTCTTCAATATAAAGTGTGACTATACATATACATACACATACACATACACATATACATCATATACGTATACGTATACATATACATTTACATATATACATATACATTTACATATACACACACACACATATATATACATACACATCATATACATACACATATATAAACATGCATATACATACATATACACACACATATATATATATCCTTGCTGTAAAATAGAATTTGTTATTACTATAGGAGTTGAGAAAATAATTGATTTGTGGAGGATGTAGTGAGAAAGGATAATATTTACGAGAAATTAAATATATAAGGAGAAAATTTGTCTTTACTGTTTCATCATAATGACTAATAATATATTTCACTAAGATATTTTCAGAGAAGTCTTAGAAAGCAAAATACAGTGGTTTGAAGAGTAAGTGAGAGGGGAACAATCATGTTGTAGTCTTAGCTTTTCAGAGGAAAACTACATTTACAACTTAGATATGGAGCCAAAGAATATTTTTATTGACATGGAGAAGACTAGAGAACTTTCAAAGATTTATGTAGTCTCTTTCTCTCTCTCTCTGTCTGTCTGTCTGTCTGTCTGTCTCTCTCTCTCTCTTTCTCTCTCTCTCTCTCTCTCTCTCACACACACACACACACACACACACAGAAACACACAGAGGAATGAGAAATTCTTACAAGATCAGGCTCCCCGAGAAAGTGAGATATTGCCCACGTTTCATATGCTGCAGACATGAAACACAAAGACTTGTCAGCAGCAGAACCTGAACCTCTCCTTCTGACATTTAGGCAGTTATTCCTCTAAGCACTTGTTTGGGATCTATCAGACCATAAATGAAATATCCCTTTAGTTTCCCTGCTTGTGGGAGGCATTTCTTGAGCTATTTAACAGCTTCAGACACTTTGATTGGACTATTCACACAGGCGAGCTCCTTCCGAGGCTAACTTACAGTACGATGCCCTTTCTCTCACTTCTCATTTATGACTTGACACTCAATGATCAGATGCCTAAATCATTATAAGTCATACTCCAGATAGTATTCTACTTGATCAAATGCTTAAAGAATTATAATTCATACTCAAGATAGTATTCTATGTGCTGAATTTTGAGGAAGTATAACTTAGGAATAGTAAACTCATGAAGACAGATATTTGTTATAGAGTAAAAAAGAATTAAGTGAATTTAAAAATAAAATAAATGGGGCATTGTGTACTATTAGTCATATTCCAGCTCTCTGAGGGTATTGATTGCCTAAATATTCAAGTATTGATTTAATATTGTGAGCCTTGAAGTTTTTCATTAAACAAAGGAAAGGTGCTAGATACATATCTGTTTTTTTTATTCACATAAAACCACTAAGCCAGTTCCTAGCATTAATTCATTGCAATAAAATCTCATTTTAATTACATTAATTAAACTAATTAATTTAATAGTATAATCCTGTGTCAATTCTTTTTATTTTGAGAGAAATATATCACTACAAAATTCTATAAAATCTACCCAGAAGTTTTCTTTTCTAATTAGGCTTAATTTTTTCCTTGCAATATACTAATTGACCAGAAAGAATAATTTTCTCTTATGTTTGGTGAATATTGTGGAGAATATTGTTACTCAGAAATCCTGGGACTTGAGCCTTCCTTGCAGCTAGAAACTTTTAAAAAATATTTTTCATTTTTATCTAAATGTTTTAATATGTTAGCCTCTTGAGATAACTGGTCAAAGACATTTTTGGCTAGATGAGAAGCTCTTCCAACACTTTGAAGGGATGTGAGAATACTATACGTTAAATTCCATTGCTAGGCAACCTTGAGATCTCAAGCATACTGAAGGGTTTTCCTCAGCTACGAGACAAGAGGTAGAGGACTGCATCCATCAATCCAACAATCACACACTGTTTCTTTGTAGGATAACTCTTCTGAACAAACCCTTTCACAGGCATCTGGCAGAAGCCTGAAGGACAACTGAGAATTTTATAGTGTCTCACAGTAGCCATAGCTTAAAGAATTCTTTTCACTGAATTATTTTCAGGTCAGGAACTTGTAATCCATTAATTCAGACAATTGTTGTACCTCTTCTTTGCCAAGCATCTTGTCAGGAACTACAAATGTTGAAATGGGTAAGGGATTAACATCTAAATAAGATTATGACAAACCAAATTTAAGAATACATCAAAAAGACCATTCACCATGACCAAGTTGGTTTCATTCCAAATACACACATGATTGGTTTAACATATGTAAATCAACACATGTAGTTGATCACAAAATGATCTCAAGGACAGAAATCATAGAATCATCTCAACATATACAGATAACTCCTTTGACAGAATTAAACATACCTTCATGGTAAAAGACCTGAAGAGATTAGAGATGTAGGGATTTCTTCAATATCCTAAGAGATATTTAAGACAAACTGATAAATAGTATCATCCTAAAGAGAGAAAAGCTTGGACCATTCCCACTAAAATCAATAACAATGCAAGGGGGGGAGCTCCATCTTCCCTTTCATTATGCAAGGCTTGACGTCTTTTTTTTTTTTTTTAGCATTTCCTGATTATTTTTTAAATATTTTATTTATTTACAATACAGTCATTAGCCCCCCTTCCGGTCAACCTCCTACAGTTCCTCATCCCATTCCTCCTCCCCTTTGCCTCTAAGAGGGTGCTCCTTCTCCTTAACAGGTGCAATAAGGCAGAGAAGAAGGTAAGAGGGACACACATGGAAAAGGAAGAAGTCAACCTATCTAATTTTGAAATGATATGATTCTATAGATGACAGAGTATAAAATATTTCTCTTTGTGTTGACACGGACTTTCACACATTTGTCAAGAGTAGTAAGAGGGATCAGGCTTGTCTGGCTCCAGAGCCTTGTTTTAAAGATATAGAGGGTCCAGCTGCTCATCAGATATCTTTGATTGATATTACCTATCAAGTTGAGGGAGTGAACTCTCAGCTTGTAGTATACTAAGAGGTTTTTTTTTCTTATTCAATAATTAAACGAGTGTTAATTTCTTGTCAAATGCTTCATTCATGTCACCTGTACATAGGATGATGTTAAAATTTGGTAAAGTAATTAATATTTAAATTTGAGCCAGCCATTCATGCCAAGGATATGCACTTTGTCATGATTTACAATGCTTTTTACATGTTGTTGGATGTGATTTATAAAAATTGTGTTAACTTGTTTGGCATTTATGTTCATGACTTATGTAGATTTGTAACTTTTTCCTTGATGTTTTTACCTGATTTTAGGGTGATGTTGGCCTCTTCCAACAAGCTGAAAAGTACTTTACAGTTTTAGTCTTCAAAAAGTGTTTGTAGAGAAGTATTATAATCGCTTATTTGAAAATTTTGTATAATTTGCCAGTGTGTACATCTGAACCTGATGCTTTCAGTGATAGAATGTCACTTATCAACGACTAAAAATTTTTTTATTCGATATAATTTTTTATTTACATTTCAAATGATTTCCCCTTTTCTAGCCCCCCACTCCCCGAAAGTCCCGTAAGCCCCCTTCTCTCCCCCTGTCCTCCCACCCACCCCTTCCCACTTCCCCGTTCTGGTTTTGCCGAATACTGCTTCACTGAGTCTTTCCAGAACAAGGGGCCACTCTTCCTTTCTTCCTGTACCTCATTTGATGTGTGGATTATGTTTTGGGTATTCCAGTTTTCTAGGTTAATATCCACTTATTAGTGAGTGCATACCATGAGTCACCTTTTGAGTCTGGGTTACCTCACTTAGTATGATGTTCTCTAGCTCCATCCATTTGCCTAAGAATTTCATGAATTCATTGTTTCTAATGGCTGAATAGTACTCCATTGAGTATATATATCACATTTTTTGCATCCCCTCTTCTGTTGAGGGATACCTGGGTTCTTTCCAGCATCTGGCAATTATAAATAGGGCTGCTATGAACATAGTAGAGCATGTGTCCTTATTACATGGTGGGGAATCCTCTGGGTATATGCCCAGGAGTGGTATAGCAGGATCTTCTGGAAGTGAGGTGCCCAGTTTTCGGAGGAACCGCCAGACTGATTTCCAGAGTGGTTGTACTAATTTGCAACTCCACCAGCAATGGAGGAGTGTTCCTCTTTCTCCACATCCTCGCCAACACCTGCTGTCTCCTGAATTTTTAATCTTAGCCATTCTGACTGGTGTAAGGTGAAATCTCAGGGTTGTTTTGATTTGCATTTCCCTAATGACTAATGAAGTTGAGCATTTTTTAAGATGCTTCTCTGCCATCCGAAGTTCTTCAGGTGAGAATTCTTTGTTTAACTCTGTACCCCATTTTTTAATAGGGTTGACTAAAAATTTTTTAACACATATATACCTAATTAGAGTATTTATTCTTTTTTTGAGATTTGGCATATTGACTCTTCCAAGGAATTGTCCTATTATAGTTGTTACTGCATGCGTAAGCATAGCATTGTTCACAGTATCCTTCACCATCATTTTAAGGACCACCAGATTTACAGAGATCCCCATCTGGTTCCTGATATTAGTAGTTCGTGCCATTCACTTTTATATAGTTACCCTAGCTAGATGTTTATTCATTTTCTTGATTTTTTTTTCGAAAAGCTAGTTTTCATTTTATTATCTCTATTTAATTTCTCTTCTCAGTTTAACTGATATCTTCCCCAATTTTTGTCAGATTAATATTTTAATAAAATAATATACTAACTTTGTATTAATATAATATACATAAAATTGAAATGGATATTTTCCCATGTAACCTTGTTTAATATTGCTGAAATAAGTTTATATAAATTGTGAGAACACTATTTTCAAAAATTTTAGTGGTAAGGAAAAGTGATTTTTTTCAGATTGCAATGTTTTGTAGATGTGATATTTTAATTTTGATTTTTGGAAATTAAAATTACTTAGTTACCTCCTTCAATTCCTCTCTCAAAATACTTCCGAATAACTTTAACTTGCTCTTTTTTCTAATTCGTGGTCTCTTTTTCTGTCAGTTGTTTTTACAGATACACATATTTTCCTAAATACCTACCTAGAACTTGCTCCGTCTGTATGTTATTTTATGTATGTCATCAGGACCATCAATTTGCTATTGGAGAACCAGATGGTGTGCTCTTACCAGGAACAATTGCTCTTTCCCCCAGCATCCTTAGTTTCCTGTAATCCTTTGTGTAGGGTTGAAGCCTCATAGAATCTCATTTTTCCACATTGTCCTGTCTCTTATTGTCCTTGTTCAGCTTGAGAAACCATGGTGGTCAAACGTTACTCATGTAGATTCCTGATGTTTCTGGGAAACACAGTCTCACAGCAAATTCCCTGGTCCTCTGCTCATATATGATTTTTATTATTTTTAAAAATTATTTAAAGCAAGACACGGATGTTTCCTTCTTTTGTTTTAGGTGTATATATTAGTTACATGTTATACTATGGCATATATATGTCTCATGTTATATATATATATATATATAAAACACATATAATGTTTTGATAGCTTTATACTCTAGATTTAATTTTCTCTTCTATTTCCAATGTTCTTGGTATAATATTTGATTGTTGGTTTTTTATTTTTTATACTAAATCACTGAAAATTATAAATTTTCTTCAACATACAATTTGCCGCATCCTAAAATTTTAGATGTGGTTTTATTTAATTCATTTCTTCTGAGACGTCCTTTTTGACCCATAATTAACTTAGAAGTATCTTGTTTAATCTCCAACTATTGCAGCTGGTTTTCAAGTACCTTTCTGCTATTGATCTTTTTAGTTTAATTCTATTGTGACTTGCCAACAGACACTGTGTGATTTTTTTCACTTAAGTTGTACTTCAAAGATTAGAATATGGTGTATCTACGAGGATGACTCACATACAAGCTTGAAACTAATTTATTCTTTGGTGTTTGATCAAGTAGTTTAGTGAATTTAACTGTATTTAGTCAAGTAATTGATAGTGTTGATTATAACTATGTCTTTATTGATTTTCTGAGGATTGAATCTCTATATCACAAGGAATGTAATAGTTATTTTTAATGTAATAATTGTTTCCTCTATTTCCTCTGAATGTTCTACCTCTTTAAGGCACAAAGTATTTTTTACTTTAATGTCAACTATCATTAAATACATACCAAAATGTTGTGCCTTCTTGGAGAAATAGTTTCTATATCACCATATAATATTTCTTTGTATCTCTTATAAATTTTCCTTTTAAAGGAGTTATTGTTTATTGTTATTAATAAGTATTGTAATAATTGTTTTTATTAATTTATTAATTTATTCTTTTTACTTTCAGACTGTAGCCTCCTCTCTCCTCTCCTCCTACTCCTCACCCATAAATTCTTCTCCCATTAACTCCTAGCTTTTTCCTCAGAGAAAGGGAAGTCCTACTTTGCTACCATCCCACCAAGAGGTCGGAAGTCAAGATAGGACTACTTATAAATTTTCCTATTAAACCTCTGCTCTTTTCTAAATTAGCATAGTTACTCTTTTCTTTGTGTTGGCATGTGATATTACCCTTCATCTTCCCTGTCTGTTCTGTTTCTTAGTGTCATTTACAGCAGATACTCTTAAACACAGGTCTATAGCTCACACATATGGATAAAAGACATACAATTTCGTATGGGCATATATACTATATACAACCAATTTAATTGTGAAATGGCACCTATAATTTGATGTTAGACATCTAATTGCTATCTAAAGAAACAATTAGGCTTAAATCAATATGATAAAAAATAAATGCTGTAACATTATCCATAATAATAACTGTTAAAAATAATGCAAAGCAACTCTTTAGAGTTTATCTGACAACACTAAATATATGGTTGGATTTGGAAAAGGTTTAAGAACACCCAACTTTAGGAATAAACAACTCCCAGGGTCATATATTTTTTGGAATTTCACTATCCAGAAGCATATTGTACTTTCAACTATTTTCACACATTAGCAATACATTAATTATCATCTCTTGAGGATCCATCAAACTGAATTTCCATAATATCCACTGCTTTTAGAATTGTATGTGATCAATCAGTCAAGTAATGTCACTGCGGAAGTGGTTTTTTTTTTTTTTTTTTATTTGATATAATTTATTTACATTTCAAATGATTTCCCCTTTTCTAGCCCCCCCCACTCCCCGAAAGTCCCGTAAGCCCCCTTCTCTTCCCCTGTCCTCCCTCCCACCCCTTCCCAGTTCCCCGTTCTGGTTTTGCCAAATACTGTTTCACTGAGTCTTTCCAGAACCAGGGACCACTCCTGCTTTCTTCTTGTATCTCATTTGATGTGTGGATTATGTTTTGGGTATTCCAGTTTTCTAGGTTAATAACCACTTATTAGTGAGTGCATACCATGATTCACCTTTTGAGTCTGGGTTACCTCACTTAGTATGATGTTCTCTAGCTCCATCCATTTGCCTAAGAATTTCATGAATTCATTGTTTCTAATGGCTGAATAGTACTCCATTGTGTAGATATACCACATTTTTTGTATCCACTCTTCTGTTGAGGGATACCTGGGTTCTTTCCAGCATCTGGCAATTATAAATAGGGCTGCTATGAACATAGTAGAGCATGTATCCTTATTACATGGTGGGGAATCCTCTGGGTATATGCCCAGGAGTGGTATAGCAGGATCTTCTGGAAGTGAGGTGCCCAGTTTTCGGAGGAACCGCCAGACTGCTTTCCAGAGTGGTTGTACCAATTTGCAACCCCACCAGCAGTGGAGGAGTGTTCCTCTTTCTCCGCACCCTCTCCAACACCTGCTGTCTCCTGAATTTTTAATCTTAGCCATTCTGACTGGTGTAAGATGAAATCTTAGGGTTGTTTTGATTTGCATTTCCCTAATGACTAATGAAGTGGAGCATTTTTTAAGATGCTTCTCCGCCATCCGAAGTTCTTCAGGTGAGAATTCTTTGTTTAACTCTGTACCCCATTTTTTAATAGGGTTGTTCGGTTTTCTGGAGTCTAACTTCTTGAGTTCTTTATATATATTGGATATTAGCCCTCTATCTGATGTAGGATTGGTGAAGATCTTTTCCCAATTTGTTGGTTGCCGATCTGTCCTCTTGATGGTGTCCTTTGCCTTACAGAAACTCTGTAACCTTATGAGGTCCCATTTGTCAATTCTTGCTCTTAGAGCATACGCTATTGGTGTTCTGTTCAGAAACTTTCTCCCTGTACCGATGTCCTCAAGGGTCTTCCCCAGTTTCTTTTCTATTAGCTTCAGAGTGTCTGGCTTTATGTGGAGGTCCTTGATCCATTTGGATTTGAGCTTAGTACAAGGAGACAAGGATGGATCAATTCGCATTCTTCTGCATGCTGACCTCCAGTTGAACCAGCACCATTTGTTGAAAAGGCTATCTTTTTTCCATTGGATGTTTTCAGCCTCTTTGTCGAGGATCAAGTGGCCATAGGTGTGTGGGTTCATTTCTGGATCTTCAATCCTGTTCCATTGATCCTCCTGCCTGTCACTGTACCAATACCATGCAGTTTTTAACACTATTGCTCTGTAGTATTGCTTGAGGTCAGGGATACTGATTCCCCCAGATTTTCTTTTGTTGCTGAGAATAGTTTTAGCTATCCTGGGTTTTTTGTTGTTCCAGATGAATTTGATAATTGCTCTTTCTAACTCTGTGAAGAATTGAGTTGGGATTTTGATGGGTATTGCATTGAATCTGTATAGTGCTTTAGGCAAAATGGCCATTTTAACTATATTGATTCTACCGATCCATGAACATGGGAGGTTTTCCCATTTTTTGAGGTCTTCTTCCATTTCCTTCTTCAGAGTCTTGAAGTTCTTGCCATACAGATCTTTCGCATGTTTGGTAAGAGTCACCCCAAGATACTTTATACTGTTTGTGGCTATTGTGAAGGGGGTCATTTCCCTAATTTCTTTCTCAGCCTGCTTATCCTTTGAGTATAGGAAGGCCACTGATTTGCTTGAGTTGATTTTGTAACCTGCCACTTTGCTGAAGTTGTTTATCAGCTGTAGGAGCTCTCTAGTGGAGTTCTTTGGGTCACTTAGGTAGACGATCATGTCGTCTGCAAATAATGATAGTTTGACTTCCTCCTTTCCAATTTGTATCCCTTTGACCTCCTTATGTTGTCGAATTGCCCGAGCTAGTACCTCAAGTACAATATTGAAAAGATAAGGAGAAAGGGGGCAGCCTTGTCTGGTCCCTGATTTCAGTGGGATTGCTTCAAGTTTCTCTCCGTTTAGTTTGATGCTGGCTACCGGTTTGCTGTATATTGCTTTTACTATGTTTAGGTATGGGCCTTGAATTCCTGTTCTCTCCAAGACTTTAAGCATGAAAGGATGCTGAATTTTGTCAAATGCTTTTTCAGCATCCAATGAAATGACCATGTGGTTTTGTTCTTTGAGTTTGTTTATGTAGTGGATTGTATTGATGGATTTCCGTATATTGAACCAACCCTGCATTCCCGGGATAAAGCCTACTTGATCATGGTGGATGATCGTTTTGATGTGTTCTTGGATTCGGTTGGCAAGAATTTTGTTGAGTATTTTTGCATCGATGTTCATAAGGGAAATTGGTCTGAAGTTCTCTTTCTTTGTTGGATCTTTGTGTGGCTTTGGTATCAGCGTAATTGTGGCTTCGTAGAAGGAATTGGGTAGTGTTCCTTCTGTTTCTATTTTGTGGAATAGTTTGAAGAGTATTGGTGTTAACTCTTCTTTGAAGGTCTGGTAGAATTCTGCACTGAAACCATCTGGTCCTGTGCTTTTTTTGGTTGGAAGACTTTCTATGACTCCTTCTATTTCTTTAGGCTTTATGGGACTGTTTAGATGGTCTAGTTGGTCCTGATTTAATTTTGGTATTTGGTATCTGTCAAGGAAATTGTCCATTTCCTCCAGATTCTCCAGTTGTGTTGAGTACAGGCTCTTGTAGTAGGATCTGATGATTTTTTGGATTTCCTCAGTTTCCGTTGTTATGTCTCCCTTTTCATTTCTAAGTTTGTTAATTTGGATACTTTCTCTGTGCCCTTTGGTCAGTCTGGCTAAGGGTTTATCTATCTTGTTGATTTTCTCAAAGAACCAGCTCCTAGTTTTGTTGATTTTTTGTATGGTTCTCTTTGTTTCTACTTGATTGATTTCGGCCCTGAGTTTGATGATTTCCTGCCTTCTACTCCTCCTGGGTGAAATAGCTTCTTTTTGTTCTAGGGCTTTCAGGTGTGTCATTAAGTTGGTAATGTATGCTCTCTCCATTTTCTTTTTGGAGGCACTCAGGGCTATGAGTTTTCCTCTTAGCACTGCTTTCATTGTGTCCCATAGATTTGGGTATGTTGTTTCTTCATTTTCATTGTGTTCTAAAAAGTCTTTAATTTCTTTCTTTATTTCTTCCTTGACCAAGGTGTCATTGAGTAGAGTATTGTTCAATCTCCATGTGTTTGTGGGTTTTCTGTTGTTTCTGTTGCTATTGAAGACCACTTTTATTCCATAGTGATCAGATAGGAGGCATGGGATTAGTTCTATCTTTTTATATTTGTTGAGGTCTGTCTTGTGACCAATTATATGGTCGATTTTGGAGAAGGTACCATGAGGTGCTGAAAAAAAGGTATATTCTTTTGTTTTAGGATAGAATGTTCTATATATATCAGTTAAATCTAATTGGTCCAAAGCTTCAATTAGTTTCATTGTGTCCTTGTTTAGTTTCTGTTTTCCTGATCGGTCCATTGAGGAAAGTGCAGTGTTGAAGTCACCCACAATTATTGTGTTAGGTGCAATGTGTGCTTTGAGTTTTAATAAAGTTTCTTTTATGAAAGAGGGTGCCCTTGCATTTGGAGCATAGATGTTCAGGATTGAGAGTTCTTCTTGTTGTATTTTTCCTTTGACCAGCAAGAAGTGTCCCTCAGAGTCTCTTTTGATGACTTTGGGTTGAAAGTCAATTTTATCTGATATTAAAATGGCTACTCCAGCTTGTTTCCTGAGACCATTTGCTTGTAAAATTGTCTTCCAGCCTTTTACTCTAAGGTAGTGTTTGTCTTTGACCCTGAGGTGTGTTTCCTGTAAGCAGCAAAATGTAGGGTCCTGTTTACGTATCCAGTCAGTTAGTCTGTGTCTTTTTATTGGGGCATTGAGTCCATTGATGTTAAGAGATATTAAGGAATAGTGATTGTTACTTCCTATCATTTTTGACGTTATTTTTTAAATTTGATTGCTTAACTTATTTGGGTTTGATGAAAGGTTACTATCTTGCTTTTTTCAGGGTGGAGTTTCCCTCCTTGTATTGGTGTTGTCCTCCTATTATCCTTTTTAGGGCTGGGTTTGTGGATAGATATTGGGTGAACTTGGTTTTGTCGTGAAATATCTTAGTTTCTCCATCTATGGTGATTGAGAGTTTTGCTGGATATAGTAGTTTTGGTTGGCATTTGTGTTCTCTTAGAGTCTGCATGAGATCTGCCCAGGACCTTCTAGCCTTCATAGTCTCAGGTGAAAAGTCTGCTGTGATTCTGATAGGTCTTCCTTTATATGTTACTTGGCCTTTTTCTCTTACTGCCTTTAGTATTCTTTCTTTGTTTAGAACATTTGGTGTTTTGATTATTATGTGACGGGAAGTATTTCTGTTCTGGTCCAGTCTGTTTGGAGTTCTGTAGGCTTCTTGTATATTCATGGGCATCTCTCTCTTTAGGTTAGGGAAGTTTTCTTCCATAATTTTATTGAAGATATTTGCTGGCCCTTTAAGTTGTAAATCGTCACTCTCATCTATGCCTATAATCCTTAGGTTTGGTCTTCTCATTGTGTCCTGGATTTCCTGGATATTTTGGGTTACAAGCTTTTTGCACTTTGCATTTTCTTTAACTGTTGAGTCCATGGTTTCTATGGAATCTTCAGCATCTGAGATTCTTTCTTCTATCTCTTGTATTCTGTTGTTGATATTTGCATCTCTGTCCCCTGATTTCTTCCCAAGGCTTTCTATCTCCAAAGTTGTCTCCCTTTGAGTTTTCTTAGTTGTTTCTACTTCTGATTTTAGATCCTGGATGGTTTTGCTTAGCTCCTTCCCTTGCATGTTTGTGTTTTCCTGTAATTCTTTAAGAGATTTTTGTGTTTCCTCTTTCATGAGCTCAGCCTGTTGACCAAAGTTCTCCTGTATTTCTTTAAGAGATTTTTGTGTTTCGTCTTTCATGACCTCAGCCTGTTGAGCAAAGTTCTCCTGTATTTCTTTAAGTGTTTTTTGCATTTCCTCCTTGTTGGCTTTTGTATTCTCCTGGATTTCTTTCAATGATTTTTGTGTTTCCCTTGCAAGGGCTTCTAACTTTTGATCCATTTTCTCCTCAATGTCCTTCATGTGTTCCTGTACCAGCATCATGACCAGTGATTTTAAATCCAAATCTTGTTTTACTGGTGTGATGGGGTATCCAGGACTTGCTGGTAGAGGAGAATTTGGTTCAGATGTTGCCATATTGCCTTGATTTCTGTTAGTGACGTTTCTGCGTTTGCCTTTTGCCATCTAGCTCTCACTGGTGTTACTTGGTCTTGTCAGTGCTGGACTCACCAGTGCAAGCTGCCCCTTCCCTGTTGGCCTCTGGTGCACAGCTTACACTCTGCACTGCCTATAGACAGGGTGCTGTTGTCCAGGCTGTTCAGATCCCGAAGCAGGCACCTGAAGGCTCCCGCTGGGGCCCGCAGGATTTATTGGAGCACACCGACTTCTCCCAGCTGGCCGCCCGGAAGCCCCCACTAGCCTCTTGAGGGACCTGGAGATGTGGCGGCCACCCAGGCTGATCTGAAGCGGAGAGAGTTGAGCTGGGGGCTTCTGCCTGAGGCCTTGCCCCAGATTGTGTCTGTGGACCAGGTGGAACCCGTGTGCACCCCCAGGGAGCTCCGAAGGTGAATGTTGCTGTGACCTCCCCTGTGCTCCGCTCACTCCGCTGGGCAGCCGATTTCCCCAACCGGGCTGGCGCACACTAGGTTAGCCTTGTCGCCTGGGCCCTGAGTCCAGGCAAACGCCTGGGAGGCCAAGGTCCAAGCAAAGTTCCCCTAGGGCTATGTCTGTTATTTGGGTCCGCCAGGTGACCCGGATGGCGGGCGTGCGCGTCCGCGCTCCGCGAAAGCACCGGGAGAGTCTGTTGTGCTAATAACCTCCTGGGCTGGTTGACACACAGATGGCCCACCAAGCCGCCCAGTTCTTGGGGTCAGTCCTGTGCCTTTTGGGGCCTAGACCCCCGTTTTGTTAGCCTCAGGCTACGCTTGTTAGCAGTCTCTGCCCTCCCGAGCACTCTGGCTCCTGTAGGCAAAATGGCGGCGCGTGCACCGGCCGGGGCAAAAAAAAAAAAAACTCCTGGCTGGGTTGGCGCCCCGATGGCCACTCGAACAGCCCAGGGCCTGGGTGCAGGCCAACGCCCGTCTGGCTCAGACCCCTGCGGTGTTGGGCCTAGGATTATGTTTGTGTACCTCAGTCTGACCGATCTCTGGAGCCCGGGATCAAGATGGCGGTGAGTCTCTCCTGACTGGCGGGCAGCCGAGTTCTGAAGTGGCTTCCGTGCAGCGAAAGGCTCCGCAGAACCGCAGTTGCTTGCCGCCCGGCTGGTCAGCGAAGGTCAGTGGTCGTGGGCGCAGGGCCTAACTGGACCCTGTGTCGCCTTGGTTCCACTGCTGATGGC
The DNA here is from genome assembly GCF_947179515.1 of Apodemus sylvaticus. Lineage (NCBI taxonomy): Eukaryota > Metazoa > Chordata > Mammalia > Rodentia > Muridae > Apodemus > Apodemus sylvaticus. The sequence goes on from NC_067473.1 coordinate 27,721,724, forward strand.
CCTTCAGCTGGAGCAGCCACTGCTACCGCCGCCGCCGCCGCTGCCGCCCGCGGAAGTGGTTTTTGATCCCAGGACATGGGGGCGACCTCTGTGTGGGCTCTAAGGGAAATCTCACATTGGTGTTATCACCCCCCTTTGAAATTTTATCTTAAGCATCATATAAAGGAATGCATTTAAGACTGAATTAACACTACTCTCTCATGTTCCATACCCTCTCTTTTGTCATCCCTCACCACTCTCATTTGCCTACAATGGAACTTCTAAAGTATGTGTTACCAATCTTGCTTCCAGCTATGATAGTCTAGATATCTTGCTTCCAGCTATGATAGTCTAGATAATTCCGCACTGCAGCGGAGATACACGAGCAAGTGGCAGCTGTGTCCTTTTGCATAGGGTGTGTAAGGAGGACAGTTTCAAGTGCTGAGTCGATTTCAGACCTCTTGTTTCACTTAGTACTCTCTCTCTCTCTTTCTCGTTCTCTCTCTAGCTCTCTGTCTCTCTCCTACTTAGACCTGCTGTATCAAAAGACTAGGTAAAATGGCCCTACAATTGTCCCTTCCTACTCTTTTTTCTAGGGTGGCATATCATGATTGGTTGTTGTTTTTAACAGATAGTATCCTAAATATAGGTCATAGGAAGGAAGATGAATCAGGGAATAGTTAAGCAGGGACAGTAGTACACTGAGCTGTAATTATTAAAATTGTTCATAAATTCAAGCAATGGCATAAACAATCCAAAAGTATATGCAAGAACCGGGAGGACATAGAAAGTAATTTAATTTGCTGGTAGAATTTAGCACACTCGCTTTAATACACTGAATCTGAAGTTGAGCAAGAACCTTGTCTCTGATTCACAAAGAACTAAATGTTATGTGTAAGAATCATACACCGGGTGTTCCAGAAAAGAAGTCCAGTAATCCTACAATTGCCTTGTGTACTCAGTAGTCCTTTACTTCGTAATACTCAAGAGTTGTTTTACATTTGTTAACCTCACAAATATGGCCATTGTGTCATCTAATAAAAGATTCAAGTCTTCTCTGCTACATGTGCTACAGCTCTAAAGTGAACACAAACTAATATTACGGCCAACTGTCCGGCCTGCATGTTATCAGCCACTCTTGTACTTCAGAGGCAGAGGCAGGCATAAGATGAGTCTCCAAGCTAGAGACTCCATTTCAAAGTCGAATTAATTAAAGATCATATAAAAAGTATAGAAACCCACAACAAAGGCCAGGAAGTACTTAGCTCAACTTCATGATTTAAAAAAAAAATTCATTTTAACTTTTTTTTTCAATTCCATGTGTTATGATTAGTTGCTTTTGTACAGAACTGGCCTGTTATGCATTAGGTCAATATCATCTCAGGGATGAAGTAGCTACTCACTGTAACTCTGCAACAACCACAACAAAAAATCTGGTGAGGAAAACTGAGGGATGCTCAGGAGCATTGTCGTGGGCACTTCAGAAGGCCTGCCGCAATGGCTGCAAGATTAGCCTCGGAGGAAAACAGCTTTCTGACAATCAGCTCCACCTTCTGCTGGAATAAGGCCACAATATCTTCTACAGTGAAGTCCTGAACCTTTTCTATGCTGCAGTGCTTCCTATCTTGGAAGTGTAACTTTTTCTAATAATCTGCCCTTGCTTATGCTAATGTCTGTGCATCTGTTTCCAGTTCCTTGTTCCGGAACATAGCGGTCTAGAACCCTCTATAGTTATTCACTCAATCTGGTAGCCACTAGTATCAAAACTACTGTGTAATAACTTTGTTTATAATTCTTCAAGCAACAGTAATACAGATATAGTGTATATAAGTGTGTGTATTTTCAGTTACTTGGATTCAGTTTGCAAGACATAAGTACATAAATAAAACAGCAATTATTTTCTCTTAGCAATAATATCTCTGTCATGAAAATTTTATTATTGGTCAACTTCACTAAAATGTGAGTTTTAGCTTCTTTTGAGAATGTTTTTTTTTTCAGCTACATGTCTCTGATACCTAAATTTTTGACATTTCACATTTCTATACTATCTGAATTTTTAGTGCTTTTTCTTCCACATTATCATCTTTTATCACAAAACTTATAATTTAACTATCTTCTAGAGACTGTGAAAGGCTTTGGCATCCAGGTGACTGTATGAAGTCACTTTAGGGAACAGGTCACCTGGCTAAAGGGCTGTGGTAGCATCCTGTTGTGGTTAGAATGCAATTAAACTGTCAGAGTCAGGAGCTATTAGCAATATTATGTCTGAGGAGTTCTAAAACAATTTTGGTTTTTGTAGATTTAGCCATTGTCAAGTTGGAATTCCTTTGAATTCAATCTCAAGAAATCTACAATCAACTATTTTATGTGTTTTTCTGTCAATTCAGTTTTCAAATCCATTCAAGATGAAGGCACTTGAATACACCAACAACCACATATGATTTAAGTGAAACTTTTTTGAGTACTCAAGACATGGTATGGAATTTCCCTGGAATATTTAACCTAATATTAAAAACTTCTAATAAGTAAAATACTATATAGCTCTCAGTTTATAAAGGTGTGTGTGTGTGTGTGTGTGTGTGTGTGCAGGCATGTGCACACAAAGTATATTTCAACAGTCAAACAAAGATAGTATACTTGGAGTTCAATCTATATAAGAAAAATCATTTAAATCCCATACATTGATTTCATACACTTCTGTGCATCTTTCCAAATAAAGCCAAAAAAAGGTTTTTAAAATATTACTAGTAGCTTGTACTTACATTATGTCATGTTTTACTTTGAACTCAGGTAAAACACAAATCTGTTCCTGGAGGAAAGCTGCAGTGATTTTGAGTTTGGCAGAGGTGTGAAAAAAATCTCAAGAGTTAGTGTGCTGGCTGCTCATACAAAATTCCCACAGTGTCTGTGGTCTCTGAGTTCGTGTCCGTGAAATTTGGTGACCAAAGAAAGTTAGTTATATTTTTCTTATAATTTTTTTATTTCGTTTTTTAATGTTTTTAATTTTATGTGTATATATGTACATGTGTGCAATGGAGTCGGGTACCCTTGGAAGACATTTCCTAGGATGAATAGGAAGTATCCTCAAGAGCAGAGATAAGGAGAAAGCAGACCTGGTCTGAGAACGGAAGACGTTTGAGCTTTGTTCCCTCTCAGTACCTCTGACCTTCGGCAAGGACTAAACTACGGATGTAGATAGATCTTGTCTAGTTTTGAGCCAAGGAAAAGCCATTTGTTCTTTGGATTCTCTACCCTAAAACTGTCTGGCAAGTTTTTATTCACCATCAGTATACCTATTTAAATAAATATCTGAAATCTTTCAAATCGTGCCTCGAGGTTAATTCAAAACAGAGGTTAGGGGCAAGATAAGTAGAAAAGGATCAGGGGCGAAGTTAGCAATAGAACGGAATACAGCAGGTCTCCATCCCAGAGATGATTCCCACAAGAGGAAACAAAGAAGACGGCCCAACATCAATCGGACCACTTGGCTTCCAGACAATGATTGATCCTTAGGGATGCACTCCAGGAGCGCTATTCTTGGGAAAACCTGCTTCTGGGAAGAGAACACCTTGGAAAGAGAGGTCTTCTTTGGGGGCATGCTGACAAGAGGTGAAAATGCAACTATAGACAGAAAGGTTCCAAGAAAAAAAAAAAAGTATCCTCAAAGATACCTTATTAGAGGAAGAAAATAGGAGAGCACACCCATTACTAGAGGTTTCTAATTTGTTTTAGAAACAGAAGAGGGAGCTAGTGAAGTAAACATTTAGTAAATATTAGGAGGTAATGTTGTCAACTCTACAACTATTTACACGCCTCCTCCTCCTCTGTTGTCATTTGTACAGCTCATCCCACAGTTCATCCCACAGACAACATCATGAGTGGATTATGAAAGAACAACACTGCATTTAAAGGGTCTTTGAAGAACATGGGGGACACTGGAAGAAGAAAACGTGAATCTCAAACTTACACTCTAAGAATAAACTCTTTTGAAACCTTACTTTTCCCTGGAATCATTTATAGTTGGAGAAGAAGCTCCTCAGAGTCCTTAGGACTCTAAGACCTGGTTTAAGATTTAAAACTCTCTACTCTTAAGTTGTCAGCAGTGGAGTTTGAGCCTTCCCGGAAGAAATATCAACAATCTTCAGAGAACTGTAATAGAATTTAGTATACATGTATTAACACTCTCCATGTATGAGGTTTAATTCAAACTGATTCGACATATAGGGAATTATGTTTCTGGTTATGATTGGTGCATTGACTCAAAGGCAATGTAGGTGTTGCTATTTTTTTTATCAAGAACTAAAAAGCTATTGTAATATACCCAAAAGGATTTTTGTGAGAATTTTATGAATGAGAATACTGAATATTTTATCAAAAGTAAAAAATAGGAGAAGCAGAACAGGCATTTTATAAGTATAATATCCCACTTTTGTGCTATAAATAATTATAAGAAAAATACTTTAAAAATGTAAATAATAAGACGATGAAATTGAGTACAATTGATAAAATAAGAAATTGATAAAATAAAAATAGAGGGTAGAGAAGTATCTAAAAGTTATCAGAGACCTGTGTAGAAAAATGTAGTTAGTCTTTGTAGAGATGAGATAATAGAGCAAAAATAGTTGAAGATATAATGATGGAAAATCTTTGAGTTTGATGAAAGGCACAAATTCACAAATATAAAAATGTAAAGCAGTTAGTTGGAATACAGATATAGATATGACCATTTCTAAAGATGTGGCAAACAATTTTCTAAATGGTAATAAAGAAGAAAACATTCTTCAAAGAAATTTATTTGAATGACTGTATATTTCTCAATAAAATAATTAGAGCTAGAAAACAATAGAACAATATCCTTAAAGTGCTGAAAGAGAAATAAAACTGACCCCCAAATCTCCAAATCTATGTAATCAATATGAATTAGACTTTCCTAGATAAAATATGGCAAAAAGAAGTTTTATCTAGTAACCCTTGACAGACATGTGGGCATTTTTTAAGTACAAAAGGAAACTATACCAGATTAAACAAATGAACAAACAAACAAACAAACAAACAAATCTCCATGAAAAGAATTTACACTAGAAATAGCAAATAGTTTAATTCTAAAAGAATATGTTTTCTCTTAATTTGCTAGTATATGTATGTGTTAGAGCATATTCTCTGAAAAAATGAGATTAAATTATACATCAATAGCAATATGTAACTTGAATAATCTGCAAATATTTAAAATTAACACATTTTAATAACTTATGAATTTTATCTAGAAATATTAGAGAGTATTTTTATTTTAATAATAGTTAAGACTGCAACTTACTACAATTTGTGATATGCTCCTAGAAAACAAAAAAAAAATCTGTCAATCATGTCTTTAAATCCCAGTACACAAAACTGTTTATGCAATACTTGCATCTCTCATGAAGAGAAGAACAGCATCTGACTCAAAGATTTTATACCAATGAGTTTTGTCTCCAATTCTGTTGTCAGGATATGCAATCAAATTGGTAACATTTATAAAACAATTTTTATTAAAATCTTTGAAATGCTCAAGACCATACTTTCACGTTTTCCACATTTTCAGTGTTCTTAGAAAACAGGTAGAAATGAAATATAAAAATAAAAATGACTCCGTGACTGAAAGACTATGGAAGACAGTTTAGGATACGGACAAGAAAGTTAGCAGCATGCCTGAAAATTGAGCCAGGGTGTTAATGTTCTTTTATATTTCTTTCCCAATTTTCTTTTCTTTTCTTTCCAGAAGATACATTAAAGATGAGAAACTCAATAATTCAAATAAAAAAACACGAGGAAGTCCTCACCGGTAATAAAGGCAAAGTAAAAGGAAGAATAACAGGAGGTGAAGCAAACTGAGGAAACAGTAACTTCTAATAAGTCTCGGACATGATCAGCAGAAAAAAAAACAACCAAGAATCCACATAGCAGAAATACAAACTGATGCTGAGCTGAAATACAAACTAGTGCATAGAAAACATATTCAATAAAACTGTAGCAGAAAGTTTCCCAAGTAAATGGGAAAATGCAACCATCAAAACACACTAGGTAGGTAGTTATAATCCCAAGCAGACATGCTCAGAAAAGAGCCTCTTCCTGAAACACCAGTTCACAGGCTCAGGGTGCAGGGCAGAAAAGTACAATGAAGCACCAGCAAGCGAAGGCAGACTCATTAGAATAACAATAGACTTCCTAGTGAAACCAATAATAATGAAAAACTGAAAGCCAGAACAGCATAGGAAGATATATTTCTAGCCCTGGGATGAATACCTGCAAACCAAGATTATTATAGTCAATAAAGTTATCATTTAAAAGTGATCGGGAAATAAAGACATTCCAAGATAAGCATTGACCAAAGCAAGTCAAATATGCAAATGCAACAGTTCAGAAAACACTAAAATATCTTAGACATCAAGGAAGCAGAAAAATAATCATAGACACAGGAACTCAGGAAAGAATGAATTTAATGAATTAAACTAATTAGGTTAAACTAAGCTCCTGAGCCATGTAAGAGAAAAAGAACAACAGAAGTTACTAGGCACACAAGAAATAAGTTATGGGATTTAGTAAATAACACTCAACAATAAATCCAAATGTTCATAAAATTAACTCTGAAATTGAAAACCATAGACTGAATTATTCAGTTAAAATCATGATTCACTTACTGTCTACAAGAAACTCATCACTGACACAGCCATACAAACTGAAAATCAAATGACTTTCAAAATAATCAGAAGCCAAAGGAAAGAAGCACTAGCTATTTTATAACAGAAAATTACTCAGAAAAGATAAAGTCACTATATATGGGTGAAGGAAATGGTCCATTGATATACAATGAGTGTGGGGAGGAGGGGGAGGGGGTGTTTGTGTTGGGCATTGAGCAGTTAGTTTCATAAACACTAGTGGGCATAAAAAGATCTATAGGTATTTCAATAACCCACTTTCATCAATAACTAGATTATCCAGAGAACAATATCAACAAAGAATCTTTAAAGTTGAGGGTTGGAGAGACAGCTCAGTGATAAAGAGCACAGAGTGTTCCTTGAGAAGTCCTGAGTTCAGGTTCCAGTCACTACAGTGGCTCACAATCTATTATGGGATCTGACATCCTTTTCTGGTATGTCTGAAGACAGCTATATTGTACTCAAATAAATAAAATGGATAAATAATTCTTTACAAAAAGAAACTTCAAAACTACAGCGTAGATCAAATGGACTTCACACTTCCACAGAAAAGTCTATCATATGGCAACAATATATACATTCTCCCTAGTAGCTCATAGAACATTTTCCAAAATAAACTATATTTTAGGACATGGAACAAACTATAGGAGATTTTAAAAAGTTCAAATTAATTTATTATTGGGTTATTATAGAATAAAACTAGGATTCAAAAGCAAGAGATACGTAGAAATTTGGAAACTAAACAATAATAAATTATAATAATAAGTAAATAAATGATTAGCAGGTCATTGAAAATTTGAGGAGATAATTAAAAAAATGTATGATCAAACAAAAGTATAAACAGAATATATCAGAATCTGAGTCATATAGCAAATTTAGTTTTAAAAGCTAAAAATAGAATTGCCATATAGTCTGTTATACCATTCCTGCTCATATGCCCAGTATTTTCTACAGAGATAATTGCATACCTGTGTTTATTGATGTTCTATTCATAATATTCAGGGAATGGAGTCAATATATCAGTTAGTTGATGAGTGGGTAATGAAAATCTGGTATATGCACACAGTGGAATATTACTAAACTGTTAGGAGGAATGAAATCATGGAATTTTCAAGAAAATGAATGACACTGGAAAAGGTTATATAGTGAGGTCACCCAGGTCCCTAAAGATAAATGTCACATGTTCTTATGTTACATACACACACATACACACACACATACACACACACACACACACACCACCACCACCACCACCACCACCACTACCACCACACACATATATCTGAGAGGGAGTTGGGAGTGCTGTGGAAAGAGAGGTTGGACTTGGACAGAAAAGACATGGGAGGGTTTGGGAGGAGGTTAAGGAAGAGGAGACACAATATAATTATATTCTAATTAAATAAAAATTATTAAGGAAAACAGTCCAGCAGAGAAGGATGATTCCTCTTGCCCCACCCTAGTTGAGGAACTACTGACATTGATGACTGCCGAAGGAGAAAAAATTACTTTTCTTTGGCTGAAATGGCCATTGGTAGGCTACCCAGACTCTACTGGATGACCATATACATGAACACATATGCACAGCACTAACTGGTCTTATCAGAGGAAAACAAAGCTGTGAGATTGGGAAGGATATTGGGAGTACAGAGTAAATTGAGAATGGAAGATGGATATGACCAAGACATATTGTGTACTTGTATGAAATTTTTAATAAGTAAATAGTGATGTATTTTTTTTACAAATACTTTTTTGGTTTTATATATACTATACTTTTGTTTGTTTGCTTTTTGATACAAGATTTCTCTAGCCTTGGCTGTCCTGGAACTCACTCAGTTGACCAGTCTGGCTTCAAACTTGCCTCTGCTTTCATATGCTGGATTAAAGGCATGTATCACTAATGTTTGGCTTTATGTATACATTTTGATTATAATATAACATAATATGGCAAATACATACCTTGACTTTGACCATTATATGTGAAAAGAATATCATGTATAGATCTGTAGCTAGTTAGTTATATGTAGTTATCCATGATTCCAATACTCCATTAAATATTTAAGCAATACTAGTATTTATTAATATTTCTCTTCCAATGTTGACTAGTGCTTTTCTCAAAGGTAACTTCAGCATTTCAGGAATTTTTCATTAACTTTTATGATAGACAACCATTTTATTTTATGTGTATGAGTATTTTGCTGCATATATGTCTGTGTGTTTTGCAAGGCTTGTAACCAGAGAAGATAGAAGACATCAGATCCTCTCAGACTTGTGTTAAAGATGGATTTGAGCCATTAAGTAGGTGCTGGGAATTGAACCCATGTCTCCTGGAAGTACAGCTTGTAGGCTTACCTACTGAGGCATCTCTCTAGGTAATCTTAATTGTTGGCTGTTTGAGGGTTAAGAAATACTTAGATTATTAAACCACACTTCTGAAAGTACTCATGCGATGCTCTTTCCAGAAACAACTAGGTAAAGACCTAATAAGTGGGTTAATATAAAGTCACACTATGAAAATGTTACTGGAGGGTGGTTCAGTGTTGAAGGTGGTGCAGTTAGAGAAGGTGGGCCAGTGGATCCTGGACCCTGGAGTCTGTATCCATCTTGTATCCTGTATTTACTCTCTCTGGTACTTTTTACTCGTCATGTTGATGAGAAAAGTAGCTATACAGTCTCAAATTTACTTTTAACTTGTCTCTTTACAATTGCCATCTTTCAAAATCCTTATTGTTTCCTCAGTACAGTAGTCATAGAATCCATATTCCTTTGGCCTTCTTTGGTCATGATTAGTAACTTAGTGACTCAGTTACTAATCATTCAGCTATAATTGGAAAAATAAAAAGATTAGGATGGGTTATAGCATTATATGCAGCCTGGCTCTTTTGGCCCTAACAGTCATTAACATAAGTATAAATAAGTATATACTGCCAACATCCCCACAGCCAGGGTCCTAGCACTCTCAATATGCATGAAGAAAGGACATACAAGTGTACAGAAAAGCAGGGTATTGTGTCCAGCACACAAGGAGGAGTTAGATAGTCTTGGTAGGATGAGTCTGTAGATGAGCTATCTCATGTTGTAAACATCCAGAAGGAAGAGATTAATCTTTATACACACTACTCGCAATGTGACTAGTCATGCTAGTTCACAAGCATTTGTACTTAGACCAGAGGAAGGCTGTGCCACTGTGAGCCTGACTGTACTGGGATGGTTTTGTAATTCTTGTGGATTAGGATCTTGGGTCCTTGACATGGCGGTACCCATGTCAAAAATATGTAATTTATTCAGCAAGGCTTCCTTGGTCCTCTAGAGCACACTGACCCATGATTTCCTATATATGAATCTATCCTTTCTACCTCAGATGGCTAAAGCTTCAGAATTACCACATGAGTGGGCTTGGTAATCAGGCAGTAAGATGAGACCAGGTTGGCCAAATCCTTGTTTGCAACTTTCTATGATATTTATATCAAAGCCATGGCAGCATTCCTAGTATTGTAAAGATTATTGATAGAAACCTGCAAATTCTTGGAGCAATTTACAATTTGCAGAACAACTGGGTTGTTGACGAAGATATTTCAATTTGTAGAATGTTTTAACCTTATAAGAGTTATCTTGTTTAAATTGATCACATTTGTCTTGTGGGATTTTCTTATAGATTCTATGAACCATGATTTATGAAAAGAAATCTGACGTTTGGAAAATCAGAATAAACTGTAAATACATTTACTGACTAGAAGGAGCCTAATGGAGCCTAGAGATTCATTGGTTGTAACTACAGGGGCTTAGTGGTCTGTCTTTTTACAAGTACTAGGTCACTAAGTAGAAAACACAGTCCAATAGCCCCCAAAAGAAGAGAGCCTAAAGAGTGAAATTACAGAGAGATAGGAAAACATATATCATACAAAGAATAATTTATTTTGGTTCTCAACATGTTTTCTATAATAGGTCATATAATGTTTTACGATTTGTGGGCCATGCACTGTCATTAGTAATTATTCAACTCTGTCTTTGTTCCTCTCTTTGTATTATGAAAGCAGCCATTGATAATATGTCCATGAATCGAATGACTATGCTCTTTGGTATAGCTGGTATGCTCAGTTTGTTCATCATTTGAGAAAACCAGAAAATGTACTGTGTAAAAATGCAACATGAATATTAATAAGGATATTAAATTATCATATAATCCTTGCATATTATAAAATAAAAAATAAATTTGTATGTGAAAGTTCAACCAAGAGTCTTAGTAATTAAAGTACAGTGTTAATCCTTAAAATGGGAGGAAAAAGACTACCAACCCAAATCATCTTTCCCAAATTAATTAGAGCAAGCAACTAGTTAAAGCAAGTTTTTTTATTTGTGTACAGAGGCTGCCTCCCCCCCCCACCCCCGATCCAAGGTGGGATTTGAGAGGTCAGCACTGGGTGTAAGGAAGACAAGGTTTTCATAGCTTAGGAATAGTGATTTTCTAAATGGGAATTGGAACTTGGCAGGCAAAATAAGTGGAGTTACAGGAGTAGAATATAAAATGGTGGTTAAAATAGGTAGCTGTGATAACCTTTTGAACAATGGCCGGGCTGCAAGATTGTCATTAGAGCATTTGAAATGAAGACATGATTGCAAGGTGGTCATAATATGGTTATAACAACAGGTGGTCATAGCAACAGGTGATCATAATAACCTTTGAAAAAGGTACGGTCCTGGAACAGACAGGATGGAGAGAGACATTTGTAGTGGAGGTTACAGGTGAGTTATAGCCCAATCCTTGAGAAACAGAGGTTTAATCAAAAACAAGAATGAATCTAGTTTGTTTTCTCTAAGCTTTTGAGGCTAAGATGGAGGCAGGCTGGTGGTTCGTTCAAAGAACAATTAGAAATGTGTGAGTTGATTGTAGTCCCTGAAAGAAAACATAGTTCTTGTGAGTAGCTTCCAGCAGTCATAAAATTAAAGAATATGCCATGGAAATAACATTTGAAGGAAAATTAAGTTTTAAACTTAAGCCTAGAGAATATCAGGAAGCTTGGCATCTGGGAAATGTCTGGTTAAAATGTAAAGAGGTGATCAGCATTTCTTGCATTTATGCTAAAATGCAAGCACTTACTTCTTGGGAAAAGGTTTCTGATTGCAGGTTCAAATGTATCATCTGCACTCTGATGTCAAAGGTTAAGAGATGTTCAGTGGGATGTGGTTAGTGAAATGTCATGTGGCAGAAGTCTGATCACAAAATGCTGCAAAATGAGGGGTCATGGCAACCCGTGGTGTGAAGGAAATGTCAGTAATGGAAAAGGCAGTAAATAACAGCTCTGGGCTTGTTATCTAAATGGACATTGGCAATTCATTTTTGCTTCCCTTGATCATTTAACTTCCTCCTCCTGTTAATCTATGCATAGGTAAGCACCTGCTGAGCCTGTTCTGCCTCACTCTCCTTTCCCACACTCATTTTAAGCAGGCACTCTTTGAGTGACTTTAAAAATGAAAAAACATGATATTACAACCTCGAAGTCTGCCAGGCTCAAGGCTAGCAGTTCTTAATACACTCTTGTGGAATACAATACAGTAAAATGAAGACCATAAAGTGGTAGAGAAGAGTCCTTAAACAAGGTAGATTTGGAAAAAATTGATTCATAGTTTTTCAACTTTAGGGTTGTATTAAAATGACAGAGCCCCAAGTTTGCCTGCCTGTGTTCTGTGATGCGCAGTAAGTTTTCATGTCTTCTAAGACGGTGTACCTTACTGGAAGAACTTTGTGAGATCTTGCAATCTATTCCTCTTACAACTGCTGTCAGTGAAACTTATCCAGTGTGGCAGGCATGAAGCCAGTTTGTGTGAGCATGGTAGTACCTTTGGAAGTAGATATTGTTTAGGCAAGACAAATCTATTTTCTAGATTGGCAGTTAGTGTTTCAACCTCCCTGTCTCCCAGTACTTTTAACCTCATCTAGTCTCCCATCCTCAACTGGTCTTGAAATCTTCTTCTACTCATAAAAATAAATTAGAAGTAACATTGTCCCCATTCTATGATGAAGTCATAGAATGATTTTTTTTTTTGCATGTAACCTTTAAAACTGCTTAAACTATTTTTTTGTTTTTTTTTAATTTTTTATTCAATATGTTCTTTATTTACATTTCAAATGATTTCTCCTTTCCTGGATTCCCTCCTCTCCAAAAGTCCCATAAGCCCTCTTCTCTTCCCCTGTTCCCCAATCAACCCCTTCCAGCTTCCCTGTCCTGGTATTCCCCTACACTGTTGCACTGAGCTTTTCCAGGACCAGGGGCTTTTCCTTCCTTCTTATTTAGCACCATTTGATATGTGAATTGTTTCTTGAATATTCCGAGCTTCTGGCCAGAGAGCCAAATAACCCTATTAAAAGTGGGGTACAGAGCTAAATAAAGAATTTTCACCTGAGGAATATCAAATGGTGGAGAAGCATCTAAAGAAATGCTTAACATCCTTAGTCATCAGGGAAATGCAAATCAAAACAGCTCTGAGATTTCACCTCACACCAGTCAGAATGACTAAGATCAAAAACTCAAGAGAAAGCAGGTGATGGTGAGGATGTGGAGAAAGAGGAACACTCCTCCACTGCTGGTGGGGTTGCAAGCTGGTACAACCACACTGGAAATCAGTCTGGTGGTTCCTCAGAAAACTGGGCATGATACTACCAGAGGACCCCGTTCTACCACTCCTGGGCATAACCCAGAGGAGTCCCCAGCATGTAACAAGGACACATGCTCCACTATGTTTGTAGCATCCAACCCTATTTATAATAGCCAGAAGCTGGAAAGAACCCAGATGTCCCTCAATGGAGGAATGGGTACAAAAACTGTGCTATATATACACAATGGAATACTACTCAGCTATTAAAAACAATGAATTCATGAAATTCTTAGGCAAGTGGGTGGAACTGGAGAGTGTCATCCTGAGTGAGGTGACTCAATCACAAAAGAACATACATGGCATGCAATCACTAAAAAGTGGATATTAGCCCAGAAGCTCGGAATACCTATAGAATGATTTTGAGCTTTGTAGTGACACATGTCTGAACACCTATCTGCCATAGAAGAAAGCAAACTCTAACTTCTTTGGGTATTCCAAATAAAACACAGATATATGAAGATTCAAAGATAACACAAACAAATGAGACAAAACACCCAGCATTTGTCTTTCTGTGTCTGGGTTACCTCACTTAGAATAATTCTTTCCAGCGCTGTCAATTTACTGTGAATTTAACTATTTCATTTTTCTTAACAGGTGATATTATTTCATTGTCTAAGTGTATCATACTTGTCTATTCACCAGCTGATGGATATCTAGCTTTTTTCCATTTCATGGATATTGTCAATAGAATAGTAATAAACATGAATGAGTAGATGTCTTTATAGTAGGCTATAAAGTTCTTTGGGACATTACCAACGGTGGAATAGCTGGATCTTGTGGTAAATCTATTTCTAGTAATTTGAGAAAATTGATTTTCACACTGATTTCATAGTGGCTGCATCAGTTGTCACTATTACAAACTATAACTGTTCCTTTCCCCCACGTTCTGCCATCATTTGTCATTCTCTAATTCCTTCTTCATTTTTTCAATCTTAGCCATTCTGACTGGGGTGTGTTTTAATTTGCGATTTTTTTCCCTGGTAACTACAAAAATGTTCAAAAATGATCCTCAGGCATTTCTATTTCATCATTGGAGGGTTCTGATTAGTTCCATGCCCCTTTAATGGTTGCTAGCTTTCTGATATTTAGAGTCATTCTTTGTTACTTTCTTTGTTGGTTTCTTTGTTTCTTTCTTTCGTTTGTATATCCTGGATATGGATATATATCAAATATATAGTTGATAGTTTTTTCTTTATTCTGTCAGCTGACACCTCATTGAAATGATAAAATTCTTTATCAAACAGTAGCTTTTTTTTTAGTTTCATGACATTATATTTATTAAAATTGTTGGCTTTAATGCCTGCAGCACTAGGAGTCTTGTTCAGAAAGTCCTTTCCTGTGCCAGTAAAGGTAGATCATGTTTCTCGTCTTCTGTTCTATTACTTGGTCTATGCCCTTCACCCATTTTGAGTTCTGTTTTGTGTAAGCTTAGATGTACAACCATCTATTTAGTTTGTACAGCACCATTTTTTGAAGATGACTTTTCTTCGATGAGTTTTATTGGCTCGTTTGTCAAAAATCAGGTGGATGCAGAAGTGAGTGTTTATCTATGGGTCCTCAAATCTATGCCATTGATCAAAGTCTATTTTTAACCCAACACCATGACATTTTATTACTCTAACTGTATAGTATATGTTAAAGTTTGGAATGGTGAAACAACCAGAAGATTTAAGGTTCTGTTTTTCTTTGGTTATCCTGGATATGCTGTATTTCCATATGAAATTTACTCAATTTCTGTGAAGAAATGCATTGTGGGTTTTTTTTTATGGAGGTTTCATTAACTCTGATGATTGGTAGTTCAGATGGCAACTTTTACAGTATTAACCCTTCCAGTCTATGAGCATAGGTTTCCATCATGATATTTTCATGCCTCTCTGTCTCTGTCTCTGTCTCTGTCTCTGTCTCTGTCTCTCTCTCTCTCTCTCTCCCTCCCTCCCTCCCTCTATAGTTCCCTCCCCCTCTCTCTTTTTCTCTCTCCCTCCCTCTTTCCCTCCCTACCTCCTTCCTTTCTTCCTTCCTTCCTTTCTTCAATGTCTTAAATATTTTTACTGAACAAATCTTTTACTTACTTAGTTATATTTATTCCAAGATCCCTTTTGTTCGGTTTTGACTGTTGGGCATGGGATTGTTCCCTTGATTTATTTCTCCAAATGTTTGTTGTTTGCATGTATGAAGGCTGCTGATTTTTCAGTGTTAATTTTGTATCTTTCAACTTTGTTCACTTGCTAATCAACCGTAGGAAATTTATGATATAGACTTTGGGGCATTTTATATACAGAATCATTTCATATCTAAATACGAATTCTTTGACTTCTTCCTTTCCTATATGTATCCCTTTTATCTTCTTAGTTACTGTAATTGTTCTTTTGAACTGTCAACTTCTCTGGATTTGGAGACCTTAAAAAAAAAAAACCAGTAACACACACATCTCTGTGTGTTTAAGGGTCTTTCAAGATGATTGACATGTGGGCCAGGGAATTGAAGGGGAAGACCTGTTCTAATGTAGACAGATGGGGACTCAGACTCAGCTAAACTAAAAAGCAGGAGAGACTCTCATGCGTGTGTGCAGTCTAATCCCTGAGTGTATGCCTTTTCGTTTTCTTTCTGTTCTGATTTTATTTGATTGTTTTATTTTGTGCTGCTGCTGTTAGCCTTTAAATTTGTGCTTAACAAGTGATTATTTAGGGATCTTCCAGTCTTAAGACCCATATGAGGCTGTTTCAATGATTTTTATGGGGTCAGAAATTCCCAGCTTCTTGGAAAGATGTTATTTGTTATTGGTTTCTCCGGCTCTCTAGATCATAGATGGTTGCAATACTATTGAGAATTTGATTGAGTAAGCTAACAAAATACATCGTCTTTTATAGATAAAACCATAACTATAATTATAGCTATAATCTATCATCATTGATCTGTGTATATGTTTATAAACATATATGCAATGTACTCTGACTCCTTCCTTAATTACTTAGAAAGATTAAAGCATATATTTTACTCAGTGTTTATAATAGTACTGATAAGTTTTGTACTTGGTAAATGTTGATTGAATTGGATTTAAAAATAACAGCTATTTCTTCTCATTTTACATCACCTGCACGAAAGTCTTAAGCAATTAAAAGTGTGTGGGCATTGATTTTCCTCTGTTAAAAATTTCCATTTTAAATGAAAGAGTTTCATATGGTGGTAACTGGAACCTAAAAAGATTTGCTCCCTTTGTTAATGGCTTCTGTCTTGATACCAGTTCACACTGCTTCTTCACTGTGTTGGGTGGATGTTTTCCAATATGACCAACTGTGTACAAATAGTTTAATAATTTTCTACTGTTTTATGGCTGCCTTGTGATGTTTAGTTATTTACTGATTTTTTTATTTCTTGCTTTTGCTTTTATTCAGTTGCTGCATTGTTATTTTTTTATTATTATTCAACAAGGTACTCTGGGAAGTTGTTGCTGAGGGAATGCACTGCTTTCATTGTTATCTTCTGCCTACATCATATGTCTCTTTTGTTTTCCTTCAGAATCTAAGGACTGTCTTCTTCATGAATGTCATGAATCTGTGCCTTCAAATGATTCATAGGTCCTATATTGGAACATCTGTTGTATAAACAAGTTTGTAATGTAGTCACCAAAAAGGAAAATACACCCTAAGATTGTTTTGATACCATAGGTCATTGTAGTTATCCTGTTTCTGTGCAGGTTCCACAATCCCAGTTTTTACACACAGCTAGTCCAGCCCAATGGTTACCAAATTTGTTCACATAGATATGAGCAGAGCACGACTGTTACAAGTCTCTGATGCAGGAGACTTGGTTGTATTCTGTCACCTAGAGCTAATCTCCTAGGTTGACAATTTTTTGCTGCTTGATTCTATTCATGTATGTATTTTAATCACAGCATGTTTATGTCTAAGACAAAAACATAAGGTTCCTACTCTGAAGCTTTTAATGCTTTTGAAGTCCCTTTTTTTCTATCCAGTGGACTCAAATCTTAAAATATAGAAGCAACCTGTGATTTCATATTGACTCCTCAGCTCTCTGTTCCATCAGCTATCAGATTAAACCTTAAAGTTCAAAAACACCTCCATTAGCCTTAAAAAAAAATCACAGTTTAGCGAAGCACTGTCTGACTTGTAATATTTAACTTGATTTTCTATTTTTCATCTGTGCCAGTATTTCCTCTTTGGGTACAACTTACTGAGAGCAATATTTTCACTGTATTCTCTGAATCCACTCTATTTGCTTCTATTCTATAAACAAAAGGTATATGCTGTATGGTTCTTATGTCACATTGTGACACATTGAACAGTATAATTTGCAGTGATTGTTTTTATGTTTTCTTTCCCCCTGCCCCAGTACTAGAGAGTGAACCCAGGACCTCATATATGTTTGACAAGCTCTTTATCACTGAGTATATCTACAGCCATTTCATGTGCTTCTTGAAAATGTATTAAATGTATTCTGTGCCATTATTTCCTGGAAATTTCTTAAACTCAGGAGTTATAGCTGTCATATCCCTTCCTACATTGTGCTTAATGCAAGAGGGCCATAGCAGCTGTGCAACTATTGGCTAAATTGTCCTGAGCGAGAAATCCAAAGGGAAATGTATAGTCCTTCTGATTACCCAATTTAGGACCAAACAAATTATATATATGTGTGTGTGTGTGTGTGTGTGTGTGTGTTTCCTTGTGGCAAAAGAGAAAGGCAAAGCCATCTGGTTGGTTAGATCCATTTTTAAGATTCAAAATGAACCCTTGAGAAAAATTGGAGAGCAACAATGTTTTAATTTTTTTTCCACAGCAAAAACAATTTTATTTCAACCGGAGCAACGTGATAGCAAGCTTCAATTAAAGTATAAGAACAATAATTTCTTTTAAAGGTTGCTGTTCATTAGTCTTGTAGTAAAACACACAAATGTCTCTTATATTCCTTTTTACAATATTTATCAAAGACAAATGGTGTACATTTAGTAAAGCTCACAGCTATTTCTTCCTCTTAGTTTTCATTTGCAATAGTATCAATGACAGATTATTTTGAACAAATATGTCCAGAATAAGACGGAGACAAAATAATATTTGGTTAAATTGGTGAACCACAGCTGAGACAGGAGGATGTAATTAGAGGCTATTTGAGGAAAGAACATTTAGTTATGGCAAGTTACAAAGACATCCAAAAGCTCTTTGGGCCACTTTTCCTTACAGAAGTAATTCAACTCTCTGCAGACAGACTGGAAATAAGGTTCATTCTGGCAAGACTCCATGCTGAGGAGGTGTTGCTATTCATAGCCCCAAGGGTTTTCATATTTTACTCCATTAGATGAAACACATATTATTAAAATGATCACAGGCATGTAGACTCAGAAAATTTTCTCATTCAGCACAGGGCTCCTGGAGTTTCTTTATGTGGGAGCACAGGACCATTCTTGCCAATGGCCTGAAGCATTAGGTGTGAATGCCACTGATGTGGTCCCGCAGAGAGTGCCCACATTTTCATCCTTTCGTCTATGAATACCATCTTCTGACACAAAATCACCCCACAAATCCATTAAGATGGCACAGTCTTTATCATATTATTTTCTCTCCATCACAAGGTCTATTACTTTCTGTCGGAGATAATGACCTCTCTGAGGAGAATTTAAACTTCATTTTTATCATTTATTCTACCAATGGCTTTATTGTTAATCGCTATATTAATATAGAGAAGTATTCTTAACTAAATTGCACCAGGCTAATCACTGGAATAACTATCAAGCTTTGCAAAATAACCAGATTGCTATTGATATCCACTAAATGTATGGCAGGAAGACAATTCTGTGAGTGTACCTGCACAACAGCTCACCCTAGGGAAGCTCAGTGTGCACCAGGAATCCTTTGGGTTTCCTTCTAAATGTTTATTCCAATTCCTCTTGCCTCCCATGGTGAACAGTTTCCCAAGAGAGCTGCCATTCACTCATCCATTCATTTACTCATTCATTCATTTATACATCTAACATGAAATGTGCACCATTACTATGAAGCATTTTTTCAGGTTGTAGAGTTTGATACAAATAGACACAGTCAATACTTAGAGTAAAGTTATGGTCTAATCTGGAAAAAAGTCAAAAAGCTCTCCCTCAGGAACATTTAGCAAACACCTAGCACATTACCATGCCACTTTATTTCTTCCAGAAATGGTGTCTATCTCTCCTTCTCTTGAATAAGAGCTCCCCTGTAACTCATTCTGACCAATAAGGTGTAGCATCCATTGTACTATGTTGAATCTGGCTTAATCTTTAAGTGTAATGACAGCTTTCCTTTTGATCACTTCCGGATAAGATGTTGGATCATTTTGAGGTCAGTATAGTGGGAGGCTGTTTGGGCAGAGATACTTAGTTACCCCTGATTTCCTCTCTCTTCTCCATCGAGGCATCAGAGCCACTGAGTCCCAGAGAATACTATTAGAGATGCAAGAATGGTTGATTCCAGTTCAGACTGAAAGCTTAAAAGAAAATCAAGTTGCCTTTTAAGTTCTGCCATTGTTTTATGTCGCAATATAAAGCTAAAATATTTCTAATAATTTAATTGACTCACCTATTATATCTTGCAGAGATACTTATGTTTGAGTATGAGAAAATAGAAATAAGGTTCTGGATGAAATTGTGAGAAGCCCTGCAGAGGATTTTTTGTAGGCTTTAAAATAGAAGTATCCTCACTAAGATACATAATTGAGAGAGAAAATATAAACTCTTCAGCACATTCTACATTCATAGTGTTTGAAAATCTATATATGTAGTACTTTATATGTCTAAACATACTGACAACTCTGCTATTATAAATGCCTTGCAGTCTCGAGAATGTATCTAAATAGTACTCTTAGCTTTAAATGTTACTGCATAGTTTTTATTGTTGGAAATATTACAGAATTTTAGAAGGCAGAGTCACATTAACTTGAGCATAGCTGATTATCTGTGAAAGAAGTGTGTCCCAAACACAGAAGTCTGATTATCCCTGTCTCTACCTGAGAGGCATTTTATGCCAGTTATTGAGTTTAGTCATTTTAGTTAGAAAATGCTAAGGAAATGTGTTTATAGAACTTGTCAACATCATGTTTTTTTTCATGTCATAGACATTTTATTTTCTATTATGAGAATATTTTCTCCAAGTATGTGACAGAGACACCAAATCTCCCAATTATTAGTCTACATCTTTCACTTCCTATAGCCATGAGGCCATTCAATTGCTCTAGTCCAGGGAATTAAAATGTGAGTGGAATTGAGAAGATTCATTTCTCTTCAAAATAATTAGAAATCATGATTATCACAGTTATTTGGGTCCTAACCGTAGGACACAGTAATTAAAATGGGTGTTAAAGTATAAATAATGTAACTATAAAATATTAGACTCTAGATTGCATAGTTCCCTAAAACGAAGGGATCAAGTCTACATGCTTCAAATATGTAAAACAAATAGGTTGTAAACTCCTATATTTAATAATGTGGAACTATTGTTCATCGTAACCGAGTCCACTCTTCTAATATAACATATTATAAATTATAACAGATAGTTCATTCATTTATTCTTTTATACATCTAACATGCAATGAGCATCTATTACTATGATGGATTGTGTAATTGTAGAGATTGGTTGTCACAAATAGATGTACTCGATGCTTACAGTAAAGTTATAGTCTAATCAGGAAACAAGACAAACAGATTTTCATCAGAAACACATAGCAGGAACCCAGAAAATGTTCCAACACTACTGTGCTCTGACCATAATATGTACTAGTGATTGGTGATTACCTGAAGCTTGGGAGAGTGGTGCTTAGCTGAGGTTAGGAAGATGAGTGCGGAATAAGGAAGAAGGGTCAATGCTTAGCTATGCTGTGACCTAGTAACACAGCTCTTACAAAGCACTCAACCGAGTTGAAGCTTGGTGCAGGGGTGCCAATGATGATAAGATGGTCTTAACCATTGCTCATCACATGCATAAAAAGTTAAGTTTTGATAATTTTAAGACACGGTTATGTACAGATATTACTGTAACAAAACCCATTTCATTCTGAGATATAGAACCTTAAAACTAGACAATTGCTCATGCCAAATGACCTAGAAGCTAGAGATGTCATAGTACAACATCCTTACTACAAATCTTCTGATAGAAGAGCAGCAGAGAGATATAGTTAAACAGGAGAGAGTGCAAAAGTCCCTTCCTGCTATGTTAAAGCTTTTTCTATTTTATTCTATAAGAACATACAAATGATAATTTGGGAGCAGAGATATCTAAGGTGTAATGCCTTATAAATCTACCTCTGTTCATGTCTGTATGACCCTGTGCTAAGATGTCTCCTGTTTTAAAAGGCCACAGATAAAGATTTAAAATTTTTCAGTTGTCCCATTGAAACAACCATTAGGCATGTTGATAACATAGGGTTGACAACTTTTTGTTTTGTACTGTCCAAAATGGGTCGTTATCAAAGCCTTAAATCTACTGTCTGTCACTGCACCATACCTTGTTTGGGGGATGTTAATATCTGCTAAAAAGTAAAAGTGAAAACCTTCCCTCTTTTAAGATTTGCTTGAGAGATGGAGTAACACGTCGATTATCTGTGGCAGTGGGGAAATGAAACTGTCACATCAATTACAAAAGCTGCTAAGTTGCCAGCAGGAAAAGCATTGATTCACAGTGAGTTCAGATCTGTAATTTCAGATACCTTTGTCATCTTACTGAATGGGAAACTTTGAAAAGAAAATCACTTCTTCCATTCACAACAGTACCCATCATTGGAGTCTTTGAAAGGAACTGATAAGATGGAGATTTCGTTTTGAGATGTTCTCAGTTGTTGTTAATTTTTTATTTCTAATTTAATTTTCATTTCTCCTGTCGGAGATATCAATCTATCAGCTCACTGGATTCTCAGAGGGGCTCAGAATGAACAACATAGGCCTTCTCAAAAGTGAACATTTCACATTGGTATCGCCATACATAAGCACGCATTTCTATCAAAAACTGCAATTCTGCATGTATTTTTCCTACCTACCTGCCATATTTAATGCCATGACCAGATTTTTTTTTTTTTTTTGTTTTTTTTTTGTTTTTTTTTTTTTTACTTTTTTTTTTGTCTTTTTTTTTTATTTGATATAATTTATTTACATTTCAAATGATTTCCCCTTTTCTAGCCCCCCCCCCCACTCCCCGAAAGTCCCGTAAGCCCCCTTCTCTTCCCCTGTCCTCCCTCCCACCCCTTCCCAGTTCCCCGTTCTGGTTTTGCCAAATACTGTTTCACTGAGTCTTTCCAGAACCAGGGACCACTCCTGCTTTCTTCTTGTATCTCATTTGATGTGTGGATTATGTTTTGGGTATTCCAGTTTTCTAGGTTAATAACCACTTATTAGTGAGTGCATACCATGATTCACCTTTTGAGCCTGGGTTACCTCACTTAGTATGATGTTCTCTAGCTCCATCCATTTGCCTAAGAATTTCATGAATTCATTGTTTCTAATGGCTGAATAGTACTCCATTGTGTAGATATACCACATTTTTTGTATCCACTCTTCTGTTGAGGGATACCTGGGTTCTTTCCAGCATCTGGCAATTATAAATAGGGCTGCTATGAACATAGTAGAGCATGTATCCTTATTACATGGTGGGGAATCCTCTGGGTATATGCCCAGGAGTGGTATAGCAGGATCTTCTGGAAGTGAGGTGCCCAGTTTTCGGAGGAACCGCCAGACTGCTTTCCAGAGTGGTTGTACCAATTTGCAACCCCACCAGCAGTGGAGGAGTGTTCCTCTTTCTCCGCACCCTCTCCAACACCTGCTGTCTCCTGAATTTTTAATCTTAGCCATTCTGACTGGTGTAAGATGAAATCTTAGGGTTGTTTTGATTTGCATTTCCCTAATGACTAATGAAGTGGAGCATTTTTTAAGATGCTTCTCCGCCATCCGAGGTTCTTCAGGTGAGAATTCTTTGTTTAACTCTGTACCCCATTTTTTAATAGGGTTGTTCGGTTTTCTGGAGTCTAACTTCTTGAGTTCTTTATATATATTGGATATTAGCCCTCTATCTGATGTAGGATTGGTGAAGATCTTTTCCCAATTTGTTGGTTGCCGATCTGTCCTCTTGACGGTGTCCTTTGCCTTACAGAAACTCTGTAACCTTATGAGGTCCCATTTGTCAATTCTTGCTCTTAGAGCATACGCTATTGGTGTTCTGTTCAGAAACTTTCTCCCTGTACCGATGTCCTCAAGGGTCTTCCCCAGTTTCTTTTCTATTAGCTTCAGAGTGTCTGGCTTTATGTGGAGGTCCTTGATCCATTTGGATTTGAGCTTAGTACAAGGAGGCAAGGATGGATCAATTCGCATTCTTCTGCATGCTGACCTCCAGTTGAACCAGCACCATTTGTTGAAAAGGCTATCTTTTTTCCATTGGATGTTTTCAGCCTCTTTGTCGAGGATCAAGTGGCCATAGGTGTGTGGGTTCATTTCTGGATCTTCAATCCTGTTCCATTGATCCTCCTGCCTGTCACTGTACCAATACCATGCAGTTTTTAACACTATTGCTCTGTAGTATTGCTTGAGGTCAGGGATACTGATTCCCCCAGATTTTCTTTTGTTGCTGAGAATAGTTTTAGCTATCCTGGGTTTTTTGTTGTTCCAGATGAATTTGATAATTGCTCTTTCTAACTCTGTGAAGAATTGAGTTGGGATTTTGATGGGTATTGCATTGAATCTGTATAGTGCTTTAGGCAAAATGGCCATTTTAACTATATTGATTCTACCGATCCATGAGCATGGGAGGTTTTCCCATTTTTTGAGGTCTTCTTCCATTTCCTTCTTCAGAGTCTTGAAGTTCTTGCCATACAGATCTTTCGCATGTTTGGTAAGAGTCACCCCAAGATACTTTATACTGTTTGTGGCTATTGTGAAGGGGGTCATTTCCCTAATTTCTTTCTCAGCCTGCTTATCCTTTGAGTATAGGAAGGCCACTGATTTGCTTGAGTTGATTTTGTAACCTGCCACTTTGCTGAAGTTGTTTATCAGCTGTAGGAGCTCTCTAGTGGAGTTCTTTGGGTCACTTAGGTAGACGATCATGTCGTCTGCAAATAATGATAGTTTGACTTCCTCCTTTCCAATTTGTATCCCTTTGACCTCCTTATGTTGTCGAATTGCCCGAGCTAGTACCTCAAGTACAATATTGAAAAGATAAGGAGAAAGGGGGCAGCCTTGTCTGGTCCCTGATTTCAGTGGGATTGCTTCAAGTTTCTCTCCGTTTAGTTTGATGCTGGCTACCGGTTTGCTGTATATTGCTTTTACTATGTTTAGGTATGGGCCTTGAATTCCTGTTCTCTCCAAGACTTTAAGCATGAAAGGATGCTGAATTTTGTCAAATGCTTTTTCAGCATCCAATGAAATGACCATATGATTTTGTTCTTTGAGTTTGTTTATGTAGTGGATTGTATTGATGGATTTCCGTATATTGAACCAACCCTGCATTCCCGGGATAAAGCCTACTTGATCATGGTGGATGATCGTTTTGATGTGTTCTTGGATTCGGTTGGCAAGAATTTTGTTGAGTATTTTTGCATCGATGTTCATAAGGGAAATTGGTCTGAAGTTCTCTTTCTTTGTTGGATCTTTGTGTGGCTTTGGTATCAGCGTAATTGTGGCTTCGTAGAAGGAATTGGGTAGTGTTCCTTCTGTTTCTATTTTGTGGAATAGTTTGAAGAGTATTGGTGTTAACTCTTCTTTGAAGGTCTGGTAGAATTCTGCACTGAAACCATCTGGTCCTGTGCTTTTTTTGGTTGGAAGACTTTCTATGACTCCTTCTATTTCTTTAGGCTTTATGGGACTGTTTAGATGGTCTAGTTGGTCCTGATTTAATTTTGGTATTTGGTATCTGTCAAGGAAATTGTCCATTTCCTCCAGATTCTCCAGTTGTGTTGAGTACAGGCTCTTGTAGTAGGATCTGATGATTTTTTGGATTTCCTCAGTTTCCGTTGTTATGTCTCCCTTTTCATTTCTAAGTTTGTTAATTTGGATACTTTCTCTGTGCCCTTTGGTCAGTCTGGCTAAGGGTTTATCTATCTTGTTGATTTTCTCAAAGAACCAGCTCCTAGTTTTGTTGATTTTTTGTATGGTTCTCTTTGTTTCTACTTGATTGATTTCGGCCCTGAGTTTGATGATTTCCTGCCTTCTACTCCTCCTGGGTGAAATAGCTTCTTTTTGTTCTAGGGCTTTCAGGTGTGTCATTAAGTTGGTAATGTATGCTCTCTCCATTTTCTTTTTGGAGGCACTCAGGGCTATGAGTTTTCCTCTTAGCACTGCTTTCATTGTGTCCCATAGATTTGGGTATGTTGTGTTTTCATTTTCATTGTGTTCTAAAAAGTCTTTAATTTCTTTCTTTATTTCTTCCTTGACCAAGGTGTCATTGAGTAGAGTATTGTTCAATCTCCACGTGTTTGTGGGTTTTCTGTTGTTTCTGTTGCTATTGAAGACCACTTTTATTCCATAGTGATCAGATAGGAGGCATGGGATTAGTTCTATCTTTTTATATTTGTTGAGGTCTGTCTTGTGACCAATTATATGGTCGATTTTGGAGAAGGTACCATGAGGTGCTGAAAAAAAGGTATATTCTTTTGTTTTAGGATAGAATGTTCTATATATATCAGTTAAATCTAATTGGTCCAAAGCTTCAATTAGTTTCATTGTGTCCTTGTTTAGTTTCTGTTTTCCTGATCGGTCCATTGAGGAAAGTGCAGTGTTGAAGTCACCAACAATTATTGTGTTAGGTGCAATGTGTGCTTTGAGTTTTAATAAAGTTTCTTTTATGAAAGAGGGTGCCCTTGCATTTGGAGCATAGATGTTCAGGATTGAGAGTTCTTCTTGTTGTATTTTTCCTTTGACCAGCAAGAAGTGTCCCTCAGAGTCTCTTTTGATGACTTTGGGTTGAAAGTCAATTTTATCTGATATTAAAATGGCTACTCCAGCTTGTTTCCTGAGACCATTTGCTTGTAAAATTGTCTTCCAGCCTTTTACTCTAAGGTAGTGTTTGTCTTTGACCCTTAGGTGTGTTTCCTGTAAGCAGCAAAATGTAGGGTCCTGTTTACGTATCCAGTCAGTTAGTCTGTGTCTTTTTATTGGGGCATTGAGTCCATTGATGTTAAGAGATATTAAGGAATAGTGATTGTTACTTCCTATCATTTTTGACGTTATTTTTTAAATTTGATTGCTTAACTTATTTGGGTTTGATGAAAGGTTACTATCTTGCTTTTTTCAGGGTGGAGTTTCCCTCCTTGTATTGGTGTTGTCCTCCTATTATTTTTAGGGCTGGGTTTGTGGATAGATATTGGGTGAACTTGGTTTTGTCGTGAAATATCTTAGTTTCTCCATCTATGGTGATTGAGAGTTTTGCTGGATATAGTAGTTTTGGTTGGCATTTGTGTTCTCTTAGAGTCTGCATGAGATCTGCCCAGGACCTTCTAGCCTTCATAGTCTCAGGTGAAAAGTCTGCTGTGATTCTGATAGGTCTTCCTTTATATGTTACTTGGCCTTTTTCTCTTACTGCCTTTAGTATTCTTTCTTTGTTTAGAACATTTGGTGTTTTGATTATTATGTGACGGGAAGTATTTCTGTTCTGGTCCAGTCTGTTTGGAGTTCTGTAGGCTTCTTGTATATTCATGGGCATCTCTCTCTTTAGGTTAGGGAAGTTTTCTTCCATAATTTTATTGAAGATATTTGCTGGCCCTTTAAGTTGTAAATCTTCACTCTCATCTATGCCTATAATCCTTAGGTTTGGTCTTCTCATTGTGTCCTGGATTTCCTGGATATTTTGGGTTACAAGCTTTTTGCACTTTGCATTTTCTTTAACTGTTGAGTCCATGGTTTCTATGGAATCTTCAGCATCTGAGATTCTTTCTTCTATCTCTTGTATTCTGTTGTTGATATTTGCATCTCTGTCCCCTGATTTCTTCCCAAGGCTTTCTATCTCCAAAGTTGTCTCCCTTTGAGTTTTCTTAGTTGTTTCTACTTCTGATTTTAGATCCTGGATGGTTTTGCTTAGCTCCTTCCCTTGCATGTTTGTGTTTTCCTGTAATTCTTTAAGAGATTTTTGTGTTTCCTCTTTCATGAGCTCAGCCTGTTGACCAAAGTTCTCCTGTATTTCTTTAAGAGATTTTTGTGTTTCGTCTTTCATGACCTCAGCCTGTTGAGCAAAGTTCTCCTGTATTTCTTTAAGTGTTTTTTGCATTTCCTCCTTGTTGGCTTTTGTATTCTCCTGGATTTCTTTCAATGATTTTTGTGTTTCCCTTGCAAGGGCTTCTAACTTTTGATCCATTTTCTCCTCAATGACCTTCATGTGTTCCTGTACCAGCATCATGACCAGTGATTTTAAATCCAAATCTTGTTTTACTGGTGTGATGGGGTATCCAGGACTTGCTGGTAGAGGAGAATTTGGTTCAGATGTTGCCATATTGCCTTGATTTCTGTTAGTGACGTTTCTGCGTTTGCCTTTTGCCATCTAGCTCTCACTGGTGTTACTTGGTCTTGTCAGTGCTGGACTCACCAGTGCAAGCTGCCCCTTCCCCGTTGGCCTCTGGTGCACAGCTTACACTCTGCACTGCCTATAGACAGGGTGCTGTTTTCCAGGCTGTTCAGATCCCAAAGCAGGCACCTGAAGGCTCCCGCTGGGGCCCGCAGGATTTATCGGAGCACACCGACTTTTCCCAGCTGGCCGCCCGGAAGCCCCCACTAGCCTCTTGAGGGACCTGGAGATGTGGCGGCCACCCAGGCTGATCTGAAGCGGAGAGATTTGAGCTGGGGGCTTCTGCCTGAGGCCTTGCCCCAGATTGTGTCTGTGGACCAGGTGGAACCCGTGTGCACCCCCAGGGAGCTCCGAAGGTGAATGTTGCTGTGACCTCCCCTGTGCTCCGCTCACTCCGCTGGGCAGCCGATTTCCCCAACCGGGCTGGCGCACACTAGGTTAGCCTTGTCGCCTGGGCCCTGAGTCCAGGCAAACGCCTGGGAGGCCAAGGTCCGAGCAAAGTTCCCCTAGGGCTATGTCTGTTATTTGGGTCCGCCAGGTGACCCGGATGGCGGGCGTGCGCGTCCGCGCTCCGCGAAAGCACCGGGAGAGTCTGTTGTGCTAATAACCTCCTGGGCTGGTTGACACACAGATGGCCCACCAAGCCGCCCAGTTCTTGGGGTCAGTCCTGTGCCTTTTGGGGCCTAGACCCCCGTTTTGTTAGCCTCAGGCTACGCTTGTTAGCAGTCTCTGCCCTCCCGAGCACTCTGGCTCCTGTAGGCAAAATGGCGGCGCGTGCACCGGCCGGGGCAAAAAAAAAAAAAACTCCTGGCTGGGTTGGCGCCCCGATGGCCACTCGAACAGCCCAGGGCCTGGGTGCAGGCCAACGCCCGTCTGGCTCAGACCCCTGCGGTGTTGGGCCTAGGATTATGTTTGTGTACCTCAGTCTGACCGATCTCTGGAGCCCGGGATCAAGATGGCGGTGAGTCTCTCCTGACTGGCGGGCAGCCGAGTTCTGAAGTGGCTTCCGTGCAGCGAAAGGCTCCGCAGAACCGCAGTTGCTTGCCGCCCGGCTGGTCAGCGAAGGTCAGTGGTCGTGGGCGCAGGGCCTAACTGGACCCTGTGTCGCCTTGGTTCCACTGCTGATGGCCCTTCAGCTGGAGCAGCCACTGCTACCGCCGCCGCCGCCGCCGCCGCCGCCGCCGCTGCCGCCGCCGCCGCCCCAGATTTTTTTTTATGAAGCAAAAACTGGGATTTTTTTTGTAAAAACTTGGAAAATTTTTGGATCTCCACAGACCAGACAAAACTCCCAATTTAGCCCAAATGGACACAAGGAAATACTAAGAAAATGGGCATGTGAGGTAGCTAGTGAATGAAGAGATGTTCAAGAACAAAAATTGAGAGCTGTTTGTTTGTTCAATATTTCCATGTGTTCTGCCTGTTATAATTGTTGCCAGTGGAAACCCCTTGTCTATGTCCAACAACCAGCTCCCAGGATTCCTGTGTCATGAGGCCATGGTAAGGACTTGCACATGTGTTGTTTACTGATTTCACAGAAATAACTACACACTCAACATTCCTCACAATTATTATGTCCCTTTCTCAAACAGACAAAAGGACAGTGGTTTGAAACTCAAGTGTGTGCCTAGCTCTGTCACGGAGCCAGGCTACTCAGTGAAAATAATCAACCCATCTTTAAAGTATGTATGCCACAAAAATCTCCAGTGCTCATGACATTCTCTTCTTTCTGATAGGACCAAAAAGGCCATGTTTTCAGATGACATTGAGACAAGATGATGCTGTGAAGGACACAGACAGTTTTGAAATGCTCTCAATGGTTATGCATTTTTATTTCTCCTTGAATTTTCATTTTTCTCTTCATTGCCACCTACACCATTGAAGTTTGGTAATTATTTATTCAAGTGGGAGACCATTTCTTGTTCTCATAATATGAGATATTTCTGGAATTCAGAAAATATTGCCTAATTTGGGAAAGAATGGGAAATAGCAGGATCCCAGAAACTCAAGATTTCTGAATTATTCCTCTGATAAATTCTAGTCTTACCTTATTGTTAAGACTGTATCTAAAATAATGCTTCAGAGGTTATTTTAAACTTTGGTTAGAATATTAACAGAGCCTTGATGTATTTTATTATATTATAATATTATATAAATGAAACAGGTAAAACACATTCTAACAATGAAAACAATATGGTATATGTTTGTAAAGGGAATTTCTCAAAGTATTGTGACTCTCTCTGTACTAAAGCCCATTTTAAACAACCCGTTTGCTCATGTGAGACAAACAGATCAGATGAATAAAATGGTGGTTTTCCCACCACCAAATGCAGAGTCATTGGGATGGAGAAGGTGTTTCAATGTCTCAATTTTCAGAGAGGCTTCATGCATTCTCAGGACCTGTTTATCCCAAGTCCAGACATTCCTTCAGCCTTTTGCATATAGCTCAGATATTTGAGAGCTTGACAGGTGATGTAAGGAAGAGCATGTATGATGTGTAGAAGGTTTTGATGGAGCAGACTTGGTTTATGGGCACAGCCTTGTTATAAAGAGAAAAGCAGCATTTCCCTTATGTTATGTTGGGTCAATAAAAAATACCATTAAGCTGAACAGACATTGATTTTTGACCTTTATTTTTCAGTATTTTTGCTTCTGTAACATATAATTACAGTTTTTAACATTTCTTCCTTAAAAGCCCAGTTTTATGCAGAGGCAAAGGGTTATTGATTTATTTGCAGAAAAAAATGCAGTTTTTAACAATTTGATTCACCAACTATTTCCTATCTGGTATGCCGGAAGGACATTTTTAAAAACCCATTAGTTGCTTCCTTTAACCTTAAAATCTTAAGTACATCCATGGACTAGCAAAGTGAGTCATTTTTACAGAGTGGGATGGAGAGTTTCTACATTTGAATCAGCACACCAAGAGAGAGAGCTTCTCCACCATGCCTCACACACCCATCAGGCTTCTGCATTTGTCACTGCTATTGATGGCAAGATCCAGGTTCCTAGGAGTCTGGAACCTGGACTTTTTCTGATTTTTGTGACATTGAAAAGATCATGCATGATGGTAACTAACTTTTAGATGGTACTATTATCAAGAAAATATTTTTTCATAAATATTACATCATATTCTATATGAACAAATTTAAAACAAAAATTTAGCCTACCACAGAATATTCTGAACTAGCAAACTTTAGAGAATAGCACGTATCATCCCCATTCAGGTAAAACTGGTGGAAAGTTATATAGTACATCATGTGCCTAAGTTGTCTATAAACAGAGACAAATATTAAAGAATAAATACAACCTAAAATATACTACCTTAAAATTCTCTATTAAGCAGGAGAACAATGGCTAATTTCACAATGGTCTCCTACCAGTTATTCATTCAAAATGACTAACTTGCTCACACTATAGCCACTTTTTGATTCTGCAAAGAATAATTATCTAATCTCAGACATTTTTGCAATAATAGTTCTAAAGTCATACCACTTTAGACTTAGAGAAACCTGTATTAGTAAACCAAATGTTGAGAAATTTTGATATCAAAGAAATAAAAGCCAATCATTTTCCAAAAGTGCAGTTTTGCACATAAAATCTAGAGATGTGCACCTTAAAAAGATTAATATTTTATTTACAATAGAGATATTATATTTCTCATATTATTGTATACCTAGTCCCTAAAATATAATAGATGCCTAATAACTATTACTGGTTCATTATTTACTTTTCTTTTTAATTTATATGTTCATATATTTGTTGATTTGCTGCATTACTGGGGATCAGAACTAGAGCCATTTTTTATGCTAAACAAGTACTCATCAATAACTTTCATTGAATGAAACAAACCATCTTTCTTCTATTGACTTCCAGGGTAACTAAATCTTTTCATTTCTATTATTGATCTGAAAGAAAAAAGGAAGGATATTGGTGGTTCTGTAAGTAAGCTGACCATGGTACAACATGAGGGAGGTACCCCAACATGATCCTCTGTCCCAGGTCCTCCTCCCCTATTAGGCTTTGACATATCTTCCAGGGAGGATGCTGAGTGACAGTACTTAGTGCTTAGTTTCTATTTTAGTGGCTTTGATAAGGGACAATGGCAAATCAGAAAGCTCTTTGTCACAGTGAAATGAAGGAACACTGAAGGGAAAGGTAGATGTTTCTCTCAGACCTTACTTGGTTTCAACAATGATATTCATTTATTTGGAAGTCGATCAGTTTGCTAGTTACAGTGATGCTGTTTCTTTTCTGTGGTTGAAAGATAAAGTAATTTGAACATTATCTCCTTCCTTTTCCATTTTCTTCTTTTAGTTATTAAATCCCTTAATCTAGTACCATAAGATAAGCAATACATCAAAGAAGGAATAGTTGGAAGGACCTGAGCTTAGAGATGAGAGTGATCTCAGACCTCAGGGCTGGAATAGTGACTTAACCTCTGGAGAATTGTTAGATCCTGACAAAGAGATTTGCTTTCATTAAGTCTGAATTCTATTATCTAGAAAGAGAAAATGATAATGCTCCGTACCTATATGATTAAATAACCTATAATAATGAATGTTCTTAGAAGAGGAAGAATAAATAATAGCCCCACTCTTCACAGTAAACAAGATTCTCAAGTGTTGGATTACAAAGACGTTTTAGATTCATTGCAAATGTTAATGGATGAAAATGAACTCAACATTATCTGTGAGTTGAGATAAATCCTACCTTAGTCTGCTTTGCATGAAGACACAAGCTTGGGGAGGGTGAAGCATCCAGCATAGCAGAAATTAAACTTCTGCATCAATTTACAGCAGTTGCTTATCAAGAAAACAGAGCTCACTCAGAGGTCTGTAGAAGAAGATTAAGAATATCTGTTCCTATTGACAGTTTCCTTTGCCTTACAGAAACTTTGTAATTTTATGAGGTCCCATTTGTCAATTCTTGATCTTAGAGCATAAGCTATTGGTGTTCTGTTCAGAGAATTTTTCGCTGTGCCCATGTGCTCAAGGCTCTTCCCCAGTTTCTTTTCTATTAGTTTCAGTGTGTCTGGTTTTATGTGGAGATCCTTGATCCACTTGGACTTGAGCTTAGTACAAAGAGATAAGAATGGATGTATGTGCATTCTTCTGCATGCTAGCCACCAGTTGAATCAGCACCATTTGTTGAAAAGGCTATCTTTTTTCCACTGGATGGATTTAGCTCCTTTGTCAAATATCAAATGACCATCAGTGTGTGGGTTCATGTCTAGGTTTTCAATCCTATTCCATTGATCTACCTGCCTGTCACTGTACCAATATCATGCAGTTTTTATCACTATTGCTCTGTAGCTTGAGATTTGGGATACTGATTCCCCCAGAAGTTTTTTTACTGTTGAGAATAGTTTTAGCTATCCTGGGTTTTTTGTTATTCCAGATGAATTTGAGAATTGCTCTTTCTAACTCTATGAAGAAATGAATTGGGATTTTGATGGGAATTGCATTGAATTTGTATATTGCTTTTGGCAAGATGGCCATTTTATATTAATCCTGTCAATCCAAGAACATGGAAGATTTTTCCATCTTCTGAGGTCTTCTTTGATTTCTTTCTTCAGAGATTTGAAGATCTTGTCATATAGATCTTTCATTTTTTTGGTTAGAGTCACACCAATATACTTTATATTTTGGTATAAAATATATACCAAATAGTTTGTGGCTATTGTGAAAGGTGTCATTTCCCTAATTTCTTTCTCAGCCTGTTTATCCTTTGAGTATAGCAAGGCTGCTGGTTTGTTTGAGTTATTTTATATCCAGCCACATTGCTGAAGTTGTTTATCTGCTGTAGGAATTCTCTGGTGGAGTTTTTTGGGTCACTTAAGTATACTATCATATCATGTGCAAATAGTGATAATTTGACTTCTTCCTTTCCAATTTGTATCCCTTTGACCTCCTTTTGTTGTCTAGTTGCTCTAGCTAGAATTTCCTGAACAGAATACCAATAGCTTATGCTCTAAGATCAAGAATTGACAAATGGGACCTCATAAAATTACAAAGTTTCTGTAAGGCAAAAGACACTATCAATAGGACAAAATGGCAACCAACAAAGTGGGAAAAGATCTTTACCAACCCTACATCTGACAGAGGGCTAATATCCAAGATATACAAGGAACTCAAGAACTTAGACTCCAGAGAGCCAAATAACTCTATTAAAATGGGGTACAGAGCTAAACAAAGAATGGCTGAGAAGCACCTAAAGAAATGTTCAACATCCTTAGTCATCAGGGAAATGCAAATCAAAACAACCCCGAGATTTTACCTCACACCAATCAGAATGGCTAAGATCAAAAATCAGGAGGCAGCAGGTGCTGGTGAGGATGTGGAGAAAGAGAAACACTTCTCCACTGCTGGTAGGATTGCAAGCTGGTACAACCACTCTGGAAATCAGTCAGGCAGCTCCTCAGAAAATTGGGCATGATACTATTGTAGGACCCTCTTATACCACTCCTGGGTATTCCCCAGCATGTAATAACTACTCCACTATGTTCCTAGAAGCCCTATTTATAATAGCCAGAAGCTGGAGAGAACCCAGATGTCCCTCCATGGAGGAATGGATACAGAAAATATGGTATATTTACACAATGGAATACTAAGCAGCTATTACAAACAATGAATTCATGAAATTTTTAGGCAAATGGGTGGAACTGAGAAATATCATCCTAAGTGCGGTAACCCAATCATAAAAGAACACACATGGTTTGCACTCACTGATAAGTGGATATTATCCCAGAAGCTCTGAATACCAAAGACACAATTCACATATCAAATGATGCACAAGAAGAAGGAAGGAGAGGCCCTTGGTTCTGGAAAAGCTGGATGCAGCAGTGTAGGGGAATACCAGGACAGGGAAGTGGGAGGGGGTTGATTGGGGAACAGGAGGAGGGGAGAGGGCTTATGGGACTTTAGGGGAAGGGATAACCAGGAAAGAGGAAATCATTTGAAATGTAAATAAAGAACCCTAGTTCACCAAGCCTGTTTTACATTAGCCCTAGGATAAAGTGTAACCTGTAGATAGGGTGCCATGGGAGATGCAGAACAACTAATAAAAGCACGACTATAAAAATATAAGAAAAGTCATGTGGATATAAACTCTATTGAAAGAATCAGTGCAAACAATATTTTTGGATTCCTGTTGACTGTGGGTAATTGAACTAGTGGAAATAGAAACACGGAGGAGAGGAGGAGAGAGTGGCTAGATAATTACTATATACTGTCCTCTCAAATACCAAAATGTCTCCTGGCCTTCCTACATTTGTGAGTCAGGATGCTGCTGTGTCATCCAGGCTGGCTTTGGCTGAGATTCTCCTGTTCTTGCTTGTCAAGTGTTGAGGCTACAGGTGTGTTCTAGCACAGGCAGCTTCCCACCCCTCCTTCTTGTGTCTTTGTCCTTGCTGATCTGGCAGGACTGCTCTGTGAAGCAGCCCCAAGGTGGCAGAGGGCAGTGTTCCTCTCAAGAGCTCCCCTCTGACTCCTCCCTGGCTAAGACTTTACCATAGTCTTTCAAAAGAAATTTTACTTGATCTTAAACATTTTTTTTATTCGATATATTTTTTATTTACATTTCAAATGATTTCCCCTTTTCTAGCCCCCCACTCCCCGAAAGTCCCATAAGCCCCCTTCTCTCCCCCTGTCCTCCCACCCACCCCTTCCCACTTCCCCGTTCTGGTTTTGTCAAATACTGCTTCACTGAGTCTTTCCAGAACAAGGGTCCACTCCTCCTTTCTTCTTGTACCTCATTTGATGTGTGGATTATATTTTGGGTATTCCAGGTTTCTAGGTTAATATCCACTTATTAGTGAGTGCATACCATGATTCACCTTTTGAGTCTGGGTTACCTCACTTAGTATGATGTTCTCTAGCTCCATCCATTTGCTTAAGAATTTCATGAATTCATTGTTTCTAATGGCTGAAGCTGAATAGTACTCCATTGTGTAGATATACCACATTTTTTGCATCCACTCTTCTGTTGAGGGATACCTGGGTTCTTTCCAGCATCTGGCAATTATAAATAGAGCTGCTATGAACATAGTAGAGCATATATCCTTATTACATGGTGGTGAATCCTCTGGGTATATGTGCAGGAGTGGTATAGCAGGATCTTCTGGAAGTGAGGTGCCCAGTTTTCGGAGGAACCGCCAAACTGATTTTCAGAGTGGTTGTACTGGAGGTCAGCATGCAGAAGAATGCGAATTGATCCATCCTTGTCTCCTTGTACTAAGCTCAAATCCAAATGGATCAAGGACCTCCACATAAAGCCAGACACTCTGAAGCTAATAGAAAAGAAACTGGGGAAGACTCTTGAGGACATCGGTACAGGGAGAAAGTTTCTGAACAGAACACCATTAGCATATGCTCTAAGAGCAAGAATTGACAAATGGGACCTCATAAAATTACAAAGTTTCTGTAAGGCAAAGGACACCATCAAAAGGACAAATCAGCAACCAAAAAATTGGAAAAAGATCTTCACCAATCCTACATCAGATAGAGGGCTAATATCCAATATATATAAAGAACTCAAGAAGTTAGACTCCAGAAAACCAAACAACCCTATTAAAAAAATGGGGTACAGAGTTAAACAAAGAATTCTCACCTGAAGAACTTCGGATGGCTGAGAAGCATCTTAAAAAATGCTCAGCTTCATTAGTCATTAGGGAAATGCAAATTAAAACAACCCTGAGATTTCACCTTACACCAGTCAGAATGGCTAAGATTAAAAATTCAGGAGACAGCAGGTGTTGGAGAGGATGTGGAGAAAGAGGAACACTCCTTCACTGCTGGTGGGGTTGCAAATTGGTACAACCACTCTGGAAATCAGTCTGGCGGTTCCTCAGAAAACTGGGCACCTCACTTCCAGAAGATCTTAAACATTTTTAAAGCATAGCTATTATTTTAATTGGTATCTGAACGTCTAGCAGTTAAACCTCTACTATTTGATGCTCGTGGGTAAACTTTGCTAAACAAAGCAGTCTGTGAAAAGATCCCTAAAATACGCTTACAAACTTAAACTTATCTATAGAATTAAAGAGATATGGATGAAGTTATTTTAAAACATAAACTTAAAATAATGTACATGAATTAATACATCACTCTTCATTTTGAATTACATTAGCTGGTTTCAACGTAGATAAAAGACTAGTTATTATTTTATTTTTATTTTTATTTGCCCAGCAGAACTACACAAACATTGACAAATAAGTGATTAAGGCTTACTAAAAACACAGGACTTGGTAAGGAATGAAAATACTCATAAACTGACTTGACTTTTTAAGGATGAGTGAATTGAGTAATTACGTTTCATTACTACATGAATCTTAGAATTTTCAAGAGGCCAAACATTTGCCAGTCTATAACTTTTGTCAATATGTAAAAACTGCAACTCTCTTCTTAAAGGAATAAGAGAAAATGTATTCTGGAGCCATTTGAGTGACCATCCTTGGGAACACATATTTAGGTACCTCAAACTCCATGTTCTAACATGAAGACAGTTCCATGAACTTTCATAATTTCACCGAATAAGAAGTTCAAATATCAAGGCAGGTTTAGAGCATATTAGTGTGCATACCAGAGAGGCAGTGAGTAATAATGAAATGGGGAAACTTTTCTATAGGCTCAGGACGCTAGCTGAGTTTTTGGGTTGACGAAAGTCAATCTATTAAGTTAATGGATTCTAAAAGGTTTTCATCTATTAGTGGTAAGTTCCAACTCAGAGGTGGGCATGGAGTGGCTTTTCCTGAGTGCCAGAAATAACCCACGATAAGTTAATTTGCCTCTGGATCAGCAACATTGCAATCTCCCCACAGGGCTGCAGTTCTAATCAGTCTGCCAGTCTGCAGATCCACCTCCCTTCTGTGAATGGTTTTTTTTTTTTTTTTAATTCATGGAATATTCATTCCATTTTAGTTTGAATAAGGCTCGAATATTTCCTTCAGAATAGTCTGTGGTCCCTTATAATTTGCTATATTGTGGTGTAGAAGAAGAAGAAGAAGTTAATAGTCTGCACACAGAATGAAAGGTAGATTGTCAGCATGGACAAGGCCTCAGAAAGCTAACACAGGACACAGCTGTAGTTTGTTCTCTTCCCTTCCTGCACTGGCCTCTCCTGTCTTCGAGGATTCTCAGTCCTTCTTCTAGAGGGCTCTCACCCACTGCTATAGACCATGGCATGATTGTAGATTATAGAACATGGAAAGAAACTCAGATCCACTGAAAGAAACCCAGATCTGAGGAAAGAGGTTGTCCTCAGGTTTGCAAAACTAGTAATTTCTCTTTCTGTAATACTTCCATTGGTATCATGGAAAGAGTGCTACAAGGTGCTCTTGCACTAGCTATTTCTTTCCTTGAGGTACTTGGGAACTTGAATCTGGAGGCCTGAATTCTTTATAATGGATGAACTGATGGATGAGTATGTTCCTTAAATGTTCCTAAATATCATGCTACTTTCAGTTACTTACAGTAGAGTAATGTGCCTTAGGCATGAAAAGGAACCTGATTTCTTTTTATATTATTATTATTTTATTTTTTATTTTTCTATATTCTTTGTTTACATTCTAAATGATTTTCTCTTTCCCGGTTCCCCCTCCCCCTAAGTCCCATAAGTCCTCCCCCCCTCCCACAATCAACCCCCTCCCACTCCTCTATCCTAGCAATTCCCTACAATGTAGCATCAAGCCTTTCCAGGCCCTCTCCTTCCTTCTTGGGAATGATTTGATATGTGGGGTTGTGTTTTGGGTATTCTGAGCTTCTGGGCTAATATCCACTTATCAGTGACTGCATTCCATGTGTGTTCTTTTGTGAATGAGTTACCTCACTTAGTATGATATTTTTCCAGTTCCAACCATTTGCCTATGAACTTCCTGAATTCATTGATTTTAATTGCTGAGTAGTATTCCATTGTGTAAATATACCACATTTTCTGTATCCATTCCTCCATTTAGAGATATCTGGGTTCTTTCCAGATTCTGGCTA
The DNA here is from genome assembly GCF_947179515.1 of Apodemus sylvaticus. NCBI lineage: Eukaryota > Metazoa > Chordata > Mammalia > Rodentia > Muridae > Apodemus > Apodemus sylvaticus. The sequence goes on from NC_067473.1 coordinate 27,760,541, forward strand.
TTATAAATAAGGCTGCTATGAACATAGTGGAGCATGTGTCCTTATTGCATGCTAGGGAATCCTCTGGGTATATGCCCAGGAGTGGTATAGCAGGGTTATGCCCAGTTTTCTGAGGAACTGCCAGACTGATTTCCAGAGTGGTTGTACCAATTTGCAACTCCACCAGCAGTGGAGGAGTGTTCCTCTTTCCCCACATCCTCGCCAACACCAGTTGTCTCCTGAGTTTTTAATCTTAGCCATTCTGACTGATGTGAGGTGCATCTCAGGGTTGTTTTGATTTGCACTTCCCTAATGACTAATGATGTTGAACATTTCTTAAGGTGCTTCTCAGCCATCCGATGTTCTTCAGGTGAAAATTCTTTGTTTAGCTCTGTACACCATTTTTAATACTGTTATTTGGTTTTCTGGGGTCTAACTTCTTGAGTTCTTATATATATTGGATATTAGACCTCTGTCGGATATAGGGTCGGTGAAGATCTTTTCCCAATTTGTTGGGAACCTGACTTCTGAGAGAGCTATAATCAAATAGGATGATTTAACTTCCCCAATTCTGGTTCTCTGTCACCTTGCTAGTTATTTCAAAATTGGGGTGTAATGGGCTTGATTGGTTTTCAAAGCAAGCAAAAAAAAAATTCTCATGCTCAACAGAAGGAGATAACATTTTTTAACTTCTTCATCAATATGCCTGGGGATTTAGACATATTCCTATAGTTCTGAACTCCAGCTTTCTCTTCCATAAAGAAGTGCATGGGATGAATACTTTTTCTAAGGCTTTCTTTGTTTTGATTCAGAATAATCTCTTTCTAATGATGCCTCAGAAACAGTTAACTGATCAGAAGAACACATTTAACTTAGAGTGTTGGTTGAGTTTGTCCCGTCATTTAACTGTTCAGTGTTAGGGCCAGAACCTGACTCTGGGTGACCTAACAAGGTAGGCATAGCTATCTCTCAAGAGTTAACTTAAAGAGACAAAGTGGTAATAAAAAGTAAAAGATTTATTCAGTATGGCTATATTTGGAAGAGGAACACAGAACTTCACTGATTCTCCCCCCACACAGCATCAGGGTCTTGATGGAAGGAATAGTTTCAAGTATATGGTAGAAAATATTCATAGCACATAGTTTGGTCAGGTGAGCTTCTGCCCATTACTCATCATTGTCTAGGTTTCTTTCATTAAGTGGTCTGAAAAGTTGTAGCTGTGTGAAATCTCCTTGCTTAGACAAATTTTCTCCTCCAGCCAGTGTCAGGCTTAAGATTTTTCATTCTCCCAGCATGAAATTCCTAGGGGAAATTCCAGTGTCCTGGGGTCCATTGTTCCAATAGTCTGAGAACCAAAGGGAAGGTCACAAGCATCTCTAGTGTCAACAATCCTGGTAAGACAGTATTAAAATTGCAGACATTCAAAAGAAGGAGGATATTTTCCTTCTAGTTTTAAATGAGCATCCACAATGCTAGTTATTTTTATTGGTTAAAAACAACCAAACAACTAAAAGCAGAGGCTTAAAAGCATATTTTATACATATTTATTTTATTTCTGTACTTTGAATGCATATATGTTTATGCACAATGTGCACACCTGGTACCCTTGAAAGTCAGAGAAGGGCATCAGATCCCCTGGAACTGGAGTTACAAATGTGTGCGCACCATGTGAGTGCAGGCATTCAAACTCAGGTTCTTTGTAAGAGCAGCAAGTGTTCTTAATCAGAAAGTTTTTGCTGTTGAAAGGCATTTGATTTTGACTGGCTATAGAAGGCAGTTGGCTAGAGCCAAAATGTAAACATGAGCAACAGCCAGCAAATGGTTTTATAGTCCATGTGTACTAACACCATCACAAGAGCTTTGAAACGAACCCTGCAATCCCAATGCTGTTCTGAATTTCTGGATGGCATTACAGATTGTAGCCATAAGATGCTGATTTGCATATTGTACTCAACAGGACCAGGCAGGCTGGACTTCAAGTTCATGTAAGGATGATTTCCATCTTACCCATCAATGTAAACAGCTAGGCAAGTACAGTGGTTAACAACTTGAATGTTGAAAGGAAAGAACTGTAGGGGAGAGGAACAGCAGTGGCAATGCGGAGAATGTCGAGTTTGCTGCACATCCTCAGACAGCAGGCTTCTGACCTCAGTACCGCTGACTGAACACAGCGGACAAGGAGAACATTCTATTAACTTTTTCCATCAATCATTTATTAATTCTCGTTTATTTCTTGCCTAATTATCGACTATATTCAGTGTTAGCAAATGTCAGTTTTTACAGTTCTGTAATTATGCTTATCCATAATTCATATGTATCAACAGAATTCTATAATGAGTATTTTTCATCAACCAAGTCTAATTGGCTGCATTGTTTACAAAGAAAAGTCAAGGGGTATAACTTTATGTGACTCTCTTTTTCCACTTTTAAGTATGTTTGTAATTATTTGAACAATTTAATACATGAATATCACCATTTATATCACTTCTACCTTTCCCTCTCTCCACTGTAATTCTTTTCTATCTCTTTACTCCAGTTCAGACTCATGACCTCTTCTTTCATAGTAATCATTGTCACACACATACACACACACACACACACACACACACACACACACACACACACACACACACTGTGTTCAACTGATAATCACATAAATGGCAAAGAGAAAAACCATAGACCCAGATCGTGTCCAAGTTAACTACAGCAAGCAATTAATTAAAGCCAACTTTTTATATTTGTGTACATGGGCTGTCTCTACCTAAAGATAGGCTTTAAGAGATCAGCAAAGGGGTTCCAAATATTGATTTGACACACAAATAGGAAGGGTTACAGAAACAGAACACAAGCACAACAATTTGGTCATTACTTCCTGAAACAAAGACATGGTTTCAAGGTAGTCTTAGCAGGGTAGTCACAGCAACAGGTGGTCATAACAACTTCTTAATCCAGATGCAGAGTTGTGAGGTGGTCACAACAAAATGGCCATTATAATCTTTCGAAACAAAGGCATGTTTGCTATTGCCAGGAACAGGCAGTACAGAACCATTTGTAGTTAAGGTTATAGGTGTGGCTTAACCCAATTCTTGAGTAATATATTTAATCATAAACAGAGATGAATATGGCTTGTCTTTACTGTAGGTGGCTTTCAAGCATAAGATGGAGGCAAGCTGATTAATCACAATCTACTGAGTCCACTTCGTGTAGGTACACGTGTTTAGAGCTAATGATTGGTACTAAATAACCTATCAAGGGTTTCCATTCTGAAGAAAATTGATCCTTGTCCTGCATCCATTAAGTGCCTGTAGCTTTTTATCTAAGGTTGGGGCCTTGTAAAACTTTCCACGTCTACATTGGCATGTCAAGTGGTATAGTCATTATGCAGGTTTTATTTAAACAGCCATATTTGAACCATATCTTTTAAAATCACTAAAAATAATGTTTTTCCTCTTTGAAATTAAGTTACCACCTTATATAATTAGGCTAATTTAATTTTGTGTTTTACATTTTTATTTATTTGTCATTTTTACTTACTTTTATTACTTTAATATTTTAAAATATGAAGCATATGGTATAAAATTTTATTGAACACAATATACAAATTACTTTCTTTTACATTCTTTTCCACATCATTAATCTGCTTGATTTAAACAGAAGTTTCAAGAGAATTGGGAAAGGAATTGCTGATACCAAGATTACATCATGGAAAGGTCTTCAAAAGTGAAATAACTTTATTTAATGAGAAAAAAAGGAGAGTGAGTGGAGAGTAAGGGGGAGGCAAGAGATGGAGGAGGAGAAATTGGAAGAAGACAAGGAGAACATAAAGAAATCTCTTGCCTGAGCAGGTGGGAGGGAGGCTACACAGACCGCTAATAAGCAATAAAGTACTCGGGTGCTGGTGCTGTCCAAGGCAGCAGATGACACTGGAAGAAGAAGAAGCTGACTCAGAGATTCTTAACAAATAAGTATGAAGTACATGGCTGGGGAAAATCAGATAAGACAATATTTTCCCAATTCTCTTCAGATCACTCTAAGGGCCAAATTGATGCACTAGGCATCTTGGAAATTAAATTTGCTCCCATAACAGCATGGGCTCTAGAAGTTTATCCTTAGAAGCAAACTTTAGGCTTACTTCAGGCTCAGCAATGCCCCAAATATGTAACCTTATTAAAAATCAGTTAAAATAAGACCATCTCTTTCTACAACATCTATATCTTCTGCATTATTTCAATCACATGCATATTTTTCTTTTAACATATTGGCAGGCATGATACTGTTTCAGCCATAAAATTATTCTGTTTTCCTTGATGAAAAGTGGTGTTTTAAAACTTCACTGTCTCTGAAAGTAAGCTTAGGATTTGTTGACAAGATTGGTTTTTGGAAGCTCTCTCACCATTTAAACACTGTCAGGAAGCTGTTTGGAAAGGATCTCCATCAGTGTGCCCATCAGGTTAGAGGGGTCAGCATGGAGAAACACTGAAGCCACCTCGACCAAATGTAAAATGACGAAATCCTTCAGGAAACACACCAGATATTTCAAAAAATTCCATGAAAGGCAGAACATAAAACACACACACACACACATACACACACACACACACAATTTATTCTTCATCTGAAGGAAAGGACCATATACGATTCCATATGAAAAAAAAAAAAAAAGGAGTTCTAAATACTGTAACTGGGAAACCATCAGAAGAGGCAGGGTTTGTGTTATCAATGCCCAGCCTGGGATGAAAGCTTAAGGGAACGCAGTGGCTTATTGCATTGTCATTCACTAAAATGGACAATGTTGTGCTCTGACCAGAATGTAAGATGACCAGAAGGGTGGAACTTACAATTGCTTGTCACCTAGATTTTCCCAACAGTTAGACACAGTGCATTCTGCCATTTCTGATCTCAAGCCCTTTGCCTCGGATGTACCTGGCCTTGAAGGAGCAACACTTTGCCAGAATGAATTTGAACGAGACTATTGATTCAAACATTATTAAACCTAAACTAAGCCTAAAGTTTGGTTACTACAATAAAGGTCTGGATCCCACACTGCTAGGGGGCAAATTTAATCTCCAAGATGGCTAGTGCTCTTAGAGTGATCTAAGGACATCTGGGAAAATACCATCCTATCTGATTTTGCTCCCCTGTGATTTATTTATACTATTTTTTGTGAGAATCTTTCTCTAGGGTGAACAAACCCGGACACATTTTGTCCATTCAATGCTACATAGCTCACATCTCTCAGCAACCTTATGCCATTGGTACAGATCTGCAGGAAAGACAGAAATTAAGCAAATGAGAAGATTGATCCTTCATTTTTAAAATCCCAGAGAAGATGTAGACAAAGCCCCATGCAGGAAGAGTTTGAAGCGCGCTGTCTTAGACCGGAGGGGCTCCAGTCCGCCAACACCGGAGCACTGGACCGTTAATAGTTGCCAGACCGACTGAAAAACCCACAGCAGATTCTCACAGACGTAATGGCCACCTTTTATTCCTTCCCCCTCTTCACCCAGACATGGCGCTTGTACTTTCGGGAGGAAGCAAGGTTCTCCGCAGATGGATACACTGTGAAATGCTGCTGTCAGACTTTATTTAGAAACAGAATCTGCCAATCTTGCTTGTGATTTTTCTGCTTACAAGGAATCTGCTGAGACTCGCTCTCACTCTATTAACGGCAAATTCTAACAGGTGTTATTTTCCTGTCAAACTTTTCATTCCTTTCGTGACTCCTAGACAGGTTTGAAGCCTCGCCGTTTATCTTTTACTTTTCCCTACCTTGGGTTCTACGCCTTCTGCCTTCCCAATGGCATTCTGATGCTTGTAAAGTGTGTGCCACTTTCTGCAATGTCCTGAAGTGGCATGTGTGTATGTATGCGTGTGTGCACGCGTGCCTGCGTGCGTATGTGTGTGTGTGCATATGTGTGTGAATGTGTGTGTGCGCCAGTGCATGTGCATGTGTGTGCAAGTGTAGGACATCTGGGAAAATACCATCCTATCTGATTTTGCTCCCCTGTGAGCATATGTACATATGTGTGTGTGTTTGTGTGTGTGTTTGCATGTGCATGTGTAATGTGTGTGTGTGTTTGTGTGTGTGCATGTGTATGTGTACCAATGCAGGTTCATATATATATATATATATATATATATATATATATATATGCCTGTGTGTGTTTGTGTGTGTGTTTGAGTGTGTTTATGTGTGCAGTGTGCATGTTTGTGTGTATGTGTTTGTGTGTGTGTTTGAGTGTGTGTTTCTGTGTGCATGTTTGTGTTTGTGCATGTGTGTGCATGTGTGTGTGTTTGCATGTGTATGTGTGTGTGCCAGTGCATGTATATATGTGTGTGCAAGTATAGGTTCATATATGTGTGTGCATGTGTGCGTTTGTATGTGTGTGTTTGCATGTACATGTTTGTGTGTGTGCATGTGTGTGTGTGTTTGCGTGTGCATGCATGTGTCTATGCATGTGTTTGTATTTGTGTGTGTGTGCATGTGTGTCTGTGCATGTACCAGTGCATGTGCAAATGTATGTGTGTGTGTGCATGAAAGCCACAAAGTGCCTTCCTAAGTCCCTCTTCTCCTCATTTTTATTTAAGTTTTCATATAACACACTTAAATCTTATTCTTCCTCCTTCATATTACATTTGTGAGGCAGAATCTTTCATTGAATCTAGAGTTTGCAGATTTGGCTAAACTGGCTATCCTCTCAGTTCCAGGATCTGCCTGTCTCCATCCCTATCCTAACACCAGGGATACAGACATGTGCCACCATTACCAGTTTTTAAGTGGGTTCTGGGGACTGAAACTCAGGCCCTCAGCACAGATGATGGACTCTGCCAACTCCCAAGCCCCCGATATCTACTTTTAACTTGGGTATGTCTATCTTTAACAGTAAATGCAGCCATTTTGACCTCCTTTCGTCTTATACTCTTTAAGGAAGGAAATTCTTCTCTGTTTACATCCCATGCTTACAACTTTTTAATGTAAAAAGGACACAAGAAATACTTTGCTATTGCATTGGAAACACATGTGAATGGAGAGCTATATTGCTTAGCAAACTGTAAGGTTCCTTTACTCTTCTTGCTTATTCATGACAGCTGGGTATCTTAGAAGTCATCTTGCTGTGCATGTGTATGTGTATGGGGCGGTGGGTTCCATACTCTATTTTCAGCGAAATAAATAATAAATGATAAATAAATATATAGCAACAATATTCTATTTGTCATCCCTCAAATCTGCAGTGGATTTTGTCTGAGCACATGTCAAATTCTTGTAGAAACAACACTGTAGGCAGACCCAGGATGTTCAATATGAACAACTCTATGTGTGTAAGCATGACACTTATTCATTTATCAGAAACACACCAAAAATTGTTGCTTTACAGAAGGTTGGACAAGAAGTTCCATTTGTCTTTTGCAGGAGACAATGACCTCTTCAGAGGATATTACCCCTCTGGCTACTTTGTAACCATTTCTCATGGCTTTGATAGGACTGTGACGTTTCCATTGTGATTATGACTTATAAGCTATCTGTGCTGACTATTTTGGTCACATATAATGGGCCTTTTATATCCCTTCATTCTGTTTTATTTGTTTATTTTCATCTCTTTTAAAGTTGGGGATGTTGACCTAAGTTGACACCTATAATTATGATAATGTCATGGATTAGTATAAACTTCCTATGCATTTAGCATTTTTCTTTCTGCATTTAAGGTCACTGCTCCTTGACAATAAATAGACACAAAGCATTTAGGTTGTTTTTTCTATCATGTTCATTATTTTAGTCCTGAGTTTATCTTAAATATTGCATTTGATTTGGTTTTTAAAATATTTTCTATTTATGAGTAAGAAAGACTTATCCCTAAATACAATCCACTGTCATATATCCAGGTATTCAAAATTCCAATGAAAATTGTCTTCAAGACAGAAGATGTATAGCAGGAAGATTTTTGAGATCTCTAGAAATTTATTTAGCAATGCAATCTATTCTAAGCTGAAGTTTTAGTCAGCATGGCAAAGCTATTTCTAGTTGCTGAAAATAGGATACAAAGGTACAATTCCATGATTCTATGTAAGTCATACGAACCTACCAGGCTTGTCTTTGTAGTCATCACAGAGATTCTCAGTGTGCTGTGAAAACATTCAAAAGAAGATAATTTCCTCCTTTGTGATTCTCCTAGAAACTTCCATGTACTTTCCTATTAAGACACAATCTTGTTCTTTTATAGTTTTCATATTTTCCATGCCCAATGATTCTGAAAGTGGCTTCTGTTTTCTTTATAATTTTTATCCTCAAAGATGAAAATAGAGGAGGAATTTTTTTCTGCTGAAAGAAAGAAACGAAAGAAGGAAATGGGAAGAAAGAAGGGAGGGAAGAAGCAAGGAAGGAAAAGAATGAAAAAGGGAGGAAAGGAAGGAAGGTGGAAGGAGGGAGAAAGGAAGCAAGGAGGGAAGGAAGGAGGGAAGGAGGGAAGGAAGGAGGGAAGGAAGGAAGGAGGGAAGGAAGGAGGGAAAGAGGGAAGGAAGGAGGGAAGAAAGGAAGGAAGGATGGAAGGAAGGAGGGAGGGAAGGAAGGAAGGAGGGAAGGAAGGAAGGAGGGAGGGAAGAAAGGAGGGAAGGAAGGAGGGAAGGAAGGAGGGAAAGAGGGAAGGAAGGATGGAAGGAAGGAAGGAAGGAGGGAGGGAAGGAAGGAAGGAGGGAAGGAAGGAAGGAAGGAGGGAGGGAAGGAAGGAAGGAGGGAGGGAAGGAAGGATGACTGCCTTCCCTGAGTATGCTGTATACATCATGTGTAGAGAATTACATTTTCATCACAAGCATGATGTTTTGTGGCAAGCTCCTGAGCCCATTTTAAGGAGGAGGGACTAATTGTAAGAAGGATGTGCTTGAATTTAGAGAGCAGCCATGCCTAATTGCTCGACTGCACGCTGTAGCCCACCCTTCCCCTAGCAGTGGGAATCAAGCGTTTGTTGGCACCTGCATCTGCTGCTCTGGAGCTCATGATTCTGTGAAGAAGCCACTTTGCTTTCCTCTGTTTTGCTAAATAAATAGAATCAGAATTTTATGCAACTATAGAAAGTATTTGGGTATGGAGCATTTTTTCAGGGATGCTCACAGTAAAAAAAAAGAAACGAAAGAAGGAAATGGGAAGAAAGAAAAACATAAAAACACCATCACTTCAAATTTGCTATCTCCCCAAATTAATTAATAGTCAAACGATTGATTTAGAATAAGTCAGGCAGTAAGTATTAATTATTTTCCCTGTCTTAGTATTTTGGATAGTTAAAATTAAGATATCGGGTCTTTTTTTTTTTTTTTGGAAAAAGCTGGCATAATATTAAAAGACCAGTTAACTTCATGATGTTTCATAAGTTTTAAATTTACCAGAGACCCCCTACAGACTCATTCAGGAACTCCCAAGTGCTTATTAAACATAATAACTACTCATATGTCTCTGTAAATTCTAACATCCAAAAGGGAACTTTTTTTCAAAGTGTTAAACACTCAGTTGTTCCAGCAACTGAAAAACCTACCTACTACACTTAGTTTTGAAGAAGATCACATCCCTTCTTTGGCATTTCATTCTTCCTAATTAACTTAAATCAGCAGCTTAATGAATTCAAATAGATCAAAATATTTAACTATTAAACAAGTAATCACAGATTAGAAATTAGTATATGTGATGACAGCACTGTGATTAACTAGGAAACCCTTTTAAAGAGTATTAATGAGTGTGGATTTTTTAATTGATATAAAATTGCTAATTTTCCATGAATGTTTCATAAAGTTTACATGATATGCTGTGGAAGCCGATATAACGACCGAGTCTTTTAGAACAGATTTACTATTTAATTATATGCATCAGAGTCTCTAATATTTCCCTGCTTTCCTGTTTCTTCTTCTATGTCATCTGGCTGTGATGACTAACAGTCTGAACCAACACAGCATTTACCCTGTCATATGAGTATCTAGTTATATATTACCTCTATCATTCAACGCGTACATATGTATTCAACATAGCCGGCATGCACACGTACCACAGTCTGTGTTGGGCATGTTTTTGTACAGTTGTTTCTTCTACATTAAAACATTCCTGTTTGGAGGTAGGAGGGCTGTGTGTTAAGATTCAGAAGGTGAAGGAAGCTAGCTAGGTTCCCAAATTCCAGCATGGCTGTGAAGAAAGCCACTTCTTAAGGTTACAGAAGCAGAAGCTCTTGCTAAAGATAAGAGTCTTTGAGCAGCTGACCTGCCTTCAAATCATTTAAGAAGTCTCAGTGAAGCACCACGCTGAAGTGGGGCTTATGCTGATGCTCCTGCTTTAAGCTGCCCACGTTCTGAGAAGTAGTTCCTCACCTATACTCCTGTAAATTACCCCAAATGAACTCATTCACTGAGATGAGGGTGCTTTGGGCTATTACTTCAGTCTACTGTCAGCAACCTTTCTGGAGTGAATGGATGTTCATTCTTATTGTCCCCAGGAAAAATCATCTTACAGACACGAAGACTGTGATAGGAAAATCTGGAAACTGGAGGAACACTGGCAATGAAGCCTAGGCATGAAAATAGAAACTTCATGATTTCATTAAACGTGGCTAGAGTTTAAAGGCAATGCTTGTAACTAAAAGTACTAGAGGAATGTCTATTCAGAGTGATTCCTGAAGGTCTCTAAACAGGAAGAGAGGTTTTACCAAAGAGTCATGAAGCTTGAAACCATTGACTTGATCAAAAGGAAATAATGCTATACCACTCCTGGGCATATACCCAGAGGATTCCCCAGCATGTAACAAGGACACATGCTCCACTATGTTCATAGCAGCCCTATTTATAATAGCCAGAAGCAGGAAAGAACCCAGATGTCCCTTAACGGAGGAATGGATACAGAAAATGTGTTATATTTACACTATGGAATACTACTCAGCTATTAAAAACAATGAATTCATGAAATTCTTAGCCAAGTGGGCGGAACTGGAGAATGTCATCCTAAGATAAGTGACACAATCACAAAAGAACACACATGGTATGCACTCACTGATAAGTGGATATTAGCCCAGAAGCTTGGAATACCCAAGAAACAATTCACACATCAAATGGTGCCCAAGAAGAAGGAAGGAGAGGCCCCTGGTCCTGGAAAGGCTCAGTGCAGCAGTGTAGGGGAATACCAGGACAGGGAATTGGGAAGGGGTGGATTGGGGAACAGGGGGAGGGAAGAGGGCTTATGGGAGTTTCGGGGAGGGGGATCCAGGAAATGGGATAACGTTTGAAATGTAAATAAAGAATATATCGAATAAAGAAAAGGAAATAATGGAGAACATAACAATGTTAAGAATAAATATTGAATGTCCTCTGGACTTTTCTTTTACCTTCCTTAACTCCTCAAAGATCCCCAAATTAAATACTAAATAGATGCCACGCAATACAATTATTATAAGATACCAGCAGATATCATTGTTGCTGTCAGAGATAAACTTTTATTTAAACTTTGGTTTCATTTAAAACCTGATCTATATGTCTAGTGATACAGGTGCTGTTGTTGAAGAGAGTCTTGCATTCTAGATCTCTCCCCACTGTATCCCTTTCGAAGCCCCTGTAGCTCTGACTCACTGGACAAAATTCATATGGACTCCTAAGTTATCTCCTGCAATTTCAAAGGCCCAGTTTTAAAAGGAAAAACCTTATGTTTATTTGTTTAAGGCAATATCAGCCACTCAGTAGAAAATATGGCTTAGTATAGAGAAAAATTTCCTAAAACACAAGTCTGTAGGAGGAAAAAATAATGGGAAAATATTGTACAGAGTGGAAAATTTTAGAAAAAAATTTTGTGTTATTTAAAACTTGTATTGACAAAAAGTGCCAACAGCTTGGCAGATTCTGAAATTCAACCCTACAAAGGAGATGACTGACATCTCTTTACATTTAAGATATTTTGCAATTATATATATTTGAGTCTTGAAGGAAGGGGAATTCTGACTAAATTTTCACCTCAGGCACTTGTTTCTAAGAAATAATGGATTTGAAGAATTTAAATCCCCCAAAGCCAATGAAATATAATATCTGATGGATAAAATATGTTAACTGAACAACCAGTCAGTTTCTCTCCCCAAATCTACATATAGAAACAAAATAACAAAGGGGTGTGTATGAAAAAGTTACACTGTAATGCTTTGAAAGGTCACAAATTATGAAGACTGAAGTACAAAATGTTATCCTCTTAGCCTCCTCCGGCTTCTTCCTCTAGTAGCATCTCAGAGCGGGAGATGGGAGCACAGGCATTACTAAGGACTAACCACCGCCAGCAAAAGCAGCTGTCTTTCAACAAAACTGGGTCTTTCGCTCTGCTCTCTCTTTCTCTTATTCCCCTCTCCCCCCTCTTGGGCTCTCCTCCCCTCCCCCTCTCTCCACGTGGTCATGGCCGGCCTCTACTTCTCTATGCTCTCCCTCTCTCTCTCTCTCTCTCTCTCTGCCTTTCTCTGGCTCCACTTCCCCATTAGCTCCCATCCTTTGCCCTGAACAAACTCCATTCTATACAAAAAACAAAAAACAAAATCTGGGTCTTTCATTATACATAAAGAATAATAGAAGATCCATTGACCCGAGAACTGATCATACAGTCCAGTGTATTATGCCCCATAATCAAGAATAAAAATTTGTTAGACAGAAACAGATTTGTAGATGATAAATTTGGCCTGTCCATTTTTGCCCATTATTTTTTTAGTGTTTTTACTTATTTACTTTTTAATTCATTCTGTTTGTGCATGTGGAAGTAGGAAGAAGACTTGAGAGACTTAGCTCTTTGCTGCTACCGTGTCGGTTGCAGGATCAAGCCGGGATCCTCGTGTTCAACAGCCGGTGTCTGGGCCCTCGTTTTATCTCTGTTTTCATGAAAACATACTCCAAGTTAGAACCGACTAGAGTTGCAAGGATGAAAATCAATTTCAAAGACATGTAAAGGCAGCAATAACAACATATCTGAAATGTATAGAAACTGCTCCAGGTCAGCAGTGGGATGTTGTTCCTTATTGCTTCTCCTGATTCTTTCCATGCTGTAGTGCTACATGCAGTAAAATGGAGAAAGGTAAAAGCCCTATGCTGCTGTAATCTCAGTCCTGGGGAAGTGGAGACAGAAAGGTCCCTGTGATTTACTCTCAGTCATTCAAGCAAAAAGTTAAGTTTAGTGAGAGAATCTGCCTCTAAAATAAGGTGGAGAGCTATAGAAGAAGCCATGTAATGTCAACCTATGCATATTCATGTAATGTGTGTAAACATATGCACACACAAACACAAACAGACATATGAATGCTCATAGAAAAAATAAAAGTAAATACCTTTAACATTTATTTTATGAATATTTATAAAACCGATAAATCAATACCAAGATCGATTTTATATTAAAAAAAAAACCAGAATAAACACAAATGTCCTTGCCATGTGCAAGATTGAAAATCATAAGGTAAGAAGTTTAATCCTTTATAGTATGAGTTTTCAAGATATACCATTTGCCAAAAACTTATCAAGAAATTTAACCATAAATCATCAAGAAATTATTTAGAATATTTTCTTTCCCACCGATGAGCACACAGAGGTTTCTTAATCTGTAGATAGAAAGGAAAAGTATAAAATATAGGAAACCTGATTAATGAGATTTAATGTGACGCTAACTCACCACCAGACCCTATGTGGGAATGAGCAGTAAGCCAAAGATTAGGAACTAATCCTGTACCTTTTGTGTGTGCAATGAACTTACATCCAGAAGACACAAAAATTCCTTTAATTCAACAATAGAAAGAAAATAATACAGACGGTAGTCTTCAGTAAATAGTTCAGAAAGGAAAATATAGAAATGATCTAAGCACACGGACAACTTCTCAGTACATTGATTATCAAAGGAATGTAAGCTGGAAGCCCTGTGAGATATTACTCCCACGATGGCTTTAAAAACAAAGGCAAATGACATAAATGGCAGCCCAAAACAAACCAAAGCAAACAACAGCAAAAACAACAACAGAGGAATTAACATATATTTAAGGGAAAGAAGTATACTTTCGATTTCAGAATAGTATAGCAGAGTGTCAATGCCTCTATTGGAAGATATGTAGATATAAGTATGGAAATGAAGGAACATTTTTTGATGATAGCAGTAGCTGTTCTTATTTTAATAATCATATGAGTTGCAGGGCTGAAATGCATGATGTTCATTTTATTGTATGCATATTTTACTGCAAAATCACCCAAACACTTACTGTGAGTGCCGCAAAAGAGCAAAGCGAAAGGTTTAAGATGAGGTAATAAAGAATGAATACCGTCAAGTACATTATGCATAGGTATGAAATTATCAAAATAAAATATTACATTGTAATATTTTAAATTGTAATAATTTAAATATATGCTAATAAAAATCCTAAAACCAAAGAAAGAAATGAGCAGATTCTTGAGCAGATCTTACCCTGGGAGACAGGAAGTCTGCATCTATTGGATGAATTAAAGCAGTCACTATATGCACTTGTACATTTGGTAGAATATGTAATACATATGCACCATCCATTGGGATTACTTTATATCAATCTGGACTTCAGTGACAATGAAACTTACAAGAAACATAATTAACTCCACACAATTCTATGTAGGTTCCTATCAAAACAATAATTTTGTAGACATGAATAGTTTGAAAAACTATTTCATGAAATATTTGTAAAAAAAAAAAAAGTCTTGATAACATCTTTACATACCTGGTTGTTTCAGGCCTTCTTCAACATGAAAACAATCTAGAACCTTCTAGAAGTAGCACCAAGTTGCAGTCATCCTTAATGACAGGTCAACATTTCAGTACCCACTCAACCTGTCTCTGTGGGCAGTTCCCATGTGAAATATTGGAAGAGTGGTTACATTTCTCTGTTGGATGCTAAGCCTCTGTGTTTTCCAGATATGTGGATGTGATAAGCCTTCCTCCTGAACTAGATCTTCAATGAGCAAGAGACATAGACATGTTCCCAGTGGTCTAGTGATGCTTCATGGGTCTGTTCTTCCCTGGTCTATCTTCTCTTCCATTCGTTAGCAGTGACTTGGTCTCGTCCACAACTGAGTGTGTGTGGACCATGGACCACTCATAGGAAGCTTTGGATGAAGAGGAAAAGCTTGAGGAGGGTCAACCTGAAGCAAATGAAGCATGTCCTTGAGTTCTCTGTGGTTCGAGACATTCCCTCAGCATAGATGCTGTGTTCTCCCACTCACTACCCTGCCCAGGGTGACTTTCTATTAGATATTCATCTGCTGCACGTTCAAATGTACTAGTCTGCCTAAGCACTTATGTAAGGGCCACTGTAGTCACTGGATATTTGGTTTCATTTGTGATGTTTACTCTACTCAAGTAGTGCTTCAAGCATTAAAATCTTCTCCTTCTTTGTATGGAAGCATATGTTATCCCTGACCCCCGCTATTGGTTATTTTCAAAACCAACTCAGGAGTTGGCTGAGGAAATTAATTCATGCATATTCCCACTTACATGCATTTATTTGTCCATCTGTCAAGTCCTAAGCCAGTGCATCTTCAACAGTATCCTGGTGCATTTGTCTCCCACATTTAACAGGAAGACATCCACTCATTCCCCTGAATGTATTGACACCCACCATTCCAGAGCACTAGAGAATGGTGCCTCCTGCTCTTACAATACTCTCCTTTATAATGTCCCTTGTCAATCCTCCTCTCACCTGTTCTTCTTGGTAGAGTTAATCCATCTATCACCCTCCCGAGTCCTGCCAATTTGAGGCTGCAGATATGTTTTGCAAATGAGAGAAGTTAACCACCTTGCAGCATCTGAGCCCACTGAGCCCAAAGGCTGCGCTTTGAGCAAATGGTGCATGATTATGCTATCTCGTTATTAGTACTGCACATTTCACTAATCTAAAATATGTGTGCTCCACTTGAGTGGCTATGACTCACTCGGTGCTGAGCAACACAAACCTCTCTAATTAGTCTAGAGCTACAGAAGGAAAAAAAAAGGTGTCATTTTTCTTAAGATGTTAGGAAAAATGTGGACATTATTCTTCAGAAACAAAGCTGTTTTCCTCCTAATAAATGCAACTTTGCAATTTGTATGGAAATTCGCAGTATCTATCTGTAATCACCCACTATTCATAGTCAAGAAGAAACTTTAATATGAAAAAAATAGCAAAAGAAAAAATCCTGTTTACATGCTATCTTGTATGTCTTGACTCCTATTCTGGAAGCCCAGTGGAATTTCAAGTGATGTCTCTTAACGATGCCTAAAGGGTATGGACTTAACATTTCCTGTATCTGTCTTTCCTGGCAGAAAGAATGTATGTCAGGGCTGGTTTGTAGTTTCAGAGCCATTGAGAGCTATCCGTACACTCAGCAATGCTCCAGTACTTAGCAGTCATCAGGTAAGAACACAAGCATGGCATGTTGGTTATTAAAAAAAAAAAAAAAAAAAAAGACCACACTGACTGGTTAGTTAAAAAAATCAATAGCTGTGTGAATGAACAAGCAACCACTTGCTCTAACATAATTACCTCCTGTTATTTTATTCCCAAGCAAAAACAATCAGAGCACTTGTACAGCCAGGCAATTGCTACACACATACGAGTGTGATTTTGAGTCTTCAAACAAACCAGGAGTCAAGTCTGAAATACCGAAATGATAACACAAACATATGAGGACCCTTAAAGTGTGATATTTTAAATGATCATTTCATTCAAAATATAGTTGCCAATGACCATAAGTTTGCTAAGCATTTAAAACATACAGAGAAAAGTAGAAACATCGATAATGTTTTCATAGCTGGGGAAATGACTCGGTGGGTGAAAGATGGTTGTGCGGCCATGAGGGTCTGTCTTTGAGTTCTCAGAGCAGCTGTAAAGCTGGCTGTGCTTGCATGAGTTAGTATTCCCAACGCTTCCATGCAAATATGAGAGGCAGAGACAGATGAATCCCCCAAAAAAATCACAGATCAGTTATCCTGGCATAAACTGGAGCAAAGTAACAAGAGAACCTGTTTCAAATATAGTGGGATCCTGGAACTAAGGCCTGATGTTTTTGTCTTATATTCATGTGCTTACATTTCTCATTCATGCACATGCATGCCCACGTGCACACACACACACACACACACACACACAGAGAGAGAGAGAGAGAGAGAGAGAGAGTTTGGGATAACCTGAACACTGATTGCATCAGGAAGCATGTCAAAGGTAGTCTGTGAGCAATCAAGAGTACAGAAACCACAGCATAGACCCCTTTCCTGTTGCTCCCCTTCACTAAGTACAAATAGACTCTCTTGGAGTGACATTAGAGGCAACTAAGGATATCTCTGAACGATGATATGAGAGAGGTCAAGGTAAAGTTGTAGCTCATGAGTAGATGTTTAACATAACAACCTCAGATCCAGACTGCTCAGTCAAAAAGGCCAAGTCAGACATCTTGGACAAATCATCTCCAAAGCTGCTAGGAAAGTTCTAATAAAATGATAACAATAGAAATAAATATATTGCTAAGTGGATTGGGTAGAAGAACAGAAGCTGCGGAGTACAGATCTATAAACTGGGGACAGACTCTAGCCATGTTGTTTTATTCAACAATAAGCAGAACCTGGAAATTTTCCACTCATAACAAAAGACTCAAATTTTGCATTACTGGGCGCTCAGAAGGAAACAAGGGAAGCAGTATTATGAAGAATTTGTGATGAAGCCGATGTTTGAGAGGTCCCTGAAAAAAAAAAAATCTCCCAAACTGGATTGGTACCAAGAAGTTAACATCACTCTAATCAACAGAAAAGAAAAGACCATTAAAACAGCCAGAGAAACCAGATGATTTGCCCCAAAGGCATCAGTTTATGTGACAAAGTTTCTTATCTAAAACCATAGAGACCAGGTGAAAGGGGGCATATTTTAAGTGCTAAGGAATATACTTTTCAATTTTGTATTTTCTATTCAGAGAAATTTTCCTTTAGCTAAGATGAAACAAAAAAAGCCCCTATTTTTTTTTAACACACCTTCCTCTGTAGATTGGCTAAAGCCAGTACTTCAGATAGAAGAATATACAAGAAGGAATTCAGGAGTATCAGGAATGAGGGGGGTGCAAGGGAAAAGGAGTATTGCGTGTAACAGATGGTAGTATTTATTACTGCTCCTGTAAAGTATGCTTGAGCAGTGAAACAAAAATTATAATTTATATCTATCAAAGCATTTATATCTGAAAGTAGAGAAAACAAAGCTGTACTAAATAGGAAAAGTGCTTCCCATACTTCACTTAAAGTTGCAAAATGTTGGTATTACTTAGCTATTAACAAGTCGCACATTTATATTGTAACACACAGGGCAAATGCTGTGAGAACTATGCAGAGATGCACTCCCAAATACCTTAGACAAGTAAAGAGGGCAACAAGATGATAACAGAGAAATAGAGGAAGAAAAATCAAGAAGTTGTGAGTTTAACCAGAAAATAGAAGGCATGATTGTGGTTATAGGTATCTTACAGGTAAGTGGTCTAAACAGACTAACCAAAGGACAAATATTGGTCAAGGAGAAAAAGTCCTTGCTAGAGAAAAATATCTTGCTAGTAGGAAATTCAGTGCAAACCCAATGAGAAGGTCAGCTGAAAATACGAACAGAAAAGATATGTCAAATATTGATTTTCTTAAAGAGGAATGAATAGCTGTATTGATGTGTGATAAGTAGACTTCAGAACAAAGAGAGAACACAGTAACAGGAAGAGGAATCTATCAGAGAGATGCAATCTGGTCAAAAGTGTGCACAGCAGGTTCCTGACGTTCATGGCAAATAACACAGTGCCCCGAGGAAAGGAGAGGAAAAAGTCCAACTCAATTTTGGAAGGTGTTCACACAGCACCATAACACAACCCATGAAACAAATATCTATTTATTCACAGCAATAGTTAAACTACACAGTTCTTTAGGAACTGTGGGTAAAATAAATCTAATTACTTGTTCATGTTGAGGATTCCTTCAAAGAGTAACAAAAGTATTCACAAGTACATAAAAAAGAAAATAAAGAAAACCTTAACAACACTGAATTTTAATACTACTAAAACCACTTATCAGGGCCAGAAAGGACTTTACATGTTTAAAAAAAAATTAAGGAATTTATTAAGATGCAAAAAGGCACAGTGGGATCACATTTAATTAAATGTCTGTTTATTTTAATGTTTAACAAAGTAAATGAGGGTCTGGAGAGATGGCTCAGTGGTTGAGAGCACTGACTGCTCATCCGAAGGTCCTGAGTTCAAATCCCAGCAACCACATGGTCACATGGTGGCTTACAACCATCTGTAGAGAGATCTGATGCTCTCTTCTGGTGTGTCTAGGGACAGCTACAGTGTAATTACATATAATAAGTAAATGACATCTTAATATTAAATGTTAGTTTTAAAGGTATGCCATTTTAAATTTGATATAAAATCGAGGAATGGCAGCTAAGATAGAATACTTCAATCAAGAGCCTTAAAAGAAGGGATGGGCATCTGTGTCAGAACTCCATAAAAGTCTATGTGTAAATTATTAAAAAACAAAAAATTCAAATAAGAAATTATATATAATCCCAGATCATAATAAAAGATGGAATATTTCAGCATATTTTTGTCTGTCATCACAATAATGGCAACATTAAATAGGATGTTTGGATGGGGAAAAAATTCAGGTTATTGGAAAATTCCTTCAAAAATTAAAAAATAAAAACCAACCTGTCTTACTTTGTTTCCTATTGCTGTGATGGAGGCCATGACCAAAAGCTACTTGCAGAGTAAATGACTTATTTTCTCTTACAGGTTGCGATCTATAGTGAAGGGCAGTCAAAGCAGAACAACCAAGGCAGGAACCTAGGCACAGATGCCGAAGCAGAGGACATGGAAGAATTCTCATTGCTGACTGGTTCCTCAAGCTCACATTCAGCTATCTTGCTTAGACTGCCCAGGACCTTCTTTGCTGGGGTTTTGTGGACAACTGTGGGCTGGGTCCTCCAACATCAATGACTGTACTCACCTTGTAGCTCAAACTGAAATCATTGTGTTGACCCTGCAGGCCAATCTGATAGAGGTGTTTTCTCAGTGCTGGTACCCTTGTCCCAAGGGAACCCTAGTTCAACTAACACCGGCAGAAAACTAATCAGTCCAACTATTGCTTTTTTTTTTAATTCGATATATTCTTTATCTGGCTCCCCACACCCTGAAAGTCCCATAAGCCCTCTTTCCTCCCCCTGTTCTCCCATGTACCCCTTCCCACTTCCCTGTTCTGGTTTCCCCTACACTGCTGCACTGAGTTTTTCCAGAACCAGGGGCCACTCCTCTGTTCTTCTTGGACATCATTTAATATGTAGATTATGTCTTGGGTATTCAACGTTTCTGGGCTAATATCAGTGAGTGCATACCATAATTGATTTTCTGAGGCTGGGTTACCTCACTTAGTATGATGTTCTCCAGCTCCATCCATTTGTCTAAGAATTTCATGAATTCATTGTTTCTAATGGCTGAATAGTATGTCATTGTGTAAACATACCACATTTTTGTATCTATTCCTCCATTGAGAGACACCTGGGTTCTTTCCAGCTTCTGACTACTATAAATAGGGCTGCTATGAACATAGTGGAGCATGTGTCCTTATTGCATGCTGAGGAATCCTCTGGGTATATGCCCAGGAGTGGTATAGCAGGGTCCTCCGGAAGTGTTATGCCCAGATTTCTGAGAAACCACCAGACTGATTTCCAAAATGGTTGTACCATCTTGCAATCCCACCAGCAGTGGAGAAGTGTTCCTCTTTCTCCACATCCTCTCCACAACACCTGCTGTCTCCTGATTTTTTGACCTTAGCCATTCTGACTGGTGTGAGGTGAAATCTCATTGTCCAACTATTATATTAAAAGTTCTAATGTTTGTGCAAGTTTTACATTTTCAGAATTTGTATACACATTCATTTTGAGTAATCTGATCCTTTTATTCCAAAGGGTAAAAATAAGAGAATAAAATATGATCGTTTTGCCCACAGATTTCCAAATAAGCCCATAATCTGTATGTTATTTGGGGTAAATTTCCTACTAAATTAAAAAAAGAATTTTATATTGCATTAATCTGATAAACAATACTTACCTCAAACCTATGTTCAAGAGACCTCCTGGACTATGAGAAAGAGAAATAATGTTCATAAAAGCTAGAGTACACATGGAGGGACCCACGGTTCCAACTCCATATGTAGCAGAGGATGGCCTTGTTGGAATCAATGGGAGGAGAGCCCCTTGGTCCTGTGAAGGCTCGATGCCCCAGTGTAGGGGAATGCCAGGGCAGGGAGGAGGGAGTGGGTGCATGGGGGAGCACTCTCATAGAAGCAGGGGGGTGGATAGAAGGGGTTTGTGGGGGGGGGAAACCAGAAAAAGGGATAATATTTGGAATGTGAAAAAAGAAAATATCCAATATTAAATAAATAAAAAAATAAATAAATAAATAAATAAATAAATAAATAAATAAATAATTATTCTTCACTAAGTGTGTGGTATTTTGTCTGGATCGTCTTGGCAGGCAATAGAACAAGAAAGGAGAAAAATGAGAAGTTTCATATTAATAACATGGAGACATATCACTATTTGCAATTTTTTAGAAGTAGCTGCAGCATTATTATGACTGATGGAAAGGCTTAATGCTTGTCTGACACAAAGTGAGTACACCAGAAGTGTTCCCTTTTTGACAATTCATGTTTGAGCACAGGGGAGTAAGGACTGTATCACGAAACAATAACATTTTTTAAAAGTTTTCAACCCAAAACATTTGAGTAGTCATGTCCTACACAGAAGCATGTTTGTGTCATTTATTCCTTTCCTTTTAAACAGAGATGGGATCATTCAGAACTTTAAAAAATGCTTTAAGGTTGAAAACTCTGGAAACGGTGCATGGATTTGGAGGCCATGCCTAGGATATAGGATAGAAGCTCAACATAAGGAAAGAGTTCGGCCAGCATTGTACTCCTATGGGGCATTTCAATAAAATGTGGGTCACAGAAATCTACTCACACTGGCAAAAAAACAAGCATAATAGTCTGAGATTAAAATACATCTTATTTCTTTTAGAAAGAGCTCCCAGAATCCTCTCTGAATAAGCTGGTCATGGGTGAGTTAAAAAGACATAGCTGTGTCTGAATTACATATGAATCTTGCCTCCTGTACTACAAATTCTATGTTCCATGTAGACCTATGCACCATTGAAAGACAGTTTGTGCCAGTGACTGAACAAAACAGCCCCATTCTGCATAGGGGCAGGAAAGTGATTAAGGAGACATAATTTTGCTTATATATTCATCTAAAATGTAGACACTTTGAAGCAGAGGTTTTTTTCAGCATGTAAGGGTTAAACTTCGGTTATAACAGTATTCTTGTTCCTCTAATATGCTCAAGTAACAAAGGGCTGAGAATATATTCTTGAAATTAACAATTAGGAATGAGCCACTTCTCTGTGTAAAAATTGTAAGTAAGGTTACCTAGAAGATTAACTTTAAAAAGCGTGATAGACTATGAATTTGTTGGGACAATTACAGTGCTATGATTTGGAGGAAATATTCCCAAGAGATGGAAAGAACAGAGGGCGCCCCTCTCCAGTAGCAAACAAGAAAAAAGCCTTCTAAGCAAATGACATAAGATTAATATAAGATTAACATCCATTTCAGACTCAAAGGGGAGCAGCTGGGCTCTGCTGCAGACCTCTTTTCCAGGGTCATATCGATTTGTGCCTTTGCTAAAGAATCTATTAACATCAAATACTGGGGAAGCTAAGGTTACAAACGCATGTATGGGTTAAGGAGCTTAAGCTCTAAAGGCTGTGTGGATATACCTTTTCTAGTCTGTATGCATTCAGAGGTGTGAATATAAAGTCAGATTAACCTAAAAAATGATAAAAAGAAAATTGATCCACACATGGTCTTTAAAATAAAGATTATTTTAATTTTAACAAATTGTATGAGACACCCATTTTCTCTAGGGTGATATTCAGTACATATATAAATAATCTCTTCATGTCCCTGCCATATTACAAGATTCATAATGAGATCTAATGAAGTCACTTGTAACCTAATCTTGGGTGAAAACGGAGTAGAGAAAAACCATAAACCTCAATTTACATTTAACTGAAGAACAGAAGTAAAGAGTGAAAAAGGAGCTGTTGAAGCACACATAACTGTCCTCTTTTCAAGATAATGACAGTTTCACTATGAAGTCTTCAGTCTGGTGGATGAGAAAGACAGCTATTGGAGGGCTTCAGGATGGGAGAGGTTTAGTTATTTCATGTCAGGTGTAGAGTCCTGGGGAGGGGTTGCTGAGGACAGTGAGGGGAAGAAGGGTGATATCCAGGTTCAGTGAGAGAATCTGTCTCAAACAATACACACACATTAAGGAAGGCACCCTCTGTCTGCTGGATTCCATACGTAGACATGTGCTTATGCGCACACACACACACACACACACACACACACACACACAGAGAGAGAGAGAGAGAGAGAGAGAGAGAGAGAGAGAGAGAGAGAGAGAGAGAGAGAAAATTTTGAGGAGAAACACAGAGGTTGGGTGATCTCAACTTGAAGATTGAGTCCTTGGAGATGGACACAGCAATGATTTCTTGGATACCACCCCTGAAACTCAATCAGTAAAAGAAGAAAATGAATGAGTCGGACAATCAGGACTGGATCAAACGGAAACATTTATGCACAGCAAAGGAAACAATGGGCAAATGAAATGCCATCCCATGAGTTGGGAGAAAATCAATGTGTATTACATGTCTGCTAAGGGTCAGTATCCAAACCTCATGGAAGAACATATAACTCAAGAGCAAAACTAAAGTGGGCAAGAACCCTGAATAAATATTTTTCCAATCAGCTATGAAACAGTCAACAGCAAAGTGAAAAGATATTCTGATTGCTCTTTAAGGAGGACAAGACCATGAAAACCACAGTGAGCAATCACCATGTTCCCACCTTCTACCTGTTACCTAAACGTCCAGAAAAGGTAAATTCAATTCATGGAAAGGGCAAGGAAAAGGGAACCCTAACACACCCTGGGAATATGTGTGAGTGAAATCATTGTGGAGAACAGGATGGAGGGAGTTTCTTCTTCAAAGAAACTGAAAATAAAACTACAAGTATCCTTCTTGATATGCTCTCACACAGACACATCTGCACAGTCCTGTGCACTGCAGCATTGTACACAGCAGCCAATCCATGGAAATTATACAAATGTTCACTAACTGATGAGTGATGAAATTGTGAATGTCTGTCTGTCTATCTATCTATCTATCTATCTATCTATCTACCTACCTACCTATCTATTATCTAGTTATTTATAATCTATTATATATCATCTATCTATTATCTATAATTTATTTATCTACCTAATATGATACTCAGCTCTGGATATGGAGACACTGCTATTGGCAACACTATGGAATGTCTTAGAGGATGTAAGTCAGGGAAATGCAGAAAGAAAATTACTATATGGACACATATATTGGCAAATGGCAACATAAGTATAATCCAGACTGTGATAGGTAGGGATAAAGGAAAGGAAATGGAAAGACATTAAACAGAAAGTGCTAACTTACAGTTAAGTGGGATAAAAAAAAAGCCAGGATAGATCTAATATATGTCAAAAGGATTACAGTTAGCATTGTGTGTTGAAAATAGGCTAAGACAACTGATTTTGGATTTTTTTTTTTTAACCAGAAAAGGAAGTTAACAATGGAAGGTGATAGCTATGGTAAGTTGATAATCTATGGTAATCATTTAAGGATATCTATATAAAAACATTAGGCTACACATCTTAAATTTATATAGAAACAAGTTTGACCTTTGTAATGATTTTGGAAGCAGCAATTAAAACAGCAATTAAAAAGCCATTTTACCAAAGGGGAGTGATGTATTTTTCCTATGGCCACAGTATTTCTCATATTTGAACAACTGTAGTTGGAAACAAACCAATGTAATTTATCAGTGCACCTGAACAAAGTCAAGTAGCTCTTCACTCAGTGATTTCTACCTCAAGAAATTGAATGTATATCTTAATCACTTGGTGAGAGTCTGTATTGCTTTGTTTATATCTTTGTTTTTTATTTTCTACATACTATACCAGGAATATGATAATACATTTGAAAACTTTAAAAATCTATTAATTTTCTATTCCTTAATAGAACTGTTAGGAAAATAATTCAAAGCAGTATTAGTGTAACTAGAAATTTGTCATTATTGAAATTCTTGGGACCATCGATCAAACCTCCTTGAAGAGGTCTAGGGTTTATTTGGCAATTCAGAGAAGAGCCAGTTTATGACATGTCTATGTGAAAAGAGGATAACTCTTGAAAGAAAATGTGTAGTAGAACATAAGAGTATTTCTCAAAGCTTTTTCAAGGATCCTTCCTAACCTTTCAGAGCCCTTGACCACCATGTGCATCTTTATTGGCACCATCGTATAACAGACTGAGCTGTCAGGATTCATGTCCATCTGTAAATGCCATTGCAACCCCCCTAGATCAAAACCCCTGGATATGCAACACATAATCATAATCATACATAAAATCTGAGAACTGCACCCTATAAAGCCTAGGCTCTATGGCATGCTTTCAAATTTCAGATAATTCAGTGCTGCTGAATTATGGTTGGAGGTGAAGACAGAATTGAGAAGAATATGTTTAGGATACAAGACTCTTTATTCAAAAGCAACACAGTAATGACCTGGACACTGGTATAAAGACTCACGAGGGAAACTAGACTGAGGAGATGGCCCATGGGTCACGTGTTGGCTGGGCAAACATAAAGACTTGAATTCAGCACCCACGTTAAAGCTGTGTGAAGTAGCATGCGTGGGTAAAAACAGAATATGTGTGTGTATGCATGTGTGTGTGTGTGTGTGTGTGTGTCTACAGAGACAAGTTGATATCTGGAGCTCATTGGTCAGTCAGCTTATCCCAATTTATGCACTTCAGGAAAAGATCCTCTCTCAAAAAAGTAAGGTGGAGAGTGGCCAAAAAAAGATGTGTTGTCAACCTCTGTCCTGCAATACGCTTGCATGCACACATGTAAATAGTCACATAAAGTTATATGAACAGCACATGCATGCACACACCCACACAATGATTTAATATAATAGAAAAACATTTTAGACTTTCAACAAATGAATGGCCTGACCAGACATTTTACCTGTTGAAAGGGCCATGGCATTAGTGTGGATAATTGGATTTGGAGCAGGCCTCAGCAGGATGGGAACAAATGTTTTGAAATCGTAAAGAAGAATGGTCATAACAAACTTAAATATATATATAATTGGTAGTTATGAGTGACTATGAGACTGAAGGATATGGGAATTATTCTAAATGATTCTGACTCTCATGTCTGCTTCTCTCCACATACTCTAGCATAACCTAGTACATAGTTACTGTGTAATTTGGTACTTTTGTATGATTTCTCATTTTTATTTTCAAAAGACACATTTTCAAAGAAGCAGAAGCTTGTAAAGATCAAGTCTTGTCACCATAATGGAGTTCATCTGGTTGAAAGAGGATTAGCAGACATCATTTGGGTAAATTTGCTTAGTATCTGCTTTTCAGGATCATTCTATAGATTTAACCCTGATGCACCATCTCAGGGATTTTTACAGCCCAAGAACAGACATGAAAAGATAGCCGTTACTGGATTAGATCACCAGCTAATGGTCTACAAGGCTTGGAGGCAAGATGGACACCTAGGGTTAGCACAGCACAGGGAATTTGAAGCTGTGTTTCAGTTTCCATGGTTGATACAATGCTTGTGATAAGGGAGATAGGAGTCCTATTAAAGAATACTTTAAATAAACACCTGTTTATGTGTGCCTGGGTACATGTACATGTGTGTATGTTTTGTGTTTGTGTGTCTGGGAGTGTGTGCATGCATGTGTGTTTTGTGTTACAGAAGGAGACAATCATTTGAATCCATCTGTCTGATGAAAACACTAACAGAATTTTTCTCAGGCTGACAGTCAGTGGTAAGAAGGAATTTCCCTTTTCTGGAAGATGTTCCATGACTAATTTAACTATATCTTTCTTGTTTTCCAATTTAAAATTACTGAACTCTTAATGCTTAATTGGGAAACAGTAGTTGTACTTGACATGTGTTTAATGAAATGGTAGGGGCCTGAGCTTTCACAATGGCTGTGGTGGAAGTTCTACTTCTGACCAATGCTGAACCGATGTCTGTACATAGGCTGAATTGGGTCCACGATCTCCTAAGGAGTTTGACTGTAGGGTAGTGTCTTAGTTAGGATTTTCATTGCTGTGAAGAGACACCATGACCAAGGACAACATATAATTGGGGCTGACTTACAGATCAGAGGTTCAGTCCATTATCATCAAGGTTGGAACATGGCAGTGTCTAGGTAGGCATGGTGCAGGCAGAGCTGAGAATTCTACATCTTCATCTGAAGGCATACAGGAGAAGACTGGCTTCCTCAAGCAGCCAGAAGCCAGTTCTCAAAGCCCACTTCTATAATCACACACTTCCTCCACAAGGCCACACCTACTCCAACAGGGCCACACCTCCAAATAGTACCACTTCCTGTGCCAAGCATATTCAAACCACCCCAGGTAGCAATGACAGCAAATATATTTAATTTTCCTGTGGAGAATCTAGGAGCTTCCAGAATTCCTAAAGGCTCTGAATTACTTAGTCTGTAATCCCAGAGCACAAACAACTCTGTTTATCTTCATTGCCTATAGCCACCGAGGAGTTCCAAACCCAGGCTGTTTATTTAAATTAAACTTTTTAATAGCATGTTACTTTCTCTTGTTGCTAAGGCACAGATTGCATTTCCTAGCCCTGAAAAAAATGTGACCAACAGATGAAACCATTTCATAAAACACCGGATTTGGTTGAAGACTTTCCTTGGCTTCTGAGGACTTAGATGCTCATCATATTTCCTTCCAATATGGAAATTTGTTTGCAAGGTCTAGGATCTTGGCTAAAGGCCTCGTTGTGTGTGTGTGTGTGTGTGTGTGTGTGTCATTGTGTGTGCACATGAGTGATTGTGTGTGTGTTTATATGTGTGAGTGCATATTTGTATGTGACTGTGTGATTGTGTGTGCACATGAGTGATTGTGTGTGTGTGTGTGTGTGTGTGTGTGCCTGTGTGTGTATGATAGATGTACAGGTCCTATACATTTATATATGTCTATGTACCTAGATCCTTATTTACTTTGATGTTCATATTGTCAGTGTGGGCTACTTAATGTCACTCTCCTGTCTATCTACCCTAACTCAGCAGCCTTTGGCTGCTTCTTGAATTTTAGAACAGTGTTGCCCAGGTTCCTCTGAATAGTTCTTGGGTCAGATTTAGGTTTGGGGACTTGGAAGGGAACTGACTCTTGTTAATAACATATATGAATAGGAGAACATGAGTGAAGATCAATGGTACTTAGTGCAAGGCAGTTGTCATAGCTTTAAGAAGTTTCAGTGGGAGAAGGGAAAGAACGTATATCCTGAGAAACACGTGGTCTGTTCTCATACTAATATTTCTAATCCAAGCTTAAGGTTTTGAAGATTTCTATTTTTATTCTCAAAAAATGTATGTTTCTATATATTATTTCTCTTGAAACTAAAATCCTTGACTCCAGAGATGTCTCCAATTTCATTTGATATATAGTGCCATGAAATATCCCATACATCGTAGGTTCAGAATAGGGACTGTGGCTGAGCAATAACCAATCACAATTAGAGTACTTTTTAATGCCGTTTCTGATTTCTTTAGAATTTTTAGACCCCTGGGTTGTTTATTTCTGGAGATTTTTGGCCACGTGCTGGTTCTGAAAGCCACTGAACTTAAGACTCATATTCTACTACTCAGCAGCTCCTTGGGTCCCCAGCACCATTTTTTTTTTTTTTTTTTTGGTGTTGTTCAAATAGTGCTTAATTTCTTTCCTTCAACTTATTTAAACGTATGCAAAATATAATAACGTTTCCAAAGTCAAAATTGTATGACTCATTTATCTAATCTTGTCCCATATCCATTAACTCCTTTTTGCCACCATCCTCTTCCAAGTTTCTCTCAATGTAATATGTCAATGTCCTCCATAATATCCACGAGTATGTGTGTTTATTCTTGCTGCCCTGGTCCCATTTGCTCACTGTCTTTCTGGGTCTGATTATATGCACACATCTCATTCCCACATATGGTTTGTTTCCAGTTTTCTGCCTCAGTCAATGTCCTCAAACACACCCCTGTTTTTAAAGAACCATGATAGGTTTTCAGATGAGTGTCTTCTCAGGCGAAGAGTGGATGTACTTGTAATTTTGTAAAACAGTTACTTTTAAATGTTAAATTTACTAAACTGATAGATTCAGTTCTTTTCTTCATTTTTCCTTTTACAGAGAAAGAAAAACACTATCTTATTGTAATAACCACTTTTAAAAAAGAATTTATTTGTGAAATTCAAGTTAAATCATACATGCATTTTGGTGCAGGATACATCTTACATAGTACGAAAGATCCAGAAATTTCTGTTCTCCAAAACATTTTGTCTGAGGGAATAATGTAATGCACATGGCCAAAGAAGATTTTATTTGTCAAATATGGAAAAGTAAACACAGAATTAAATATATAATGATTCTTTTCTAGGCAAAACATTTTCTTTTTCATAAATCTCCAACATTTTTGATTTATCCAATAATAATTATACCTTTGAAATAACTCTCCTTCTTCATAATATTGCAATCTGGCAAGAAATAAATGCAAGGATGCTTGGCAAGTTGTAAGTAATACCCAGTGGAATGATTGAATAAAGTGTTCATAAATCGGCTACTTGTTTCCTGGAGCCTAAAATTTAATTTAAACTTTTAAGTTTGTAATGCAATGCTTTTGCCGCTCTCGATGATGCTCATATAAGTTAAATTTGCACACTTAAATTGTCTTCTGTTATTTTAATAACCATTGTCTTCTTAAATTAGTACTAGCTATCGCAAGAGGTTGATCAAGTCATGTTCACATTCATATCTGAGACACTGCAAGGATTCAGTCTCTAAACATTTGAACAGTACATTGAAAATGATGATTTCACATTTGGAAAGCAGCTTGGTGTGAATAAAAACACACAGGTTAAAAAAAAAGTAACGCATCAGTAAAATCAGAGGAGCAGATTACCAATGATTTGTTTCCTTAAGTATGAGAAAAATGCTTACGAAAGAAGCTTCCGAAATCTGGGCCGGAAATCACCTATCTTCCTTCTCTTGGGCTTCTTCCAGCCTAAAGACAACAAAATAACAATTATCATATGGCTTCAGTCTGACAATCACTTTAAATCAACTTTTCTAGCATACTTTTGATCTTACCTCATTTCATCTAACTAGATTATAAAGCCCTGAGGCACTCAGCTGCTACTGTTCTACAGGTGAAACTGAAGCTGTGACTACTGTCTCCTACAGCCAGACAGTATATGCCTGCTGTCTGAGAAATCAAGGCAGCACACACCAAGCTGTTAGATTTGTAGGATTAACATAGAAGTGGCCATTTGGCACTCATAAAATGAATACAGAAAGTAGTATTTGCCTTTGGAATTATTCATTTTCTTTGCTTGATGACTGAAAAAGAAAAGCTTTATTACCTTTAATGCAAGCGCGGTCACAAGCATCCAGATAATAAAAGTTATTTTCATTCCCACCACAGCCAGTATAGGTGAAGGTCTCACATGTTTTGTTTCTTGAATTAAAATAATAGCGGGTCACATTGGCAGAACACAGACCTTCATCCTTTGGGCTGGAGCAAAATGATGGAACTTTATGAAAAAGAAAAAGAAATTAGAAATACTGTTAATACCAGACTAAGAGACAGTGACGCCCAATGGAGTCTAGCTGGAGAAAAATCTCACAGAGACCTCATTCTGAATACAAAATACTGAACCATTCGAAACAGGTCTGTCTCATGTCACAGGGAAAGGGAAGCTTACCTGCTCTATTTTGATTGTTCTATTTTTTATGAAATTAAGAATTTAAACTTTTACATGTGTGCGTGTGAGTATGTGCGTGTGTTCACATGTGTGGGTGTGCATATGTGTGCATGTATATGTACATGTGTGTAAGTATGTGTGTATGTGTCTGTGTATGCATGTGTGTCCTATGTTCTATGTTTATATCATTCCCCACTCTAGTCAGCCCCTCCTCAATTTTATAAGCTAAAGTAATGCCTTCTAAACCTGTGTATTTACACACTTTTCTATGTAAAAAGAAATTAAGCCTCCAGTTGGACATCCTAAAATGCACTTAAGTTTCAGAGGATAGTACGTGGCATATTTAACATTCTTGGGCTAGTGCCATCACCTACATACATTCAGTATTTGATTATGCATGCCCAACACAGTACAGCAACACAGCTTTCCCAAACTCTTTGCCAAAGGAGATGTCATGATTACATTTTTTTTTTAAATTTGTGTATCTCTGCTACATCTGGTGAACCCGGCTGAAGAGATGGGGAAAAGAGAGAAGGACAGAATATTTTTGTGATATAATTACCAAAAAATAGAGAAATTTAACCAAGGTCTTAACCCTACATGTTCCAATATTCCTGCTCCCTATTTACACACACACACACACACACACACACACACACACACACCACGAGAAAAAGTGTTATGTCCCTCACCATCCATTAGACCCCTTCCTCTACATTTTATGTATAAATTGAAGACATGGATAATACAATATGAATCTACACTAATCTAAACAGTACTTGGGACCAACAGTGCTTCACATTTCATGGTTTTCCAAATTCTGAAACATTTGTTTTTATATAATGAGGTATCTTGCAGATGGGGTGCTGGGATGCAATTCTAAATAAGAAGTTCATAGTGTTTCATATACATCTTCTATGCAGGGCTTGAAGATAATGTAACACAAAAATATTAGTACACCTGCTTTTTTTTTTACTGCTATCCATCAGCTGAGGTCAAGTGTGAAAACTTCCATTTGGGAAGCAAGGTTTGTGCTTACAAGTTTCTGATTTTGAGTTTTCACATTACAGAGTTTCTAATTAGAGATCCTCAATTGATGTTCTCTAGGAACAAGGGAAAAAGTAGCATTTTTTTTTTTTGCTAATAACTTTGTCACAGTCTGGCCTTGAGAATTTTGCGCATTATCAACCTTTAGCTTGTACCCATACATGGAAAAATAAGGACATGTTGCCTCCTATAGGGCAGACGTTACTAAAGTCAATACACACACATACGCACACACAAAGGCATGCAGTCATGCAGACGCACACTACATCACATAATAGTGTAATCACCAGCGTACAAACAATATTAATTTCAAATCAAATTATTGATCTTCATATAAAAAATTTAAATGAAAACTTGAAATAGAAGTACCACAATGAAAGTACTTACTACTTCTCCTTGGCTCACATAAGTCCTTACATGTAGCTTCCTCGGAGAACACGTTCATAGTATTGCTACACAGACCGGGCCCAAGGGGCTCACACGTCATGGTATTCAGGTTGAAGAAAAACTGTATATGGGGCTTATCACATGGATACGTTCTGAGTTCTAGTCGAC
The DNA here is from genome assembly GCF_947179515.1 of Apodemus sylvaticus. Classification (NCBI taxonomy): domain Eukaryota; kingdom Metazoa; phylum Chordata; class Mammalia; order Rodentia; family Muridae; genus Apodemus; species Apodemus sylvaticus. The sequence continues at coordinate 27,793,061 of NC_067473.1, forward strand.
AAACTCGAGGAACTTCTGGGGAGGGGGGAAGCAAATAAACACGTTATTCAAACTAATCTTCTTTGGTTATTATGAAGGACAGAAACAAGCTTAGTGAGGAGTTGGAACAAGAAGAATAAATCCTTATCCACTCTCGATAAGAAAGTACATGGGTGTAACCACTATGGTCGTCATCAGGGAAGGTCTTCCGAAAGTAGAATAGTTCTATCACACCACCCAGTTCTATCCAAGTCAAAGATGTAGCTAAAGAGCCCTCAGTGTACACATCACAGAAATATCTGCACAAGAGCTGAAGAATGGAGACACCCTAGTTGCCCAATAACAGATAGATTTTAAAATAAATATGGCTGAATGTACCATGGAATGCTTTTCAGATGAAGGTAAAGATGAAGTCGCAGTGTTTCTAGGGAAATGTGCGAAACCGGAGAATGTCATGAAAAACAAAACACGCAACACTCAGAAGGACAAACAGCTCTCACTGACTCTCTTAAGCACTCTAGCTTAAAGTGTATGTATGATGGAAGTAAAAAGGTGGATGAGTGAGGTGCGGGAGGACATAGATGTGGGGAGAGGGACAAAGAGTTCACAAAGCACATGCGTAATGAGAGCTGAAGGTGTGGCTACCTGGAAGCACGCAGCATGAGACGGGAAGGTGTGATTACCTGGCTATAAGGACCAGCAAAAAGGGACAAGGGATAAGCAAGGTGCAGAAGGAAGGTGAGAACTCACAGAGATATGCTTGTTCGAATGAGCCCAATAAAGCCCACCATTGGGTATGCTCACCCAAGAAACTAATAAGATGCTAATAAAAACCAAAGCGGCTTTCCTAGTAGTACTTCTGAAACATTACCATCATTTCTGAAACTGCTGGGGGCTAATAACCTTATTTCATACTGGAATAGTGAACTCCAAAATTCTCCCATTCATCTGAAGGTAAGCTTTTGATAGAGTGAGCAGGTTTGAAACCAGTGATACAGGTTTCAAATTCCACAGAAAGGCTGCTTGCTCTCTGTTTCTGTAGGAAAGGTTATTCCCACCAGTACACGTTTCTTCCTGGCTGAGTTTCTTGGTGGCCAAAGCCCCACACCATCTTTAATAGATGTAAATGTAAAATGGCAAAGTAAAAGAAAACAGACACTCGTGAAGGTTGGCTATCTATATGTCTACACTAATCCAAGTGTCTGGTTACAAAAGAAAAATCGGATAATGAGCTAAATAACACTTCAAAAAAATAACCAATAAAAAAGCATTCCCTATGGATGGGTAATAGACAGGAGGCAACAGTGGTCTCTAAGACAGTATTTCTGGAACTAATGACAGATGCAGAAGAGTACCCGTGCCCCATGCATTTATTGTGGCCTGAGGTGAACGCATGGCATCTTTCCCAAAGTTCACTCAGGCACTGAGCTGCAATGGTATCTGGTATTGAAATAAACTGTTAGTGGTTGTAGATTTGGAGTTCCTTTGGAGAAACTTCAAAGCAATCCTGTGGGAGGTAGGTACAAACTCTGACCCGCCCCTTCCGGCAGCTGCGGGCTGAGTTCTGTGCAACACGGAACACTTACTCTCGATATTTCCACAAGTGTGTTCACAGAGTTCCCGACTGTGGAAGTTGTTTGCATTGCCCAGGCAGCCTCCATACTTGAATCTGCGGCACTTCTGCTGGTCCCTGTCATAGTAGAATCTGGGGATAAAGGCCTGACAAGGTCCCACGTCCAAGGGCAAGAGGCAGATCTCTAGATTATTCCCTGTAAAATGGCCAGAAGGAATGAAACAAGGGAGACGGTCAGATTTGGTGCCTAGCAGGGACTGGAAGATCTGACCCCAGAGCTCTCCACAGAAGTTTCTGAACCAACTAGGGAGTGACTTCCCCCTTGGGCGGCGCCAGGGACCTAAAGACTGCCTAGCAAGGAAGCGGGTGTCTGGAAGGCAACAAAAAAGGGCAAGGGGGATCCTGGGCGGATACCTTGGGCAGACACTGAAGCGAGGCCAAGAGCAGAGCCCACCAGGAGTAGCGGCAGATTCCACAGTCGCAGGGAAGTAGCGGGGTCCATAGTGCCCGGTGGTGCTGTGGCTCCCTGGACGCGGGCAGGGAGGAGAGTGCTAGTTGCCTGCTCACAGAAGAGCGGCCTTTAAGCCACCCCTGGACCCCCAACAGGGGCGGAGCTCCAAACGTGGCTGATTCATGTGATGTGTGTCAGTGGCCCATCCCGCCCCCGCGCTCAATGTGTCCCAAGAGGAATTTCCCGGGAGTTGGGAAGTTGAGCCTGATTTCCAGTTTTGTCCCGCAGCCAAGGGATGATGCCTGTGGAATGCTTGTGTGTCAGTGATGGGAAGTGGGCTAGCCAGAGGGAAATGACCCCAGGGAGGATTACTCAAGGTGCCAATTGTCAATTTGCCCCTTCACCTCAAAGAAAGCTGAATCCCAGAGCACAAGTTTGACAGAGAGGGGAAAGACAGACCCATGGTTCTTATGAACCCTTGCTCATTACTACGCACTCTGAGATCAGAAATCTATTCCAGATGGATTCCACGCAGTAGAAGTTTTAAGGTAAAGCGGATGGAATCTCTCTGCAAAAAGTGGGCCCACTCCATCAGGGACCCTGTGCTTAGTCCAATGGTTGGCTGAGAGCACCCACTTCTGTATTTTGGCAGAATCTCTAGGGAGACAGCTGTATCAGGCTCCTGTCAGCAAGGGATTGTTGGCATCCACATTTGTTTCTCGGTTTGGTGACAGTATATGAGGTGGATCCCCAGGTGGGGTCTGGATATCCTTTTCATCAGTCTCTGCTCCACACTGTGTCTCTGTTTCTCCCTCATCCCATGGGTATTTTGTTCCCCCTTCTAAGAAGGACCAAAGTATCCATATTTTGGTCTTTCTTTTTCTAGAGCTTCGTATGGTCTCTGAATTATATCTTGGAGAAAGGACCCAAGGAGCTGAAGAAGCTTTCAGCCCCAAAGAAGGAGCAACAATATGAACCAACCAGTACCCCCAGAGCTCCCAGGGACTAAACTACCAACCAAAGAGTACACATGGGGGACCCATGGCTCCAGCTGCATATGAAGTAGAGGATGGCCTGCTTGGACATCAGTGGGAGGAGAGACCCTTGACCCTGAAAAGGTTCTATGCCCCAGTCTAGGAGAATACCAAGACACAAAAATGGGAGTGGGTGGGTTGGTGAGCAGGGGGAGGGGGGCAGAGGATAACATTCGAAATGTAAATAAAGAAAATATATAATAAAAAAAAGAAAGAGAAAAAAAGAAAAAAAAAGTCAGCACCCTAATCAAAACTGCAGCACAGTTTTTTTCTTACCTTTTTACTTTTTCTTTTCTTTTTTCTTTTGAGACAGTACCATAGATCCTAGGCTGGCTTTGGATTCATGACCTTGAAATTTTATCCTTCTGCCTCTACCTTCTCCTTGTTGCTGAAGAACTAGAAAGTTGTCATCATTCCAAAAGCTCCCTTTATGACACAAGCCTGTACTAAGGCAAGTTAGCTGATTTCTGTGCCCTTATAGAAGTCTTGGCCTTCCTAAATTTCATATGCATGATATTTTAAATGATGTACTCTTTAGGTTTATATTTTGCATTTTTTTTAAATTTAATTTTATTTATTTACTACTTACTTATTAATTAATTTATTTAATTATTTATTTATTTTCGCTTTTAGAAACTAGATCTAATGTAGGTCAGGCTGACTTCCAAATGGCTCTACAGCAATGGGTAAACATCAGCAAATGACTGTCCCGCATTTACTCTACCACTTCCTAAGTGCCAAAACTAGAAGCCCGTGTCATCCTGACTGCCTGATGGTTTGTGTTTTTCCTCAACTACTTTTTTGGTGATATGTCTGTGTTGTTTAGTCCGGTAGTTGAAATTTGAAATCCAGCATAGAAATGCCACAGTCTGCAGCTGGTACATATGAATGAAGGTGTGGAATGTGACTTTTACTATTCTTGCATAAAGAGGTATTAGAAGCTGCCACATGGTTATCTGGGATGGTTTTACATCCTGATTGCAATGATGACCTTTGCAAAGGAAACATAAAAGTCCAGGGAGATCTGCCTGGCAAATTTTGAAGCTTTGGCCAATCCCTTCCCACATATCCTAATCAGCACAGTTAATAAAGTCCACCATTCTTCTGATATAGATTAGATTATGGCCAGCCTTTTGTCTATATGACATCAAAATCAACATTGAAATTTTACACTAGATTTTGAGGGAAAATCGAGGGGAACTTTAAAGGACTCTCTTGATAAATGTTTCTTTCCTTCTTTCTTATTTCCTCGTTTATCAGACATTCTTTAATAAATAACTATCCCTGATTTTTCCTGAAAATACTAGGATTTTAAAGAAGACCTCTTTCAGACGTCTGTAAGATTCTGAAGAGTACAGCATACTGGTTCTCAGTAGGCCAGTACTCTGGAATATTTTGTACATTACGACTTGTCCTGGTTTTAGGTCCAAGGGTGGAGTCAGATGCCTTTAGAGACTAGCCTGGTCTGTAAGTGCTGCTAGCATTACTAGATAGCCATGATAAAGGACAGTCAGAGCTCCCAAAGCTTAACTGCCAACTGGGTGGGAGAGATTAGAAGAAAGAATGGGGGAGGGGCAGCTGCTCACTGATTTACAGGTGCCAGACTTCTAAGGTGGCCAGTTTCCAGCCAGGCCTGAAGCTTCACCTAATGGACAGTTGGGAGAAGGTGACTATAATCCATGAGCCAGAGCCAGCTCAGTTTATAAATCACTGAGATAGCCAGCAGGTTCTAGAAGTCAATCAACTCCCTCCCACATTCTAGGGAGAACAGGATTAGGCCCTCCTAGTGCATTCCAGGCAGTATCAGAGAAGGGGAATTTCACCAGGGCTGTGTTCAGAAGAAGAGTTACGATTTATTCGTAAAATTTACATATTTACGAATTCCCTTTCAGAATATAGTGACATATATCTCCAAACGAGACCATAATAGATTTCAAAGATAGATACTGAATGAGAGTTTTACTTCAATGCTGATGACTCTTATTTTGTTGCCCTATTTTGAACTAGTGGACGTGCTTTAGCCTGCTGCTCCTGGTATCAAAAATGAACCTTTTTAATGGGGGCAGCTATTTTTTTTTTTGGAAGTTGGATGCTGTGTTAAGGGGATAGACTTGGAAAAATCAGAGATCAGAACTTTATTTCTCGATTTCTTAATTTCTCTGAGCCTCAAAGATTAATTCAGTAAGAAAGTTCAATGCTGGGTCTGGATGTGTGATGCAGGTTAGACAGAAGGGGTGGGGTGTATGAAGAGATTGACAGCTTCTTGCGCAGAGACCATTCATAACAGACCTAGCCATGATCCCACTGACAGACTATTTTAGCCCCGTGTGTTATCCTGGGTCAGGAAGTAGCAGTAGGGAATGGCCTTGTGGGACTGAAAGTTAGTCTTCTTCCAGCCAGCTCTCTCTCCCCTTAGAGTTAAACAGGGCACCTCTTTGCATAGAAAGAGTCAAACTGGTAAGGTACTACTGTACAGTGGTTCTCAGGGAATGAGCTTATCAGCATGGAGCTGGAACGTAGGAGACCTCTTCTTTTTCCGTGGTGAAGTATCCCTTAGGCACAGGCTAGAGATACAATACTGGGTGTATTAGTTTCTGCCCTCTCTTCTGTGCCAAATGGAGTGTATCCTGAAGGCTGTTGTGACCTTTGACTGAGGGAAAAAATAATAAGAATAAGAGGAATAGTAACAAGCTGGAGAGAACATCAGCTTGAGAGAAGCCAGCTGTCAGGGAGGGCCTGACTCCTTCTAACTGAAGAAGACTTAATCGTTCTAAAGAAATTTCATTTCTGAGAAAGACTCTGATTTCACAGAGCATACACTTTGAGACGTGTGGGAGGAGAAAGGTGTACTTCCACAGCCACAGGGACATGCATGACCTTGTCCTTAAAGCTGTATCTTAGGTTAAAAGATTTCCACAAGCTCAAGGAACCTTCCTTTGTCCAAAGTCAACAGGAAAAGGGAAGCTATGAGGAAAGGGACAAAATCTCTTCCTGATTGACTCATTCTTACCACAACAAGTGACAGTCATGGTGGCTGTGGCTAAAGAGACACAATAGTTTAGTGTCCCATGAAATATATGTTATCAGGTTCTTATGTTTTCAATACCGCATGAAACCAGAAGTATGTGGGTTTTACAGAGGTAGAAACTGCGATCTAGAATCCCAAAGTACCCGGTCATGTTTATAAACTGCCTTTGCTTACGGAGCTGAGATTAAAACCTAACATGCTGGAGTCCCAGACCTGCATTCTTTCCAACTTCTAGGTCTGAACTTAGTGGTAAGCACTAAGTACTTAAATTCAATACAAAAGCTCTGGTGAGTCCTGAACCCCTCTACACATACCTGATATTTGTTCCTCGTTTCTCTCACATCCACCTTGCCTGTAACAAATGAATCCAGAGAAAATTTACATTGTATTAGCATCTACAGTTTGCAGTGCTTTGGTATATTGTCCAGTCCTCTAACTATCCACAGGCCTTAGAGCTGCCTGAGAACTTACAGAAAGAAGCTAGACAAATGGTTTCCATCTTTGTTAGCCACCTAGGTGAAAAGCACCATGTCTAGGTCTTTAGTGAATAATTGGAAGTAGTTGAACTAGGTGACTTGAGTTAGATTGATGATTTAAGAAGTAGAAGGTCTTACTACCTGTTAGTGAATATTGTCAAAGGAAGATTGGAAGGAAGTCCAGCAAGCAGTGAGGAGGAATTTACACATCTGCCTAGGAAGGCCGATAATCTCCTTTGAGAGATGGGAGTCAGAAGGGTTTTGTTAAATACTGCTCAGTCAACTACACATTTTCCTAGAGATTTGGGCCACTTGGAATGTAGTTTCTCTAACTCACCCTCTTTGAGACTGAAGGTATATTTGAGAATATAATGCAGCATGGATTCACCCAAGATGATGCACAGGCTCCATGACTAATGTCTATGCAGAGCAAGAGATAGTAGAATATATAATATGTCTCCAATTATGTTCATTCTTACAATCACTGAATAAAAATAACATGGTAAAGTGCTTAAAATGTACCAAGCTTTGCCCTAGTTGTTTGGGATAAGGATACAGAAGACACACTTAGAGATTCCATAGCATAACAGGGCACAGTGGTGATAACTATATAAGCAAGTTCAGTAGAGTTCTTTTAATAAAACTCTTACAGATTTTAATGTACTCTAGGTTCCCTCATCAGTGAGTTGATTTTGTTGCCTGTTTCTAGGGCTTTATCTGAGTATATAATGAAACGTCTTGAGGATTAAACTCAAATGCAAACCCCAAATTAATTTTATCATATGCAATCTGAAGTAGTAAGAAGGTAATTTTATACAATATTTTAGTGTACCAGCATTCTAATTGTGTGTGTGTGTGTGTGTGTGTGTGTGTGTGTGTGTGAAGACTTTTTCACTCAGGTGAAATCACATTAAAGAGTTCCCATGGCTGAGTGTTAAGTCATTCCAACTTTTATTCTTTGGCCAGAGGAAATGGAACAGACTGATTAAGAAAGACCTGTCAACTAAGCAAGGACAGATATGAGAATGTGACATCAAGAAAATTAACAGAGATAATTCAACAACGAGGAGAATTTAATATTATCATACATTGGTTTAAAAAGAAGTTAGAACTTGCATAGATTTTAAAAATTAGTTTGATGTGTGACCTCAGTGATATTTCTTTTAAATGTCCCATGTACTAAGCCACTCTTTAAAATGTTGTCATCTGTGTGGAGGAGTCAAGTATTACATTTTCCACACTGGTGGAGTTGTATTGGTACTCAGAAAGTTTCATATCTGGGGGTATTTTGCATTTAGGATTTTAGGATTAGGGATACTCAATCTGTGAGACATTTGCTCATATCTACTGTTCAGTACCAGGATAGCTCTAACTCAGATGTCTTTTACCCAACCATGAAGTTCACAATCCATCTGAGAGCAAACAGATAGAAGCACAGTAAATATATTGCCATAATGCTCTAGAGGAACATCTGCCCAAACTGATAATCAGATTAGAGGATTGAGAGAGGTAATCACCAAAGCCCTCATTTTCAGTGTTATATTTAGCATAAAGCAATAGACCTTGACCTTTCAAACGTAGACAGCTTTTCCAGCAAAACAATTGTCACTTTGATAATTTAGACAAAGTCTGTGTTGGCTATGTATTAATTATAAATGCTATATGCCCTCTAAATTTTCATTTGTTTTAGCTTATGTGAGAAAGGTTTTATATCTTAAATTATACACAAGAGATAATCTACCATCTGTGCGACTGGCAGACTGTGGATGCAATTTGAAAGGGATATGCATCTCCCGTGATTGTCAGTGCCTTTCTCAGATGATTATTAGCTTATGGAGAAACAGAGTTGAAAGAACTTCTGCACTGGAAAGAGCTAAGTGTGCTGGCCAACACTGCTTGCACGACATCAGCAAGGGAAGGATGAGATGTACCTGCCATCCAGATGAATCTACTGAGCATCCCATCTTACAACAGAATTGCTATAGTTCCCTGTGTATGGTGGAGGACTCTGGCCTTCCTCCCCACATTGTGGTTGTCCTTGTGTAGCTCATATTTCCCCCAGGAAAGAGCACACCTATTGGTTATTCAGTGCCAAATGGTCAGCCTGTAGAAGGACATACATACAAATCACATTATGCAAACCAAATACACCTTTATGTATTTAGGAATATATATGTATATGCATGTAATTGTGCAGCAGCAGTTAAAGAAAGAAAAGAAGTCATGAATTTAAAAGAGAGAGATGAGGGGATAGGGGAGTTTTTGGAAGGAAGAAAGGGAAGTGGAAATGATTTAATTATATCATAATATAAAAGAAAAACTATCTTAAAGGAAGAACTACTCTGGACCAATTTGAAATCAATTCTTTGAGTACTGCTTGAAATCTTTTCCTCTCTTTCTCTTTCATAGGCTTTTCTCTTTAACTCCATGTCCTAATAGGGCTCCATTTCATTGCTTAAATTTTCAACCAAATTTACCAGAAGTGCTTAAGGGTCTATCTACTTCCACTTCCTCATCTCCTGCTTTTCTCTTCCTCTGCATTATATTCCAAACAAAGTTCCACCTTATAGAGAGAAAGGATAGGAGATGCTTTTATCAAAGATGATAGTTGTCTCATTTTACAGGACTTCTCGGTATAGGTAATACCCCAAGCAGTTGTCACCAACATAACCCAAGATTACATTTGTATTTCTATTTTGTCCACTTTATCAGCACTGCTCGACAACTGTGAGTTCTTCCTCATATTTGAAATGCTTTTCCTAGTCTTCATCTCTCATTTTTCTGCCTTTCACCTACTTAGTCACTTCCGCCTTCTCAGCGGATCTGTCCCTTTCCTCTGGCTAAGCGGAAAAGGTTGTGAGAACCCAGCAAGTCAAGGCAAGGAGAACACTTCACGTTCTAAAAACTTTGTATACATGCATGGATATACGTGCCTACACCAGCATATAATTCGATATGCTTTTTACCTATCGTTTGAATCATTAACATTGCCTACTTAACATCTCCACTTAGCTCTCCAAAAGAAATCTTGAACATCCTATGTCTTGTGTGTGTGTGTGTGTGTGTGTGTGTGTGTGTGTGTGTGTGTGTGTGTTATAGAGACAGGGTTTCTCTGTGTAGCCCTAGCTGTCCTGGGACTCACTCTGTAGACCAGGCTGGCCTAGAACTCAGAAATCTGCCTGCCTCTGCCTCCCAAGTGCTGGGATTACAGGCGTGCGTCACCATTGCCCGGCGAAAATCCTATGTCTTAAACTGATGACACATCTGTGAAGCTTCTTAAGATTGTTTTCTTCCTGTCACCTGTCTGTATGCAACCGTCCCGGTAAAACTGACTCCTCTTTTTATGCTGCTCTCTCTCTCTCTCTCTCTCTCTCTCTCTCTCTCTCTCTCTCTCTCTCTCTCTCTTGATTAGATGTTTTCTTTGTTTATATTTCAAATGTTATCCTCTTTCCCAGTTTCCCCCACCAAGAAATGCCCTATTCTGTTCCCCTCTGCTCTCTTAAACTGATGACACATCTGTGAAGCTTCTTAAGATTGTTTTCTTCCTGTCACCTGTCTGTATGCAACCGTCCCGGTAAAACTGACTCCTCTTTTTATGCTGCTCTCTCTCTCTCTCTCTCTCTCTCTCTCTCTCTCTCTCTCTTGATTAGATGTTTTCTTTGTTTATATTTCAAATGTTATCCTCTTTCCCAGTTTCCCCCACCAAGAAATGCCCTATTCTGTTCCCCTCTGCTCCCTGTGCTTCTATGAGGGTGTTCCCCCACCCACCCACTCCTGCCTCCCCACCCTCAAATTCCCCTGGGGCATCCAGCCTTCACAAGACCAAGGACCTCACCTCCCATTGATGCCCAACAAGGCTATCCTCTGCTATGTATGCTGCTGGAGCCATGGGTCCCTCCATGTGTACTCTTTGGTTGGTGGTTTAGTCACTCGGAGTTCTTGGGGGTGTGTGTGGTCTATTTGGTTCATATTGATGTTCTTCCTATGGGGTTGCAAACCTCTTCAGCTCCTTCAGTTCTTTCTCTAACTCCTCCATTGGGGACCCTGTGCTCAGTCCAATGGTTGACTGTTCTCTCTTAAGATGCCTCTCTTTCTTTTGTTGTAAGAGTTGGGCACATCCTATTCTGTCAGATCTTTCTTTTTGTCTGCCACTCAATTAGACATCACTTTCAAACATGGGTGCTTCCTTCAGCAAACTATCTTTACCTTCATTGTTTGGGATTAAAGGCGAGTACTAAGGGTGTGTCTGTATTCCAGCCACAGGGATTGTGTGCCTTAGGGTTGAGTCACAGCACAACTAGAAACTCTTTTTTTGTATTTGTTTGTTTTGTTTTTCAGTAAATAATACTATCTCAGGGTCATGGTATGATCAAATATCCTACAACAGATACAGAGGAAGTATATCAACCACACAGAAGACACGTTCCATGCTCAATAGTTGCCAACACAAATCAAACCCCAGTTCTTTGTTTGTTTGTTTGAGGTAGGCAAGGAATGGTCATTAAGGGAACACTTATGGTTAAGATAATATAGTCCTAAAAACTCAGGAGTCTGTAGCTAAAGCACGAAAGGCATATATATATATATATATATATATATATATATATATATATATATATATATATATATAATCTTAGATATTTAACATTTATAACACAATTAAAATATGTTAAAATTTTTGTGGGTTTTTGAAATTGCTTGTATTTTAGCATTTACTTTTCATTTGAACTTATAGAACATCCAAAGCAGAATAAAGTTTGACATTTCTGCTAAATTGCTCATAATAGCAGGTGACAGAAATAATCGGTCAGGGGGAAGGCTGTATCCTGGAATTGGACAATTATCTTAAAAACAAAAAACAAGGTCATTCCTCAAGCAATGGGGAGCTTTGGAGTGAACTTGTAGAACCTGAACTGAGACCAAATTCAACTAGATGGCACCATTACTAGAACATTGTCAATATTTCCCCTTTTAATTATTTAATTTACATTTAAAAACTCATCTTTATATTGTAAAAGATAGTTTTTGGACCATCATACCCCTTTATTATTTTTTTCTCTCATTGATAAACTATTCTTTCTTTTGTCTGTCTTCATACTGTCCCTTTAATTTGTATATTGAGACAACTAGCCAAACTTACTGAGTTAGCCTATTGAAGTTGGGACTTCTTCCCTTAAAACTCCAGCTACACTATGAAATAAAAAGAATTGCCTTTAATTTAGCAAATTGAATTTACATGAACACTTACCAACTAATATCTTGCTTTAAAAACAATATAAAATCTAAGCATGTGCAGACACAGTTCTACATACCGTAGATTTTAAAACACAAGATTTTGTTGTCTCCTTTATACTAGTAGTCGATTGTTGTTCTGATAGAACTAAAACAATTAACAATCCCAAATACATACTTTCTTAGAACAGGGCAGAAAATGGGCAGCATGTTTAAGACATAAGGCATAGTTTGAGTCTTACACCTTAAAGGTATATCTAACATGATAATTGAAAAGGCTTAAGACTCAAGGAGATGCCCAATAAAAGTATGAAGTCAACTTGGTCATACCCACTTAAGTAATATCTATCTCTATCTGACAATTGGATAGGAGACAGCATGTACCTTTATTGAGGGAAAGATGGAAATGTCTCCCTCAGTGTGAGCCAATGCTTTTAATTGTTTTAATGTATAGTAATGCTAACATAGTTCCCAAGTTTCCTTGTGTAACTGAGAGTGTGTGTATGAGAGAGAGAGAGGGAGAGAGAGAGAGAAAGAGAGAGAGAGAGAGAGAGCAGCAACATTAGCCTGAATTAAGCAATCCCTCAGCATTTGGTCATTACAAATATTCAATGTCTAATTTTTCTAAGGGTCCCTGGACCAGAAGTGATTCTCAGTGAGAAGGTAGGGAACTTAGGCTGATTTCTTGGCCTGAATGATGCATTAAAGCCCAACTAGTATAAAGTCTGAATATGTAAGTAGCACATTAAAAAGCTTATTGACAAAGATTCATAAAATAGTAATGGGCAGAGTTTAAATTCGTTTATTCTGCCCTTAAAAATCACAGAAAGTCTCTCCCTCAGACATTGTCAAGTGAATATCTAGAATTAAGAGGGACATTAGAGTCTCACAGGAGGAAGCTTGGTCCTTCTTCCAATACAAAGTTGGGTAAGTTCCTCTTTACTGAGGCTGTGAAGCACTGAAAAGGAAAGACCCACAGAGAGGCCAACCTTACACGTCTATTTTTAAGGAGAGTAAAGGAGATAGGCAGGAAGGAAAGGAAGCAGAACACCTTTAAGATTTTCAGTTAAAAACTAGATTCAACTTGGAAGAAATATAAAAAAGAAAATTCAACGTTGAGTAGGTAGGAAAGCAGAGGTGAGTCTTGGAAAAATTGGGGGATGTATTCTTTCCAGCTTCTGGCTATTATAAATAAGGCTGCTATGAACATAATGGAGCATGTGTTTTTATTGCATGTCGGGGAATCCTTTGGATATATGTCCAGAGAGGTATAGCAGGGTCCTCTGGAAGTCTCATGTCCAGTTTTCTGAGGAACCTCCAGACTGATTTCCACAGTGGTTGTACCATCTTACAGCCCCACCAGCAGTGGAGGAGTGTTCCTCTTTCTCCACATCCTCGCCAACACCTGCTGTCAACTGAGTTTTTCATCTTAGCCATTCTGACTGGTGTAAGGTGAAATCTCAGGGTTGTTTTGATCTGCATTTTCCTAATGACTAATGATGTTGAGCACTTCTTAAGGTGCCTCTCGGCCATCCGAATTTCTTCAGGTGAAAATTCTTTGTTAAGATCTGTACCCCCATTTTTAATAGGGTTATTTGGTTCCCTGGGGTCTAAATTCTTGAGTTCTTTGTATATATTGGATATTAGTCCTCTATCGGATGTGGGGTTGGTGAATATCCTTTCCCAATTTGATGGTAATGGATTCAGAAAATGTGGCATATTTACACAATGGAATACTACTCAGCAATTAGAAACAATGAATTCACAAAATTTTTAGGCAAATGGTTTGATCTGGAAAATATCATCCTAAGTGAGGTAACCCAATCACAAAAGAATACACATGGAATGCAATCTCTGATAAGTGGATATTAATTAGCCCAGAAGTCCTGAATACCCAAGGCACAAATTGCATAACAAATGACTCCCATGAAGAAGTATGGAGAGGGTCCTGATCCTGGAAAGGATTGATCTAGCATTGGAAGGGAATATAAGGACAGAGAAAAAGGAGGGAGGTGATTGGAGAAGGGATGGAGAGAAGAAGGTTTATGGGACATATGGGGAGGGGGGATCTGGGAAAGGGGAACTCATTTGGAATGTAAACAAAGAATATAGAAAATAAAAACATTAAAAAAAATTGGGGATGTAAACATGATCAAACCTATTTGATTGAAATTCTCAAAGAATTAATAATATCTTTTTTCCAAAAAAGAATGTAAGCTGAGAGAATGTATAGAAACAATCACTTTTAATGTGTTTCAGACACTATCCTATTGTGTCTTAGCCTACTATCTCAGAGGCTGAATATCGGCTTGGGACATCTGAGGGGGTCAGCCCTTATGTAAATGTCCCTTGGAAAAACCATGCATTGTTTTATTTCACCCCAGGACAGGTAGGAATTTGTCTAAAAATTTTTATCTTCAATGTTCATGCACTTACCACAAGTTAGGTGGAGTTTTGACCAGAAACAACCAACCAAAAAAACCCCAAAAAAACAAAAAAACAAAAAAACAGAAAACCAACAATATCAATAGCAAAAACAGAAGCAGAGGAACCTGAAGTATTATATAAGCCATGTTTTTAAGGAGAGTCTAGCAAACTCACTCACAATGGATCAAGATGGATGCAGGTAACCAGAAATGTCAGTGCTAGAGGGACAGACATCGCTCTATAACCTGGCAACGTGAGGAGATTTCTTTGACTTTAAGGACTTCTACTAAGGCCAAACCAAAAGCTTTCATTTTGATACAGAAACATTTTAGGGCTAGTTGTATAATAATTATATTTTAATATAAGCTTAAGCATTAGGGTTAAGAGAAAGTCACTCAAGGAGAAAATAAGACATACTCAAGTGTGATGATTATTTTTTTTAAAGGAAAGTAGCTTTTAAAGGGGAAGTTCTTAGTGTGAAATAATCTCTCCCCCCTCTCCTATATTTATCTTAAAACAGGCCATCATGTTTTATGTGATCCTGATTTTTATTCTGTTAGAAAATGAAGAGGAATGTTCAGAAAGAGAGAAAAGTAGGGATTTATGTAAAATGTATTTCTAGTTTTCATATAACCTCTAAATATTATTTACCTTTTTTACATTTTAAGCTTATAAGTAGTTTTTAGAGCTCTTACTAATTTTTGTAAATTACCAATCTCATCGCATTTGGTTATCTTGAACTTTAAGTATTTGTGTATGTATGATTTTCTTTGATTTTCCTCTCTAGTACTTTTAGTTAAGCACACAAAACTAACCAATTTATAGATAGTAGATGTCCACCATTGAGTTAAATGTAAAGCAAGATACTTTCAATTCAGTTTTCCCTTTTATAAAAAAAAAATGTTTTCAGGCAGTGGTGGTTCATACTTTTAATCCCAGCACTCAGGAAGCAGAGGCAGACTGTATCTATAAGTTTGAGGCCCACCTAGTATACAGATCAAATTCCAGGATAGCCAGGGCTATACTGAGAATCCCCGATACCAAAAAATCAAAACCCCAAATCCAAAACTCAGGACCAAAAACCAAAAACTAAACCTAAACAAATAAACAAGAAAAACAAAACAAAACCAGCAAAAAAATAAAAAACAAAAACATGATTTAATATATGAAATCCATTTTGCTAAATCTGACTTTCTTCACTAATGTTCTCTCCTTGCTAAATCAAATATGGAGGATACACAGGGGAATAGACTGAATGTTAATGATTTAATGAACTGAAAGGTCAGAAATCATGTCTTTAGAGGTCTGAAATCCAACCCCAAACATAATCCAGAATCGTTGAATACCAGAATGATTTTAAAGCTAAGAAAGGAAACTGGCATTTTAAACCAGATACACTGAAAACAAACCAAAAATGAAAATCTAGCAGTATCCTAAACAGCCACCTTAGAACATACAACAAATGAACTTTAAACCAAACCAAGGGACGGTCACGTCTCAGAAAGAACCAAAATTTACCCAACGATG
Source organism: Apodemus sylvaticus (assembly GCF_947179515.1). Taxonomy (NCBI): domain Eukaryota; kingdom Metazoa; phylum Chordata; class Mammalia; order Rodentia; family Muridae; genus Apodemus; species Apodemus sylvaticus. The sequence continues at coordinate 27,808,788 of NC_067473.1, forward strand.
ATTACAGGTCCATGAAATTGATATAGGAACAAAACAAAAAGAGTCACTGGGCAAGACCACATTTCAGATATACCTGTGACAGCAGCAGGTGAGGAGATTGCAGCTAAGCAGGAAAATCTCTAGGACACGGTTCAGATGTCTGTCTGTTAACATGGATAGCCTTTTGATTGATGGAAGTAGTGGTCTGGCTAGTCAGCACACTGCAAAGGGCTTCACAGCGACGCTAGGTCGAACACTCGGTGAACAAAGGTGGCTCTTTACGTGGCTAAAGATTAACCTGGGGTAGATTAAAATTAGGCTCTGATCTCCGGCTATCATAAAATCACTAGTGAGTCTATCAGCTATAGGCAGAGGCTTCAGCCAACATACTGGGGTGGAGGGGTTGTTTGTTTTGTTGTTTTTGGTTTGGTTGGCTAGTTTGAGTTTTGATTTGTTTGGTTTGGTTATGTTTTTTCAAGGACCTTTCTTCATACCTGTTTGCCCTCAGGTTATCCCTCTCTGGTTCCCGTTCTTATTCTTTCCCTGATTTATTTGGTACCAGTTAAATACGGATAATGTACTTTTGAATATTATCATCTACCTATCTTGCTAGAATGGAAGTTCCTAGAGAGCCAAGTGAGGTTTTTTTTTTTATCTCTGATTTACACTTAAGATTTTAGAATAAGTTCCACAGACAACAGTATCTTAGTACAACTTTGTATTTATTATTGGACAAATAAAAAGATGCTAGCTCTTATTGTTCTACAACCCCAAATATGATAAGAAATGATACTATCAAAAAGTTTATTCTGTATAATTTTAAGTTTAGTGAACATTATATCATCCTTTCTGCAAAACTGTGCACACTGAGTATTTCTAAAGCAAGTGATAACTGGAGTATTTGCAATCCTGTATGCCAGGCAGAAGAAAGCGCTTTTAAGCAAGAATTTGAATAATTTTCCCCTCTTCTAATTCTTCACAACAAATATTTAATTTATCTGGCATTCGTGCTTGAAACACACTTATGTCTAATATGTGGAAACAAACAGAAAGCAAGCACGGTTGCACTAGCTCACATTTATAGGAGAAACTATGTAAGCTTTGACAGACATCAGTGGAAATGGAGCTCACACTTGCATAGTTTCATGTTTTAAAAATGCCCCTCACTTATGGTCTAGATAAGGAAACAGTGGTCTTTGGTTGTCCAGCACTGACCACGCTGTAAAATAGGTTTGCTTGCTTCCATGCCAGTAATTACAAACCATTAAAGAATTCTCAATATATTAAGATACAAGCATAGAAAATATCTTAATAGAAAGTTCATACCAGCAGCTATGCTTAACTTCTATTTTCCATTGAGTAGATTCTTTATATATTTAACTATCCTTTAGATGGATGGCATTATTGTTGCTCATATTTGGTTTTAAGTTTAGCATAGGACTTAAGAACAAGCAAAGCAAGGTGACCAGTGCTTCCTCCCTGATTCTTAGATTTATAGTCATGAATTTTGTATAACTCACAGTCTTATTCATATAAGAAATATTTCATACTGGCATATGTAAAATCATCACTATGGTACTGGGGTTGTATTTATACAATACAGAAACAGAGGCTAGTTATAAAGAAAGAAGTTGGCTTTCAGAAAAAGACAAAAACCAAGAACTTTTGAGATGTTGTATTGTGATGCAGCCCACATACTGCTAATGTGTAACATCCCTGAAGACATGGTGCCAAATACAATCTCATGATTATAATGGGTGATACAATTTTCTAAAAAGGAGTAGACTACTCTTGTACCATAGTCTTATTTTTCTTAAAAATACATAATTTATTACTGTAAACCATACTGTATCTAATAATCAAGACATATTTTTATATTTAGTAGTAAGGTGAAGCTAAGGCCAACTTTGAAATAACTATACAGATGCTTTGTTTGAACAAATGTTTGCCATTTGTGGGCTGTCAGCCTGGAAGTAGGATAGTCTGTGTTATGTATCGGGCGGGGTCTCAAAACTGGTGAAATGTAATAGTCAACTGGACTAGTTAGAAACATTTCTCCCCTGGGGGCTCATCTCCCTCCCCTTGCTTCTCTCTGCTTTGCCTCTGCATCTTGCAGCCTTGGATGGCACATGACAGAAGATGAGGAAAAGGAGCAAGCATCTTCTTAACTGGAGCACTGGAGTTTGGGCATACCAACAGCCACCAAGCCTTCTTCTCCATTATCTGTGAGTCTAAATAAGAGGAAGGTGCTAGAAGAGTCCATTCTTCTCACAAAAGTTATAGCCTTTCCTTATTGGGCATTGGCCTCACCTGAAAGCTTAGACTATGAGGGGTGAAAAAGGATTTAGTGCTACCTGTTATCAATTTTCAACTCCATTCTTGAGTATGAAGAAACAACTAAGTCATTTATATTGATTTAAAAGAAGTGTGTGGGAGTAGAATGCACATCAGACCAGAGGGAGAGCATTTGTATTGGAAGCAGACCATCATTGTGTGATTAAGTGTGTCTGGACAAGCATTGTGTCACTGTAAGGTGGTCAGACAACAAAGCAGGAAAATTATATTATTATATACACATATATACATATGCATACACACACATATATACATATGTGCAATTTAATTTTTTATATTTATTTACTAGGTGGTTAGAGGGTATTAACATAAGTGTGGAGATTCTCTCTTTTTAACATTTAGGCTCCAGGGATTGAAATCATGTTGTTAGGCTTAGTTTGACTAATACCTCAACCCACTGAACTGTCTCACTAACTGTATCTAGATTCCTTGAACCCTTTTACTTCTATTTAACTGTAAACATTTGAAATCCCCTCCCCCACACACATAATCTGTTTCTCATCTGTTTCAGTGTCTTTGAAGAGGTTGAAATTTGTGTTCTCTACTTTTGGTATGTGAAGTCTCTGACTTTTTTCACATAGACCTAGGACCTTTAATTTGCAAGCTTTCTAGAATTTTCTAAAGCCAGTCTCTAAAACAAAAATGTACATAACATACACTAAATATAACATATTTAATGTTAAACCTAGAATAGAGAAATTACTTAACAAAAAATGATGTTAGATAATTGTCATGCTTTTCTATAGCAAGTGAATATGACCTGCAGCAGTAGCTGTATCTGCAGGTTTGATTTTATTCTAGCAAATACTATGCAGAACAATGGGTAGCTATGAGAACTGAGAAGTATTAGACTTCCCTGAAGTGGAGCCCAGATGGAGATTCTGGTTCAGATCACCAAGTCATCCAGGGGGGCACTCATGGAGAACCTCTAATTGACTTAGGGAGATAGGATGGACAGGAGATGTTAGCAAAAAGAAGCCCAGCCTTACCCTGATGTTTCTGGAGCTCTAGAAATTTTCAGTTCCAACAAAGATTTCAGCCAAGACATAAAGGTTATATTGTTGTGGCACCACACTGGCAAGTTATCTGCTATATCTTTTGGGCTTGGATAAGAATATAATCTTTCAGGCATGTCCAGGCAAAGTGTGTTCTACAGTCAACAACCAGCTTGGGAGAAAGATCTGTCCATAATAGTCAATACCCTCAGGAGTTGGTGGATGAATACCTCACCCTAGGAAAGGAGATCTAAGTAGATCTACAGCAACATATACATGTTCTCAAAGGAGCCAAATTATATGCTCATGATATATTTAAAAATGTGTAAATAGCTATCAGACATTGCCACATAAAGTACAGTCTGAGAAATTGGAGATGTATGGCTAACAATTAATAAATGTTTGTTCTACCATCATCCTATTTCAGGTAAATAAGTCACAGGTTTAATAATTGGTCAAAATAATACAATTGTCAAGTATCAGAGGATGGTCATTTGCTTTTGGTAACTCACTAGAATTTTCTGGAGCAGAAAAAGTAAATCACTTGGTGGATCGATCCCAGATCTGCTTACGTCAAAATTCTCTTCATCGTTACCTTAATAAAGGGCAGTCTGTCGTGCAGAAGCCTTAGCAGTCAACTGTGATAACAATACACAGTGAAATGGTTCTTGAATGTATTGTGGTGTTACAGTCAGTGAGGGGAAATTTGTGCAAACAGTAGCATTAGCGGGCAAGAAGTCACAGGAACATGTGTGAATTTTTGCAGGCACTGTGAGAAGAGTGGAAGGTAAGATAAGAATAAAACAGAGACTGGGATTCCACCTGCTAAACATAGAACAGAACTGGCTCTGTATTGTTATATCATTTCTTTTTTGTTGTTGTTGTTGTTGTTGTTTTGTTTTGTTTTTTAAATTTTCTATATTCTTTGTTTACATTCCAAATGATTTTCCTTTTCCTCGTTCCCCCTTCCCCATAAGTCTCATAAGCCCTCTTCCCTCTGCCAGTTCCCCAATCAAACCCCTCCCACTTCTCTGTCCTGGTAATCCCCTACAATGCTGGATCAAGCCTTTCCAGGATCAGAGACCTCTCCTTCCTTCCTTCTTGGGAATCATTTGATATGCGAATTGTGTCTTGTGTATTCAGAGCTTCTGGGCTAATATCCTTTTATCAGTGAGTGCATTCCATGTGTGTTCTTTTGTGAGTTACCTCACTTAGGATGATATTTTCCAGTTCTAACGATTTGCCTAAGAATTTCATGAATTCATTGAAAGAGCAGAATGGGAAAAGGAAGACCCATGGGTAACAGTGGGCTCCTGTAGCCAGCCTTGGTGGCTCTATTCTAGGGCTGGGTTGCATATGCAGAATTTTTATTAAAAAAAGACATGAATTACCTCTTTCTCGGGGACCACAGGGCATCTTAAGACTAAGAGGTATACAACATTTCCCCTATTGTCTTGGAAATGAAAATAACACATACACAAATGGCAGTTGTGATGATATTATTTAGTCGAGTGTTTTCCTGTAAAGGTACAAAGTCATATTGCCTGAAATAGTGTGTGATCTGAATATCCAATGTTTCATCAAAATATTTCCATCTGAAAATTAAATTGCAGATGTAAAGTAGAAAAGGAGAGAAGCAGGTGACATACACAATGTGATTTGAGTATAACAATATGTCTGTCAAGCAAGTTTGGGCATAGCAACAGCCACCAAGCCTTCCTCTCCATTATCTGTGAGTCTAAATAAGAGGAAGGTGCTAGAAGAGTCCATTCTTCTCACAAAAGTTACATTGGTAGATCAGAATCAATATGATCTTTAACAAGTTATAGCTGCTCAACACGCTTTGTTCAATGCACTGCAGCAGTTACCTGTAAATCCTAGGTATTGTTGAACGACATTTCTAAATTGTAGAATAGCTTATTTTTGAAGTTTATTTACTATATTCAGCTCCATTGGTTCACATTTCAATCGATTCTCTATGATATATTTAATAATGGTACTCTTTATAAATAGTTCTCTTTTAATACCAGATTATATACTCCAGCAATTTGAGGATTAATGGGAAGTCCTCCAAATAACCTCTGACTGAACCGAACGGCATTGATTCCTTGGTGGATGGCTTTGATACTAGAGAGGAGAGTTGAAAACATGGAAGTTCAGACGGCAAAAGGCCAGAAGATAGGAGGGGCGTTAAGACTTTATATCAGACGCTGACTAAACAGTCCCCTCCCCTCAAGTCTCCTGGCAGGTGTTGGAAGAGAAATGCTTAGTTTAATCATATTAGGGGAGATTATGAAGAAGCTTTAAAATTCTAAGCCTGGCATGTGATATGAGCAGTGGTCAGAGAGCTTGTTCCTGAGGAGGAGCTGGTTATCATAGGCACATAGGCAATTTGAAAGAAAATCATAAAACAACTTCCCTGGTAAGTGAGGAGCACAGGGATGGGCTGCCTGTGAGCTTCCCTCCCTCTCGCCCCTCTCTCTCCTTCCCTCCCTCCCTCCCTCCCCCCCTGTGTGTATGTGTGTGTGTGTGTGTGTGTGTGTGTGTGTATGTGTGTGTGTGTAATGTTTGCTCCAGCAGTTCAGGTGTGTATGTTTACACTCTATTTCTAACAGACAGAAGATGCCCGTGATCAATATTGAGGACCTGACAGAAAAGGACAAGTTGAAGATGGAGGTAGACCAGCTCAAGAAGGAAGTGACACTGGAGAGAATGATGGTAAGTGGTGACCTCAAGAATTTCCCTAGAAGAGACAGCATGGCAAACACTCGAGCCTCCCAATTCCTTTAGCATATACTGGAACAAATCAGTGTATCTAAAAGTAAATTGTTAGTGGAAAACATAATCAGCATTGAAGAAAGGTAACAATTAAATTTATTTCATGAGTTAGACTCTAAGCCCAAGAGTTAGAAAGCTAGTCCTGGTCCAAGTGTGGCTCTTTGCCTATTTTTGTTTAATGAGCTTAGAAATGTTTTATACTTTTACAGAAAGACCAAGTAAAATAAAATAGGGGAAATTTTGAAAACAGAGGTGGCATTTTAAGCACTCAAATGAAATAAGGGATTGAGACATTTTGGTCTTGTTTCTATAGGTTGATGGGATATTCTTCAGTTTATATAATACTTTGATGTTGATGTATTTAAAAGTACAACATCATTCTCTCCAGCCCTGCCCTGGTCAGTTACAAATTAGTCTGTCCTAGTCTTCTTTTGCAAATAAAAATGATTTCAGCCACAATAACTCATTAGTTTCTCCTAGAAAATATCTGACAGCTCTTGAGAATAGTGACCCAGAGTTTATGCATTAAATGGAACAGAAAGTAAAAGGGAATAGAAAGCTTTCTTTAAACTGACGGAATCTCAAGGAGTATAGATATGTGTGATAAGTAAGTTCATTTCATTTTAGGTTACCTAACTTCATTTCAAGATAGCAAAACAAAAACGTCTCCATGAATGATAATAGTATATTACACACACACACACACACACACACACACACACACACACACACACACATATTCACATGCATATATGTATGTATGTGTGTACATATGTATGTATACACATCCTTATGAGAACAGATTAAAAAGAGATTATAGTCTTGTCATGCGTTGCTCAAACCTTATTTCTAAGAAAATACATTTAAGATATTAGTTTTTTATAATTGCCTCCAACTATCATGTTACTCTTTCCATAGAGACAAAGATATAAAGATAAACTCAAATCTTCATCAGCACAGCAGAGCACAAAACAGACAAGCTAGCATCCTTATTACATGAATGAGCTCCTGAGTGTCCTTTGCTCAGCATTGTGAATATTTTCGGGTTTATTAATCACCTTGGAGTTTTCATTTGAGGCAAACACGACCTGCACCCTCACTCACCTCTCCACTATTTAGAATATTCTTGCCTTTGCAAGTTTAAATAACAATATTATACCGTAAACCTCACTCTCTTCTCGGTCCTGTGTTGTCTTCCTGCTACTGCTTTTTCTTCCTTTTCTTCTCCCACCTTCTCCAATACAGATATTTTGCTGTATATTTAGACACACACCTTCACATGCACACATGCATGTTCAGATGCACACACACACACACACACACACACACACACACACACACTTTGTTTTAGTCTGTTCTTGCTGCTGTAAGAGATTGGAATAAATTTTGTGCCATGACACAAGTGGTAAATCATTTTGATGTTATTCTGTACAGTTCTGGAACTGCACTCATCCACTCATCCAAATCCAGGGCGTGTGCCCTCATTCCCAGGTAGCGCCTTCTCACTGTGTCCTTTCATGGTAAAAAAAAAAAAAAAAAAAAAAAAAAGAAGAAGAAGAAGAAGATGAGGGAGTGACTGTTCTGGTGAGCCTTCCTTCTCAGGGCTAACACTGATCATGAGCTAGCCCTCAGGGTGAAAGCAGCTGTCAAAGGCTTCATCTCCTGGTATCATTAGATTGGGACTATTTCCAAATGTAGATTTTAAAGTACACACATATATTCATGTGTGTCTACTAATGTACATGTTTGTGTATATAGTATACAATTTTATGGAAAAGATACTAAAGTATTAAATAACTTACAAATTGGTCACTGTGTTGTCAAAGATACAGATCTGTGCTACTGTCATAAAAGGCATTAATTGAATATAAAATGAATTGAAGCTAAAAGCGATGAATAATTTGAACTCTTTTGAATACACACATGTGCACATTACCTATGTAGATCCAGTCCCAAAGCCTGGCTGTTTTCTAAATCATAATTATAAAGCTATAAATGAATGTCCATTTCAGCACACATTAGCTTATTGAGATTGAGCTTCAATTCAGCACAGACTCTGTTCTAGATGCCTGGGCTATACTAAGCAAAATAGCCAAAATCAGTGATCTCTTGGAGCACATGACATACACTGTTATGAACAGTCATTGTTGTTGAGTTTAAAGCTGTGAGTCTGCACTTCTGAGAATCAGAGACTGAAAATAAGCCAGGAATTTAGCAACTGTTCGCTCTCATCCATCTTCACACTAAACGTTTAGGAAGAGAAGGGAGACTACATTTGAGAAATCCCACACTTGTGTTTCCTTGACAAAGCTAGAGGAAGGCCTACTAGGAAATGTTAGCCGAGGGTCAGCTTTCTCTCCTCTGGAGACATCTAGAAGGGAAGTGTGGGAATGATTTTTTTCTACCCTGGAAAATACAAGTGCACTGGCAGAACGTAGATGGAATCATCTTAAAAAGCTACAACCTAGAAATGTAATAAATACATTTCTACTGTCCGAAGAATTCTTTTCTAAAACAAATGAGTTATCTCTGTCTCCTTTCTTTTAAGGTTTCCAAATGTTGTGAAGAAGTAAGAGATTATATTGAAGAAAGATCTGGAGAAGACCCTCTAGTGAAGGGGATTCCAGAAGATAAAAATCCCTTCAAGGAGCTCAAAGGAGGCTGTGTGATTTCTTAGGCAGGGGGGAAGTTTTCTTAGAATATTTTGAGTTTTAATGATAATGCAAACTGTTCTCCTTTATAATTAAACTTGTATATGTTATTTAAATTTATAAACTTTAAATTTTAATAAAATGAAGATGCAATAACATGTATACTCATGTTTTATATGAAGTATTTCACATAAGGCTTAACAAGTAATTAGGAGTAATATTGATGGACCCTGCTTTAAAATTGCCTGAGTAGTTTTATATTTTTTTCGTTTTCCTTTCAATATTAACGATACTCTTTTAGAACTTTTAGAATTAAACACATTTTATTCTCAATTTGCTCCAGGCACATGAAGCCTATTGTTTTCATACACAGATCATCTATCTTAGCAAGAAAAAAATACAATATACATTACATTGTATATTGTACTATATTGTCTATTATATATTGTCTATTATATATCATATACATTAATTCTTGAAACTTTATTGGTTGTTTCTTTTTTTCCCTCACCCCAACCAAAAGGGCTATTGTTAATATAGCCTCACGTACATTCTTACTCCATTCTACCTGTCACTAATGATGTGACTTTTTCCCAGAGTACCAACTGGATTAAGAGTTCAGCCTCCGGTCACGGAACACAGTGAATTTAAGGTTATGAGCACAGAGTTTGGGGACAAAGAAGTCTGTTTTTGTCATTCTCCTGCTGAACAGACTTGGGTTATTTTATGCTTCTTCCTAAAGCATGGTTTCTTCTCTATGAAGATGAAGATAATACTGGTTCTGGATATAACTAAAACACTCAGCATATATTTCCTGACACATGGTGAGACACAGTAACTGTTAGCTATGAACTATCACTAACTGGAAAAACAACTAGAAAAAAGCCTTTCAAAATGTTATCAGTTATAACCCTTTCCATTCCATTCCCATAAAGGTTCTCACCGGCACACCACGCTAGGGCAAGCCACAGGAACGAGCATTGCAGCCACCTTGTCTCTGCTTCTGTGAGAAATGGCAGGTGTAATTACACAAAGCAAACCATTTTATTATCATCATCATCTCCTAGTTGCTACCTCACATGGACAGTGAATTTTGAATGCTACAGTCATCAGAACACCACAAGAGAAAGTGACGGCCATCTTTTTAGAGACAGAAAGCAAACCGTGTACTATTTATTGGTTCTGGTGGACATCTGAAGGTCAGCTCCATGTTCTCCCATTAGATCATAGGAAATACTCAACCCAATCAATTTTCTCTCAAACAAGCAAACTGTAGACTCAGGATGTCTGGCAGACGTCTGAGGTGAGGACTCAGGATCATGGACGTAGGACAGCTACATCCTTTTCTGCAAGTCTTCACTTGAGAAACCTTATGCCATAAATACTCCAGGGTAAATTATGCAATCTCATCAAATTTTCCTATGGAGAAATTACTTCTCTCCTATTTAGAAGTCCAAAAGTCAATCATCCCACCAACCCCAGCATTTCTATTCATCTTCTTCAGTCTCTGTTCCTCTATAGCAACATCGCCACCTATTTTACTATCACACCTAATTATTTATTGGACTGAAGTCTGTCTTTGGGGGGTTTCCACCTGTAAGTTAGTGTTTATTTAACAAGCTGTGGCATATTTTCCTTTGGTTCCGAAATGCGAAGTCTTTGTTAGGACATTCAGCAGCAGGCAAAGCAGACTCTAAATGCATGTCGAGGTCTGATGGTTGAAAGTTAAAGTCCTTTGCTCGCCTCCTGTATTGAGAAGTTGGGACAAGCAAATCCAACTCTTTGAAATGTCCTTTTGAAGTGTATAAAATAAACTAAGGGTGATTTTTATTTTGGGTTTTGTAATCTCTTAGCTCCGAAATAGCCACATGGCAGGCTTAATAAAATGCACTGTTGTAATCGCCGTCAAGTCCCTGTACAGATAAGAACAAATGCCAGGGTGCCCTGATCTTCCCATTGAAATTTGGTCACGTTGATCTCCTCACCTGAAGTGTCTCCCCACGCCACTTATGCCCTTTGAAAGTTGCCTTTTCTGAGATAATTTCTTATACAGATATATACTTTGAAGTCATTTAATATTACTTTACATTGAAATGTAATTTTTGAGTCTTCATTTCAATGCTGTTATCATAATTTTTCCAAGCCTAAAGTTTGTAACACCCTAACCTATTACAAATTGTTACTAGAATTAGACTGACTTCATCCGTATTTAATTGAACTAAGAGCAGGAAAACACATACTTGCCAAATGTTTATATTGGACAAGGCAGAATTCTTATGGTACAATGTTCAGTTTATTATTGAATAAAAATGCATATTCTTGAATTTTCAATAAGCAAGAACTCAAAGGAGAGAATCACAGAGGAAGAGATCCAGAAAGAAGAAAATGAAGCTGTGACTGTTTCCCCAGACAGCCCAGTTGCAGCTGACAGTGACTCTGTTTTCTTTAAAAACTGTCATCTCAGGGCCCTGGGTTACTTGGTTCAGGAGAATTGGCTAAGACAGTCAAAAGCAAAACAAAAGACAAAGAACAACAATAACAATCTCCTAAAATGCCTCACTATTTGGCTCTTCAACAAAGCCTGTGGCGTGTTAGTAAGAGTGAGTACTTATGGAGTCTATCACTTGAATCACATGTGCTTTGAGGTGCACACGTGAAGTTGAGGCCAAGATGTAGTAAGAGGCAGAGAAGATGGAGGAGAATGAAGAGGAGGAAGAAGGATGAACACCGAGAAGAGTAGCAGAAAAAGAGGAGAAAACAGTCCTAGTTTTATTTGGATTGAGTGGATTTTAGTCAATTCTTTTTGAAAAAATTCTGATCTCAAGTTCTATCCTTTCCAAAACAGAGTCATACTATGTGAAAACTGGTCAAGTACAACAATCAGAAGTATCATTTGTGATAGGGTCTTACAGTCTTATATGAACAATGTAGAGGAAGGAAACTGGAATAGTGAGTTACAAATCACTATGGACTTCTGGGTTCTGTGACTTAAAGGCCTCTCTGTCTAAAACAGGAAGCTTATGCAAATGGTTAACTCTTGATGAACATACAGTTCTAGAAGTTGCCCTGAGATTGCTTAGTTTTTTAAAAACCTAACTCCAACAAATATCAAATGAATCCAGAGTAAAACAAATATGTGCTAAAATACCTGCCATTTTTAATAACCTGTACTATTATCATTTATTCTTATGATTTCAAGAGGCAGATTTTGGAATGTGACCTAGCTTACTTTTTCCTACAAAAGAGAAGCAGAAATAAATGTGGTTTCTATTCTTTTATTTATTTTTTTAACACACATGATAACATAAGGTCAGAATTCAGTTCCAAATATTCAAGTGAGCATTCTTTTATTGTAACATAACTTCTTTTAATATTTTTATAAAGAACTTCTTTCATATGATTTTTAGCAGTAAACTTGATAAATTTGGAAGATAATTTTAAAGAAAAGGGAAAATTTTAAAAATTTAATTTCAGGATCATGTTTTTTTTTTTTTTTACAGTTTTAAAATGTAAACATTTGCTTTTCTGTTTATGTGAGTGGCTGTATGTATGTATATGGCTGTGTGTGTGTGTGTGTGTGTGTGTAGAATATGTTTATTTGCACATATGGAAACAAGACATCAACACCAGCAATCTACTGCTATTAATCTTTCCTGTATTTTGCTATTTTATTGATATATTTTTTGATAGTTTTGTACATATATTTAGTAAATTCCAATTACTTTCTCCACACACTGCCTCATTTCTTTCCTTCTTAAATCTAAGTCTTATTGATTCATTTTGTGGCCCACTGACTTTAATCAGGGCCATCTGTCAGCCCACAAGTATGGAACTGGAACTGTGAAATGAAGCCTAGAGGGATGTCCAGTAGGCAGACAATTGAAGTAGTAACTCTCCTCCCCAAATCGATCAGTAGCCAATGGTTCACCAGCAGGGTCCCTGAAGCCACTCCTCCATCCATGCTAGACAGCCAACAGACTCAGTCTTGTGTAGCCTCAGTACAGAAATCAGCACCTACTGTAAGTTTATAATTGTGCCCCAACCAAAAGTTGGTGCTTGTGGCCATCCCTCCATCTTACACACCTTTCACACCAGATATCTGCATTTCCCCTGCCTTTGAGAGGACAACATAGATGTCTTTCTTAGGACTAAGAAGTCGTGCGCCACTTATTTTCAAATTCTTGAGCAGCCATAGGTCTCTGCATCCACTGACATTCACTAGAAAGCAGATCATCTGATTAAGACTGAGAGCAGCATTGGTCTATAAATATAAACGTTTTTTTGGAAGGCTCTTTAACTGCATATCAGTTTAGACAAGAAATATTATTAAGTTACCCCAAAGTCTAGGACCTTGCCAACCACAAGAGTTTTGTTAAAGGAGATTTATACTACCTAGCACAAATTTCCTCTTGTAGAGTCAGTCAGCCGTGAGTACAAGCACAGCACATGTGGCCATTCCCACAGCACTGGTACTATGACTGCCCAAACATATATCTACTCACGTTGTGGGGATGGATTTTTTTTTATTTTTTTATTAATCATTTTATTTGTTTACATTCGAATGATATCCCACTTCCCAGTTACCCCTCTACAACCCCCATCCCATCCCATCCCCCTCTATCCCCTCCCCTTTGCCTCTATGAGGGTGTACCTCCACCCATTCACCCACTCCCGCCTCACCACTCTAGCATCCCCCTATGCTGGGGCATCAAACCTCCACAGGACCAAGGGCCTCTCCTCCCTCTGATGCCCAACTAGCTGATTAACAAAGAAATTTACCAGCCAAAATAGTCTATCATTTAAGGCAGACATATGTACCTTGATTTTCTTAGCCGACTTACTTCGTTTTGGTTTAGGATCTGTTTACTTTAGTCCACTTCCAACTAAGTTCCTTTCACTAGCTTACTTAAGCTATTTTTAGCCAATCTTTTAACATTAAGAAATGGGGGATTCAAAATGACTGGGTTCTTCAGACAGATGTGAGTTCCTCTTGTCAGTTCACTAACAAGCCAAACTTCACCAGAGGGTGGAGATTCTGGTATTCCAGATACAGAACATGGGGCATCTAAACACTTCACAAACCCCAGCAGCCCATTCCCTTCCCTGACGCATAATTTTAAAACTGGAAAACAAAACTTGAAGTGACTGAAGAGCTATGATGGTTCAGGAAGAGTTGGAAGGACTACGAAACAGCACTCATTAAATAGGCCATTGTTCTTTTCATCTTAATATATTCAGTGAGGACAGTCAGCAGACAGAGACTGGTGAGAAACTGCCCAAAGCTAATGCTTACTAAACAATACTGGGTATCTAAGGTCCAGTACCCTGACATATTCAGTTAATGGCTCAACTCTTCATCCACATTTAACTATGACTTGGAAGGTTGTCTGTGGGAAGAACGGGGAGTGCTGTACTGCAAGGGAAGTTTCCTGCGTAGATGTTTTATTCTACTTCGTGTCTTTGAGCACTATGACCAAGGGAACCAGTGAAGGTTGACATTGCCTGCTTAAACATTTCTCAGTAGACACTTTCCTGGCTATCCAAGGCTTCACTCTGTGAGCCACACTTTCCAGAATGTAGAGAAAGCTCTTCTAAGTGACTCTGCTGCTTGCATCCAGGAAAGGAAGTCCGCCAGGAATTCAAAACTTTAAAAAGCAAGAAAACTGCCCCTTCGTGTAGAGGGTTATTCCCAAGCCTTGGGAGGATGGAAGAAAGTCTGGAGGGAATTTTGAGCCTCTGTTAGACTTCTTGTGGTGTCCTCTTATCCTCCCAGGGTTACAAAACGCTTTCCTTCCCCAAAAGTGAAAACTCTATTATGGTGAACCCAGATGATCATTTAACAACAGGAAACACCCGCATGTCAAACCACTTCTTTCCTCCAAACATATTTTTGTGAAAGGCCCTTTGAACTTTTAGGAAACTATGTGAAATGTGTCAACACAATTCTAGTATATGTCTGAGACCTAGCTAGGTTCCATATTACTCTTCTTTTTCTCCCCAATATCCACTTTCCCCACTACGTATATGGAAAAGTTATATGCTGTGTATTTTTAAAACTTGGAAAGGTGAAGGACCGTTAGTTATTTCCTGCTGAGTAGTGTCCTTTTCCTGGCTTTAAACAAAACCCGGATGCTAAGTTGGACACGGACACACACACACACACACACACACACACACACACACACAGAGGGACACACACGGAACAAAAGTAAAACTTTTGTCTCCAGCCCAGCAGCTCCTCTGGGCGTGGCAAGGGTCCTGTGCCAGTCCTGCCCAGAGCTGCGACCTGGTCCTGCTCCTGCAGGATCTGCAGCCTGCCCAGAGCAGCCAGGAGGATGTCTCATACTTAGGCTGCCTGGCTACAGGGCTGGTGGGGCCTGGAGAAGCCGCCCCGAGGTTGCTTGGAGTCTGGGAAAGGCCATCGGCAGCAAGTTTGGGCAGGAAGCCGAGCCCCCAGGGAGCTGGGAGCTGCGGTTCCCGAGCCAGTCACGTCCTGCACAAGAGGGGCGGGTAGTCTGGGCCCGCGGGTATTTGGGGAAGCGTCCCAGTTCTAGGCGCTTCCAGTGGCTCCCTTGCACAAGTGACTTCTGGGCCCACTTCTGGCGCAAAGATGCCTGCCCTTCACATCGAGGATCTGCCGGAAAAGGAAAAGCTGAAACTAGAGGTTGAGCAACTTCGCAAAGAAGTGAAGTTGCAGAGACAACAGGTAAGGTGGCTGGCTACTCCAGGATACCCTCTCAGAAATGCACCAAGGTCAGGATTACCTGATTAAACGCTGGGGGGAGGGGGCCAGTCTTCTTCTGGGCGCTTCTCTTTAAGGGGCGGGGGGGTCTGATAGAGGCTGGCAGCTGCTAGATGGTGTGAGGGAAATCGGGAAATCGCAAACAAGGTGCAAAGAGCCAGGAGCTAATATGGAATATAAAGCCAAATGGCATCAAGACAGAGTCCCAAACAGGGAGACAAACACATCCCTAAAAGGGCAGCTGGCTTCCATTCTGGAAAGGATAGTGTATGAGAGAATTTTTCTAAAACCACATTTTAAAATCTCCCAACAACTTTAGCTTTGATTTTGGGAAGACCCTGTCTCCATTGGGACTTGAGAACAAACTGCCTGAGTTTCTGTTATTTGCAAATTGTATGCAATTTCCAATTTGTTTTGTAAGTGTGTAAAATGATTAATATAGTGTTTTCGGTATTTACATATAAACATGTAATTATATTTTTACTGTATGGCATATGGCTGCAAACTAAAATACATACATACATACATACATGCTGGGTCTGGAGGCACATGCCTGTAATTCTCAGTCACTTATGAGGTGGAGGCAGGAGGGTCAGGAGTTTCAGGCCACTCTGGCCAGTCAATGAAAAAATGTTCAGGAGTCTTCGCTGAAACTCTATGGAAACCTTGGAATTTTTGCTGGTAGTAGGAGCCTTCATTACATTAATCTCCTTTACCCACTCTGTCAGACAACCTGTAGTTTAAAAAAAGGCTTTTGGATAGTTTGTTCACTTTGAAGAAAAGTATTCTTTTCTTCAGAGAAAAAAAATTTGGACTGACGTTAATTATTATTATTATTATTATTATTATTACCTTTACTTTTTTACAGTCCAGTCAAGTTATTTCCCTTTCCCGGTCAGTCCATCCTCCTACAGTTCCACCCCCTCAGGCCCCCAGACTCCCTGGAGCCTCAAGTCTCTTGAGTGTTAGGCACAACTTCTCTCACTGAGGCCAGAACAGGCAGTCCCCTGCTGTATATGTGCTGGGATGGGGGTGGGGGACTCCTACCAATTAGTGTATGCTGCCTGGTTGGTGGCTCAGTGTCTGAGAGATCTCAGGGGTCCTGATTAGTTGAGACCGCTGGTCTACATATGGTGTCACCCTCCTCCTCAGCTTCTTCCAGCCTTTTGCTATGAACTGATGTTATTTTTAAGAGTTTGGGGTTACTAGGGCTCAAATTCCATGCCACTGAGTATGTGGTCACCTCTGAGCCACACCCCAGGCCCTTTGACTTTTACCTTCGGTTTCAATTATTTGAAAAAAGGGTGAAGAAGTAGAAATGAAGCAAAAGGTATAAAGAGGCTTCACACACATTCATGATAAGACGTAATACTCCTTAGTGGTTATTGGGAGATGCTGAAAGTTTTTGAGTTTTATATTTTTATGCATACCCCCCCCCTCAGATTTAGCCCTTTGCTTCACGCAAAGTCACACTCTTCCTAGATTTTGCAGTGGGAGATGCTATTTTTCCTGTAACTTTAAGAAACCATGTGATTAGAGGAACACGCCAGCTGAGAGGACTCTGGGATAATGTTGTTTCTTGGAGGGGGCTGTTTTGGCTGATGACAAAGCTGGAGTTTGTCCAGTGTCAGCCAGAGGGATTGCACATTAAACAGCCTGGTGTGTGGTGTGTGCTGAAATAATACTCTGCCTTTGCAAAGCTGGACTGTCTGAATATTTCGCATCATTGTGTAGAATTCACAGGGTAGAGGAAAGGACCAGTTCCAAAATCACATCAGGCAGCATCTTGGGTGTGTCAATGTGATAGTGAAGCATCCTTATTTATGGTTCCCCCGGTCAGCTGCCACAGCTCTGGGGTACTCACTCCCACCAGCACAGGTTTACCAACTCAGAAAATTCTAGGTGTCTGCTAAGAAGACAGAAAGATGTAAAGTGATTCTTCCTCGACACAAAGAGGATTCTGGATCTCCTTACCATTCCCAAATGCTTTATTTTTGCTATGAAGTATAGAAGATTATATTGCCGCTGGGTAAGCACTGAAGTGCTTGGTTTCCACTCAACCCTCTCACTTGAAAGAAGAAAAACCCCTCAGTCCCAGAGATGATAACCAGTTCCTCACTTAAGTCACAGAGAGCCACAAGCCGCTACTTCAGTAGTCTTTTTTTCCCTGTACCCTCCGGGTCAGCATGTCAATCTTTTGTTAACACCTGAGCTCTGGCTCTGCTCAGGCCAAGCAGACAGATACACAGGTTACATCTGGCTGCAGCTAATTAATTATTGGTCAGATGTAGCCTCTCAATCATAGAAGGAGCAATTACCCACTTTGGGAGATTGTGGTTCTTTTCAGAGCCCCAGTATAAGAGCCTCTACAAGAAGAGTGGGGAACCTGGATCGTACCCAGGTGTTTCCCTGGAACCCCAGACTCTGGATATTAACACTACCTTAGAACATACACGCTATAAATGCCAGCAGCCGTTAAACTCATGGAAAGATAGCATTTATTATCACATTTTAATTCCTGTAACTGTTTGACCTAGTTTTCACTTTTGGATCAGTAGGTCCTACACGCAGTCATACAAACAGTACTTTAAGAGTATGGGAAGGAAATAATGAAGTAAGGAGATTCCTATTTCTGTTTATTTTTGAGTGCCACTTTTTAATTACTAGTTTATGTTTCATAATTATGCAAAATGCATTAACACTGTGCTATCTGCGAGTGTTTATAAATACTGATGCATTTTGGAGATGCATATGTAAACACGTTAGGAGAGAGTCACTCAAAGCCTATTTTTCACCAGTCTGTAACTTTTACTTTTAACTCGCTGTTTGCAAACCAGGCCTTTCTGAAGACAGTCAACTTTGTTTTTCATTTCCAACTTATTCTTACTTTAAAAAAAACAAAACAAAAACAAAAAACATAAATCTTCAACTTGTCTTTTAAGGATAGAATTTTTAGAGAGACAATTTAATCCTGTCCCACGAGAAGAAAAGTTTAAGGTGATTCCCTAAACTGCAGAGCCTCAGGTTACCCTGATAAGCCTCTAGGAAAGCTTTTAATATAATAATTGTTTTAATCATCAGAGCAGTTTTGAGGCAAGATTTAGAGAGTGTGGTGAATAGACAAATCTAACCTCCCTTGTCAGCCTTTTCCTGACTCTTCTATGACTATCACTGTCACTCCATGGAATTCTCCATGTCTTCCAAGTATGACATGCTTCCTTCTGTGGTATGACATAACCCTTAACACTTGGGGACTAATAGCTGCCTGTTATCCAGAGAGTTTGAATGGGGTACATTTTTATATTTGCATTTTAGAGAGTAAAGAAATCATGGGACAAATCTGAATAGAAAATTTCATTGGTGAACTATTAATACAATGATTTTCAAACATTTGTTTCTTGAACAGTATTTTTCTCATAGATTATATGACATATGAATAATATTCATAAAATAATAATCTTAGAGTAGGAAAATTGTTTTTAAATATGGTTTATGAAACTATATGAGCCTCACAAAAAACAGTGGCAAAGTTCAATTTCCTTGACATATTTCTTTTGATCTCCTCCCCTTATATTCCAGGTATCTAAATGTTCTGAGGAAATAAAGAACTACATTGAAGAACGTTCTGGAGAGGATCCTCTGGTCAAGGGAATCCCAGAAGACAAGAATCCCTTCAAAGAAAAGGGCAGCTGTGTCATTTCCTAAGTAACTCCGGGGAAGGGAACCTCTGTTCTCAGTTGGGGCAGATTGGTCTTTTGTTTAATTTTCCCCGAAATGAAGTCAAAGTGTGTGTTGAAGAACTGAGAGAAAAACGAAATGGAAAAAAAAGACTGTCATATAAGCACGCTCCAAGCAGTTTATGTACAAAACATACCTGCTTCTTACCTTGACGCCCCACATACGCTCTCTCAGAGGAGAGCATCTGATGTTCAGTTATAGGATGAAGGCATGTTTCTCTCACTTTCAGTATACTGCTTGCTGCCTCCAATAAAGTTTTATCTTGGAAAAATCAGTGTTGGTGACTTAAGATAGCACTCTCCATTCATTATGTCTTGAGTTGCCTTCTATAACCTGTCCAGTGTTTGGGGGTTTATATCATAAGATTAGGAATATAATGACATGTTTTCCAATCCAGCTCTCCCTGATTTATGTGTTTGCAATGCCAAATTCTGACTTCTGGAATGTGTTTGATGTAACTTCAACTATTAGGGAACGCGGTGGGTAGAATTCCTAATGACATTAACAGGAGTCAGGCGGAGAGTCTGGAACCTTGCCAAACCAAGTCAACATTAGCACTTCCCTGGTTTGTGCTGATTTAGTTCAAAATATCCCTGCAGCAGTGTTGCTGGGAATGGGTCAAGTCTGGGAAGGAATGGGTAAGAAAACGCTGGTCCCAGCAGTGCTTGGATAGCCAATCCTGGCTGCCGCCGGGACTAGCTTTTGCTGACCCAGATCTTCATTCCTTGCTCTCTCCAGGTCTGGGGGTGGTTCCTCTCTAGTTCTGTGGCCTCTGAGAAGATGTTTGAATATTTTGCACCCACCCTGTGAGCACATTGCAGGCACAGTTGAGCATGCCTTCTTCTTTCTCCTCCTCCTCCTTCTGCTCCTTTGTCTTCTTTTATCTTCTCCAAAAGCTACTGTGAATTTTCACTGATTTGAAAACATCAGTTGAATGTTTTCCTGACATTGTGGATGCTCACCATGCCCTCTATTTCTCCGCCATTGTTGCTGTGCATTGCAAGCTCCTCCTTCCAATCAATGGCTCCACTTTCCATGGTGAGGTAAGCTTCTGCAGTTTTAGGCAGGAGGAAGAACAGCACAGATACAATTTCTGCTGAAGTCCACTATGATGGCACCTGTGACTAAGGCAGCAATGAAAGAGACCATTCTTCCTCCAGAAAAAGCTTTTTTCATTGTCCCCTCTTTCTTGTTTGGTGATTGCTAGAGATTTAGAATGAAAGGGAAATAAAATCTTTACAAATAAGTTCTGGTTCAACTAGGTCTAGTTACTAACTTGCTCTATGGTATTAAATGAGGCACCAAAAGTCTATGTTTCTCCTCCAGTGTATCTTTGGGTTTCTTTGGGTTAGGTTTGCAGGTCTTTCCAAGCCAAGTCAGAGGGCCTATGCCTCCAACAATTTCCTGAAGTCTATCAGCCTCCTCACTTGGGAAGTCTGTTTTTTCCCCTGTCGACAAGGGAACAGGATACTCAGGCCTTTGAAAAAGTAAGTATATAAGACTTAACGCAGGGACTATTTCCTGCCATTTTACAAGTGATGACATCAGTTGGGGTTACTGAGAGCCCAGGGATAATTTTAGCTCAAAGTACCATCTACTGTGGGGTGAGTTTAAGAGTAGTCAGGACATATTTCTTCCAAGCACCATGGAACAACTGATAATTAGGGTGTGGTTTTGCTTTTGAACACTTACCATTTAATGTGCCATGTGATTTTGGTATCTTGGTGCTTATTAAGTTTTAGTCTAATAAGCTGGTTCATTTCTTCATAGTTGTCTATCACATTCTCTTTCTTGCATAAGGAAGAAAATATTCCATTTACTCATACTACATAACCAATAATCTTTCACAAGGTCAAAACAAAACCTCTATGACTTAACTTCTCTCAGTCAATGCATACTAAGCTGGATCCTGTGTCTCCAGCCATACATGCAGTCACCCACTCATGAGAATTCCACGTCCTACATTTTGTTTCTCATGTCTCCTTCAATCATATAAACAAATTAGTCAGCCAGCTTCCGTTTTCCCAGTAAATAACCTAGCTTATACTCAATATGTTTTTACTCAATATGTTTTTGTTCCGTTTCATCTTTGTAGCTTAGCCAACAGAGAATAGGAAAGTATCATGTGTTTCAGGTGATAAATGATAACTTGCAATGGGAAGATATGAAAAAATGCTTATTTGAATATGTTATAGAAGAACATTTAGCAAGTGAGAATTTATTAAGTAGAATTTAAATCAGGCATTCATGTCGTTTCAACTATATGATTGTATAATCAATCAGCATTAGACCCCAAATGATTGCTATGTTTTATGCATTGAGTGAATCTCAAAATCTATGGACTCAAGACAATTTATTAATTTCTCCCCTTATGGATCATACTTTTGGTGTCATGTCTAAAAATTATATGCATGTTCTTAGTCTTATATACTTTTCCCTTCATGGGTTCTAAAAGGTTTATGCTGTAAGTCTCTAAGTCATTTTGAGTCCGTTTTCAAGTAAGTTGTATTGTGTCTCAGTTATTTATAAATTGCTGTAAGAATAATTCCATCCTGCAGCACCCTTTATTGAAAAGGCTATCAATCCTTCTTTAAATAGCTTTTGCATTTTTATCCAAGTTCACTGGTAATATCTCTGTGGTCATTTCTCATTCGTGTGCTTTTGTTTTTGTGTTGTCAGGGCTCTGCTCTCTTCACTACACAGCAGAAGCAGAGAGAGAGAAATCTCACACCATTTCTCTTTGCTTTTAAATCTTGAATATAGAGCTTGGACAAGAACATAGATAACTGGCTACGGAGAAATCCTTTTTGTATGTTCGTTATGTTCTTTATTTTTATATAATGAGAGTTATGGTAAACATATGAACAATAAACTTAAAATACAGAACTTAGGTGGTGTAATGACTTTCCATAGGAGATATAAAATCATACAGAGCTCTTCATAGCTGCACCCTGTTTTCTAGCTGTGAAAAACGAATAGGAATTAGCCACACTTAGATATTTGTCTGATCACATCCTACATACGTCTTTAAAATTAGAAGCAAATGCAAAGAATAAATTAGTATTAAGTAGACAGTAAGGGGGAGTCAATATGCTTGATCTGATGAAATGTATCCTTTCCCCCTTTGTTAATAATCCCAATAATCTTCTATTAGCATGACTTCTAAAAGTATAATACCAATGGCCATGAAATGTCACAATTCTTTTTTTTTTTTTAAATTTTCAAAAGGTGTTTTCTCAAGGCCAGCCTGTTTTACAGAGTGAGTTCCAGGGCTGCACAGAGGAAACCCTGTCTTGAAAAAACCAAAAAAAAGGGGGGGTGTTTTTATTTTTTATTCTATATATTCTTTATTTACATTTCAAATGATTTTCCCTTTCCTGAATCCCCCCTCCACAAAAGTCCCATAAGTCCTCTTCCTTCCCCCTGTTCCCCAATCCACTCCTTCCCTCTTCCCTGTCCTGGTATTCCACTACACTGCTGCAATGAGCCTTTCCAGGACCAGTGGCCGCTCCTTCCTTCTTCTTGGGCATTATTTGATATGTGCATTGTGTCTTGGGTATTCCAAGCTTCCAGGCTAATGTCCACTTATCAGTGAGTGCATACCATGTGTGTTCTTTTGAGACTGGGCTACCTCACCCAGTCCCTGATTTTAGTGGGATTGCTTGAAGTTTTGCTCCATTTAATTTGATGTTGACTACTGGTTTGCTGTATATTGCTTTTATCATGTTTGGGTATGGACCTTGAGTTCCTGTTCTTTCTAAGACCTTTGACATGAAAGGATGCTGAATTTTGTCAAATGCTTTTTCAGCATCTAATTAAATGATCATATGGTTTTTTTCTTTGAGTTTGTTTATGTAGTGGATCATATTGATGGATTTCATATATTGAACCATCCCTGCATCCTTGGGATGAAGCCTACTTGATCATAGTGAATGATCGTTTTGATATGTTCTTGGATTCGGTTGGCAAGAATTTTATTGAGTATTTTTGCATCGATATTCATAAGGGATATTGTCCTGAAATTCTCTTTCTTTGTTGGATCTTTGTGCGGTTTTGGTATCAGCGAAATTGTGGCTTCATTGAACAAGTTGGGTAATGCTCCTTCTGTTTCTATTTTGTGGAATAGTTTGAAGAGTATTGGCATTAGGTCTCCTTTGAATGTCTGATAGAATTCTGCACTAAAGCTATCTGGTCCTGTGCTTTTTTTGTTTGGGAGACTGTCAATGATCACTTCTATTTCGTTAGGGGTTATGGTACTGTTTAGATCTTCTACCTGAACCTGATTAAATTTTGGTAGTTGGTATCTGTCTAGGAAATTGTCCATCCAGATTTTCCAGTTGTGTTGAGTATAGGCTTTTGTAGTAGGATATGATAATTTTTTTTAATTTCCTCAATTTCTTATTTCACCCTTTTCATTTCTGATTTTGTTGATTTGGATACTGCCTCTGTGCCCTCTGTTTAGTCTGGCTAAAGGTTTATCTATCCTGCTGATTTTCTCAAAGAACCAGCTCCTCCTTTTGTTGATTCTTTGTATGGTTCTCTTTGTTTCAACTTGGTTGATTTCAGCCCTGAGTTTAATGATTTCCTGCCTTGTACTCCTCTTGGGTGTATTAGCTTCTTTTTGTTCTAAAGCTTTCAGGTTTGCTATTAAACTGCTATTGTATGCTCTCTCCAGCTTCTTTTTGTAGGCACTCAGAACTATGAGTTTTCATCTTAGCATTGTTTCATTGTGTCCCATAAATTTGGGTAGGATGTGCCTTCATTTTCATTAAATTCTAAAACGTCTTTGATTTCTTTCCTTATTTCTTCCTTGACCAAGTCATCATTGAGTAGAGCATTGTTCAGCTTCCATGTATATGTTGGCTTTCTATTGTTTTTGTTGCTTTTGAAGACCACCCTTACTCCATAGTGATCTGATAGGAAGCATGGAATTAGTTTGATCGTCTTATATCTGTTGAGGTCTGCTTTGTGACCAATTATATGGTCAATTTTGGAGAAGGTACCATGAGGTGCTGAGAAGAAGGTATATTCTTTTGCTTTAGGATGAAATGTTCTATAGATATCTATTAAATTCATTTGGTCCAAAACTTCTGTTAGTTTCACTGTGACTCTGTTTAGTTTGTGTTTCCCTGATCTTTCCATTGAAGAGAGTGGGGTGTTTAAGTTCCCCACAATTATTGTGTGGGGTGCGATGTGTGCTTTAATCTTTAGTAAGGTTTCCTTTACAAATGCTGGTGCCCTTGTATTTGGGGCATAGATGTTCAAAATTGAGAGTTCTTCCTGGTAGATATTTCCTTTGATGAGTATAAAGTGTCCTTCTGTGTCTTTTTTGATGACTTTTGGTTGAAAGTCCATTGTACTGAATATTAGAATGGCTACTCCAGCTTGTTTCCTGGGACCATTTGCTTGGAAAACTGTTTTCCAGCCTTTTACTCTGAGGTAGTGTTTGTCTTTGACACTGAGATGTGTTTCCTGTATGCAACAAAATGTTGGGTCTTGTTTACAAATCTAGTCTATGTCTTTTTATTGAGGAATTGAGTCCATTGATATTAAGAGATATTAAGGAATAGTGATGTTTCCTGCTATTTTTGATATAATTTTTATGCTTGTGTGGTTATCTTCTTTTGGGTTTGTTGAAGAAAGATTACTTTCTTGCTTTTTTTGTGCGTGTAGTTTCCCTCCGTTTGTTGGTGTTTTCCATTCATTATCCTTTGAAGGGCTGGATTTGTGGAAAGATTGTTTTGGTGTAAATTTGTTTTTGTCATGAAAAACCTTGGTTTCTCCATCTATGGTACTGGAGAGATTTGCTAGATACAACAGTTTGTGTTAGCATTTGTGTTCCCTTAGAGTCTGCATGATATCTACCCAGGCTTTTCTGTCTTTCATAGTCTCTGGTGAGAAATCCGGTGTAATTCTGATAGGTCTACCTTTATATGTATGTTACTTGTCCTTTTTCCCTTACTGCTTTTAATATTCTTTCTTTGTTTAGTACATTTGGTATTTTAATTATTATGTGACAGGATAAATTTCTTTTTTGGTCAAATCTATTTGGAGTTCTGTAGGCTTCTTGTATGTTCATGGGCATCTCTTTCTTTAGGTTAGGGAAGTTTTCTTCTATAATTTTGTTGAAGTCATTTACTGGCCCTTTAAGTTGGAAATCTTCACTCTCTTCTATACCTATAATCCTTAGGTTTGGTCTTCTCATTTTGTCCTGGATTTTCTGGATAGTTGGGGTCAGGTGCTTTTTGTATTTTTCATTTTCTTTGACTATTGTATCAATTCTTTCTATGGTTTCTTCTGCATCTGAGATTCTCTCTTCTATCTCATATATTCTCTTTGATGCTTGGATCCATGACTCCTGACTTCTTTCCTAGGTTTTTTATGTCCCAAGTTGTCTCCCTTTGTGATTTCATCATTGTTTCTACCTCTTTCTTTAGATCCTGGATGGCTTTCTTTAATTCCCTCACCTGTTTTGTTGTGTTTTACCTTCATTCTTCAAGGGCTTCTTGCAGTTTACTTGTATTCTTTTGTATTTTTTTAAGGGAATTATTTATGTCCTTCTTGAAACCCTCCATGAAGCCCTCCATTAGCATCATGACCTGTGATTTTAAATCCAAATCTTGCTTTCCTGGTGTGTTGGGGTATTCAGGACTTGCTGTTGTGGGAGAATTGTGTTTGGATGGTGCCATATTGCCTCAATTTCTGTTAGCAATGTTCCCACCTTTGCCTTTTGCCATCTGGTTATTTCTGGTGTTAGTTGGGCCTGCTGTAATTGGCTGGACCTTGCCCCTCCTGTGTGTGTGCCTGTAGGCCTATCTCAGCTACCCTGGGTGAGCTGCTTTCCCCTGGCACAAATAGCTGTGGTGCTGCCGAGTTCCTAGGTGCAGGTGGAGTCCTGGTGGGGTGTGTCCCAAGCGATCCTCTACTCTGGGGAACCCTGACTACCAATCTGTTACACAGTCACAGAAGCAAAGATGGCAGCTGAGACCCACTCTCTTGTATTTAGGTATATAGCTCTGTGGCCCTGATCAATTCTGGATGCAGGCTGTGCTAGCTCTCTCCTCTGAGCTGGCTGCCAGGTCTATAGCTTCCTGTGACTCTTGGATATGGCACGCTGTGGCCAGGGGTGTTCCAGATCCGGAGGTGGAAACCAGAAGCTACTGAGAAATTCTTATTAAATGGCCACACATAATTTATACCCGAAATATGCAAATGGTGTATCACATAATCCCAGGATTTGGGAGGTAGAAGCAAGCAGATTAGGAGTTTAAGGTTAGCCTTTGTTACATAAAGAGTATGTGGACAACCTTATGGACTTACTTTGTTAGTTATGAAAAGGGTTTTGTAGATTCCTTGTGGTTTTCATGTAGTCATAATCAGTTATTTTTCCTCTTGGCAATCTCTATTTAAATGTTGTTTGGCTGCAGTAATTAGACATTTCAACATCATATCACATTGCTGTGATAAGATTTGTTCTACAAATTAGTCAACAAGTTAATCTAAAATTGAAAAATATAACTTTAAAAATCACTGTTTAAAAGGTACTGTAAACATATGATGAGAAAAGGTTAAATGTTTAATTAAGATCTGTAACTATTGATAACCTCTGAGTAGAGAAAATTTTCATAAATTATACATGCCCATTTAGGCATATGCCAAATTAAAATAAAAAGAGACAGGTGAAAAAGATAAAATTCTATTTAGCTACATTAAAATTTATGTATCCTAGGAAACTGATGAAAAACTAAGAGCTGATGCGAGCATCTCTCATTCCCTCTCACATGACACCAAGAAGCCCCAAGAAGGATTCTCAGCAGCACCACTGCACTTGGGCAGACTTGATTAGCATCACCAGGGCTCTGAAACCCAAACTGCCATGGGCCAAAGTTCACACAACTAGATAAAAACCTAGACTGCTTGGGAAAACAAAACAGGAACAACAGGATCACTTCAGAAAAACTAAAATGTCCTTAAAATCTTTGTCATAAGAATCTCAGCAAATCCATAATTTGATTGAAATAAGATAATCAACCACTGTCAATAAAAATGGGATCAGATGTTAGAACCACTCAATAAGAACTATAAATAATGCCATGTGCTGGCACTTTAATCCCAGCACTCAGGAGACGGAGGCAGGTAGAAATCCATGCATTCAAAATCAGCTTGATTCATGTGTACAGTTCCAGGACATTCAGGGTGACAGAGAAACCCTCTGTCAAAAAACATAAAAACAAGCAAAAAAATTTAAAGCAAACACTATAATAAAAATTTAAACATCAATTCTATAGTCTCTTGATGTCACAAATAAAAAGATGAAAGGGGCAAAAGGAGAGGCCAATTTCACCTAAGTGGTAAAAGCTACATGAAAGTCCTTAGTAGACTTTGTAACACCTCAGTCTCCTTGGGTAATCTCAACAGTAGTATAAGGATGATAGTTTAGACGGAGTGCGCTTATAGACAGGTCTTTCTCATGCTGAACTTCAGAAGCTAGATAAGGAACAAATTCATAAGACAATAACAAAGGACTAAATTAGTATTCCCAGATGGTAGAAACAGAGTGAAAAGTGGATACTTGACAAATCAGTAAGAGAAAAGCATAGTAAATGAAAAGTTTCCAAGAATTTGCCAAGGATAGAAATCACAGGTTCAAGAAGTTGGTTAAAAGGCAAATACAGGAAAATGCTATAGAAATGTACACTATGACATGTCATAGTCAAGTAGCTTTGAACTAAGATACAAGAAAATAATACTTTAAAAATTATATTTATTTATGTATATGAGTATTTTGCCTGCATGCACTTATGTGCACTATGTGAATGCCTCGTTGTCCAAGGAACCAGAAAAAAAGCATTGGATCCCCCAAGAGTAATAAATTGTTTTAAGCCTTTGTGTGGGTGCTGGAAACTGAGCCTGGACCCTCTGAGAAAGCAGAAAGTGCTCTTAACCACTGAACCATCTTTTAAACCACATGGAAAAAATATTTTTAAATCCATAGGTAAATGGTACATTTTATATTGATGAAGAAGATCTTGAATTAAATAAATTCATCCTTCAAAACAATGGAGGCCAGAATGAATATATGATCTTTCCAATGACAGAAAAAAAACTGATGCTATAGTTGTGAAACTGTCTCCTAGAAATGGAGAGTAAATGAAAATATTCCCAGATGAAGGAAAATTAAGAAATTGTACCCTACTGAACTCTTAAAAAATAAAGGAAGTTCCCCAAACTAAAAGAACATATAAACAATAAAAGAACAAATAACGATAACTGTGCTCACACAGTAAGAAAAAGAAAAGCAAAACTAATGTAGCAGGTTAAAACTAAAGCAGATATCAACTTATGAAATGAACGAACTTCAAAGAATAGTCTAAAAGCATATAAAAATCAGTTAAGTCATTGGAGGTCTAATCTGGGGCCAATGGACCAATCTAGGTGCTTATTTAATTATGTCATATCAAACCTACCATGCTTCCACTACGTCAGGCACTGGTCTAGGCCCAAATGAATACAGTGACAAGCTAGACAAAATCTTTAACATCAGATAGTTACTTACATATTTATTTAGAGACAAAGCTTCACTCTGTAACCTTAGCTGGCCTGGAATGTCCTATGTAGACCAGGCTGGACATAAACTCACAACGATCCTCTCGCCTCTGCCTCCTGAGTACTGAGGTGAAGGGTTGCACCACCAAGCTCAGTTACACATCAAAGACTTTATAGACATTAAAACTCCTCATGAAGGTGGTGACTAATTAGACGATGTCTTCCATATTAAAGGATTCACATTAATTATTACTAACCAGATGACACTAGATCCTACAGAATAGACCATGTTGTATCAACTACAAGTCTGAAAGTAATTTTTGGTGTATGCTAGCTTATACATACAAGTCATTTTTTCCTTAGAATTGCAATAATTTTGTTATGTCGATTATTTCATTTAGTTCACTTTCTGTGATAAGATGTAGAATTTTCTCAGTCATGTAGCAACTAGAAGCAGCAACCTGTTCTTTAGAAGTTTTGAAGCATTGCCTTCCTTGCAGGAACCAATGCTTTTGAGGTCTGAACAGACTATTAAGTAACTGATCTTCTGATGTGTCTTTGAGTGTAGATATACCTGGTTACTACAGCCTAGAAAAGTTTGACCATGAAGTTTGATAAAGTATCTCATTTTAGTTGTCTTGGCTGGTTGGATTATTGGATTTCCATAATCACAGTCTAATACAATTATAGTAATTTTAGTCTGTGCCAATTGCATGAATTTGGCTTTCATAAAAAAAAAACCTCACTACTTGAAATTGCTTTGACAGTGATGAACTCTAATTATACATCAAATAGCTTTTGCTCACTTGTTGAATAATATAATTCCTCATTTTAACAACAGAAGTTATCTGGTGAATGCCACATAAATTATGTAGATTGCCTATAAAAATTTTCTTGAATATCGTCAAGTATTAAGGGGTAGTTAGCCACCCCTAAAGAGCTGTTTATAGTTGCCACAAAATCTTTTCTACAAAGTGATCAAACTCATCATTTGCAAAAACTTGGTTTTGCTTAATCAGAGTAACTATGGGCTTTAGCATGTTTCTCTTCAGCCTCCTCTTGCAGCCTGAGACAAGGAGATGCTAAATGATAGATTTCACAGTCTTCATTTGGAAATAAATGAGTCTAATTCCCTGGGCTGCAACTAGAAATGTCAAGCCCATTAACACACCCACAGCTTGATGCTTATAGCTATTCATCAGTATGAAGCATCAACTTTCTATAGAAGTAATCAGACTACATATAAGTATATATTAATGATTATACTGCAAGGATAAATTTACCCAAACTTCCACAGTTCTTATACTGTGTAGGAAAAGAAGAAAACTTCCTTGAGTATTTTAAAGTAGCACAAAACTTCCATATATTTTAATTCAAGAGAAGAAAATTCTGATACCAGTATGGTGGTTCCTAAGAAAACTGGGCATGACACTTCAGGAGGACCCTGCTATACCTCTCCTGGGCATATACCCAGAGGATTCCCCAGCATGCAATAAGGACACATGCTCCACTATGTTCATAGCAGCCTTCTTTATAGTAGCCAAAAGATGGAAAGAACCCAGATATCCCTCAATGGAGGAATGGATACAGAAAATGTGGTATATATACACAATGGAGTACTATTCAGAAATTAAAAACAATGAATTTATGAACTTTTAGGCAAATAGATGGAACTGGAAAATATCATCCTAAGTGAGGTAACACAATCACAAAAAAATATATCCAGAGGATTCTTCAGCATGCAATAAGGACACATGCTCCTCTATGTTCATAGCAGCCCTATTTGTAGTAGCCAGAAGCTGGAAAGAACCCAGGTGTCCTTCAATGGAGGAATGAATACAAAAAAATGTGGTATATTTACACAATGGAGTACTATTCAGCCATTAGAAACAATGAATTCATGAAATTCTTAGACAAATGGATGGAGCTGGAGAAGATCATACTAAGTGAGGTAACCCAGTCTCAAAAGATCAATCATGGTATGCACTCACTGATAAGTGGATATTAGCCTAGAAACTTTGAATACCCAAGACATAATCCACATATTAAATGATGTCCAAAAAGAATGGAGGAGTGGCCCCTGGTTCTGGAAAGACACAGTGCAAGAGTATAGGGGAATTCCAGAACAGGGAAGCGGGAAGGGGTAGATGGAGGAACAGGGTGAGGGAAGAGGGCTTATGGCACTTGCTGGGAGTGGGGACCCAGAAACGGGGAAATCATTTGAAATGTAAATTAAAAATATATCAATAAAAAAAGAATACACATGGAATGCAATCATTGATAAATGGATATTAATTAGGCCTGAAGCTCTGAATACTGAAGATACAATTAGCATATCAAATGATTCCCATGAAGAAGGATCAAGAGGGCCCTAATCCTGGAAAGGCTTGATCCAGCATTGTAGGGGGAGTTCCAGGACAGAGAAAAGGGAGGGGGAAAGATAGGAGAATGGATGGAGAGAAAAGGATTTCTGGGACATATGTGGAGGGGGGAACTGGGAAAGAGGAAAGCTTTTGGATTGTAAACAAAGAATATAGAAAATAAAAATATATATTAAAAAAAAGAAAATTCTGTTACCTAGTATAGTTCTGGGACTGCCTGATAAAAGTTTAACATCTACTTTTAATTGAATGCATCCTTTGATGAGTGGAGTTCTGTATTGATGCAGAACATATTATCATGGATGGCTTGCTCTATAATTACCAATATTCAAACCAGATTTTCTGTTTTCTTCTTTTCATAAATCTTTAAAAGAACATCATGCTAATTTCTGCTTATATTTATTATTGGAATATACATGGAAATGTGAGTCAATGAATCAATATCTCTTAATATTTAGATTTTCAGCATCATGGTGTGATGGTTAATCTTAACTGCCAAATTAATAAGCTTTAGAATTACTATAAAAATATGTCTGTGGGCATCTGTGGGAAGCATCAACCGGAGGATATTAATTGTTATGGATCTACCCTAGATGTGCCTTGTAGCATCCCCTGAGCTAGAAAACTAGACTGAATAAAAAGGAGAATGGAGCCAAGTGAGCATTCACTGAGCATTTGACCAGCCTACGACTGCCATACCTTCCCGACATGATACCCTGCAACCTCTGGATCCATAAGCCCAAACAAATTCTTACTTCTTGAAGAAGAAGAAGAAGAAGAAGAAAAAGAAGAAGAAGAAGAAGAAGAAGAAGAAGAAGAAGAAGAAGAAGAAGAAGAAGAAGAAGAAGTTAAAAAATTTTAAACCATTCTCTTAAATTTGATTTAACAGATGACTAACAAGCCAAAAGCCTATAAATACAATACTTTGTCATCGAGTTCACAAAGCATTGTTCGCATGCTATCAGAACAGACAGCTGCAACAAATGACAATGACATTTATCAAATACTAAACTCATTTCATTGTAAATTGTGCTTGGGAGGAATAATAAATAAATTGTTAGATTAAGTCTAGGACATTCTTGACTTTTCTTCTTGTAATAGCTCATGAAAGAGAAAGTAAGTAGCTGAAGTGAAGGAGTAAATGTATTAAATTAAGAGGAAAAATGTTAATGTATGGAATATATATTGGTAAATTAAGAAGTCATTTCATAAATTTATATAATAATAGAAAGAATATACTGGTTAATTGGGTGTGGTGTAATTTGTAGAAACTTTTTGAGGTACAATTTTAGATACTGTAGATTCTGTGATTTAAAACAAGGTATTTATGATTCTTTATCAAAATGCCAGTAGTTTCTCTGGTTCTGACTCTGTTGGTCTTGACTGATTTTGCTGGATCAGCTGTGCATATGGTTGGTGGATCACTGGGAGATTCCTGATTGTTGGGTATTGGCTAGAAGTTGGCTGTAACAAAGTAGATGACCAGCTCAGATAGTATTTATCCTTCCTTGGGGTAGCCTAGGCTTCTAAGAATGAGAGATTAGAAGACAAAATGTAGCTAAGGCTAGAATGAAAACTGGATACCATCCCTTGCCCTGTGCTGAACTATCAAAAAAGACATTAGAATCTACCAGATTCAAGAAGAATATAAACAGAAACCCCTTCTTGAGAGATAACACTGCAGAAAGACACATGATGGGAGGCATAGAGACAAAGGGGTAGCAAATTAAATCCATTTAATAATTTATCTGCCTAATTGGCCAAGGAGTTTAGGTTCAGTCCTTTTAGAGTATAATGTCTATAGCTGTGGAAAACAATCAGAATAAAGCCAAGAAATGTGTGGGGCAGAAAAACCATATGTGAATAATTCATGAAATTTGATGACAAGAACAAGACATTGATATGATCAGGACAGTAATTAAAGCAGGTGGAAAGAAGGGTGTGAGCACTGTTGTGAGAGTCACAACACAAATTAGAGTTTTAGAATGTATCAACTCTCCTACTTTATGTGATATTGTATGTGTGCTCCGTCAGGAACACAGGAGATCATATTCTGACTTTCCAAAATGTCAGAATTTATTCAATAATATTAAATTCACAAGCTATATTGGTTTGCTTGGTTGAAATTTGCCAAGGATTCCAGATTTCCCTTGGTAGCTGTCTGTTGGCAAATACACGTTCTATTCTTCCAGCTTTAAGTACTGCTAGTAACTCTCAGATCTCATATCACACAAAAATACCAATATATGTACATTTATAGGTTACATTGTATCTATAGCTTTCTTTCAAAGGGGTTTAAAGGAACTTACACTGGAAATAGAGGCAAAGGCTGATGAAGATCTAAAGATTGTCTCTGTAGGGATTGCATATAGAGCACATCATAGAATCAAACTGCATGATCAGAACTGAGTCCAGCCTCAAGATTGAATCATGCTGTATAAAAGAGGTCCAGGACCATGGAGAGAGCAGGAGTAAAGTGCAGAATCTCATTCGCATGGACAAATTGGTGGCCAGTTACTTGACTAGGTGGCCTCATTAGAGGGACCAAGGAGATGAGTCTTTGGGGATAATCAGAAGTTCTGTGCCTATAGGCCCTTGGCACACGCATTGAGTGGTCACAAGGCAAGAGACAGTAGCTGTAGCCACCACAGTGTGAGGTTTCTTCATCTTTGTAGGGTTCAGGTGATGAGATTACACTCTTTCCCTAGTCTGAGGTGCTTTGTATGGCACCCCTTAGTTCTTTGAGTATTGTTGAAGTATAATGAAATCTCGCCATTTGCATTTAACAGCATTTACTGGTATTGCCCTTGTTCAGGCCTTGTAACAACACTTAAAAAGATAGAGATTATAATTTTAAAGAGAGCAAGGAGAGGAAACATGGGGAAAAGTTGAGGGAGGGAAGGGAAGTGGAGATGATTATGTTTAAATTCAAAAATGGACATGGAGATTCATCTAACACAAGACAAAGCCTGAAAGTCATTGTTTTGTACAACATAGAGAATGTAAGATCAGGGCACACCTTGATACCAGCATGTGGCCAAACATAATTATTCTTGCTATCAGAGTTTAAGAGCAAAATTCCCCTGACTCTGCACCCTAGATATGCCCACCCATGTCCACTGGGTCAAGCACAGTGCTAAATAATGGTGAAATAAGGGAAAGAAAAGATGATCTATGTACACAACGGAAAGAGAAAACAGTTAAGATGTGGTATCAGTGGCGTCAAGTCAACCTTTGGGATCTAGGTATTAGCAAGAAACTTAAAAGGTAGATTTGGGGCAGTGAACAAGAGGTAGAAAAAACAAACCAGTCCATGTCAAGTATTGCCTTGATCACTGTCTCAGCTCTGGCTTTGAGAGATGTTTAACCAGAAGTCTTTCTTGATGAAGAAGACAAGCTGACTTTTCTCCATGAGGGTGTAGCCTGTCTCCTAGAACAATTTTCCTTCTCCAGGTGTGGTCAATCCCTTATGCTGCTGCTGTTTCTGAAACCAAAGTGTCTGTCAACTTAGGATTCTGACAGCAGAACTGTGGGTGCTTTGTATGAGTGTAGGGAGTGAAGGGTTGGAGTTTTGGAGCTGTGCAGGTGACAGTATGATGTCTTTTTACTTTCATCTTTTTACCTTCAACCATGAGAAGAAATGATATAGGTTATGTGTCAACAGTTTCTGGATGAGTTGTTTCTTTAGTTATTAATATTACTGTATGCAGGGGTAAGCCAGTAACCCCAAAATAATAGAAACAACACAAAATATAGGTGGAGATGCAATGTTTTATCTCTTTTTTGTGTTACCTGATGGGCCCAACTGAGGAGTCAGTGCTTCATAGCAAAAGCAGTTTCTAAGTGCTTATTATGTGCATATGAGCAAATGAGTGGCCTCTTAAAAGTCAATTTTACATGACTATTAGACTTATTAATTTCTAGGAAGCAGAAAATGGAGGGATCTGATTATATCTCTCTGACATGCTCTATAGTTGAAGAAAAACACCCTGTGTGTGGTCATCACTTCATACAGACACACTCATCGTTAATAGAGTGAAACTCAAAGCAAGTCCCAAATGTCTCTATCTGGTCACAATAAGAGTACTGGCCTAGCCCACTCTGGGAGGCAGAGGCAGGCGGATTTCTGAGTTTGAGGCTGGCCTGGTCTACAGAGTGAGTTCCAGGACAGCCAGGGCTATACAGAAAAACCCTGTCTCGAAAAAACAAAACAAAACAAAACAAAAAAACAAACAAAAAACCAAACCAACTAACCAAACAAACAGTACTGGCCACGGTAAGCCAGTGTCATCCATCACTATTCCGAAGCTCGTGTGGCATGGTCCTGGGTCTTCACCCTACTCCAGATCAACGTCTGTGGCAACCTGAATGGCTTTCTCTGTATTGCTTCACACACAATAGAATCCAGCAGAAAGAACACAGGTTCCCACTGAATTTGAGTTGACCATATATGTACTCCCTGTTTCCTGCACTTGCTCCTCTATCGGTTCTTCTACTTGATGCAGTTTTGGACCCAAGGAGGTCCTGTTAGCATGTATGAAACAAAAGGCTTGGCTTTTGCCTATTGAGGAACAATACTTGCTTCTTGGTAAGCTCAGCAGTTACCAGCTGTGTCACAGGCTTCTGTTTCCTTTTTACTGTGCTATCATAAAAGTCCTCCTATCTTGGGTATTCAGAGTTTCTGAGCTAATATCCACTTATCAGTGAATGTATTCCATGTGTGTTCTTTTGTGATTGGGTTACCTCACTTAGGATGATATTTTCCAGATCCAACCATTTGCCTAAGAATTTCATGAATTCATTGTTTTTAATTGCAGAGTAGTATTCCATTGTGTAAATATACCACATTTTCTGTATCCATTCCTCCATTTAGAGATATCTGGGTTCTTTCCAGCTTCTGGCTATTATAAATAAGGCTGCTATGAACATAGTGGAGCACGTGTCCTTATTGCATGCCGAGGAATCCACTGGGTATATGCCCAGGAGTGGTATTGCAGGGTCCTCCAGAAGTGTTATGCCCAGTTTTCTGAGGAACAGCCAGACTGATTTCCAGAGTGGTTGTACCAACTTGCATTCCCACCAGCAGGAGAGGAGTGTATCAAATGACTCCCAAGAAGAAGGAAGGAGAGTTCCCTGATCCTGAAAAGGCTTGTTCTAGCATTGTAGGGGAGTACCAGGACAGAGAAGCAGGAGGGGGTTGATAGGAGAATGTGAGGAGGGAAGAGGGCTTAGGGAACTTATGGGGAGGGGGTAATCGGGAAAGGGAAAATCATATGGAATGTAAACAAAGAATATAGAAAATAAAAATTATAATAAAAAAGTCCTCCTATCATGCCATAGCTATCTCAAAATAAAGGACTTCCTAATATAGTTACAAGTTTGGAGACACAACCCATGAGCTTAATGCATTACAGTATCTCTGCTGACTTGGATGCTGACCCAGGAAGTGTGATCTTCTGTTGTCCTTTTTTGGAAGGTCAATCTCTGGAAGAGTACTATAGTCTCCCTTTGAAAGTGTGACTCAGTGGGTGCCTGGGTTGTAAACTGTCTAATATTGTGGCATGTTTGTGTTAAGGAGGATGAAACAGTAGAAAGTTATGCTTTTGGGATACATTGGAAGGGTGGAAGGTAACATTGCAAGCATATCCTCTAGAGGTCATAAATCATAATGGCACACAAGTTCAGGGATTGCATTTTTCTTCCCCCTGTGAATAGCCAGATAAAAATTATTTTAAATTTGCAAGTGAGTATCTCTTGTAGTATGAAATCACACACAGGCAAAGTATAAACCACTGAAGGTGGTTGTGTTCTAATAGTACTGTTCTGGTAGAGTTAGGTTTACACCACAACTGTCAGCAACCTTCCAGAACCATCCTTTTCATACTACATGTTAGGTATGACCCATTAGGGGTTGATTTAATGGAGTAAATATAGTAGTTTGATTAAATTGATCTCAAAGAAGCTGAAATAATAATAATAAATACAGCACAGAAAGATATTCATCTGACAGAACATGCATGTGTAATATAGGTTTAAATCCATACAAAGAATTCATCTCTAATTGTAGATTTTAGTAAATAAATGTTTGCAGGCTGCTGGGCAGGAATGTTTGGGCTGAAAGTTCAGCTCTTCACAGTATATAGTAATGAAATTAATCTTGATCAAAGAGAAGTCTGCCTGTTACTCCTGGGGGTTGTCATCTGAAAGTCCTTTGAATGGCCTGCCAAAGGCAGTCTTTTTACCTGGGGGAACTGAGCTGTGAGAGGAAGTCTGATATGCAATATCAATTTAATTGTTACAGTGCACTGAAATGTTTAGCCAGTGGATCCTGCAGCCCCTGCAGACTCTGTTTAGCAAGGCTGTGGTGAACTTCTCTTTTGGGCATACTCCATGTTTCTAAGAGAAGAGTCTGTCTACATTCTCCCTGGAGGAGACGAGACGGCAGCTTGTGCTTAGAAGTTTCTCCTACTCTCCCCATGTATCAGTTTGCTCAGCAACTTTTTATTGGTATTCTTTAGTTTTAATAAACAGTATCTATGAGTCTGCAAACTTTCACTATGTTCTGAGTCCTGTGAATTTGGGCCTCGAAGGGTGGCTGGAGGGAATGTTGAACTTGTAATTGGCATCAGAAGTTAAGTCAGTCTTGCAGAGTGTGTACACTTGAACTTCTAAAATAGAGGAGGAAACCGTGAGATGGTGACCTTTATAAAGGTCATGCAGCAAATTAATGGCAGAGTCACAATGAGACACAGGGCTTGCAGTCTCCATGTTTAAAGGTTTCTTCCTCTGGTTTTGCCTCTTTATGCTCCTCGCCAACATTTGCCCAGTGTATCCGACTGAGTGCCAAGGGCCCAGTACACATTAACTTTCTTTAGCCTCGCAAAGTCTGCACACAATTTGTGCAAGGATTATCCTCCTTTCATAATGACAAAACTGACACTTGAAGAACTTAAGTCAACTTCTCTCTGTATGAGTGTTCAATGGCTGAGCACGGATCCAAAGCCAGGGCTTTGATTCAATCCGAAGTCTTCTGTGATTCACCAACAGTATTATTTCCTGTGCTGTTGAATATTCCACTCTTAAAATAACTCAATTTACTTTCATTCACTTCACAGGGCTATTGGTATAGATAATGTGACAAACAGTTACATTATTGGGTCTTCTGTACATGACATAATCTTTATAAAGAGGTTAAAATAATCAATGAGGATAAAAGATGTAGAGCATAGGTCAAAAGCTTCCTTAAATCGAGACCCCTCAACTATACTATCCTTGAGTAGATGTGAGTTTAAGAAGTCAATTGAGTTTCTGAAATGTAATTTCTAATATGTAGTGTATTCTCTCCCAAAATACACTCATGAGATAATCTGCCTTTTATATAATTTTTAATAAAGAAAAAGAGAGTGATCTGGATCCTCTACCTTAAGAGGAAGCATGCCTGTGGGCCTTTCCAATTGGTCAGGTATTGATTGCTATGGACCATTAGTTTGGGTAATCATTGTTTCACTGTTAATCTCAGTTGTCAACTTGATGAAATCTAGAATCACTTAAGAGATGGGCCTCTGGGTATACCTGTCAGACATTATCTTGGGTAGGTTAATTGAGGTGGAAAGGCTCATCCACTGTGGATGGCATCATCTCCTGGGCTGGGATCGTGGACTGCACCAGAAAGACATAGTGAGGTGGGCACAAGCAGCAATCACTTTACTTCTTGACTGTGGGAGAAATGTGACCAGCTGTTTAAGTCCCTGCCTCTGGGAGGTCCCTGCCATGATGGACCGTGCCCTTGACCTGACCTGCCATGATGGACCATGCCCTTGACCTGACCTGCCATGATGGACCGTGCTCTTGACCTGACCTGTCAAGGTGGACCATGCCCTTGACCTGAGTAGCAGAATAACATCTTTTCTCTTAGATTGCTTTTTTCAGGGTATTTTATTTCAGATACTGGAGAAAATAAAACAAAACAAAACAAGGTAGCTGTGCTCCAGACCAGAAAGGATATGAAAGCCATCGCTTGTTGTACTCCCCACAGCACCTAAATCTCCCTCTCACTCCTCACGAACCAGTCAGATCCCTCTTCTTGACTATTTCTTTACACCAATGTTCCTACAATCATAACCAGAGGCTGCTGATGCTTCATGGGCAGAAATGCTGAGATACACAGCCTTCACTTGTGACCTATGGCGTTCCTGCTGTTGGCCTTGGCCACCCTTGTCTCTTTCCTGATCACATCCATGCTTAGCTCAGAGAGTTCAGCTCTTTCTTGCTAACTATTCCAGGTCAACCTATAGGTCTAGGGCATGATCCCTTTACAATGTAACCTTGAGTTTATCGATCTCCTTAACTTAAGTAAACAGGCACAACTCCTGACACCGAATTAAACTCCAGTACTAGCAATGCCTGTCCCACCCCTCTAGCATGTTTTAATAAAATACAGCGCCTGAATACTAGTATTTTCAAAGTTGATCACAATGTTGCTCAAAATGATTATCTTTTGAATACGACTCAATGGGCTGCCAAAAATAAAGATTATAGTTATGATGTAACATGTCTGAAAGGGAAATAGGAAGTGAATACTGGGATATATAGATAGTATTTTAACATTGGGTGAGGTCCTTATAAAATAGGTGTAACAATCATTTGTGTTTCATATTGTAATCACTGTATATTTAATGTCATTTAAAAGTATCTTGCCCTCATTTCTCC
The DNA here is from genome assembly GCF_947179515.1 of Apodemus sylvaticus. Classification (NCBI taxonomy): domain Eukaryota; kingdom Metazoa; phylum Chordata; class Mammalia; order Rodentia; family Muridae; genus Apodemus; species Apodemus sylvaticus. The sequence continues at coordinate 27,848,662 of NC_067473.1, forward strand.
CTTTTTAGTTATTTAAAAGCCTTTTGAGAATTTTACATTTGGTTTGCCTGGTTAATGATGTAGTCAGCGTCCTCTCTAACAGTTTAGCCATTTGAATTCTCTAAAGCCTGTTTGCACTGTGTGTCCTAAGGTCCATGATAGCATCTTCTTTTAATCTGTGGGAGGAAGGGCACTAAGGAGTTTGGGAGATCTCATGATAGGGGATTATGGGAATACAAGAGTCACACAGGGTAGGAGGTTATTGCCTTGTCTCATTCCCATGCCATCTCTGGAGACTGATTAATGATGCACTTTTCTCTCATTCCAAGCCTGACAATTGTCAGGGGCCTGACCCCTAGTGCTCCTGGATGATTTATTTAAAGCATGACTTTTCTTTATCAATCATCAGGGCCAGAAGGTCAAAGGCATCGCAGGCCTAGATCCTGACCCTCTTCCAGGGGGAGCAGCACCTTGGGCAGAATATAGAGTATGATGACAACCACATCTTGCTTTATGATAAATTATTCACACAAATATCAAAATGGAATTAGTGTTCTTTATTTTTCTGTACAGGCACTACTTGGTCTCCTTTACCTTCCTTTCCTGACTAGCACTGGCCTGACTTAAACTTCTGCTTTGATTAAGCTTGCTAATTCCTAAGCCTCCATTTTCTCCTTTTCCGTATACAAGTTTTGTATCACATTCTTTCATCTTTCTGTTTCTCCAATCTTTCTTTTAACCCCCCCCCCCCATCCCACATGATGTGGCCAGCCATTTTAAGGTAACACTGACATCACTCCACTGCCAGATAATATCACATTCTCATTCAGGATTTATGCGATTGAAGGTCCTAGCTCCCTTCTTGATCAGAATTCTATTCAGATCCATCCTCTCCCCCACTCAAACTCTTACTTCTGTTCTCCTGTGATTTGTCTCTGATTCTACAATACTGTGTGCATAAGGACTTTCTGTATGTCACAAATAATTTACATGACTTTTACAAAAGGAGCTTATAAGACAAAAGAGGAAATAAAATTAGATGGAATATCAGATGTCTCCATCTATGCTAGGGATGCATCTATGATCTTCCTAGCCATACTCTCCATTCCTGATACATGTTTCTGTTCCCATCTTTATTTTCTACTGTTTCACTTCCCAGTGATGGTCGATTTTTAATGTAATTCAATCATCATTTATTCATCTACTTAATGAAACCATTTTTCTTAAGACAACTCTTTCTTGAACCTTTACCCTTTCAGATATACTCGCTACCATTGTTTTTAATCTTAATTTATTTTCTCAAACAAATCATTTTCTTAAATTTGTTATTGTTATAATATATTCTTAAGACGCATTAATGAGACAAACTGTTTCATAATATAACCTTGTATATTTATCTATAATAAATATCTACATTCAATTATATTTATTATCTCCATTTGAGATAATTCAGGTCTCTTTGATTTTGAATTTCACTGGCACTCCACACCTCTAAGAATGCTTTATCTAGGTTGAATTTGAAAAGTCCCCTTAACCCAACCTTCATCTCAGCTTTCATTAATGGACTTTTTCTTGAGATTTTGCCTCTTCTTCAATAGCAAGTCTTTGGCACCAATTTCTTTCTGATTGCTGGCATTTGTTCTCTGACATTGAGTGGCATTTTACTAGGGCCCACTTCTCAGACCTGTAGCCTTTCTTTCATTCTATCCTCAGCTTCATCTCTTTCTAGAGCACATCATGTCTAGGAGATTGTCGTTGATATACTTGTCAGCAGCTCTTCCGTGGAACCAATCCCGTGCCCACCTCTGCTTTTCATGCATATACCTTCTTTCTATCCTGTAAGTCAAAGTATACTGATTGTGAATCACTACCATTAAATTGTCAGACAGCAAGATGATTAAGAGCACTTCTACTTCCTCTGCTCTCACAGTCCACTGGAAAAGATATTGAGACAGGTAATTTACAGAGCTGGAAGTAGTCTTCACTGGCTCTGGATAGCAGTGTGTTATTTCCCCTTTCCTTCAATACATTTTGTATACATTCTTTATATATATATATATATATATATATATATATATATATATATATATATTAGCATAAGACCATTGATTGCCGTATATATCCCATTGATTCTACATTCATAGTTTTAATCAACCAAATATCAAAAATGTTGTTAGATTTTGTGGTATCATAAACCCATACAACAAATATTTTTATGTTAAGACATTAGAGAAGACTCCCTTCCATCCTAGAACAATGAGACTCTTAAGGAAATTGGTTCAGACCTTCCTGTCAGCTTTGGACACCAATGAGAGGAATAAGAGACCATCTTTACCTCAAATTTAACTGATCCAATAGATCTTTCCAAAATAAAATAGTTTTGAAGAAAAAATTGTTTTTATCTATTTGGACAGAAGTCAGGTGTGTACTTCTGGTACAAATCACTCATAAGTGAGTTACTATATTAAAGAAGTCATACCTTTCATGCTTCTATCTTTATATCTCTTAGAACATTGCCTGTGTCATTCATCGTCTCTTATTACTAACAAATCTTTGAATCTATTCTTTGAAATCTTAGATTCCGTTTTCCATTCCCTCTATCAATGCTCTTCCTATGAGTCACCATCTGCCAAGTCCAGAGCACTCAGATCCTCTTTCAGTAGCTTATTTTGGAATTATTTCTAGGGTCCAAAGGGCATGTCACAATCCCTGATATTTATGCCTCTACTCTAGTGGATATCTCCAACCATCCAGTAATACATTTCTTTTTTTTATAAACTCATAGTAGCTTTTCTTTTCCCCTAAAGTAAAAGCAAGCCACTTAGTGTGTGGCTGCATGGTTAACACCACAGTTTGAAGCTACTACTATGTCATAATTTTCTCCCTTGCTCTTCTATGTATGCCTTGAGGGAAAGGGGTTGAGTGTGTGCTGCTGATCAATAGCCAAGGAAACTAATCAAAGCTTGGAAAAGCCTACCAGCCACAGAAGTAGTTCTCAGTCAGTCAGAAACCCTGTCTTCTTTCCTCTGATCCTTACTTGTCATGGTGGTCCTGAGGTCAGGTCAGAATACAGGCCAATCAAGAGCGCAGTAAACGTTTATGGATTATTCTAATATGAAAATTACTTACCAGCTATGATGGTTACTTATGGTCAACCTGTCACAAGTAAGGGTCATCTGAGGAAAGGGGAAGCCTCCTGGAGGACCAGGAAAGGAGAAATCATTTGAAATGTAAATAAAAAATATATCAAATGAAATTTAAAAAAAAAGAGAAAATACCTTCATCAGATTGGCCTTGAAGCAAGTCTATGGGATATTTTCCTGATTGATGATTGTTGTGAAAGATTACAATCTACTATGGGCAACCTACTGTGCCACTCCTAAGCATAGGGTCCTGGGTTGTATGAAAAATCAAGCCTAGGAAGCCATGAGGAGAAATCCAATATGAGCTCCTTCATGACCTGTGCTTCAGTTTCTGTGTCTCTGCTTCTGCTGTGATAGACTATACACTATAAGCTGTAAGCTAAAGTAAACCCTTTCTTCCCCAGGTTGTTTCTGGTTATGGTGTTTATCACAGCAACACAAAGCAAACTGAGAAAACAGCTAAGATGTCTTGATATGGTTGCTATTCTTACCTTCAGGTTTCTCTCTCTCTCTCTCTCTCTCTCTCTCTCTCTCTCTCTCTCTCTTCCTTTTCACAAGTTACCTTTTTGTTTCCCAGAAGAAAAGCATTTAAGTTCTACTCTGTAGAGATGTCATATGATTTTAGAAACCAAGAATGTAAAAAAGACTACAGCATCATCTATTGTTTTTTGTGGGCATGGTGAAATGGTGTTAGCGTCTGCCCCATTACTTCCTGGTTTCTTTTCTCTTTTATTTAGATCACATGCTTTGCTGTGTTCTGAAGTGCTGCACTCGCTCGCTCGGCATTAGGAAGCCTGTGGGTGGTAGGCTGTTCATGACTTTGGCAGTGAAAGCCCCATCATGCTGTTGATAGCTTCAGCTTAGACAGTAGGAAACATCTGGTCATTCTCTGATAGTTATCAAGACAGGGCTCTGTTTCCTTTAAAAACAGTTTTTTGTGAACAGTGCATGACACAATGGCAGAGGAATTTTATAACGAATATAGAAAACAATAAGGTGATTCTTAAAGATAGAAAGTACTCCGGAAATGTTCATTAGAAAGTTACTTATATTCTCAAAATATATCCATGCATGTATTTTCAGTATATTTACTTCCTGTTTGTTTGTTTGTTTGTTTTTGGTCATAGAGCATTCTTGGTCCAGTGACTATTTATGCTGTGAAGGAGATGTAGATACCAACTATCTCCCAGCTGCATACTCTGCTCTCTTTATACTGATTATTATTGATGGGGCTGGATGCTCTGAAGGATGCTTTCCATATGGCCTTATGTGCTCTGCCTCTCTGTACAGGTTCCTTTAGGTAGCGAGACATTCTCCCTCCCTGCCCCCCCATATTATATTCTATTTTGACTTTGAAAGCTTTAATATCCAGGCTTCAGCACTTTGCTCTTCTTAATGAGTTGGAAAAGCATTGTGGGATAGAGAGGATTTTGGTATTAGCTTCTTAACCTTTAAAGTTCAAGTATATTTACAAGCCAGACTCAAATGAACGTGGGCGAAATGACTTTGAAACCAGAACACAGATTGATGGGTAGAATCTGCTTTTTCTATTTCAAAACTCAACTCCCATCAGCCCCAGTCCTTCAGATAAACAGATTTTAAGGAAGATATCTCTTTCAGGCTTTTCCACTCTCATGTAAGCCTGTGATGGATGCCTCGATGATGCCTCACTTCTGATCCATATATCAGAAAATGGGATTCAATAAGTTATAGTTATGGTTTCAGAGTTAGCAAATATATCAACCTCTTATGTTGGACCAAAGTAAGACATTTTTTAATTGCTCTCAGGGCTGTCTCCTGCTGTTCTAGAAGGGCTTTATAATCCTTCCCAATAGCCCTGCAGATTTCATATTGATTGAGTTGATATGACATTAAATCTATTTGCTTTCCCAGGTTTAGGCTTTTCTGAATATAACAGATAGAACAATCACCTGGGTAAGGCAAAACATTAGTCACTTTCTAACAGGAAAGCTGAAAACCTACTTTGGCTAATGCCTGACTCCTTGAGGAGGGTATGCCTGCACAGAATCCAAGTCTTCCCTTATCTCTCCTTTGCAGCAGTTGCTACAAACATTATCTCACCTGGTTCGAATAGATTTGAATAGACTTCTCAATGTACCTTTCTTGGAGCAATCTATTTCCAACCATTACATAACCCCCTCTGTCCAGGCCAAACCGTCCTTCTTTTTCTCTGTGACGTATATTTCCTTCTTCCCTCGGTGTCTTCAACCTCCAGTGTGTCAATCATTTAATCTTCTGATTGTATTTCCTTTCTCCGGTGCTCACCACCCTCACTATCTGAGGTTGGTATCACTTTTTTTTTTCCTCCTGCATAAACAATACGTAAAGTATTCTCTCCTCCTGACTCATTTTAGCATGCTGTCTTGTCACTCCATGCTCACTAGCCAAAACACTTCTTAAAAGACAGAGGCCCTGTCATCCATTTCCTCTTAGCACCTTACAAAGGTTGACAAACCCTCAGAATCTGCCAAATGTTTTCCTGTGCCCTTGGCTTCCCAGAAGTGTCTAGACACATTCCCTTTTTTTGGCTTATCTGGTGTTATCTGAATGAAATGCCTTCTCTGCTTGCAATCTTTGAGTTTACTTTGATGACAGTTTGTTTACTTCCTGAGTTCTAGTTCTTGACCTTCTTCACTCCTTCTTGACATACTTCTTAAGAGCTTAACTTCAGAAACTTCTCTTTTCTCTCCTTATGACTTTCAAATTAATTTCAGCTCCAGTGGCTTCTCTCCTTGACACTGGTTTCGTGTTTTTAGCTCCATGTTAAAATTGAAATACTAAATAATGGCTATTCTTTTTCTATTTTTCAGTTGGTTTTAATCTTAAGAGGTGTGTGTGTGTGTGTGTGTGTGTGCAGGTGTGTAGGGGTGCAGGTGCATTTAGAGGTCATAGGAACCTCTGGTGTTAGTCATTAGTAACATTCTTCCTTTTGTTTTTCACGTTGTCTCTCTCACTGGCCTCAGGCTCATGAATTAAGCTAGACTGGCTGAACAGCAAGTGCTGGGATAGCCACCTGAATATACTTCTTCAAGGCCGTCAATATGAATACATGCTAGTACTTTCAGCTTTTATCATATGTGAGGTTTGGGGAGGATTTAACTCAGGTCCCTGAGCTTGCAACGTGAGCTTGATGGCAGTGGCGCCTTCTCTTTAGCCTCCAAGGAAAACTTTAGCCTGAATTTTAATCTACCGGGTGTCTTCACACCAAAAGTAGTTGCTCTTTTTAAAGTATGTTTATTAGGGCCTTTTCTGCTAACTGGCATTTCCATCCCATCTTGTAAAAACCATTACCACCTTGAAACAAAATGTTTAGAGTATCTATACTCTAATTCTGTATCTATCTCTGAAAGTCTTTCTTAATAAAAACAAATTATGTGAAGGTACTATGGTGCATTATGCTCATAATCTTAACGAGACATTTGTCCTTGTTAAAAACTACTTTATTATTGTTCTCTCTTGGATGGGAAACTGGGTTACTGACCTAACTGTTCAGTATATTTAGGGGCCAAGTTAAACCTACCCACAAAGCAAATGCCATCCAGGTAATTAGTAAATCTCAACATTTATTCCTTTTCTTTCTCTTATTTATTTCATCAGTTTTAATTTCTGTATTGATTCCTTCTATTTCTATCCTCTACACTTTTTTATTTTATTTAAATTTTAATACCAAAATAAAATCATTTTAGCATTTATATTGAAGCAGAGGTGTGGCCAAGTCTACATAAGGAACTAATCAATCGGGGAAACCCAGGCAGCTGTGGGAAGATGCCTAAGGTCGATGCACACAGTACAGCAGAGACAAGAATGGTAATTAAGGTCATGGGCTGCTAAGAGAAGGATGTAGGAAGACCAGTTCTGTGAGGACAAGAGAATGGGTACCTCAAAAACATCAAGAAGTCATGTCCAAGTATAGGAAGAATGTCAGGAAAAAGTTGTTACTGTGCAATTCCAAATAAGGAAGGTTTTATAGAAAGACATTAAGTGACAGAAAAAGGAGAATCCCACAGTAGTCCTGAATGCTCCTTAGAGCGCCATGCTTGCCACTGTGACCTTGGGGGGATCTTTTGGTAGTGTGCTGAAGTTTCAGTACAGACTAGAATCCTGGCTGGAGATTATGACTAAAGGAACAGAGACAAATAAATACTGAAGATGTTGTTGACAGTTTGTCACAGGTGCTAGGGATGAGGGCTTAGCCTCTTTGGGAGAGGCTATAGACAGCTTCAAGACTGTTGAAAAACATGCATGTTTAAAAGGGAAAGAAGAAAATTATGCCTTGTGTAAAGTTCTCCAAGAGACAGGGGAGGAGGAATTGAGAAACTGTATCTGACAACTTTGACCATAGCCAGGAGGAAGACCCCAAATTCTGTTGGAAAGGAGAGCATAACAGTGGGCGAGGAGAGAGGGAGAGTGCCTTTGATGACCTAGGGTATGTATGAGGAGAATCAGATGATAACTACTGACAACAGGGAAGTATGAAAAATAAGGAATGTAGGGTAACATGAAACTCTAAAACCCTAGCTATCCAGTGACCGTTCTAAAAAGTCAGAGAAGGATTTGAAAACAATTGTTGGCATGCTGTAAAGAGCCCATAAGCAAGAAGAAAACCAATAGCAAATTTATTTATTGCTAGAGTTCTAAAAGACTAGGGTGATAAAAGTATAGGGTCATAAATATATGTAGAATGCTGCTAAAGCACTCATGTTGGGGTGGTTAAGAGTAAACTGAAAAAAATACATAACTCAAAACAAAGTGGGGAGGATTTGTAGATGGGTGGGACATACTGAGGAGATTTAAGACAGGTCTCCACACCCATCCTCACTACCCCAGAGGAAAGTGTTCTCCATCTACAGCCGCCTGCCAAGATCACTGAAGCTGTATACCATCCAAATGCTGTCTATTGCATACTGTTATTTTCTATATGGTACCCTAGCTTTCTCGGATGGCTTGGTAGCAGAGTAGGCACATTCATATGCATAATTTCATCTGCTGGGCATTGAAAATCTCAATTCATATTTGTTAAACGCATACAGGAAAACAGAAAGGACAGAAACATCAAGACAAGGACATTCGGGCACAATGTACTGCATTTGCTTTCTGTTCGTAGGTTGTCCAGAGGCGTCTTGTTGAGTCCATTTCCTTTTCTTGTTAGGTTTAAAAGTCAGTGGAAGGTGTTTTGGTCTTTTATTGATCCAAAGATTGAAACATTAGATTAGGCCACTCAAACTAGCAAAACAAATGTGTTAGCTGGTCATTAAGCATGCGCTTGTTCCTTCTTTTTATTCGCAACATGAGGCAGAAAATTGTGAAATTTTCCAGCAATTACGATTCAATTCAGCAGGCCAGTCTACAAATGAGTCACCCGCTCGTCTGGGCAGCGAGAGGCCATTATTCATGTGGCTGTGTCCTGTGGCTCTGCCTGTAGCTGACCATGAATAGGAGAAAATGTCTGATTTCCCAATTTCTTTTTAATTTCCTCCTTTAAGAAGAAAACAATTTAACGTAATAGGGTAAGCTGCATTGAATATCAGTGCTGATGGCGTTTTTTTTCTTGAGTTAGCTGTTATTCCTATTACAGTAATAATTAGTACTTTAATAATTACTAGTCATCACCATCCATTAGAGTATGATGGGTTTTTTTTTTCAACTCTGCTCTTAATCTGTAAAGAACCAGAACAAATGACTTGCCTATTCTTAATTTTTGTGGCAAGGTATTAATACCTTTCAGTCAGGTAAGCCTCTCAGAATTTGAAATAAGCTATTTCTCCTGCAGTTTTCAGATTTTTCATGATGTGCCAAAAACATGGTGAAAACTACAAAGTTCAAGAAGTAAAAGAAACAAACAACTGTGAACTAGATTCTGAAGTGCTGCTTTAATGACTGAACAGAATCAATATGTGCTGTTTCATAACCAAACTGAGTGAATTTTTCAAACCAGAGGCTAATGGCCTAATGGCGCTAAGTAACATCCTGTCCTGTGAGCAGAACTTTAGTTTCTTTTTGGTTCTTTTTCTTTTCTTTTCTTTTTGAGCACTATTCATTATAAAATCCATCAGCCCTCATCAGCCCTCCTCCTCCTCTTGCTCCTCCTCCTCATCATAATCATCATCATCACCATCCTTATCCACTCAGGTACTTCAGTTCATGGATGTCACCAACAGATGATGTTGTATCTCCTTATAAAATGTATTCTTTCAAAAAATGTAATTAAAATATTTTTTGAAAATTTCCTATAATATATCTTGGCATCTTAGTCAAATTATATCTCCTTCCTTTCAAAAATTCCCCCCAATACATTCCTCTGCCCTACCCTCAACTTCATTTCTTCCTTTATTATATTCTAGAAGAAACAATTTCAAACAGCTGTCCTGATTCTTTGGTTTTTGGGAAATTATATTATTTGATGTTTACTGAGAAAGTACACCTAAAGGCCTTGCAAAGAATGTGGTGTGATACATATAATCACTAAAGTAGAAAACTTCCCATCACTTTCTTTTTCTCCTTGGAGTTGTGTTTTTCACCCTGGCTGTACAAGAACTTATTGTGGAGCCCAGTCTGGCCTGGAAGCCACAATTCTTTCACTTTAAGCCTCCTAGACCTGTAGTAACAGGTTGGCATTGCCCCCCTCTCAGTTTTACTTTATTCCTCATTGATTTTCCTCAAATTGTCATATTTTGTCATATAAAAAAAAGAAAAAATGACATTTGGATTCAAAGTGGTCACTTTTAAACCTCGAGTACCCTGTTTATTCTCTTGATTCAGAAGGAGCAACCACCATCCTGTTGTGGTTTTATTTTTCCTCGTTTGGTTCCTCATCTGTAATTGAGTGATTACCTGACATCAGAAACTCATTCCATTTTCGTGTCTTGGAAACCTGCAGTATGCTCTTAGGGCTCGCTAACTAAACAGTCCTTGATGCTAGGAAACCTGCACTTGGAGGGCAACATTAAACAAATGATTTTGAGTTGATACTGTTGCTGTTCTTTTTTTTTATTTAATAACTTTGCTAGTTCTTATTATTTACAGCCACCCAATAATCAAGACAGCATTCTAGTAATTTATTTAATCAGCTTTAGCACAATTACCGGCAGATTACTCCTCAAGTATTTTTTCCTATGGTAGTCTATTTCCCAGCTGTGTTCCCTAAGTTTCTTGCTTATAGTTTTCCTGTCTATGCTGGATTCCACTCTGTGAGGTCATTTCCTGTTTCTCCATTGTCTTTCCTTGGAATCAAAGTCCCTACCTGCAAACTCAAGCCTGGGAACTGAAGCCCCGCCTATCTTTATTCTGCCCAGTAATTGGCTTTCAGCCACATTTATTTGAGGACCGTGTTTTAGTGAGGCTTTAATTGCCATGAAGAGACACCATGACCAAAGCCACTCTTTTAAAGGACAATGTTTAACTGGGGCTGGCTTACAGGTCCAGAGGTTCACTCCATCATCATCAAGGTAGGAGCGTGGCAGCATCCAGGCAGATGTGGGACTGGAGGAGCTGAGGTTTACATCTTCATGCAAAGGAAGACAGAAGACTGACTTCCAGGGAGCTAGGAGGAGGGTCTTAAAGCCCATGCCCACATTGACCCACTTTCTCCAACAAGGCCATGCTTCCAAATAGTGTCACCCCGTGTCAAGTACATTCAATCCGCCATAGAGTCAGCGAATACTGGTGAACAAAATTTACACAACATCATTCAGTGCCCATGGGATATGCTCGTATGGACTGAACCAGATCTTGGGGGCCAGTATTTAGCATTTGAATACATAGCAGCACCAGAGCAAACATCAACATTGTACAATGTTCAGCACTTGCAGGTAGGGAGCTAGTTCATCTTTGTTCACATCTCCCCTTCACAGTTCATCAGCAACACACTTTATACTAGCTAATCTTCCTGACACTCAGTCTTCTCATCTGAATGGGAGATATGGGTGTCACACCACAACCTTGTGGTGAAGGGCCAAAGGATTGTGACAGATAACAGCTTTTCTCTTTCCTTCTGATGAGAAGACTGGAGTTCAAAGAACTGAATACGAATTTTCAAACAATTCAAGGCAAGTTTATAATGGGGTGTTGGGAGGTAGGAAGATAAGAATTCCAAAGAGAAGTTGACATCACAATCCTGTCAGCAGAATTTTGAATTTTAAGGTCTGTCATGGAAAAAAAAACACTGGAACACAAAGATACAAGTAGGCCTAATGAATGTGTGTAATCTGGTGTATAATCTGCAATTAAATGGGGAGACCAAATATCCTTGAGAGAGACACTAAAATGAGGAAACACTAACAGAGGTAGACACATCATGGCACACTCATCCTCTTCCATAGATTGCCTAGTCACACAAACTTGTAGTCTGCTACAGAAAGTTTTAGGTAATGAAAAATATGAAGATATTATCAATGTTTTAGATCAGAGAAAAAGTGTGATTGTTCTAAAAAAAGAATTTTATAATCCCCTGATATCTTTTCCCCCAAATACTAAAGTAGCTAAATACTATCAAATTCTGAAACCAAACATAAATTTTTATTTTAAAAATGGTAGCGGGCCAGAGAAAATCACCCTGTAGTTAAAAACATTCTCTATTCAAGCCTGGTGACCTGAGAAGAATGAGAGAATGGACTTCACATTCTTTCCTTTAAGTTCCCACATGAGTGTCCTGGCATGCACGCCACACCTCACCATACTGCACTGCACCAAACCATACCACACCACACCACTCCAGACCACTCTGCTCTGCTCTGTGTGACACCAAATTATGCATACACAGGCACACACACACACACACACACACACACACACACACATGCACACACACCACCACCACCATTATTACTACTCCCCACTGCCAACAAAAATAAATCAACAATTTGAAATGACAATGATCCAAAACCAGATCATGATTTACTGAATACCTGACTTTCACCCAGAGAAAATGCTGTTATTTCATATCATAACATTAGTTTGTATAGGTAAAAATTTCAAGCTCTTATGAGTTCAAAGCCGTCTCTATTTGCTTATGTTCTGAAAATGTTTCTCAAATTTTTAGTCACTTCATCTTGCTAGGTCGTTAGAATTCATGATGCAGATTCTGGGCTGAGTGTTATTTTTGTTAATGAAGGTAAATTCCATTCAAAATTATCATAAATAAAATATAACGCTTTTCTAAGCATCACAGTCACCTGGTAATCATTTCAAACCAGACACGCTTAAGCCTCTCTCCAATAATTTCCCAGGAGACAATGCAAGTGTTGACCTTCTGTACACACTGTGAGAACTGTTGCTTGGACAGTTAGCATCAGGAACACAGTGTTATATGAGATCACTGTTGACACCACCTTTCCAGAATTCAGGGATGCCTGGCCCTTAGTGCCCAGCTCATAAAGTATAATCTGATCTCTTCAGACAGTGCTGTTTTGTGTCTGGAAACCTAGCCAAAACCTACATACAAAATAAATAAGACCAAAACTTTCCCAATGCAATGATCCTTATGTCTTTTGAAAACATTCTCCATCAGAGTCCCCTCTTTGTCTCCATTCAATTTTCAGTTGCAGTGATACATCTGACTTTCTTTTTTAATAGTTGCTCTCATTCCCATTCTGGTTACAGTAGAATCCTTTCTAAGCCTGGTTCTCCTTTGTGGGCTGTTTCTTCTTGACAGTATATTTTCTCACTTTTCATTTATAGTAGGTTATAATTTTTACTGAGTGCTATTCATTGTATCTAAAAAATACTTGAGGTCTTTAGTGGTAGATAAACTCCATCACTTTCTGCCTTTAGTCATTAAATGGCTTTAATTTGTGTATATCACTGTGTGCCCCCCTCCCCAGCTTTCCTGATCTTTGGGTGAAAGCATCACTGATTTATGACTTACACGGTGCCCTGGTTTCAAGAAGATTTATCTCAGTTCTCCTCCTTCTCTTTCAGTCTTGGGGAAATTCTCCTGCATTCTACAGGTAGGGATGGGTATGGTACCTTTTGTGGGAATGAATGCTCTTAGCTTTACTCCAAGGAGGGTCTTGGACAAGATGATAAGTGTATGCATGATTAATTCTTCAAGCCTAAGTCATAACAATATGAGAATAACCCCTTATTGAGAAGATCCCTGTACTACTTACTTCTCCTAAATATCCTGACAACATCTTGAAAGGAAAAGTTTATTTGGCTCTCAGCTTAGGTATAGTGCATGACATGAATTGAGGAAGCTGGTCACACTGCATCCACAGTGAGGACGCAGAGAATGATGAATGATTTTTTAGCTTTCATTCTCATTCTCACAGGACCCAAGCTCACAGAATGGCACCATCCACAACTATGGCGGCTCTTCCCACCTCAGCGAATCTACCTAGATAACCTCTTTACAGGCATGACCAGTATTAGCCTGTCTTTTGGGTGATTCTAAATTTCCCAATTCAACAAGCAATATTAACTCTCTAGGGACAGCCTATGCCAGGAACATTTTGAGAGGGAAAAATAAAAATCTTAGGGCTGTATATAGAATTGACCACACAATTCTATATACCAAGGAAGGACTGACTTCATGAAGGCATCATGATGGCTGTTCAATCCGAATGAAGCAAATATTAAGATAAGGCCTGATAAAGAATTTTAATTTTAGATAGAGAAGGTGGAGGCAAATTCCTTGTGGGGTACGTAAGCTTTAAAAAGTACAAACATACTACATCAGGCAAGCTCGTTCTTTTTACTTATTACATATAGGTGTGGCCATGCCGAGGTCTTGTTTGATACTATGCTTAAACCTGGGTCAGTGCTTTGCACTGATGACCAGGAACTCTGTCTGCATCTGGATGGATGGAGTGGTTTGTAGCAGCAGACACTGGAGTACAGCTGATCAACATCACATGAGAGGTCAAACATGCCTTCTGATTAATTACACCTATGAGTCTGAGCATAGGCTAGCCCCCACAACTTTAATCCCAGCAACATGCATAGCATCACTGCTCATCATATGAGAAGCAATGAAGCAAACCAGAAAGTGTGTATCCGCCGGTTACATGCTATCAGTCGTGTGAAATAAAGGGACTTTGCACCAAAACTGAAATCTTTGAAACTTCCCACCTGCCTCCTTCAGTGCTTCTCTGTGGACTTGAGACCCTAAAATGGACTTCATCACCCTATAAGGACATTTCTGCTTTCATGTATTGTTTGCTCATTTTCCTCTTGCTTCTTATTTTCTTCTGGAAATTATATCCAACTCTCCTATTGCAAAAACAAAGGTAAAATGGTTCTTGGTTGACCAGCTCCATAGAGGATCATTTATGTCTATGGAGGGCCCGGAAGTGGAGCTATCTTTGGCTAGGTTGTTTCCTTAAAGGTCCTTACTTCTTCAAGGATGATCAGAACAGAGAACACTACTGTCTTCTCCTCTGTCCCTGGCAATTCTTTTACAAAAGTGCAACAGAACCTGTAGTCCTAGTGCCAGGGAGGCTGAGGTAGGAAGAACTAGTGTTCAAGGCTAGCCTTACTTGCTCAGTGGAGGCCAGCCTAGGCTACGTAAGACTGTCTCCAAAAGCTAAACAAGCCAAATAAACTTTGAGCATCACCAACAATGAACACGAGTGAAAATTGTCAGAAATACACAGTATGATTTAAACAGCACAAGTAACTCTGAAAAGATGCTATGAAAAGAGCTAAATGATGCTTCATACATCTATGCGCTGGTTTTCCGTGGGACCCAAGCTAGAATCATCAGAGGGAAAGGACCCTCAGTTGAAGAAATGTCTCCATAAGATCCAGCTCTAAGGCTTTTTCTCAATTAGTGATCAGTGGGATAGGGCTTATCCCATTTTGGGCAGTGCCATTCCTGACCCCGTGGTCTGGGTTGTGTGAAAAGTTGGCTAAGCAAGCCATGTAAAAGCAAGGCAGTAAGCAGCACCCCTCTATGGCCTCTGAATCAACTCCTGCCTCCAGGTTCCAGCCCTGCTTCAGTTCCTGTCCAGATTTTTCTTAATGATAGCCTATGGTTTGGAAGGGTGAATTTTGTTCTCCCCAACATGCTTTTGATCATGGTATTTTTGTTACAGCAATAGAACCCCTAATGAATACAATATATAATATAGATTCCCTGGGAGTGGGGTAAGTGCAGTTATGATAGAAAACAGGATACTCTACAGCATGGATAAAGTGCAAG